>NC_134106.1:87196250-87825000 GCF_040939455.1 Microcebus murinus
AAGCAATGTCTTTAATCTTCCCTGCGAAGGGCTGATACTCATACTTCAGCAGGTGCTCCTTCTGCGTAGTGTCCCAGATCCTCAGCTTCCCAGACACATCTGTGGGACACACAGGGGTGGTATGAGTCACATGTCACCGCTGGAAAAGGGCTACGTGGCCACAAGCCCACTCAGCACCACCTCTGGTTTCTCGGGCTTCCTAGAAGGAAATGACATTCAGCCACCCTCCAAGCAGAGCCTGCTGTCCCCACGAGGGCTGCTACTTGGGGTCTCTGCATTTCACCAGCAATCACCTGGGAAACAAACCCTGCTCAGGTGTCAGAAAAAGCACAGGACACATGATAGTAACATTTCAATATGCTATGAAGCAGTTTAGTTACTGTATTTCTCTGCTTGTAGGGGCATCTAAATGGCCTATAGGCCTTGGACAACCTTTGTAAAAGTGAGAAGATTAGCTATGCCCCCATTTCCTGTGCCGCTGCTGCAGGAACTAACAGAGCTGAGGTGTGCAGCTATGTGGCACAGCCATGCAGCCTGGGGTGGCGCTGTGGCTTGGCCTGGTGGCCCTCGACAGGGGTCAGCAGACCTGGCCCCTCCGCGCAGCTCCCTGACAGCACGCTGCCAGGCTGACTGGCAGCCTTACTCGCTACCAGGAACGCTCCATAGCTTGCAGGAAGCAAAAGTGTGAGTAAAAGTCTTTTGAGCGACCTACAAGGTAGGTGTTGTGAGGGGAGGAGACCCATACACTGAACCTGATGGCACAGTGTTCTCACCGGAGCGTGGGCCGCCAACTGCAATAGAGCAATGCTGGAGGCCACACACCTCCCTCCCACGCCACGATCCTGTCACCAAGTATCGACTCCCAGCCAGACACACCCCTTCCAAATCAGCACCGTGTCAGCGTAAGAAACGGGAGCATCTCACACAAACTCTTGGGCTAAGAAAAGAACCTCAGCCCAGGCCTCCAAGTAGGTAGAGGTGCTGAGCTTTCTCCAGAGGACCCCTGGCCACGTCAGTACCAACACAACCCCAGTTGTTTTCAGTGAAAATAGTGCCTGCTTAAACGGCACCCGTTTTCTTGGTTGAGCCAAGGCAAGGGAGGGCAGCAGCCAAGAGATGGGCCTCAGGAGCAGGCGTCCCAGGTTCAAACCAGCCTCTGGCACATTCAGGCTTTGTGGGCCTCATCAAGCACATGGCCACCATGTCCTTTCACACAAGAGGGGAAAATAAAAGAGCCCCCTCACAGCGCTGCTGTAGGGCTTGACAAGTTAACACGTACAGTCTCTGGCTAGTCCTCAGTATGCAGGAGCACTTGACACGAGTCAGCCAGGACTAGTTATGAATGAACTGAGGCTACCAGAGGCCCTGAACTTATGAGCACACACAGAGCCTGAGCCCAGACTGGGCTAGGCCCTAAGACTTGGGAGGCCCATGTGAGGACTGTCCCCCGTGCTCAGCTGAGCTACGGGGACAGACAAAGACAAGAGGAGATGCCAAGTCCACAGGAGCAGCACTAACTGGGGGAGTCCCAGAGAGCCTGGGGTCCTCTGGGAGAGGTCCTGGCATGTGGCCAGAGGTAAGTTCCGAAGACAACCTGGAGATCTGGTTAGTGAAGTCCCATCTCCAGTCAAACAGGTGAGCGGGAAAAGAAAGGGAAGTCAGTAGAGGCCGGCAGCTTCAGAGGAGGAATGCTGGGTGTGCAGGAAGGACATACACACGTGTGCACACGCGCCCTCACGTGTACTCACAAACACACACTGCCCCATGGAGAGGACAATGCTCCCCAGGATAGGGTGGAGGGCATCTCACCCTCCACCCCAGGACTGGGCCCAGAGTTCCCGCCTCCCTGGGATCAATGAGCCACTGCCTGCTCCTCTCATCAGCGCAGCCTCCAGTCCAGGCCTGGCTTCCCAGCCACCTCCCGCCCACCATCTCACCAGCCTCCTCCATGGGCCCTGCTCACTTGTGTAATTCCTTTCAGAAGCAGCCAGGACAGGAAAGAGACAGTAGGGGCCTAGGATCAGGTGCTCAGGCCATGATCCGATGAGAACAATGCTGCCGCAGTCCCCAAACACTGGCCAGGGCCTGCTGGGGGCCAATTCATGTGCTGGGGGAATAGCAGTGACCCTAACAGACTAAGCACTTGCCCTGCAGAAGGGTCTACAGAGGGGGCAGACAATAAAAGCACAGCTTCCATTTCGTGTCCATCCACATGGCACCAGGAAGAAAAGCTTAGCAATGCTGGGACAGGGGAGGATGGGGCAGGCTCCTTCCCTCCACAAACTCTTGCTCACCACCAGGGCAAGGGGCTGCACAGTGGAGTGACGGTGCTCAGGGCACCTGCACCATCCCTGTGCCCCATGCGCAAGGGCACAGAGCTGCTCAGCAAACCCATGGGATGAAGCAGATGGGGTGGCAGGCGGGAGAGCCAGCCCTCCAGTCCCAGGGAGAGTTCTGCTCACAACTGAGCTGCAGCCTGGTCTTCCCTGGTCTGAGCAACCCTCACAGCCTCCATCCCTGGGCACAGATGACCCTTCCTCCAGGAAGCCCACCCTGGGCTTACACCCAAACCAGATGTCTGCCATTCTCTGCACCCCAATGGCCACTGGGAATCGCTGCCTGGGTGCTGAGGGGACTGGGCAACGGGGCAAACCACTAGCGTGGAGCTATCTCCAGAAAAACAGAGGATGGGGCCTGCCCCAGAAATAACCCCTGCACTTTGAGAACCATAATGCGGGAATGCAGGCTCCCAGCAGGCAGAGACTGTCTCGTTCAGTGCTGGAGGTTCCCAGGCATGGAGGTTTCTGCAGCCGTGGTCCAGTTAGCCTGGCAGGATCTAAAGAGCCCACAGAGGGCTGGGACCCCATCTGGGCTTCCTGAGGTGCTGGAAACCCTCCACCCAGCTGGGCACACCAGGTATCAGGTAACCCACTTAGTGAGCAGGCACTTCCTGAGCCGCCCTCCTCCTCCCTCCAAGCCCTACACACCACACTATTTTTAGTCCAACTCCATCTCTGCAGCAAATGTTCCACTGTAACCCTTAACAATCACTTCACTCTGTACAAAGAAACGTATCAGGAATGGAAAACGTGATCACCACCCAAGAATACGTGGACTGAGTAAGGCCTCAAACCCCCTTGGTTCCTCAAACCCCCTTGGTTCCTCAAACCCCCTTGGTTCCTCAAACCCCCTCCACCATATCAGGATGTTTTTAACAAGAGAGAATAGACTGATGGTCGTTTATTTATGGGGACCATCCTTTGCGTCAGTCTTGGACACGACACGGCCTTCTTTGTAGATTCTGCAGCAGCATCTGAAGGCCATTGATTTCTGTCTCGAAAACCCCTTTGGGACCCCAGAGAGGGCAGGTCTGGGCTGGCAGGCTCTTGGCTTGACGCTGACAGAGCAGGGAAGCCGTGCCAGGCAGGGGGCGGAGGCCCTGCCAACCACATTCCTTTCCCGAGAAGACACTGCTCAGAGCACCCACCTCCATGTTAAACACAAATGAAAAGACGTTTGGGCTAAATCTTGGGGCTTTAAATGAAGAGACATTTTGCTGGCAAGCAGGGCCGGGGGAAAAAATAAATCACATGGCTAAAATAAAACATGAGATATAAATTAGAGCAAGTTTTACAGATGGAGTTGGAGTTGATCTCAACACTAAAATCATTAAGAACCTATTACACACCAGACTCCTGGCCTGGCCCTCACCATGACCTCGGCTGGCCTGCCATCCCAGCTGGATCAGTGCAGGGCCCCAGTTTTGGTGATAGACAGTGTGGTCACCCTGGGGTTAAGCGGTGCAAGAACTGTGGTGCACTGCGTCAGCAGCCTCAGCTCACAGGAAGGGAAAATGAAGGCCCAGAAAGGGAAGTTCTTCCACTAAGGCTGCATGGCTAGCAAGGGGCTACTATGGTTTGAATGTGCCCCCCAAAAGCATGTGCTGGAAAGTTCATCCCCAATGCAACAGTGTAGGCGGTGGGCCTAACAAGGTGACCAGGCTACCAGGGCTGTCCTCATGGATGGCTTACTGCTGTTATCAAGGGGGTGGGATTCCTTACAAAAGGACAAGTTCAACCCCCTGGCGCTCTCTCATCCTCTTTCTTCTTCTGCCATGGGATGACACAGCAAGAAAGCCCCTCAGTCCCCAACTCCCCAGCCCCCAGAACCATAAGCCAATTCATTATAAATTACCCAGTCTGTAGCATCTGTTGTAGCAGCACAAAACAGACTAACACAGGGCTGAACCCAGGTCTCCCCCAACCCCAAAGCCTGTTGTCTCCCAGACATACAGGAACAGGCTGCTGTGCACACGCAGGGCAGTGCAAGCAGGACCCAGCAGCACATGTTAATCCCGCCCTTCCCTCCTGGTTGTCTAGCTTGTTCAGCGATCTGGTCGTGGTGTCACTCTCTAGACATGCTGACGGGGCCCACATCAACTCACCACTTGGCTCTCCCTGGGGCTGGAAACAGGGCTAAGTATGGCAGGCAATAAATATTTGTTGAGCATGTGAATGAATGGATAATTGAGTGAGTGAATGAATGGGACCCCACTCCAACTTTTGTGCCTCCTGCTCTCATCTATAAAGGTAAAGCTCGCCCTCAAGGAGTTAAGTGAATAAAGCTCCCGCAAGCGTGAAGATCTTTCCGCCCCTTGCCCAGCCTCCTCCCGTGCCACACAAAAGCCCATGCTGCAGAGAGCAAAGGCCCAGTTTACAAATACAACATAAGCGCTTGCTCTGAGGCCAGCACTGTGTCAGGCACTGGGAAAGGACAGCGGACAAGAACAACACAAAACTACAATTCAGACACACATGTAGTGAGCTCCAGCATGTCATGCGGCTACCCGCAGAAGGCCTCTGGCCAACCTCACAGGAGCCATTTCTGCTGACCTCCGAGTTGGAACCAACTGGAATACTCAGAACTAGAAAGTATATTTTCTAGAACTAAGACCAGTTCTGGAATGGGGCACTTCAGTGTCTTATACTTTCCTTGTCAGCCCCAACTGAAACTACATACACTGGTCCTCTCTCTCCCCATCCTACCCCCAGCCAGGAGCCCTGCTCAGCCTTGGGTCCCAAGTGCCACCTGGGCCACACCACATACCTCCAGAGGCGATGTAGAATCCGCTGGGCGCGTACTTGGCTACCACCACCTGATGGGCATGCTCCGTGTAGATGTCGGCCACAGCTGGGTTCTGCAGGGAGGAGACCCCAGAATGAACAGAAGGAACATAGAGCAGCTAAGCTGCTTCCAGCTCTATAAGTTAACACATTTGTGGGGAAAAAATGACATGCACAGAAACTCCTTAAGTCAAAAACTCCATAAAGAAAACCCTAGAAACATACATCTACCTGCCTATCTTTGGGTGATAGAATTTTAGGTAGTTTTAACTCTTTTTCTTTAGTCTATGATTACAGAATTCAGAGGCTTTTTTTTTTCTTATCTGCTTTTCTGTCTTTTCCATAATACAGAATATATACTTGTAAAATATATACATGAAGTTTGATTGAAAAAGCCACCATGGTTCCCACTGTCCCCTACTTGTGGGAAGCTGCCAGTTGAGGCTGCCTGCATTCCAGGACTGGCGTCCCAACTTCCCCAGGCTGAGCACCCTCTCACTCAGGATCAGCTCTCCTGGGGCTGCCCTCTGATGCCCAAATGCCCCAAACAGAGCTCCTGGCTGTGCCATGCAGGGCCAGAGTGGGGCATGCAGCTGGACCTTTGTCAAAAACCTGGGTTTGGGATGAAACCTCAATTCCCCACTACCTTTTGCAGCACAGACATAGGCATAACACACACACACACACACACACACACACACACACACACGTCTCCACAGTCAAGCTTTCTCTTGGGAGGTAATAAAGACATGGCCATCTAATCTCTCTGATACCTGCTGTCAGCTTTCCATAAACCAAGTGCTCCTTGAAGACGCAGCTTCTTACACACTCCGGGCTGAGCACCAATGAGCCTGACCTGCTTCCTGAAGGCTGGTCAGGCACATCTAACTTGACCCACCACCTACCACTTCAGCCCCCTTGTCTCCTGCGGCCCCCTTGACAAGAGCCCGGGACTTGCAATCTCCTCAGCCTCTAGGTCCCAGGACCCCCATGTTGACCTACACCCCAAGAATGAGACCTGAGACACATATCCCAAACCCCAACCCCCTCTTGCCAAGCTCCACGTCTCTGCGAGTGCTGAGCTCTCAGACTGTGGCACCTGCTCTGCCTGCTGGCACCTAATCACCCAGCAGGCCTCCCTGAAGCGACACCTCCCCCATGAAGCCTCCGAAGGTGGCTCCTATACTGCTAGCAATATTGTTCTTCTGTGTTGCCAAAGCATTGAGGCACAACACACATTACAGTCCCTAATGTCCTTGTCCATGGCCCCCAACTTTTCTGTGACCTGCTTAAGGTGACATTCACCTCTTTATAGCCATCACAGCACTTAACTAATAACATGTGCTCAATAAATGGTTTGGGGAGGAAAAATATTTTACATAGTCCTCCTCTTTCATCCCTAAGACTTAACACTTAGCATTATGTGATACAGTAGATACTTGTGATATGTGATTCATGATTTAACCCACTCTGGAATAAACATTTGCTAATGAAATTAGAAAGATATCAAGATGTCGACTATCTATCCAAAGAAGGTAATATGAATGGTATACAAGCACATGAAAAGTTGATCAGCATCACTAGTTTTCTGGGAAACGCAAATCAAAACTACAATGAGATACCATTTCACACACACTGGAACCCATACAATTAAGAGACTGATGTCACCAAGGATGACAAGGATGGAGGGCTGGGGACACTGCAATGTTCATACCCTGCTGGTGGAAATACAAAATGATATAGCTGGAAAACAGTTTGGCAGGTTATTTATAAAGTTAAACATACACTAATCATACAAAATACCAGCAAACCCACTCCTAGATCTACTCAGGAGAAATGAAAACACATGCCCACAAAGAGACATGTGAATGACGTTCACAGATAGCTCCAAAGCGGGAACTCCCAAATGTCCATCAACAGGTGAACAGAGAAACAACCGTGGTACATCCATTCAATGCAAAGCTGCTCAGCCATAGAAAGGAATAAAATGCAAATGCTCAACAGCAGGAAGGAATCTCAAAAGCTTATGCTAAGTGAAAAAGCCAGGCAGAAAAGACTACACATCTCAAAAAGCATTAGATCTTGCGAGAAAAAACATAAAAAAAAAAAAAAGACTACACATTGCATGATTTCCCTTCATATGAAAGAAATTCGAGGAAAGGCAAGCCTAATGACAGAGAGTGGATCAGCAGCAGCTAGGGGCGGGGGTGGAGGGCACCTTGTGGATAGACGGAGTGTCTGTGTCATGACTTCAGTGGTGGTTATGCGACTATACATATACCAGTCAAGACCCAAGTTGTATACTTAACACTGACAGATTTTACTTGTATCTAAATTACACCTCATAAAACTAAGCTGCTGGTTGGTTGTCTATTAAATGCCTGCCTGATCCACTCCTCTCCTGCTCAGATTAGTCCTTCATATTTCAATGTCCTGACACAGACCAGTTCCCTCACCTGGCAAAAAGTGACCTCTCAGACACTGTCCTGGTGCCCACTCGTGGCTGATTGAGGGTCCTCTGCTCACACACAGGGCACACCCCTCCACCCCAGCCCTCACTGGCTCCTGGTGAACTCTGCATGGGCAACACTGTCTTGGAAGGGTGGGAAGGGCATCCCACAGATGGAAGATGACTAGGCAAGACCACAGAGTCAAGTTCTGCCCTTAAAAATTCCTTCCCCTAAATGGTCAGGGCTGTGTGTAAATCCCCAAGGGCACCCGAATCCTGCCTGCTCCATGAATCACTCACTCGTTTGTATTCTAAATACAACTGGGTCAGCGTGGGGGGAGACACTCCAAACTGCAGATAATGACTTACATCTGAGTCACAGCAACCTCCTGCCCACGCTGCTCAGCTTGCAGAGGGAGGCCGCTTACTAGAGCCAGAAAGACACCTCCCCTGTCCCTACTGTCACTGCTTGTTAGGTTCATTCCAGATCAGCTGGGTCCAGATGGCACTTGGACACCCCCGCTGTGCCCTCCCTCCCTCCTATGGTCTTGGGGAAGGAGAACAGGAAGCCAATCCCAGGGCCCAGCGTGCCGTTAGTGCTGCGGGCAGGGGCTCCATCTCCCAGCGGGGATGGGGAGTCTCTGCCTGGGGGAGCCCCTCCTCCAGGGCTTCCTTCCTGTGCTGCCGCAGAGTCCTCACCCCAGTCTGGCCCATCCTCTCTCCTTCCACCCTGGCCAAGCTCTTCCTGTCCCTCCTGGGGACAGCAACAACTGCTTCCTAATTCATCTCTCCATCTACCAATCTGCCAATCTCTACCTCACGCCACTGATGACCTCACGCTCTTGCCTGCTATCCCCTGTCCTGGCTCCTCTTGGGAGCTGCCCTGAGGCCCCCCCCCATACCAGGATCCCCAGGCTTTGTGCCTCCTTGATGTTGCCAGGAGCTCCCTGGGCCAGACCTGCCAACCCACTGACCCATGACCCTCACCCCTAGCCCCACCTGGGGGCTAGGACAAGACCTCCGGACAAGCCCTAGAATTCTGGCATCACCCCCAACCCGCCCACCCCCCAAGGAAATCAGGGGGCCTCCCAGAAGACACGAAGGACGCCTGCACTTGGGGAATCACATATGGCGCAGAGTCAGGACCCACAGTTGGTGACAAGCAACAGCCTGTGAGAGCGCTCCGGCCATGCCCTCACAGGGCCAGGTTCGAGGCCCAGTGGTAAGGATTTGGAGTAGCAGCTTCGGACTCTCTCCAGGAAGCTGGTTCTGCTCTGACTTTCTCACCGTCCTCAGACTTGATCACCCCCACCTCCCACCTGTGTGCCAGGGCTCCCTGCCCAGAAACAACAGTTGGTCTTTTGTCCTAGGAATCCCGTCAAAGGGGACACCTCAACAAACTACCCTCAACACCTTTACAATTTCTGTTGTAACTGTCCTGCCTTCGTCATGCTAACAAGCCCACAGGAGAAATACCCGCTGTGGCTAAGCTCAGGGCAGCATCGATTCGGCCAGCTCTGCAGTTCCCGAAGCCTCTACATCCCCATGTCCTCTCCCTTTCAGGCAGTGAGTAAAGGGTCAGAGGACACCACACCAATTTACAGATAGCCTGTGACAGCACAGGGTCCCAGGCTTTGGCACTCTTATCATAGCTCTCAGCCCACAGTGAACCCAATGGAACATGCTGGAAGGCTGGGGAGGCCCCAACCAAAAAAGGTTTCAGCAGCATGATACAGCTCGCAAAAGGAGGCTCCTCGTGCTCTTCTCTAGTCACTGACAGTCCCCAGGAGCCTACAGAGAAAGCCCCAAGCTTCCTCCACAGTCTCCTTGGTGGTGTGCTAGCTTTCCACACACCCCTGGGAGCAACAGAAGCTCACCGCAGTGACCTGTGTGTTAAACACCACTGGCAGAGCCCTTCTGATCACTAGTGACTAACGCCAAACCTGAATGAGTGCAAAGAAACCCAGCTCCCAAAGCAGCAGCATGTTGCTCTTCTAGTTATCTTCTAAGACCAAAGCACAGGCCACCTCCTCCAAGAAGTCTTCCCTGACACTCCAAGCTAGACATGATCCTCTCGTACCCCTGAACACTCACCTTCTCTAACCTCCTACCCTTTTGTTCTCATTACTTTCCACCTGGTACTACACATTTTTGTACCCTACCTTCCTTCTACTCTAAGCTGACCCCACGGAGGGCAGGGCCTTTGCGGCTGCCAAAAGACCAGGGATGACTGGACCCTAGTAGCTGTTTATCAAGAAAGAAACCACCACCCACTCACTATTCGCACTCAGATGGACAGTGTGCGGACCCTTCAATGGAATCTCTTTGAAACCTCACACCACCTCCCACAAGGAAGGTGACCTCATAACCTATCTTACAGGCAAGAAACCAAGGCACAGAGACAATGAGTGACATGCCCTAGGCTGCCTAGGCCTTGAACCTGGGCGCAGATGCTACTGGCTTGTGGTGGGTTTATCTGATGTACCCTGGGGGCAAGCTGAGGAGTGTCATGACTGGTGACTACTTTCAAACCATTACAGTCAAACCACGGCAAGTCAGGGACCACCTGACATGGTGCCAATGTTAGTCTGATTCCTTAACTTGGAGAATACAAGTTTGCCAGCAATGGCTGGCAGTTATGTCTCAGAAATGCACAGAGCCTGGTCATTCAGCTGGTGGCAGAGGCAAGGTGGTCACTCAACACCTGCCATGCCCTGAATGGCCTTTCCTGTCTGCCTCCCAGCTTAGCCCCACAGGCCTCAGGCCAGGGCTGGGAAGACTCGGTATGTGACCCTGGGCATGGCAGTGATCCTCGCAGGAAGATGGATAAAAAGGACACCGCCACCTCCCTCTGTCCTCCCCTCTCCCACTACCTGCCCAGGACCTTACTGAGCAGTCACAAGAGTAGACTGTGCCCCTCCAGAACTTCATTATCCTCATCTCCACAGAGAGACAAAAGCAGACGTGTACCGCCGTGGCCTAGGCACTCTGAGACGCTTTGTGAATTAACTTAGTTAAAGCCTCCACCCACCCCATGATACTCTGCTTACTCTTACAGTCGTGGAAACAGCAGAGAACAAGGGTGGATATGCCAAGTGCTCGGCCACTGCCCAGTACAAAATGCACTCGGCAAAGACCAGAGGTACTCAGGGTTATATGCTCCTTGTAGAACAGTGAATGGGTTGAGGACAGGACTAGGACTGGAGGGTACAGGTGGGGTGCTGGCCTTTTTCTGGGTAGGCACAGGGAACAGGGGATACGAGTGACTAGCAAGCCAACCAGTTCCAAGGATCTGCAGGTCTAAGGATTGGGGAATGTCACCAGGGTAGGGAATGCTCACTCACCTGCAACAGTGGGAGAGCAGAGAGGGCCCCTTCAAGCCCAGTGTCTACTGCCATCCCTGACAGCGCCCTGCAGAGGGATTGTAGGGGCCTCTCAGGCCACTCTGTGGCAGAGGCTCCCTCCATGGGCCTCAGGAGTGAGGCAGAACCTTTTCTTTTATATCAAAGATGGCTTTAATATCTCTCCCCTCCCTCTAATAGGGCAAGAAACATACCAAGGCCACCCCATAAGTGTCCACAGTGGGGCTGAGAGGACCCAGGTGCACATGGTATTTCCTCCCTCAACTCTCCCTACCTCTGCTCTGTGTCTGTCTCAACTCTCTTCCTGGAGAACTCTTATTCATCCCCCAAGACCCAATGCAAATGTGCCGCTTTTCCAGCAGCTCTGTAGTACAGCTGGTTCTTCCTTCAAGTTCCTAAAGCACTCAAGACATTCTTCTCTCAAAATGCTTACCATGGTGCATTAGAACGTTTTTGTTTGTTGAGAGAGGGTATTGCTATGGTGCCCAGGCTGGCTTTGAACTCTTGGGCTCCAGTGATCCTCCCATCTCAGCCTCTCGGGTAGCTGGGATTACAGGAGTGAGCCATGCCTGGCTGTTTACTGGAGTTCTCAGCCTTGGCACTACTGGCATTTTGGGCTGGATAATTCTTTGCTGTAGGATGGTCCTGTGCCCTGTAGGATGTTTGGGAACATCCCTGGCTTCTATTGAGTGGCCTGGCTTCTATTGAGTGGCACAAAAATGTCTTTGAATACTGCGAAATATCCCTCAGAGGAATGAGGTGGGGGCACTATCACCCCTCCGAGAACCAGAGTTAAATCTTGGCCCTGTGGCTTTCAGGCACGGCTCAGCAAGACAGGGTAGGGAATGTGTGCTGGGAACGTGAAGAACGAAGGCACAGTCGAACCAGATGAGCACACCCAGGCCATGCATTAAGTTTTGAGCAGCTTCCTGATTGCTCTCCCCGCCTCAAATCTCAGATACAGAACTCTCTCTCTGCTGCAGATCTGATCTTGTTACTTGTCTGCCTGACCTTTAATGGTTCCAGTGACCTCCCGAACAGGTCCGGGCTATCCCAGGGCTGCCTGTGCCACCTGCCACCACTGGACACCAGGGCAGGGCCTTCCTGGCCTAGGTTGCATTGTCTCCCCTCAAACTCAGTGCCGTAGCCAAGAGCCAGATCCACTGTAGCCTCCCGGACTTGGCTCCCTCTGCTCTAGCGTCCCCCAACTGGTGCCTGCAGCCACTCAGGTTTTCCTGAGATGAAGGACCCATGGTGCTCTCTGCTTCCTTGAGCTGTGAGGTGGTCAGACAGAAGGCCCTGAGGTTCCTGGCTCTGGAGCTGGTGCTGCTGCCTGCATGTTTCCGGCACGGCATTAATCAAACACACCACTTCCTTCTGCCACCCAGAACTCATTTCACCCAAGATAGCGAGCTCTGTTTGAGCAGGGCCTCTATCTTGTACCCTATTAGGCCAACGAGTGTCCTGGACACACTGAAGGGACTCAGCAGGCATGCAATTAGATGGGAGGAATAAGGTCAGTCCTCAAGCTCTCTGCCCCACTGCCACCACCCCCAACCTGCAGGGAACAAACAGGGGGGGTGCTTCTGTGCATGACTGGTTCAAGATTGCACCAAGTGACACTGGTCAGAGAATTCAACATCCCCAAACTGGTCCTCACCCTGTTCTAGGAGACAAGCCCACTGACACCACACTTGGATGTACAGCAAAACTGCTGTAAACATTTCACCCCTGATAATCAGTTTTATAGACATAACTTTTCCAAATGTGTATTTCAGTTCTGGAATCTAGGAACTGGATACTTTACAAAGCAGGTCCCAAACCTGCCTGCATAGCAAATCCACTGGCTGTATCTGGCAGCATTCGAGAGGCCTCTAATGGGAACCTCACTGGCAAAAGCTGGCTTTTTACAGGGGAGGGATACTGGCAGTTTAGAACTGTGAACAGGTTCCTTTAGAGCCACTAGGAGCAATCCTAGTCTTTGCACAGAGGCCACCGAAGGCAGAGGCAATACGGTCCTACCAGGCTGTGCCCACAGGACGACACAAGCTAGAAGGAACCACCTTAGACCCAAACAAGCGCCAACACTCCCAGGAAGCCTGCCTTAAGCCCCCTGCATGCATGAACCACCCCTTCTCAGTGGGTAACTCATCTCAGTCATGGTGTATATGCTGTTCACTGGAATCTTACTTCTGGAAGCTCTCTCCCTCTGGAAACTCAGTGTCTAGATGGTCACCATCACAACATGCTTTCATTCTGCAGAGGATAATTTCCTCTTCAGGGGAGGCAATGGGCTGTGTTATAAGTAGATTAAAAAACCCCAAGAACAAAAAGCTACCCTTTTTCTACAAGCTTAACAAGTGCCATTATGCTGGGTCACTAAACAACTTTTAAGTCAACAAAATAAATGACAGAGGTAGTTCCAAGTGGAAAGTCGGCAAGGGTACTTAGCTTTGAAAGAAGGTGGATCCCACCAGATTTAGGCCCAGCAATCTAAATCTCGCTGAGCCTTTCCTATTTTCATCTCCACAGCCCAACCTGGCCCAGCTTTCAAGGCCTTTCAATCAACAAATAACTTATTGAGCACCTACCGTAGGTGCTTAGTATACCAGGCACTCTTCTAGGTGTGAGGACACAGCAATGAATGAAACTGAGAAAGAGCCCTGCTTGCCTGGAGCTGATGCCTACTCAGGGCAGACAGCCTGTGTACACTTGTAGGCAGTGTACATAGGCCTGCCTGCCAAATTGCTTCCTATTTATTGTCAGCACTAAGGGATAGAGATGGCTGAGGATGGAAATTCCATTTGGGGGAAGCTCCCCTACTGAACTTACATCTAAGGAAGACAGGGAGTAAGCCCTGCAGACACCAGAGGAAAGAATACTCAGGCAACAGCAACCAGCAGGTCCGGATATGTGTGGCATGTTCCTGAAGCAGCAAAGAGGCAAGAGTGCCCAGAGCTGAGAGAGGAGAGGACCTGCAGGGTGAGGTTTGCCCACTGCAGTAAGGTCTCTGGCTCTCACCATGACATGGGAGACCGTCGGATGCCCGTCTCCTGTGTTTCGACCACTCTAGCTGCAGTGTTAAGGACAGATCGCAGGGCAGCAAGGGTGAAAGGTGGGAGACTAGTTTGGCTGTTCTTTGTTGTTGTTTTTTTTGGGGGGGGCAATAATCTAGGCAGGAAAGGATGGTAGCTTGGATGGGGATGGAAACAGAGGTAGAGAAAATTTGTTAGATTCTGAAGATACTCTGAATGCAGAACCAATAGGATTTGCTGAAGAATTAAGCACGGCACTGAAGAAAGGGGAAGTCCAACAGAAGTCTAAGGTTTGGGGCCTGAACAGCTGGAATAATGGCGCTGGCCTTTGGGGAAGGACACACGGGAAACCTAAATTTGGTTTCAGGTACATTAAATCTGAGATGCCAATTAGACATCAGTTAGGCCTTCCATAGTCTGGTCTCAACCTCCTACCTTCCCTCCTTGAGCCTGTTTTCCAACTAGAACATCTTCCTCCTGGTGCCCTGAATGGTTGTGAGAACTCATGTCTCATTTTTCCCCAGGAATACTTTGCCCTGATAAAAAATACCTTTACTTGAGTACCCATGGTCCATTCACCAAACTAACAAGAAACTGAGGACCTACATCTGGCACAGGGAGAGGTAGATTAGCAGCATCCCATGCTGTCCTAGCACTGCAGAAACTTAGATGAGAAGGGAAAGAGGGTGCACATTCAGGAGAGAAGAGCAAGCCCCAAGGAGAGATTAAGAATAAAGATCTCTGGCTCAGGCTCAGTGGGTCATGCCTGTAATCCCAGCAGTTTGGGAGGCCAACGTGGGAGGATTCCTTGAGGCCAGGAGTTCAAGACCAGACTGAGCAAGAGCGAGACCCAATCTGAACCAAAAATAGAAAAATTAGTCAGGTATGATGGTGCATGCCTGTAGTCCCAGCTACCTGGAAGGCTGAGGCAGGAGGACGGCTTGAACCCAGGTGTTGTAGTGAGCTATGATAAGGCTACTGTGCTCCAGCCTGGGCAACAGAGAGAAACCGTGCTTCTCAAAGGGGAAAAAAAAATCTCTGGAGAAAGTAGAATGGGTTTTACAAGTCAGGAAAAGCTTCCTACAAAGGGGGTGCTTGTTCGTGGCTGTGAATAGCTTCTTCATTGGAAGTGGCTTAGTTATTCGCCTCCTTCACCTTGCCATGCCTGACTCCTCTTCAAAGTGTGAGAGCCCATGGGGGTGAAAGGAGATGTTGCAGTTTTAGAAGCCTGCAGAGCACCAGACACGTAGCAGGAGCTTTATGTGGGGTCTCCTACCTGGAAGTGAATGTGGACTGCAATGAATGTGGGCAGGCCTTGTCAGGGGCAAAACCTAATATTCTACTCCTCTGTATCCCCAAGAATATTTTAGCACATTTCATCTGTCAAATTACTAAGTGAGTATCTCCTTACATGTGTTGATTTTTATTTTCTCAAGATTGCAGGACCTTACTTTGGAGCCTTCCAGATCATTACTATGGAAGTCCTTAGTGATGTTTCCCTAGTTCTAAGAAAGCATGGATCAGCTTTCTAGGAATCTGTGTGACTAGCAAGTTGTTAGCACCTTCAAAGCACATTCACACCCTCCCCCTCAATTGAGGTGCCCGGCAATCCCGGGCAGGGCAGCAACTGCCAAACAGGGCTCCGTCTTCCAGCTGAGGAACAGCAGTGACTGGCTGGTTTAACCAGAGTCAGGGCAGAGCCAGCAGCACCTCAGACTAGGAAACTGAGGCCCACAGAGCCCTTCGTTCTCTCACCCAGCTGTGAGGCTCCTGGAGATGAAGCATGCCTGACCAGGGACAACCCCAACCCACCAAAGCAATCAGGCTGACATCCCTTGTGAGCCTACAGAATCAGAATCCCCAGGCCCAGCACAGGAGAAACCTCCCAAGTGGCCGTGGTGACAGCTCCAGCTTCCATCCCCCTTCCATCACTGAGGCTGAGAAGGGAGAAGACAGAAACCTGCAATCCTGGAAATCAGGGAGGCTGACATGCAGACTAGGTCACTTCAATAATTATGGAGGAACAACGTGAATTTGCAAGGATTTCCCAAGGAGGAGCTGGCCCTGGAAACATTTTAAGCCTGGGTACAGGGTGCATGTAGAGAATGATTCATGTGAATAAACTGGTTCCTGTTTTTGCTGCAGGGCTCAGATCCACAGTGGCAGATCAGGCTGAAGTTCAGAGGCTGGGGTGTTACCCAGGGTTCTACCACACAGGGAGACCGAGGGTATTAATAATGAGTAAGCCCAAGTGCCATTTACCAAGTGCTCACTGTGCACCAGGCACGGCTGGGCATGAGACATGCATCAGCTCATTCAGTAGGCCCAGGTGGCCAGGGGATGTGGGGAAATTGTCACATTTCACAGATGAGGAAATGGGGGCTCAGAGAGGCCCAAGTCCCCAGGCACACCCAGGTCCAAGCAGCAGATGACCGGGTCTGTCTGATCCCTCAGGTCCAGAGCCCTCGCATTTAAGGTCTAGACTAATCTGAGCCTCAGTTTCTCCATCAGGAAAAAGAGGAAATGGCCTTGGACAAACTTGAAACCTTGTTCTGGGCTCCTGAGGTGTGGCTCCTAGACTGAGGGGGCGTGGCACCCTCTCCCTCCCCAGGCCACTGGGCAGGAGGTGAGGGCGTGGAAGAGAAATTCAGAGACTCCACCAATTCCTAAGGCAGAGCGCAGGCACGGAACTAGCGCCTTGCGGAAGAATGGGGTACTCACGTCGATGTTTCTTATGATGACACACTTTCCATTGGTATACAGAAAATTGTTGCCCTTAGGGTCGCCGCCAATGATTTTGGAGACGCCCCTCTCCACCTGGGGGAGGCTGGCGAACACCTTCTCTGCGGAGACACAAACGCGGAAGGGCACATTAGGGGCAGCCCCTGCCTCGCCGCCCCCCAGGCCGGGTAGAGGACGGAGGGGACCGATGGGGAAGAGAAGGACCCTGGACCGGTCTCAGCCGGTCACCTGTTGCCTCCGCCGGGAGGGGCGGCCGCCACTTTGAGGAGCTCAGGAGACTGCACGACTTCCTGGTCGGCGCTCCCGGCCGGGCCCTTCGGGGACCCCGGGGCTCTGCCGGCCCGGCACGCTGCGCCAACTTTGGGGTGCCCCCCGGGAGGCGCATCGCCGCCCGGCACCCCGAGGGCAGGCGGACGGGCGGGGCGCTGGCCAGCGCCCGCACCCCTCCCCCGCGCCGGAGACCCCGCCGCCGCGCCGAGGGCCGAGGGGCCGGGGCAGCGCGGCGCCCGCCGGGAGCCCCGAGCCGCGGCACTTACTGATCTCGTACGGCATCCTCGCCCACTTGTTACCGCGCCGCGCTCGCCGAGAGCCTCCGGGGCCGACCCGCGTTGCGAATCAGACGTCGCCAAGGCCGAGCCCGGGGACTGGGCCGGAAGGCGGCGCCGGGCGTGCCGGGCGTGGAGGGGGCGGTCCGAGGCCGGGGCTCCGAGGCCAGCTCGCGCCTGCCCTGCGCGCTGCCGCAGCGGACGCCCCGAACCCGGAAGCGCGGCCCCGCGCGCGGCTCGCCCCCAGCTTTGACCATATATAGTCAAGCGCTCAGCTCGGCGGCTGCGGCCCCGGCGAGCCTGCGCGGACCTGGCCGCGCCCCTCCCCCCCGCCGGCCCCGCCCCGCCCCGCACGACGGCCCGCCCCGGAAGTGACGTTTGTAACCCGCCTCGCAGCCCCGTGAAAAGGCGGCGCGAACGCCACACGCGTTCAGAATCGGCCAGGGAGCGGGAAGCTGTCCGGTGCTTCTCGTGAGCTAGGGCCGGCGGGTTGCTGAGGCTGCTCCCCTGGGGGTTTCGGAGGCTCTGGAAGCCTGAAGCAGCCTTTTTCGTACCCGTGTGGTGCGCGCTCGGGGTCCTTCGTGTTGGCTGCCGCCGTGCGTCTTGCAACTCAGAGTGCAGGCGGGAAACGGGGTGTTCTTTCCTCTTTTCTTTTTTTCTAAGCCTGAGTTCCCACTCCTTGAAGCGCTGCTGTAGCAGTGAACTTTAGGGATGTGCCTTGCAGGGCCGACCGCTGGTTCTCGTAAAACTTCCTTCTAGAAAACTAAGCCAAGAAGGGCGAAAAGGGTCTAGGTTCTAAGAAAACCAGGAGTACTTCAGAAAGCTACAAGTTCTAATAGTCGGGGTAGTGGCTCACTGTGGTGGGGAAGTAAGGGCTGTGAGGAGTTGATACTTTAAGCTTCGCCTTTCGGGGTGGGTACAACCCTTCTTTCAGTTAGGGAGTGAGGAGGGTGGTAAAACAGAAAATGTAAAGCACCTGTGGGTACTTCAAATGTTCAGATAACCCAACCTTGAAGTGCTCTTCAACTTTCCTTTTCTGTCTAATCTGCTGAAAGTCCTCTTGGCTTTGCTTTCTAAAACGTACCCAGGTTGATAACTTGCCACTTTGGTCCTAACTCTGCAGAACGGAGCCAATGTCCTGGCTCTCCTAAGTTTCCTGTCTGGCCCCTCAAGCTCCTACCCTCCTTAACTTCTCAGTGTTCACATAGCAGCTGGGTGATCCTTAACGTGGAAGTGTAATTCTCAGCTTAAAGCCTCAACTTACAGGGACTCAAAGTCTCGTGAAGTAAAAAAACCAAGGTCCGTTATGGCTTCAGGCTCTTTACTGCCCTTATCTGTATTGCTGTTTTTTGTTGCGGTGTACTCGGCGCGCTAAGAATGCTCC
Source organism: Microcebus murinus (assembly GCF_040939455.1). Classification (NCBI taxonomy): domain Eukaryota; kingdom Metazoa; phylum Chordata; class Mammalia; order Primates; family Cheirogaleidae; genus Microcebus; species Microcebus murinus. The sequence continues at coordinate 87,214,891 of NC_134106.1, forward strand.
AGGAATGTACTTGACCTCACAATCTGTTGCCTACTTGAAAATCTCCCCAGAAACCTATCTAATTTAGTCTTTTCAAAGTACTACCTTGCTCAAATATCACTTTCTCAATGAGTTTCACCTGCCTTGATCCCCTCCTAAAATACAGCCTTCTGCTTCTATGCAAACACTCCTGTTCCTCCTTCCGCCTGATGTTACTGGCTACCTAGAGTATCCGTGGCACCTGGACAATGCTCCTCACCTACAATTTCTGATCAAGAAATGGACGTGAAAGGTAGTTTGAACTGAAGGGGCCCTAAGATGTCAAGTGTTTGTGTAAAATGCTAAGATTCCTGAAGCAAAGAAATGGCCCACAGGCAGGGCTGTACTTGCTCCGAGAACCCAGGATTTTAATTATCAGACCTCTTGAATGAGACCGTTAAAGCAAGTGCTACAGCTGCATCCACCCTAGTGTATTTACATAATAGGACTATTGAGGGAAGCTGAGGTGCCAGCTTCAAGCGCTTACAAGTTAGTTACCTCAACTCGGGTGCATGAACTGTTGGAACTGACAGTTCTAGCCTTGTTGGAACTAACACTGATAAAGGAAACGAAAGCAAATCTGGGTGACACACTTCCAACCCCCTGGCTGCTGGGCTCTATGGCTTCTCTTTAGCTTCAGAGGAAATTACATGTTGGAGCTTGAAGTCCTAGAGTGGGGTGGAGTTCTTTGCTGTGAAAATTCAGTATCTGAAGACGGGGTAGACCTGGCAATTTACAGGGTTTGGAAGGAGAGGGACTGCAACCAAGGTGTCTACTCCTGAGTTCTTCCTGGGGTATAAATCTGTCTTAGTTGTTGGGGCTTAGTGACGCTCATTCCTAGTCCCCACCCATGCCTTGAATAATACACCCAGTAATGGTGGTGTCCCTGGTGTCTTGGCCCCCCACTTTTCTTTGCCCTCATCGCTGTAATCTCCCTGGCTTCTCCCTGGGAATCTCATAGGCACCCAGTGAAGCCCAACTTGCAGCCGTAATGAAACAGAACTCGCCTTCCCCTCTCCTGTTTTTTGGGGTGGCCTTTCCAGTAGTCTCCAGCTTCACTAACCAGAAACTTCACTCACCCCTACGCAAGCCTTCACCAAATCGTCACTTTGAATGTCTGCATCTCTTATTTGTTCTAGTTCACTAACATGGCTTCACCTCACCTGGGCTACCTTAGCCACTTCCTGACCAGTTATTCACTACATCTACTTGGAGCCACTCATTACAATCAGAATGACTTAAACCTGGTCAGCCTTTGGCCCCCTATCTCTTCAAAGACGAGCACCCTCCTGTGTATACTAGGTCCTGGAGTGCCTAGCCCCTGCCTGGCTCAAACAGGTAGTCCACTAAGTTGTCCTGCCGTGCACCTGCCTTGGGGCTGCTGCACCTATTTCTGGGTCTTCCCACAGATGCCTCTTAAGCTATACTTTCATACTATTACATTCATTACCAAGACTGAGATCAATCTGTTAGTCTGTCTCCCCCAAACAGAGCAGGGACCACAGTTGTCCAGTGAGCCCCATGTGAAATTCTGGAAAATCTAAAGCCAATTTTTACATTCTTGAGGAAATGAGCAATATGAATGTGTCATTACTTTGCACCTAATTCCAAAGTGTAAACTAGCATGTTCTTAAACATACTGCTTAAAGTAACGTTTCGAACAAGTACTCATCGAGGAAAATGCCAACTGGATCCAACTGGGGCTAGTTTTAAGTAAACCAGCTCTAATTGCTCGAGTTGGGTAACTCAAGGTAGCACTTAATTGGCATCAGGTGTTGGTCTTAACATTCCTTCGAGGAAATGAGTTTAGGGTCAGTTCTGAGTGCTTAGTTATGTAGCAGAAGCAAGCCCTGGGGCATGGTTTCATGGGAGTCATCCTTGTGCTTTGAGCACGCTTTGCCTCTAAACCCTGTTTCTGGGCTCCATAAACTGGGAATGTGAGATGTGCAAGGTTTGTGCTCTTGGAAACTTCAGGGAGCAAAAATGGAGCAATGGGGACAATCCTAAGCTTCTAAGTCCTATCAACCTACTTCCGCACTTCGAAGCTCATGTCATACTGAGGAAAGGACTTCCTCTTCCCTGTTCTTTCAACTGCCCTGAGCCCCCAGGAAGGGGGGGGGGGCTATGCCAGGTGTTGATTCTGCAAGTGGTTGCCAGTGGGCATGCTTAGAAGCCTGACCTGTGGTAGGAATTGGTTGCCCACTGCCCCTGAGTCTGCCTGCAATGTTTTGGGTACCCAGTGGGCTTTTCACATCTTAATTCTCAAATAGTCCCAGCTGGATTGAGTCCCTCTGTAATCAACTGATGGGGTGGTGGTGAAACCTAGGGAAGTTGCAGGTACCCACCTTTGATCCTGGAAGTCTAAGGTGGGCCCTAGGGCTGCCCTTTCAGAAGGGAAGAGCTGAGGCATCACCCCCAAATCTCTCTATGCTTTAGTCCTTCATGTCTCTATCAGATGACTGGTGTAACACAGACCCTGACCTGCCTACACAGTTACTCAAAAGTGTTCACTGTTGGGTTGTAAATTTAGGCCAGAAGTGAATTCCTTACTCAACCCTGGATGAGCTTGTTCACTGTATCCCTTCTTGGGGCCTGTCTGTAAATGCCTCTATCAACTGAGCAGCAGCCCATCAGGAAGTGGGTTATGCATGCAGGTGAACACCTGTAACCAGCAGTAGGTAGCTTACAAATCCTTGCAAGTCATGGAACCTTGGACATAGCTTATTTTCCTACTTGACACCTAAGATGTGCTTCCAAGAACTCACTATAATTAGTACAGTTTTAAACTAGTCACACAGTTCAGGGAATATACACTAACTCAAGTTACCCTCTTAAAACCATCGTGCGGGTACCTAAAACATGACTTCTCTAAGGACCAAGTTGAGTTAACTGGCTGAAGTCAAGCCTTATTTGGGCGATACCAGGCCCTAAGCCTGTGCCCTACACTGCTTGAGATTTGTGTCAAAGGAGTTACACTACTACCTGCTCCTTCTTGCACAAAACTCATGTGAGAATGTAGTTGCTTCTCTTGCCTTTCCCTGATAGGAAGTGTGGTAGGGTGAGGCACAGGTGTGATGGTCCTGGCCTCTCCCCTCTTGTCTGTCCCTCCTGTCTGCCTCCCAGAACCCCTTTCTGGAACAATGGCTTGCTTTTGCCTCATGTGAGCACTTCCTGTGAGCCAGGCCCTGGCTTGTGCGCACTTGGCTCGCATCTTACAGCGGGGGAGGGGACTTCTGAACTTAGACAAGTCTTAACCCAAGTGATGTAACCAGGACTCGCGCTCAAATCTGTCGTCTTCAAAGCCTAGGCTGTTCCTCTTGAGATGGTTGAAAAGAGTGGACTGAAAGTCTGAGTTGAGTTCCCTAAATAGCCAACCTTATTCCAGTAAATGTGGTGGAATCCAGTGGCGCTGTCAGCCAAATTTATGAATGGTGTCAGTTACCCTCCAATTGAAAAGCTCCATCCCTTTGGGCAAATACCCAGACTCCTGCTGAGTCTCTGCCCCTTTTTACTCCTCTTAGGCTAGAGAGTGACCAGGCCTTGGCTGGCCTCTAGTGGTGTGGTTGGCTGTAAGCTGCTTGGCTCTGAGTGCTGGTGTCTGACCTGTGGCACAGGGGCTTGGCTAGTGTGGTCAGTTGGTGTCATGCGGGATGTCTGGTCTTGGGATAGTGCCTGTTGCCGATACGGAGTTTTCAAGCATGGGTGGCTCTGCTTTCTGCAGTAAGTCCGCTTGTGTAGACCCCACAGCCTGTCTCTGCCCATCCACACACCATGTGAGTGTTCAAGAACGTTCTGCGGGACCAGATCCAGCCTCCTTCCCAGGGGGTACTGCTGCATTCAGAAGTTTAGCTGGCTTCTGCTAACACTTCCCATTGTTGCCCTGACCCCTTGGTTATTAGCCTGTGGCGGCTGCTTCCAAAACCTTTTACCAATAGCCTTTAGTCTGCTTTTCTTTGAACACATTGACAAAGGCCCAGCTCCTTTCTAAAACATAGAAAGCAATGCAGATATTTTTGGCAGCAGCTCTTGACCCTTGTTGCCATGGAGAGGTCGCTGACGAGCTGACGCCCATTCTCATGCTTCTCGACCTACCGCTAGATGGGCCTGGTGGGGAACTGCATGTGTGTAGTTCAGCCCTTTCCCCCTTTGGACTCTGGGCTCTCCCTGCTGAGAGCAAATGTTCTGATCTGCTTCCTCCAAGTGGTCATGTTTCCAGGTGGACATCACCCAACCCACCGGCAGGGATCTGGAGTTGTCCAGGTCTGTGTGCCTGGGAAGAAGTGTATTACTCAGCTAGAACTGCTTGCCAGAAAGGACCACAAACCCAGTGGCTTAAACTTTGATTCTAGAGCGCAGGAAACCTCGACCAAGAGGTGAGCAGGGTCGGCACCTTCTGAGGGCTGGCGGAGAATGTTCCAGGCCCCTCTCCTGGCTTCTGTGGGCTTATTGGCAATCCTTGGTGCATCCCAGCTTTGTAAGATCTCCACTCTGATCTGCCTGCATCTTCACGTGGTCTCTCCATGGGCTTGTCTTCATTTCCCCTCTTTAACAAGGACACGAGTCTTAACTAGATCAAGACTTACCTTTCTAGTTTCATCTCACCTTAATGGCATCTGCAACAACCCTATTTCCAAATGAGGTCACACTGAGACTTAGTACTTCAACATGATCTGGGAGAAGAAATTCCGCCCCATCAGCATCTGAGGCAGGGCTTGCCTAAGACATCTTCCCTCCCCTCGACAACAGCCCCAATCCCCAGCCTCTGGGGCCCCTTGAAGGAAGTAAAGGCAGTTGAGTTTTCTTTGTCCACCTTGCTGGTGACAGTGGCACCTTTACCCCACAAAAGCATCGTCATCCATTCTGAGGCAACTGCCCTTGGGAAAACTGCAAACCAGTGTACAGTCTGAGATCAGGTGCCTCTGCTACACTTGCCTGGCCAAAGGGTCACTGAAGTGACAAGCACTTATGCTCCAGCCCAGGTCCTGGCTTCTGTCCTAAAATGTTCAAATGCAGTGGCTTCAAATGTCTGCATTTAAAATATGCCACCAGAGCACTTCCTGTTCAAGAGTTACTCAGTGTCTGCCCCTGCCCCTTGAGTGCTGTGGACCAATTCACTTAGCTTGCTTGGTGTGGCCATATGGCTGCACTTGGAAGCAGAGGTACCCTGAGCTAGGTGGGAGCCGCAAGCTGACCAGGGACTGATGCTGTCTCAGTGCAGATGCTGACCGCACCCCATCCCCCACCCGTGGGCTTCAGTTTCTACCCATGGCATTGTTGGGATTGGAATAGGCCTTTATACTCAGACAAGTCATGTGTTATGAGGTTTTCTTATCAATAGATCAAAGGGAGATTCCAAAGGGGAGGTGGGAGGACGAATAAGCTGAGACCTGAATGCTGAAGTCAAGTAGCATCACTGTGTACCCTTGGGAACATCGGGCAACTGGCAGGGATTTTTAAATGAGGTGTTTAGTATGTACGTCCATCCTCGAGTTACGTTTGGCTCAGCTGCTGCTATTTGGAGTTGGTACCATGGTTGTGTACTGTTGGGAGATGCTGCAGTTTGCCCATGGTGGAGGCTTATAGATGTGTGGGACAGGGAACGATAGACCCTCAGGCAGGCTTGTCCCTGCAGATTAGAGATGACCAAGGCAGTGTGGTGTTAGGCCAGCCACACATAGTCTGCTTGGCACACTGTGGATATTGTGTGACTCAGAATCCCATTGAGCTTCTTCTAGTGGCATAGGGAAGTGGCATTCTAGTTCTTAGAGCCAGCAGACCAATACTTCAAGTCATATGGGACAAAGTAGTGAAATCAATGTTCATGGCAGTGTTCCTCTTAAAAATCTAAAACGTGAACTAATGCTCAATAGTAGGTAGAACTGACACTGTCGGCCACTGAGTGCTTATTGCAGTCTTCCAAAACGTTGCATAAACCTTATTTCGGCCTTCCCCCAAGTATTCTCCCAGTCACTCCACTCCATGATCTAGCTTCAAAAGGTGCCTCCAGCTAAATGCATCGAGTTCCTCCCTTGACTACAGAGGGATCAAGATTACACACCAGGATACCTCAAACTACATGAGCTCCAACCTGTGGGATGGTGTTCAAACACAAGCTGTGCATATACCACATGTTACTGTGTACACTGAAAGATCGGACAGTGTAATCCTGGCGTTTGGTACCAGGTACGGTTTATCCTCCCCCCCAATACCCCCCGAAGTCTTAGTGCACTTTAAGAACACACCTCTCGGAAGACCTGGGTGTCCTGTGAGCATGCTGCCTGGAAGAACGTGAGTGCTGTGCCTGGGCCGAGTGTGCCAGGTAACTGGAGGCTGCCAGGGCTGAGAAGGTCAGGATTTCTTAGAGGACTTCAAAGTTGAGATGTGAATGAGGAAAGTGAGTAAACCATGTGCTCAGGAACAGTCTGCCCAAAGGAAAGTGTGTGTGGAATTAGGAGTAGGGCTGGAAATGGGAATCAGCAAGAGAACCGTGGCAGTTTGGGGGTTCCCAAAGCCATCTTAAATTCAGATGCTGCCTTCATGGCAGGAAGTGAGAGGACATTGAACATGGAGTTTAGATTGTTGGGCCACTACTCTGACCACTTTATGGGAAGGGTGTGGTGGACCAGCTGGGACTCGGGCATGGGCTGGCATGAGGAGGTGGCCTGTGCAAAGAAAGCTGTTTATGTGGGATTGCTTCCTGTTATCACTCCTGTGCATCAGCCTGCTTGTGATCCTTCCAATCAAAGACGGAACTTGACAGTGCAAGCCCAGTGAGTCACTTGGTACCAGGGATTATCAGAGGGGGGAGTACCCACAGGGCTGGGAAGGGGCTGCCCTGGTCATTCAGAACCTTCAAGGTGAGGTCAAGGTGTTACAGCTCTTCCTGGGGAAAACTTTCAAGGCTTGTCGGGGAAAACTCAGACCATTGCTTTGAGGGCCTGGCCTCACACCCTGGGGGGGGGGAGAGACAGGCAAAAAACCCAGGAATGCTTCTTCCTGTAGAGACATCCAGCTGGCAGCTGTGCTGGCTGGACTAGGCAGACAAAAGCAGGGACAGAGGCTGCTGCATCTGCTGGAAAAACCAACCCTCTGTGGTCTGTCGCCAGGCTGAGGGGTGGCTCTGCTGTTGGAACACCCACGCTCAAGTCATTGGGGCCAGGGCCTTCTGGGAACTCTAGGGGCACATCCTGATGCTTTTCAGATGGGTCACTCTGGTTGAGTGTCCATGTGGTAGGTAGGTTTGGTCACCTTAACCACCGTGGTACCTGGAGATGAAAACTAGTCGAATGACGTCAGACCAGTCCTGGGTACCATGAGACTGTCTCATCATTGACTTCTATAATACTCTTGATTCCAAATGGAAAAGATGATCAAATTACTACCGTTAGAAACAGAAATGAAGATTACTTTGAAATTCCTGAACTTGAACCCTTCAGGAAGTCTTGCTGCTAAATTTTCCCATTTCATATGGAACCATAGATTTTTCTGCTTTGGGAGTTCAGAGATCGATGCTTTGCCAAATTAGGTAATCACTGTTCACTTTCAGAAAGCCCTGCTCTATCTGGCATCCTCCCAGTGCCGGTATTTCTTGGCATGACATATCGGCTTTGAGAATTCTTGCTGACCAGTAGGACTGGGTGTTTCTTGATGATGGAAGTCTGGTGCCAGGGTCATGGGTGGTTCATATCAAACTCTAGGAAAAGCTGTTCGTTGTCACGGGCAGACTTAGGAGTGCTGGGGTGAAGGGACGAGAAGTACCCACTTCTCCCCCCATGGGAGAAGTGTTGACCTTGCATTCTTGGAAGGGAGCTGTGTTGACCTTTCTCCTTCAACCCCATTGTTATCAGCAGGAAATGGGGGTTTCTCTGGGTGGTGAGGTAACAGTTGTGTTGCCCTAGCTTCTGACTGGGTGTTGGGTCTGTGGCTGCCTTTAAAGGTGCACTTCCTCATGGAGTTCCCTGACGGGAGTGTTCCACGGCTGGGTTGCGGTTGGAGGGTTGGTGCCTTCACCCTTCTCCTTGATCTTGATGGGGAGAACTCGGCTTAGACGCCAGGATGGCATGGGCTTCTACTTGCCCACCACAGGCATCGTTTCGATGATCTAGTTGCAGCCAATGTTGGAATGAAGCCTCCTTGTATGGCTACAAAGCTGCTGTTCTTGGCTCACTCTCAGCAGGTGTGGGCCGCATAAGCAGAGACCCGTGTGCCTGTATTGGCTGGATGTTACTGTCTCTTATGGCTATGAAGGGCTCGATCCTGCATGGCCATGCTGGCTCTCACAACAGCTGGAGTATCAAATGTGACTAAGTGGAGTCCTCAGGTACGAGGACCTGGCTGGGCTTGCCAAAGAAAAGGGACTCAGGGTACAGACGTGTCTGCTTTAATGCCTCAGTCTGAGCGGACCTCAGAGTTTGAGCTTGAGAGCTGCCTTCCTGGGGTCCTGAAGAGCCTTAAGAGGAGACAGAAGCTGGGACCCATTCCCAGAGCTCATGGATCAGGGAGGAGCCTGCCTTCCTGTGGCCTGCTCTGGCTAGGGCCACACTCGGGACTAAAGTGGAGGGTGACAGATGGTGCAGGAGCACAGTGGCTGCACAGTGACACCTAGGGAGGCATCAAGATGCTGAACCTCGTCATGTGGACATAGTGACCTCTGAGGGATGGGGCTACCTGGAGAAACATGCTTAGATGCAAGGCTGGCTAACTTCTGGAAGCGGCTCTGAGCAGAACACAGGAGCGCAGAGACCTCACCCTTGTGCCTTCAGCCTTGCCGACCTGAGACTTCTGGGTGGGTCAGCTGTGGGTGTCTGGTTCATACCAGCTGTGATAGGCTTGAAGTATTTCAACCTCACTGAATGACATGAGACGAACATAGTCAAGCCTAGTCCAAGAAAAAGAACAAGGTAAACTCCACCCTCAAGATATTTTATCACGTGGCCCGACCTCTTGGAACTTCCCCCTGCCCAACTTCCAAAGTGAACCTTCTTCCAGGCAGGACTCCTAGCAGGACTCAGCTGCTCTTTGAAGTCTCTTTCCTGGCCAGACACCCTAGTCAGCAAGAGGTGCCCGGATGTGACCGGGGCTCTGAGGGGGCTGGTGGGGAGTGGCCAGTTCTGCACAGCAGGGCGGGTCCACTGACCCCTTCTTGAGAGGGCACTAGAATCTGGAGTGTGGTGGGGTGGGATCAACTGGAATCTTGCCCTGGGAGGGGCCGGGTGAGGTGGGTGAGGGACCGCCAACTGCTCCTTTCAAGTCACTTTGGAAATGCCTCCCTCCTCCACGTCTGAATCCTTGCCCTCTGGGATCTTTAGGTGTCTGGGTAAGCCCTGTGCTAAGCCCTTCCTGCATGAATTGGTGACGCCAAGTCTAAGCAGATACTGTGTCCTTACCAGGCCTCTCACAGGGAACATGCCCTGCAAATGCTGAGGGGCACAACTTGATTTTAAAACCTCAAATTCCTAGTACTGTGGCAGTGCTAAGGGGCCTGAGGCAGGTGGGACACGGGGGGGGGGGGGCTTTGTGTGGGAGTGCTGCCAAGGATCTAGACCCTGAGTGGGGGTATGGGGAAGGATCTGCTGGGTGGGGGTAGTTGGAAACTGCAGTCTGCTCAGCTCTAGGGCATAATGGGTACTGGGTACTGTCATGTTGCCCATGGAATGGGAAGTCATCCGTGAGCAGGTTCTGGGACCCCATGACTTCATGGTAACTCGTTGACCATGGCAGGGGACAAGACACAGTATGATGTGCTGTGTGACCCTTCATCTTCCTGTTAGCACATATCTGGGAACCTTACCCCCAGACAAAAGCCATTCTGCCTCTGGTGAGAAGATGAGCAAAGTCTCACGCTGGGCACTTGGGCCTGGTGGCTTTGCTGTCCCTTCCCCCTGGTGGCACACACAGGCTGGAGTTTTCAGACAAACCAAGTGGGAGCTCGTGACTTCCTGCAGAGTCCTGCTGGCTGCTCGGTGGAGCCGAGGGCGGCCATGGACCTTGAAGGCTTCCTGAACCTGCGCAGAAAGGTTACATATTGGGGATGAGCCCACGGGATCTTGGGCCTACCACATACATTGGAGTGTGATAGTTCACAACAGACGTGGCTGCTTGACGCCAACACCAGGGGTCTTCATGCAGGTGGTGGTAGCCAGCTGCTTGAGGTGGGGAGTGCTGAGGGTTATAGCAGTGGTTTTGGGGGGGGGTAGCATACTGGTTGATGTGGAACATAATCCCCACACGTGCCTGTCTTTGAGGTGAGACTCTCCAGAGCCTGGGAGGGGGGGTACAGGGCAGGTGCATCAGCCAGGCTATCTGCTGAACCCAGAGGATTCCTCACCCCGTGCATGCAGACATTGGGTTCCCCCAGGTTCCAGCACTTGTGGTCTGTGGCTGGCTGCTTCTCATGCAAGAGGTGGGGAGTCAGCTCATGATGCTGGCAGAGAAGAGCCCCTTCCATGCAGGCTCAGGTGGGGTCTGACTCTAAGGCAGCAGAGGGCTGTGTACACACCAGGAGGCAGAACCTGCCTGGCCTGAGAGGAATGTGCAACAGGAGTTAAGGCTGCAACCTGGAAGTCTTGTCACTTTTTTAGTCATGCAATGCTTCTATTCCCTGGTCTATTCACATGGTACTTAAATGTATCCTGAAGTCTTGAAGAGTCAGAGCCAGCTTTGTGTAGGTTGTACAAGCTGAGGGAGGGTGTGGGCTTGCAGCACTGAGGGGAGAGGGAGGTTCAGGAACATCAAAACGCAACCGGTATCCCACGGAAGTGGGGCCTGTGCTGGGATATCATGTGGGCAAAGTGCTGATTCTCTCCTCCCCTGGTTAACGTCAAAGCTGTGCTTCAGTAACTGGTTCCTGTCAGACTGGGTCGTCAGGACAGGGGGAAGGACATGTAATGTGTGCTTTTGACACCTAGGGATGTAAACACACGGGCTTCTGTCTTCGCGTTTAGGATCTAAGTGTTCCAGCAGGTGTTCCAGCGATTGACCAGGGAAAGAACCGAGTGGTGCACAGAGGGTTGGAGAATCAGCTTTTATTTCGCTGGCGGGCTCAGGTTCACCAGCGGGCTCAGGGGCATACCTCCAAATTCTGAGCACCACTTCCTTATTTCTCTCCAGTCTTTTTCCCCCAGTTAGAATGTTTTTAATTAAAAAACAGATGCTGCCATGGATGCAGAGACAAAGGAACATTTACACACTGTCTGTGGGGCTGCAAATTAGTACCTCTATGGAATATAGTATGGAGATTCCTCAAAGAACTAAATAAAAGTAGACTTACCCAGTAGTGGTATTGCTGGATCAAATGGCATTTACCCAAAAGAAGTCATTTTATCAAAAAATGACAACCAAATGTTTACTGCAGCACAATTTGCAATTGCAAAGATGTGGAATCGACACAAATGCCCATCGATTCACAACTCGATTAACAAAATGTATATGTATCTCATGGAATACTACTCAGCCATGAAGGATGACTTAATGCCTTTTGCAACAATATGGATGGAATTGGAGACTATGATCCAGAGTAAAATACCTAAATAATGGAAAAACATCACACGTACTCACTATTAAATTGGAACTAACTGAGCACACCTGTGCGTAGAATGAAGTATAACTCAATGGACATCACAGGAGGGGGGGGAGGGAGGAGAGGATAGCTGTGAAAACCTACCCAAAATACAATGAAGAATGAACACTATCTGGGTGACATGCACTTATAACCATGACTCAAGCATTATAAAAGACTAAAAACATTTGTACCCCCTTAGTACTCTGAAATTTAAAATTATACTAACACAAAAGTGAGATGCAAAAGGCCATCATGACTGTATGATTCTCGAGTTTTCAAATTCAAGAGAATGGACAATTATGAGATGGACCTCAGGGTTCTAACCCAGGGAACAGCGTGTTTATCCAGTGGTAACTTCCAGGTGTTTACAGGCATCTTTCTTCCTTCCAAGATCAAAGGATATCAGCCTGCCCAGCATCTTCCTTAAAAACTTTTCTGGTTTGTTGAGTACATCCATTATGAAGCCATCTTTCTCCAGGACGCAGAGGTTGAGCAGATTCAGATCTGCTTCCTGGAGAACACCTCAGCCTAGACTGCGGGCTTCTCGCAGCCCACTCCCACCGCAAGGTGGGAACGTGGCCTTCCGTCCACACCGGCCTTGCGGCAAACCAGCGAACCTTTTCAGCTTTCAGAAGACAAGGCCAAACCCAGCCCTCAGAATCCCACCGCACCAAATCCTTTTCCTGCAGCTTAAAAATCTGTCTCCTTTATCAGTTACAGCATAACGCAGCCAAAGTATTCCCCATATGACTTGCATCATTAGGGTTTTGAATAATAGTTCATTCACTTTGAAGAGACGTGTGTCTACTCCTTCCTCCTCTTCTTGCCTTCATGCTCATGTTCCTTGGGGCGGCTGCTATCTGAAGGTCTTCTAGAGCCACCATGCTGTTTGGCTTCTTCCAAAAACTTGTCCAAGCCAAAAGGATCTTCCTCAAACTGAACTGGTCCTTCTCTGCCTCTCTGCCTACGGTCTGAACTGGAAAATTCCTTGTCGGGAACAAATCTGTTGGTCTTTATTCTGGCTTCTAGGTCATCACCATACATGTCCTTGTCCAGATTTTTACTGGGCTTATAAATACTCTGGGCCCTATCTTTACCACCTCTCCAGGCTTGATCATAAACATTGTAAATTTCATCTTCTCCACCTGCAAATCCACTGTCCATACCCTTGGATTGGTTGAAGAGCCTTTGGTCATACTGAACGTCATTGGAAGTCCAAGGATTGGGCACACCAAGAGCAATGACTTCACTGATACCCCGATTTTCATTTCTCTGAAGTTTCGACCTCTTATCAGGAGCGGCCCTAGAAAGATTCCGGTCATGCTGTCCTTCTTTTCGCCTATCATGCCGGATTTTGTCCCTCTCACGTGCCTCCCCATCCTTTTTCCACATGGGTTTTGAGCCCAGCTCTCCTCTCCCTGGCTTTCTGGGCCACTTCTCTAAGTTTCTCTTCATGTTTCTCCTTTTCTTTCTGAGCCCTTTTTCTCTCTACTTGGGCACGCATTTCCACAGCTTCACGGGCCTTCCGATCAGCAATGTAGAGAGCTTCAGCCAGGATGGCAAAATTTTCATTTATGTGCACTGTCTGTAGCCCTCTTCCATCAGCAGCCAGACATTTATCTAATGGAATTGTATAACCCTTTGCATTTTTCCAGTTAGAAATACAAGGAGGAATCTTCCACTCTTGTTGTTCCTTTACAGTCATCTTTCGGCTAGGAGAATGCATGACAGGTGCAGGAGGAGAGGATGGTCCCCGGGGGATTTTCTCATTGATCTTGAACCTTGGAGGCTCCATTGGATCTTTCTGCATTTCTACCATGCGAATAACCCTTTGTTTAGCTCCAGAGTTGAAAGCCACTCCTGGCTGAGATGGTGTGTATCGGATATACTGAGCAGGAGCCAGTTTGTCAGCTGCTCGAACTGGCATGGCTGCGGCAACCTTCTGCGATACGGATTTTTCTAAGGCTACCCTTGTTTTTTCTGTTACCTCTTTAATAGCTTCTTCGTCGGGTCTTTGCAGGTCTGGATCATCTGCATTCATAACCTCCTTTGGAATCAGGTCACTGTATTTGCTATAAATGATCTTGTCTTTTGACTGTCCTTGTCGAGCAATTGCATTATACTTAATTTTTCCTTCAGGATCCACCTGAATGGCCAGTGCATTCGACACTTTTTTCTTTCGTCCCATGTCCAGTGGATACTGGGCCACATGGATCTCTGGAAAAGCGCCTCCATCTCCCAAATCCTCTAATGACCGAGGTATCCAGCCTTTCCAATAGCCGTATGGGGGAGGTTCTCTTCGGGAGGATACCAGTGAGGTCTGGCGTGACCTCTGAGATCTTGCCTTCTCTTCAGCCTCAAGCTGGTCCTGAGATAGCTGAGTAGGTGCAGGTAAAAAGCTGGTGAGCGCCATCTTCCGCCCCATACTGGGAGAAAACAGATGTCACCTTCAGTCAATTCATAAGGAAGACCTCCAAGGAGATCCAGGCGCTGTCTTTGTACTCGGAGTGCCAGGACACCTTCTCCGACACCCCAAGCTGGACCTCTCGCTCATTCAGCTCTCTGATGAGCTTCACCTTAAAGGATTCATCTTAGCAGGTTCCCGGTCGTCCCAACTGCTCAGCTTCCAGAGGAGGCTGCCTTCTCTCCAGTCTTATATACGGTTCTTGGATCACACGTAGCCAATCACCTATGAGCATGCAAGATTATCCGATTAATGGTAGGATTAGTAGGATCAGCCAATAAGCTTCTCATGTATCCAATCTGCAGTGGATTTTGCCTCAGGGCTCCCAGGTGTGGGGGCTTTTCCCTATCGTAAGAACATCCCACAACTGGCCGGTCATGGTGGCTCATGCCTATAATCCCAGCACTCTGGGAGGCCGAGGCCCGGTGGATTGCTTGAGGTCAGGAGTTTGAAACCAGCTGGAGCCAAGAGCAAGACCCTGTCTCTAGCCAATTAATTTCTATTTATAGTAACTTTTTCTATGTTATTTGGCCAGGCATGGTGGCACATGCCTGTAGTCCTAGCTACTCGGGAGGCTGAGGCAGAAGGATTGCTTGAGCCCAGGAGATTGAGGTTGCTGTGAGCTAGGCTCATGCCACAGCACTCAGTCTTGCTAGGTTGTCTCAAAAAAATCCCACAACTACTTCTGGGGTGTTGAGTGCTGGGGATGGCTCCTGCAAAACATAGCCACAATAACATACTGTCAAATCCCTGCATGACCTAAGCCTACTAAGGTGACTTTTCAATGATCAGGAATGTTTGGAAGGGGGAACCGTGTTCCTTTGATCATTCAAGGCGGACAGAATGCTCAACTAAGGGCCTTTGAGTCAGAACTTTGATCCACCTTGAGTGGGACGAGGCTGTCTGGCTTAAACACTGAATTCGTGGCCCCTGCTGCTCTCCTCGATAAGCACTTTGTGCCCTCCTTTGGGGAGATGGAAGTGGGGAAGAGAGGGTTGCAGAGCTGCTTGGCCTCAGGAGGGCAGGGCAGGTGACTCACAGTTCTGGTGGCAGAACTCTAGGCAGCCCATGCTCCTAGGTCTGTAGGTTCTGGACTCGTCCAATGGCTCTGCCCTTTTTCTGAGCTGATCGTGTGGTCTTAGACTTAAGACAGGAACGTCTTTGCCGTGGGACTCTTACCTTGCAAAACCTTAGACCTACTTTTACCATCAGTACAGGCCAGGCAGTATGTGGCCGGCCGGGCAGGTGCTGCAGGCTGGGGAGCTGGTCTTCCGCTCTCAGGAGGGGGCGAGGGCCAGCCCGCACTGGCAGAGACGCCCCGCCCCCAATAGCTCCTGAATGTCCACCACCTGCGAAGTGAGTGGGCAGCCCTTCTCCTGACTGCTTAAAGATAGATGGCATCCTGGAACTGAGAAGGGTTGGCCCCATTCCCTACACAGAATAAATTTGATTTTCTAAAAAAACCGTTAGCCCTTAGTGGCCTTCCCTTGACACTCATCCCTCGTAGATCTTAGAAAACATCCTACCCATGCCAGCTCATGTCTTGGTCTTAATTCCATGTTTACTTTGCCCTGACCTTTAATCACGTCAGATGTGATGCAAGCCACACCCATGGAGATCGTACCTGCCCCCTAATTCTTCTCTCCTGGCAACAGAACAAAGCTGTTTCATGAAGGAAGTGGTGTCTAATGTTTACATGGAACTTCTCAGACGTATAAGACCTTAGGGACATTGGTGAAGACCTTGAATTGTTCAGATGTCCCTGAGCTATGGGGATGGGGCTCTTTCTGTACTGAGTGTCACAGGATGTTGCCAAGGAGAATAGAGCAAGGGACATGCTATAGTGACTGGGTTGTTACAGGTTCACTTGTTGGATAGGTTATCAGATGAGAGTAACCTGGGCTTTGTCTCACTTGTGAGCCCACCACAGTAACTCAGGGAAAGAAAGCCAGGTTCCCGTCAACTCTTTTCTCTCCTCCCAAACCTTGGTGCCTAACCTGAAGTGTCCGGGTCAAGTCTGGCCTTGCACCCTCCGAAGTCGGAGGGATGCAGCCAGGGCTGTCTTGTGTCACCCCATGTTCCCCACATGCCTGCCACCTCTCTTGGGAGTTCCCTTACCATATGTTAAAGGCTTCCTGCATTTGGTGGAGAATTCCCTGCTCTGGGACTCCTGCCCGGCCACTTCCCACCTCACCTTGAACTGGAGGGCGTGTGTGTGTGTGTTGGGGGCTGGCCTGCCCAGGTGTTATGGCTTCTGCTCTCAGACATCTGTGTGCTCCTTGTCAGCAGTGTTGCCACCTTGTTTGAGGTCAAGGAAAGAAGGATGCCAGAGTCACCGGGGAACAGGAGGCGTTTCTAGAGTGTCGCATGCAGGCACTGGGGAGAGGCTGCATGCAGCCGTCTGCTGCTGACCTGTCTCCAGATGACACCTCTGGGACAGTCTTGGCCTCGGAGCCACCTCGTCTGAACTGACTCTGGGGCGTGTGTCCCAGGACACAGCGTAGTGGGGAGAGGCAGAGTCCTGGTGGGGCCCTGGTGTACAGCAGGCTGTCTCCTGCCACATAACAGCAGGAAACCCAGCACAGCAAGTACTGAGTTATGTGCCTGGATTGAGCTTCCAGGATCTGGTTTGAGTTCTTGGTTATTCAAATATTTGGGGGTACAAGAAGACTAAAGAGGGCTGGAGCTAGGTGTTTCCCATCCTCAGGTCTGTTAGATTTGGTAGTTGGTGATCCGTAAGGGGAGAACTCTGGGCATTGCAGAAGTTTGTCTTGCCTGCTGGAGGAATGAGACTTCGCTCCCATCGCCGTGAGACTAGGTGGGGTTCCTAGAAGTAAAATCATCAGGGTTCCTAGTGGTAAGGCTTGGGTAAAACTGGGGGACAGAGGTTCTTATTTGTCAGTTTTATTTTGTCATTTGACCACAGCATCTGGACTCCCTCAATCCCTGGAATAAGTATTTTCCCCACATTTTTGGATATATGTATGGGAGACAATTTTTTGAGACAAATGTTTTCCTGCTTTGTTTACCTTTCTTTCCCCTTCAAAAGGAATTAGCTTTCTCCTTCAAAAGGAATTAGAACTGCTTTGTAAAGATGCTTCTTGATATTTTACTTTTCGTTCCTTTTCCCCAACCATTCCAATTTCTCACCAGTCCTTCAGAAAGTATAACCCTTCTCTCCACACCCCCTCCCCCATCCCTGTCCTTGGCTCCCTTCCCTTCCATCATTATCTTTGTTAGCTTATGATATTTGCTGCCGAGATGTTATAACAAGGACTCATGTATATAAGCCATTTCTTGATCCATTTAAAAGGAATTGTACATTGTATAGAAGAGAACCTGAAAAACGGGGAAAAAAGCCCTAGCCATGGATATTGTGAAACTGCTATGTCATTTTGTAAACCGTCCGTTTGTGATCCGTGCAAAAGGGTTTCTGGGGAAGGGGTTAACGGTAGGGAGGCAGGGATGGTGGAGGGGTGAGTAGGGGAGTGGGCCGGGCCCAGCACACAGACTGGCAGCTGCTCCAACCCCATCCCTCCTTACAGATGCCACCTCCCCCACCACCCACCACTAACTTGTGCTTTGCCTCCCCACCCTAGAGTAGTCCCTCTGGGTCACCAGCACTGTCTTGGCAGAGCCCACTCCCTACCCTAACCTGCCCACCCTCCCTACCCCCCAGCATTAGGCTGATACTGTGGGGAAGTGCTGGGGGGTGGGAGGCAGCCGAGGAATGGGGGCAGTTCCCGAGGGCATCGAAACCAAGTAGTATTATGAAGTGTAACTGTATTTGCACTTTTAACCCCTGATTGCATTAGCACATACACAATAGACCCATATAACAAAAAGGCCACCCTCTTTTGGTGGCTAAACATAGCAAATCCTACTTCAGCCATCTAAGTACACAACCGGTGGTATTCAATTCAATGTTGTGCACCCATCACTGCTAACTTGTTCATTCCACGAATACCATTAACTGATTTCCCTCCCTGAGCCCCTGGTCACTTCTAGTCTCTAAATTTGCCTACTCTGGACATGTTATAAATGGATCACATTTGTCCTTTCTGTCTAGCTTATTTCACTTTGCATGATCTCAGGGTTTGATGTGTCATGAGCAAGAACCTCATTCCTTGTGAACTGTCTAGTGTTTATTCAGGCATCCAATCTTCAAATCTCCATCCCTTGGCATAGTGATACTCAGGTGGCAATGCCACACTTTGAAACAGTACCATGATGAACACTGGCATGTGAATGTTTGCTTGACTTCCTGTCTTCAATTCTTGTGGGTGAACCTAACAGTGGAATTTCTGGGTTACATGGGAATTGTATGTCTAGGTTTGAGCCATTGCCAAAGCAGGAACTGCCTATGGAGGTGGTTCAATCTAGATGACTTTCTTCTGGGGTCTCTTTGGGAGCATAAACCTGCTATCAGATCTATGCTTGATGTGGTGGTTATGTGACTGAAATTAAGCTGTGGGGGAAGGTCATACCTGCTTCAGTCCCTGGATAATGAAGCCCACATACCCCCAACTCCCTCACCCGGATTCTGCACATCCATCCTGACCTCAAGGGCAACTCTGGACCATCAGGTAGTGCTTGAGAGTCAATGAACAGCTTAGATACCCTAAGGATCAGTCAGACTTGGGACAGTTTGCAAATAGATAGGAATGCTTACATAAAGATCTGCCCATTGGCAAAGACTGGGGAACAAGGTGAATCTCTTCAATGATGCTTGTTAGACTTCCTGCTGTGCACTAAACCAGTTGAGAAACCAAGAACGTGCCCAGTTTCTCCAGAGTTCAGAGGCTTCTGGACTCCTTGAGTTCACTGATGCCTGTCCCGGTGATTGCTGGAACCTCCCGGGCCTTCGGGGTAGAAGACCCAAGTGAGCATGGCCCTTCTGTTAGTAGAAGGCTCCAAAGGGCTTGCATCTCCCGCTCAGGTGTCCTTTCCAGTGACTAGCTGCTTAGAGGGTTTATCTTAACTGCAGAGGTCAGAGGGGCATGGACCTAAAGCAGTCCTTATAGATGGAGCTCTGCCCTTGACCACTTCTCAGGGGAGACTGACAGTCTGGATCCCAGCAAGGTGGGGAGTCACCTTCAGCTTGATCATTCTGTCTTCCCTGGTGAGAAACACGCATGGACAGAGTTGTGAATCGCTGCAGTGTTTCTGACCAAGATAAACTGACAGTGATCTTGGGCAGCTACTGGTAAAGAGGTGGGATGTCCCAGACGACGGAGCTGGTGGGAAACAAGCTTGCCTCCCTTAAGGATCTTCTTGGGTTAGGAAGCTGTGTGCTCATCTGAGGACAAAGTCGCCTATGAGGATTGGCTGTGTAGAGTTGGACAGGTTCATGTGGCCTGGTGCCTTGCTCTTAGCATTGCTGGGTATGCCATCACCCCCCCACCCCCACCTCCACCCTGGCTGGAGCCCAAAACATCTCCATGGAGTCAGCATCTTACAGCATCTATAGATTTTCCTAGGATACTCATGTACATCTAATTCTGAACATGCTCTTGTAGCGTAACTCCTGCCTCACGTGGTCTTTGGGTCTGCTGATGAGGGGATGCCAGTCCTGTGCTGAGGTGGCCTGGGCAGATTGACCTTGTAGTGGGGTGACTGGAGAATATTTGGCCCCTTGTGCTCCTGGAGGAGGGGCTGGTGAGTGGTCAGGGACCTGTGGATGAGAACTTGCCCCCATCACTTGCTGGTCGTCTCTAGCCTGATCCCTGAATTTTACAGTCAAGGGCCGATCTGGGGCTGGGGCTGTAACTCCACACCTGAGGGTGGCTGTTTGGGTAGGGCTATGAAAGCCACTGTCAGGTCAACCAGGTCTGTCCTTGCCTCATCAGGGTGATCTGTAATAAGTCAGGCCTGCTTTTCTGAGCTTCAAATAGCGTAAATTGTGATGGTAAAAAACTTGAATCCATTTGACCTAAGCATATGAGGACTTCATATTAAGCATCTTCAAAGTCTCACAGAAAAAGCTGTTTCTCATTTATGTGAGCTGGCAGCAGGATTTGACAAAATGATCACCTATAACTGGCTTGTTAGGTCTGTTGGAAGGTGAATTAAATGAATAAACCTTACAGCAATTTATTTCGGCATATTATGGGGGTACAGATTTTAAGGTTTCAATAAATGCCCATTTCCCCCCTACCCCCACAAGCCTGAGTCTCCATGCCCATCCCCCAGATGGTGCACATCTCTCATTATGTATATACCCGCCCCCCTCCCCCTCCCACCTGCCCAATACCCTATTACTGTAGTACCTATGTGACCACTTAGGTGCTACTCAGTTAATACCAGTTTGCTGGAGAATATATCTGGTGCTTGTTTTTCCATTCTTGGGATACTTCACTTAGTAGTATGGGTTCCAGCTCTAACCAGGAAAATATAAGATGTGCTATATCACTGTTGTTTCTTAGAGCTGAATAGTACTCCATGGTATACATATACCACATTTTAATCCCATTCTTGGATTGATGGGTACTTGGGCTGTTTCCACAGCCTTGCAATTATGAATTGTGCTGCTATAAACATTCGAGTGCAGGTGTCTTTTTTGTAGAGTGTCATTGGATCTTTTGGGTAGATGCCCAGCAATGGGATTGCTGGATCAAATGGTAGATTCACTTGTATCGCTTTAAGGTATCTCCATATTGCTTTCCACAGAGGTTGAACTAGTTTGCAGTCCCACCAGCAGTGTAGGAGTGTTCCTCTCTCTCCGCATCCATGCCAGCATTTATTGTTTGGAGACTTTTTGATAAAGGCCATTCTCACTGGAGTTAAGTGATATATCATTGTGGTTTGATTTGCATTTCCCTGATTAGAGATGTTGAGCATTTTTTCATGTCTGTTGGCCATTCTTCTGTCTTTAGAAAAGTTTCTGTTCAAGTCCTTTGCCCACTTTTTAATAGGGTTATTTGATTTTTTTTTTTTCTTGCTGATTTTCGTGAGTTCTAAGTATATTCTAGTTATCAGTCCCTTATCGGATGCATAGGATGCAAAAATTTTCTCCCATTCTGTAGGCTGTTTACTCTCATGACTACTTCTTTGGCTGTGCAGAAGCTTTGTAGTTTGATCATGTCCCATTTATTTTTGTTGCTGCTGTGATTGCCTTTGGGGACTTCTTCATAAACTCTTTGCCCAGGCCGATGTCTAGGAGAGTGTTTCCAACTTTTTCCTCTAGAGTTCTAATAGTTTCATACCTTAGGTTTAAGTCTGTTATCCAGCGTGAGTTGGTTTTTGTGAGAGGTGAAAGGTGTGGGTCCTGGTTTAGCCTTCTACAGGTGGCTATCCAGTTTTCCCAGCACCATTTATTGAAAAGGGATTCTTTTCCCCAGCGTATGTTTTTGTCTGCTTTGTCAAAGATTAGATGGCTATATGAGGACGGTTTTATATCAGGATTCTCACATCTGTTCCACTGGTCAATATTCCTATTTTTGTGCCAATACCATATTGATTTAATTACTACAGCTTTGTAGTATAGCTTGATATCTGGCATATTAATGCCTCCCATTTTGTTTTTGTTGCCTAGAATTGCTTTTGATATTTGGGGTCTTTGGTTCCATACGAAGCGTAAAGTTATTTTTTCTATATCTGAAGAATGCTGATGGGATTTTAATAGGTATTCCATTGAATCTGTAGATCAGTTTGAGTAGTATAGACATTTTGATGTTGAGTCTGCCGATCCACGAGCATAGTATGGATTTCCATCTGTTTACATCCTCTGCTATTTCCTTCCTCAGTGTTTCATAGTTCTCCCTGTAGAGGTCTTTTACCTCCTTGGTTAAGTATATTCCTAGGTACTTTAATTTCTTTGTTGCTATTGTGAAGGGAATTGAGTCTTTGATTTGGTTCTCAATTAGATTGTTGGCATATATGAATGCCTCTGATTTCTGTGTATTGATTTTTGTATCCTGAGACTTTACTAAATTCATTGATCAGTTCCAGGAGTTTCTTGGTTGATTCGTTGGGGTTTTCTAGATATAATATATCATCAGCAAACAGTGAAAGTTTGATCTCTTCTGCCCCTATTTGGATACCTTTGATTCCATTTTCCTGTCTGATTGCTGTAGCCAAGACTTCCAGCACTATGTTGCATAGAAGTAGAGATAGTGGGCAGCCTTGTCTGGTTCCAGTTCTAAGTGGGAATGATTTCAATTTTTCCCCATTCAGTATGATGTTGGCTATGGGTCTGTCATATGGCTTGTATCATTTTTAGGTATGTCCCTTCTATGCCTATTAAGTGTTCGTATCATGAAAGGGTGTTGCATTTTGCCAAAAGGTTTTTCTGCATCTATTGAAAGAATCACGTGGTCTTTATTTTTGTTTCTGTTTATGTGGTGAATTGCATTTATAGACTTACGTATGTTGAACCATCCCTGCATCCCTGGGATGAAGCCCACTTGGTCGTGATGGATTATTTTTTTGATAAGTGTCTGGATTCGGTTAGCTAAGATTTTGTTGAAAATTTTTGCATCTATATTCATTAGGGATATTGGTCTGTAGTTTTCTTTTTTTGTTGCATCCTTTCCTGGTTTTGGTATCAGAATGTAATACTTCATAAAAGGTGTCGGGGAGGTTTCCGTTCTTCTCGATGTTGTGGAATAGTTTCTGCAAAATTAGGTACTAGTTCTTCTTTGTAAGTGTGGTAAAATTCAGGTGTGAAGCCATCTGGACCGGGACTTTTCTTTTTAGGGAGATTTTTAATTGCTGTTTCGATTTCAGCTGTTGAGATTGGTCTGTTCAGGGAATCTATTTCTTCCCGGTTGAGCCTAGGGAGGCTGTGTGTTTCTAGAAACTTGTCCATTTCCTCCACATTTTCCAGTTTGTGCATAAAGATTTTTGTAGTTTTCATAAATTATATCTTGTATCTCTTTGGGATCAGTTGTGATGTCTCCTTTTTTATTCCTGATGGAGCTTATTAGAGATTTCTTTTCTGCTTTTCGTTAGCTTAGCCAATAGTGTCAATTTTGTTTTTTCAAAGAACCAACTTTTTGTTAATCTCCTGAATAGCTTCCCTGTTTTCAATTTCGTTTAGTTCTGATTTGATCTTGTTTTCACTTCTGCTGGGTTTGGGGCTGGTCTGTTCTTTTTCCAGCTCTTTGAGTCGTTTCATTAGAATGTCTATTTGTGATCTTCTTGTCTTTTGGTTATAGGCATTTATGGAGATAAACTTTCCTCTCAGAACTGCTTTAGCTGTGTCCCAGAGGAGTTGATAACTTGTCTGTCCATTGTCATTTTCTTCATAGAATTTATTTCCATCTTGATTTCTTCATTTATGAAGTGATCATTTAGTAAGAGGTTGTTTAATTTCCACATTTTTGTGTAGAAATGTGAGTTTCTGTTATGGTTGATTTCTGCTTTTATTCCACTGTGATCTGAGAAGGTACATGGTATGATTTCTATTTTTTTAAATTTCTTGAGATTTTCTTTGTGTCCTAGGGATATGGTCAATCTTAGAGAATGTCCCGTGAGCTGATGAGAAGAAAGTATATTCAGTGGATTTTGGGTAGAATGTCCTGTAGATGTCAGTCAGACCCAATTGTTCCAGGGTTTTGTTTAAGTTCATTATTAATTTTCTGTTTGGAGGATCTGTCTTGTGCCATCAGTGGGCTGTTGATCTCTGGTGATCATGGAGTTGCTATTAATCCATTTGGTTAGATCCAGTAAGGTTTGCTTTATGAATCTGGGTGCACCTAAGTTGGGTGCATATATATTTAAAATTGTTATCTCTTGTTGAAGTGTGCCCTTCACCATTATATAATGACCCTTTGTCTTTCACTACTTTTGTTGGTTTAAAAACTAAATCATCTGAAATTAGAACTGCCACGCCAGCCTTCTTTTGGCTGCCACTTGCCTGGAACACTGATCTCCATCCTTTTACTTTTAGTCCATATGCATCCTTGCAGGTTAGATGTTTCCTGAAGACAGCATATACTTGGCCTGTATTTTCTTATCCATTCAGCCAGCCTATGTCTCTTGAGTGGAGAGTTTAAGCCATTCACATTATTGAGAGAACTGATAGGTAAGGTAGATTACTGTTCATTCTGTTGGGTTGGATGTTGTTGCTTTGATTTCTCTCTTGAGCCATTGTATTATCTGGCCTTTAATCTTTGGGTTTTGGTTGTTCATGAGTTTTTATTATGGTGCTCCGTGCGTAACACTGCTTTGAGTAGTTCTTGTAGGGCTGGTCTTGTCTTGGTGAATTCTCTGAGACTTTGCTTGTCTGAGAATGTCTTTTTCTCATATCTGAAGCTTAGTTTTGCAGGGAAATAAGATTCTAGGCTGGGCGTTGTTTTGTTTCAGAAGAGTGAGAATGGGGCCCCAGTCTCCTTGCTTGTAAAGTCTCAGTAGAGAAGTCTGGTGTTATTTGTATTGGCGTTCCCTTGTTAGGTTACTTCTTACAGCTCTTATAAGGGCCTGTTTAGTTGATATTTTGGTCAGGCTGATGACTGCATGTCGTGACGTCTTCCTGTTTGCATTGAATCTCCCAGGGGTCCTCTAGGCTTCTTGAACTTTTGTATATCAAGATTTTGAGCAAGGCCTGGGAAATTTTCCTCTATTATATCTTCAAAAAGCCTGTCTAGCCCTTGAGTGTTGTCTTCCCCTTCTGCTAACCCTATGACCCTCATGTTGGGTTTCTTCACAAAATCCCACAGTTCTCGTAGGCTTTGCTCTTTTGTTTCTCTGCTCTGTGACTGATTTATTTAATTGGAAGGTGTTATCTTCAATCTGAGATTCTTTCTTCTGTTTGATCTACCCTGTTCTTGACTTTCCACAGTATTTTGTAATTCCCTGAGTTGATTCTTCATCTCCAGGACTTCGGTTAAAGTTTTCTTCACTGTGTCGATCTCTTTAGTGAACCTTTGTTCCATATCCTGGAGGCTTTTTGTGATTTCTTTGTGTTGAGTTGTTGCAGGTCAGTGAGTGTTCTTATGATCCACATACGAAATTCCTTTTCTGTCATATTGGTTGCCTGATTTGGGTTGGTGTCCGTTTCTAGGCGGCTGGTGCTCCTCTTTGAGGGGTGTGTTTTCCATTTGGTTCTTCATATTTCTTGAGTTCTTTGGCTGATTTCTTCCCATGTTGATCTGTTTTCTTTCCTTTAGGTTTTTGTTTGGGTATTCACACACCTTGTTTAGTTTCTGAGCCGTTAGGTGGTGTCTGTGGGTGAGATTCGACTTACAGCAATTTAAATAAAAGCTATTCTTAACTAATGCTATAATGATAGGGTTAATGTTTTATCAACTTTTGAACTTTGTCTATATACCTTGGAATGGAAAGCATGAATGCTACTGTGCCTTGGTGACTCCCATTCCTGTAATCTCCCTGCTAAGGAAGGGAATGAACTATAGAACCACATCCTTTATGCTGCTCTTGCATGACAAGGTGAGCTAAGACTTCAATATCCTCAGACCTACCCATACGTAGTGAGCTTTTTTGTAGCCCAACCCAAAGAAAAATCTTAGATAGCACATGGCCAACTCAAAAGGCTAGAAATACTTAATTCTGAGACTGACCCAGCAGCAGGTGTGCTGGGGGGGGGGACGGTCACTGGGGGAGAGCAGGGGAAACAAACTCTAGGATAGAGGAGTTGGGTCTAAACTCATTCGTGTTTGGCTATTGGCAGTCACTACTCGTGCTGTTCATGAAATGGCTCATGGTTGTGACTGCACCTGGAGACAGGTGAGCTGGCTTGGGGTCCTGGAAACATGGACAGAAGCCCTGGGGGCCCAGAGATGAGCTTGGGGACCATAAGGATAAAGGGATGTGATGGGGGTGTTCTACCTAGGGACGAGGGTGCTGTCGTAGGATGTGATGAGTAGGAACTTCAGTATGTGTCGACTTTCGTCTCACACCTGACCTCTTATCAGTTTTCACTTCCCAGAAACAGGTATAACCTTACCAAGTCGTGATTTGAGGAGCAAATCGCATAGGAAGTGTTACCTTGGAAAGCAATTCTGTGCAGTGAACTTCGAGCCACCTGGGGAGGCCACAAACCTCTCCTGACCCCTTTGACAGTGATGTCTTCCTAGGCTTGAGGGGGGGTCCCTGCCGACCTGTCCTGGAGGCTCTCTGCTCAGTGGTGGGGGTCCATCTGCCGTGCCCCCTCTGGAGCCACAGCCTGTGCTGGTCTGTGTTGGCCCCACCATCGTAGACTTAGAGTTTGGGCTCCTTATTTCCTTCTAACGGGGTGATGTCTGTCCCATTTCCCTAGGAGATGCGTTTTCTAACCATCCTAAGGTCCCATTGTCACCTGGTGCATGGGATCTTCCTGGGGTGGGGGTTGTGTCCAGCTCTCAGGGACTCCTGAGCCTCCTGTGTGTTGTGGCGCCTCTAGGCCACCAGGTGGTGCCAGTGGACTCTCAGCCAGGGGAGAGGAGGGAAAAGGTCTCTGGGGACTGGAGGATTCTTGAATTACCTGGGGAAGCTTGCTTATGCTTTTCCTTGGATGGGGGGTGGTGGCGGGTAGTGTTCTTTGTCCTGTGGGAAATAATTTTTACTTAGAACACCACAAATTCACAACCTTGACATAGGAGCTACAGTTTCAAAATCCAGTGTGGCAAAGGCAGAAGGAAATTCCTCGTACAGTGAAGACGGAATGGGATGCCAAGTAACTACACCTTACCAATTGGAGGCCTGATGGGGATTACCATAGCCTATCCTAAGTCAGCAGCCCCCACGCTTAAACTGGGTCCTGAGTCTGTTTAAATTACAGGGATAAAGTTACAAAGTCCTGAGTTCAGGACTTAAATATATACATACCACTGTTTCCCTGTAGTGATCTGAACAAAGTCAGTCCAAAGCTTTCATTGGTGTCCTTTACAAATACAAAATGCTGGCTAAATAAGCCCAGCGGCCCATGCGTGGATTACACCACCTGGGTTCTCAAGAGGGTCTAGAAGTCTTCCTGTCCAGAACTCCCATTGTTGATCCTAAACTTCTGACACCTGTGGTTCAACTTGCCTGTCAACTTCTCAGTCCTGTTGTCACTAGATCTAGGAGTGGGAGCTTGGCATAGACCTAGGTCAAGGTACCATGAGTCAGGCCTTGTTATAAGTCGGAGGGGCGAGGTGTTAGACCACTCACAAGAACCTACCAGACAGCTGTAAGCTGATGTGTCAGTAACAGCCTGAGGGCACTGTAAACATAATCCTCAAGCAGAAAAGGGTTCAAATAGTTTTCAGAGTGTTTGGAAATGCCTCACCTGTGCCTTACCAGTCTCCTTTTTAAAATTCTTTCCTGGCCGGGCGCTGTGGCTCACGCCTGTAATCCTAGCTCTTGGGAGGCCGAGGCGGGCGGATTGCTCAAGGTCAGGAGTTCAAAACCAGCCTGAGCAAGAGCGAGACCCCGTCTCTACTATAAATAGAAAGAAATTAATTGGCCAACTGATATATATATAAAAAATTAGCCGGGCATGGTGGCGCATGCCTGTAGTCCCAGCTACCCGGGAGGCTGAGGCAGAAGGATCACTCGAGCCCAGGAGTTTGAGGTTGCTGTGAGCTGGGCTGACGCCACGGCACTCACTCTAGCCTAGGCAACAAAGCGAGACTCTGTCTCAAAAAAAAAAAAAAAAATTCTTTCCTTCATACTGGAGTACAAATACTGTTAGGGTTACATATCTTGCCCCTGCCTCCCCTCCCCCACCTGGCTATGCCAGAGCTTCTAGTGTGTCCAGTCTCCAGGTGGTGCACACCGCACCCACTGTGTAAGTGCATACCCTTCCCCTCCTCCCCCTTCCCTCTGCCCACTTACCGATTAGATTTTTTTCAGACATTTGGTTACAATGTATATCTTTCTCTCCCTAAAAAGGGATAGAGGTAATCCCTTCCCCCCAACAAAGCTCCCCACTTCCTTAGGATTTGGGTCTCCCCACCCCAATCCCTGTTGAACACTTTGTTCTTGACTAGTGAAAACCCAAGGTGTTAATCACATGTGTGATGGATAGCAGACTCTACCTAAAGATGCCAAGAAATGCCAACTGTTAAAAGGGCTCTTCCTAGCTTCTGATGTGGAGATGGTTTTTCTCATCTCTTCTCTGGAACTTGTTGGGGAACCTGACTCCAGACTTAAACCTTGAGAAAAGGGATCCTACTGATTCAGACTTGGACGAGCATGTGTGGGAGCTGTGCTCTGCCCCAAAAGTACACGGCTTAGTGTGGTCCCCATCCTGGTGCCAGTGGCTGTGGCACTGGGGGAAGTGAACTTTCCAGGGGGCTGCAGAGACCATCACAGACATGACTCCTCCTACCCATGGGCCAGGCCGCACGTACTGCCACGGACGTGTAATAGTAGTCATGCTGTTGAGTTGTCTGGGAGGTAGATGCTGAGAATTGGAAATGCAGACACGGTTTGCAGAGGGAAGCTGTCAGACCATAGTGCAGACCTGATAGTTTCCTGCCACCCCAATGGGGAGCTGTGGGGCAGATATCCCTAGCCTGAGGAATTTTTTAATGGAATTGTATTTTATTCATTGTAAAACAACTTTTCTAGTACAAAAAATATTGAAAGAAAATGACCATTTCTAACTTCCGTTAATTTTGTTGAAGCCTGGAAATCTTCAGGCACCAATTGGCCTGATAGAGTGTGTGCTGAAGTACTTCAATCGTCTCTTTTGCTTTTTTGAAGACATGAATTTGATTCCTGAACTTCAGCTTAAAGTTTTCCTATTAAGTCATAAGCCATCTCAAGTTCTTTCTGCATCTTTATAATCTGGTCGAATCTGAGCGTTTTCTTTAGCTTCACATGCTGAAGTTTATAGTTCCTGTATTTTCTCCAATTGCTTTCTTAGACGAGTAGTTTCATCCGTGTATCTTTTCAGGAGCGATCCATAGCTTGAGACTTCATTAATGGATGTTGCATGGAAGTGGCTGAGCTCCTGTGCTGGGTTGGGTCACCAAGAATGAGTTAACAGCTGGAGCCCTTAGATAACACTCCTCACAGCTGGACAGCACATTCTTTTGAGGCAGTCAACAGGTGACATGTTGCTGTCTATCAGCAATGGAAACGAAGAGTCTGAAACCTTCATCTGCTGCAGCTGGCATAGGGACCATCGTCATGGATTGTGCTAGATACTATCTCCTGCCATCATGTCCCTCACACTTGGCCAGTACTTGTGTTAGGCAACTTAGACAAAGAGGTTATTTACTCCAGTTTATTAGGGTGCCTGCTAAGGAGCCATAGTGTCCCAGCAGCCCGTATTCAGTTAACTCTTACATATTGAGCCAAATCCACCTAACAGCTGTGACTCTAAATTTTCTTCTGACTTGTCTCACTAATGAGGTCATAGCTGTGAGCTGAGGCATTGTGGGGACAACAGGTTAGGGATGAGAGTCTGACACACCCCCAAAGTGGCACCGATGCAATAGGCCTCTGGGGTCTCTGTAGGGTTCTCCCTCCCTCTGGTGCACACAAGTCTTCCAGAGTATTGTTACTTCCTGTTCACCAGGTTGGACATATGCGGTGCTGATAAAGTAGACCAGAAAGGTCTATGTAACGTCAGTCAAGTTCCTGCCGATCATACTGAGCAGAGGTCAGAGTTCAGGTGACCCAGGGAGGAGACTGAGTGTACACTGCTGGCCGTCCCACAGAACTGCAGACTGGTACTGAGCCTTGCTGAGGATTGTGAGAAAGTGTCCTCTAGATAACCAGTATCTAGAGTGCCATCCTGGTGTATCCAGTGCGCCATCTTAATGAACTTCAAGAGATGAAAGATGCCATACCCTGTGTGACGGCTGTGAAAGACTAAATGTCATTCGTTGTCACCTGACATGGGACTCCACATGACTTTGGAAAACAATTGAGGATTTCTACAGTCCTTATTTCGTTGCTTTTGCCAAGGCACCAAGTAACTATTTTCTTGTAGCCTTTAATTCCTCTTGTGATGTGACGGAAGGAGTTACCAGTATCTATGTTACATTTTCAATTTGCTCACTCTGTACCTTTTGGGTGAAAAAGATTTGCTTTTAAAAATCGGGCTAATAGGCCTGGAAAATGGAGAAAAGACCAGAGTCTCTGAAGAAACTTCCTCTAATTGTTTCTTCAGATGAGGCATTTCCTCTGTATCTTCTCAGAGACCTTCAGTGCTTGAAACCTCATAAGGGCAGTGTTCCTCAAAGGTGTAGAGGGACTTCTCTTCCTTATGGGACAAAAGGGTCCCTGTTAACTGGTCGACTGGAACCAGTGGCCAGGGTGAGCTTTTCTGTCCTGCAAAAGCCTTCCTGGCTCCAAGTCCTCACTGGAGTTGAGAGTTGAATTTAGAACCTTCCAGGATAGTAGTATGCTCTTCTAAAACGTGAACCCTGGAAGCATCAGTTCCATTATCTTTGAGCAGGATATTTGTTAGAAAGCAACACCTTGCTTTTCTTGGAGCACTGGCAGAAGAGTGACATTCACTTGTCCTTAACCACTGCCCTGGGCACAGGATGTCACAGTGGCACCTGCAGGGCATCAGCAGTGGCTGCTAGACTCCTGTGTGGTCTACTGCCTTCCACACATGCCACGTCATGCACCTTAAGTTGTGAGAATCTTCCCAGAACTAGATTCTCCTGCCAGTCTTGACACTGGAGAGAGTTACAAATTGTCAAGCCAGCTGGGGGGAAATGTAGAGCCTGAGAGTAAAAATAGAGCCCAGGGCTAGGTTCAGGGAGCTTTTGCACAGCAAGGTGTAACTACCTACTTTGCAAAGGTGTAGTCTGACTTAAGTCTTCACCTCCTTAAACAAGACTAACTCGTAGATAATGAGCACATGTTGGTGTGATGGTAAGGTCCTTCCTCATTACATAGGAGAAAAAATTTACCCCAGCAGATGAGCAGGAGACGGAAACCTCAGTGCCTACAGGCTTGGTGGTGGTGGGAGCATCTCAGGCTGCCCTTTGGCCAAATGACCAAAGTTGTGGATTGTTCTCTCCACCAGCATCACTCAGTGTCTGTCTCTCTCTCCTTTATTCCTTTTCCATCTGTCAGGGCTGGGGGGAAAATCATGCCATGTGTGGAAAACTCTTCCTCTGGGATGTGGAGGAAACTGGCTGCAGAAGCTCAACCCTTCACCTTCTCTGCCCTCATCCAGATGCGTTTTCAGGAAAAAGTCCCAGCAGACATGGTTTTTACACTGCTGTAAGCACAAAGGATTAAGTTCAAGAGAGTCCTCTACTTGGGGCCAATACTTACACTCCTTAGTCCTTCACTTCTAAGCAAAAGCACTTATGACTTAGGCTGAAGAATGTGAAAGAACCATGAAGTCTTGTACTTCCTATTTAAAAGGACACCAACCGTGCGATGTTAAAGGCAGTGAGAGGGTGCTGCCTAGGGAAGCCTGTAGGTGGTCTCGAGGTTTCTCAACTTAGTTATTTGAGGCTGAGGACTACTCATTGCAACAAAACCATCATTAGTTTGTCCTGGTAAACCCAGAGGATTTATACTAGTCTACATATGCAAGGAAATGAGGTTCTCTGCCTATGCCATTCCATGACTTGAGAGTAAAAGAATGGGCATGTGAAAATTGAGCATGTTTGCATCTAGAAGCAGACTGTGACAGGCGGACACTTACAAACACTAGACTTGTTGAATGCCTGGAATGTCAGAGGAAGTGGAGAAAGCATAGTAGGCAGGGGTAGAAGCTGACCTTGGGGGGGCCTTTGCAGCAGACCCTTGAAACAGCCTCCGAGTAGCTCTGAAACTTAGGGTGGCCTCCAGAGCTGCCTTGAACTAACTGAGGTGGCTGGGCTTCTGTTCTCCCAGGAAGCCCTGGATGGGTTTTCCCAGGGAGGAGAGGGCACAACCTTGGCTGAAGCAGCTCCCAGTGGGACAAGGGCTGTCTTTCAGAGATGAGTGTCTTGGAGCATCTAGTCCAGGATCAATGGGACATGGCATAACACCTGTCTCAGGAAGGTGTCATGTGTCCTGGGAACAGGCAGAATTTGCCTGAGACCCCCTCATCCTGGGGTCCTGTTATCTGTTGTCTTCCTTTGCTTTCCTGCAGGGCAGAGTTCCTCAGTTGAATACCTATGGATACCTACCAGGGTGGCGGAGCCCAGGGGATGAGCTGCAGGGTTGGAAATGGAACTCCTGGGTGACCCTGGGCTCTGCCCTTGTGACTGACAGTGGTAGTAATGGAGTTGGCTTGTTTTGAGGGTGTGTTGAAGGGTTTGCTAGGTGACTTCTGGGACCTTTCGTTTCCAGAGACACCTCCAGTCTCTTAGTAATACCCCACTCTTTTAGGGACTGACAGCTCTAAGAATGCTGCTCTTTGAGCATCAGGAAAGTCAGAGGTAGTTGTACCTTGTTACCTGGGTGGGGTCATTTCTACTTTGCAGGTAACTCTTTAGCCTTCAAGGCTGAGTTTGGTCCTTGTTGACAAATGTAGTCCCGTTTGGGCCTGTAGTTGGATTCTGCCTTGCCACAGCATTTTCAGGGCATCAAGTGTGCATGCTATAAATACATGTTGCACTGTTAACATGTCAGGATCCAGGTGTTCCTGACTTTATCTTGCATGATGAAATATAAATATCCTTGCCAACTGCTAGAGAAAGTAAGTTCCGTGTGGTGTCCTGGGTACCTTAGAGTGATTGTTTGGCGTCGAAGTTCGTGAGCACATGGTCCTCGTCCCTGCCCGTCCGCTTATTTGAGGAGGGAATACATAGTATGAACAAAAGCCTCTGCACTGAAAGGGCACCCAGGTCAGGACCGCATAGCTTAGGGTCTTCAGTGCTGAGACCTGCAAGAAATGCATCAGGTCTGGCCTCAGGTAGAAAGATAGGTTTACATTGGTCCCCTAGTTGTAGCTTTCAGGATGTCTCAATGTGACCACTGCATTGAGTATCTCCAGAAGGAAACTGGGCAATGACAAACTTTGTTACCAACCCTAATATTCCTATACAGACCCTGGAAGGCGGCAGTGCATGGCAGAGTGGGAGCTTGAGGAAAACTGACAGGTAGCAGGTGGCTCACTTCTTGGCTGTGGGAATTGAACCAGGGTGGCAATCTTTCTGTTCTTCAGCATAAGAATAGAAATAGAAATTGTGATGATGTTTCCTCCTTCCTAAGCATCCTCCAAAGGCTTCAAGTTAGACTTCCTATGGAAAACTGCCAGCCAAGTCGGGGCTCTTCAAACTCAGTAGCATGGACATTTTGGGGTGGAAAACTCTTCGTCATGTAGAGCCGTCCTGCGCATTGTAGGAAGTTCAGTAGCACCCATGGGCTAAGCTTCCTACATGCTGGTAGCACTCCCCAGGTGTGATGGGGCTCCTAGACATGGCTAACTTCACAGTGGTGCGATATTTCCTCTTGGTGAGGACCCAGCTTTGTGGTCTAAGGAATCCCTGGGAGTGTCTTATGGCAGCTGCCCTGTGGGCCTTCATGGATGGAGTGCTGGGTTCTTGTGTTTTCCTATGATCTTAGAAAAGTGAGTAGAACACATGAGAAGGCAGTGACTCCAGAAGTTCTCTCCCTCCTTGGAAAGGTTCTGTCTTGAGTCCTAGGGCCTGGGATTTGCTATTCCCTGTCCTTCAAGGATCTTTTCTACCATTTGTGTCACCAAGGAACTTGCAGTTCAATGTCATGTAATTGCAGACATCTCAGCTTTGATTTTAGTACCGGGGGGGTGGGGGGGTATGTTGTGAATGCCCTTCATGTCCTGGTGTCTGGGCAGATGCCAAGGTGGGGTCACCACTGTGGCCTACTCATGCTGCTGTGGCCTGATTGTCTGGGTGACAGTAGGGCTGACCCTGGACTGACCTTTGAGCCAATCCAACTTGACATAACTTGTCTAGCCCAGGACTGGAGGTATGACATAACTTTTGCTTTCAGGGTTTTATCAGACAAACTTGAACGAGCTGCCTCAGGTGTAGTTGCAGGGGCAGGCCAGCCGTGTGGGAAATTGTAGGGCCAGCCTGCCAGGAAGGAGAAGCTGCACGGTGTGCCCTTTCTGTGGGGAATGCTTATGAACATGCTACATGCTTGATATTAGCCTTGAAACAGTGGCCCTGGGAATGCTTGCCTTGCCAGGAAGCAGGAGATATTTAGGCAGCTGGTTGGGTTAGGGATATCTGCCTTCAAGACAGTGGCATGTGTGTCCTGGGTGTCACCCCATGGCAGGCCTTGGGGCCTTTATTTGGATATTAAGGTATGAGAATGAACCAAGTAGTAGGACCATCTCTAATTAGTCCCTGTGTAGATGGCCTCAGGGCCTGTTCCTTAGTGTCCTTGTAATGCCTGGGCTGCCTGTGCTTTCTGCCCTGGAGTTCTTCCCTTAGTGCTGGGGCTTGCGGGATGAGTAGTCATGTTCTGTGCCGAGGCAGGAGTAGACAGGGTAACCTGTAAAGCTGTGTATAGATGTCAGCTTGGAGGCATAAGGCATGGGCTTTTTGCAGTCTGAGCTATCAGATCAGGATATTTCTTCTAGTTAAGTTGATGTCCTGACTCCAGGAGACACTGCCTGGGGGGAGGGTGCCTTTTGAAAAGGTGGTTGCTCCTTTTCCATTTCCTTCAGTGCCACACGTGGACGTGAACATATCTATGTGCCAGACTATACTATAAGTACTATTTACGAATAAAGGGTTCCTGTGTCCCGTGTAGTAGGTCATGAAGGTATACCACATAGCCTGTGGTTTGCAGATAACATGATTTCATGTTACCTCCCGTTAGGTCATGGGCTTTGAGTGGCCCCAGGCAGATCAGTCTAATGCAGGTCCATGTCTAAAACCAGATGTAGTATTAGGAGCCCCTCAAAGCAGCTGGTGTACCAGGTCTGCTCTTCAGCCAGGTGACAGAAGACTAGGGTCTTTGAGTATCGTAAGTTGTCCCCTTACAATGTGACTTTTGCTAGTGACAGTTGTCTTCACCCCATCCTCTGGATGCAGGTGTCACTTGGAACGGAGACAGCTTAGACTACAGAGTCTGTGGCTGATATCTCCAATCTTCATCTTCGTGGCCATGTGCCTTTTGAAGCTGCCTGCTGCCCTTAGAGACACCAACCTGGCCAGTGGGTCTAGCGTAGATTCTGCATGGCTGCCTCCCTCCGAGGTCGCAAGGAGCTCCCCTTGGTGGGGGCTGCTCCACCCGCCTGCAGCTGTCAGTGGTGTGAGGAGCAGCTGACAATCAAAACTGACATCACAAGGGGATGGGAAAGAAGGCTGGGAAAACAGTTACCAAAGAGGCCTGAGGCAGCAGGGAGGCTGGAATATCTGAGCAGGTGTTTGACTGTGGGTGCTTCTGGGGATCTCAAGGATCACCCTCCCCAAAAGGTCAAGGGGTTGATGCTGCTACTGAAGACCATCTCTATTCTGGGGGTGCTCCTAGTCTGTGGCAACACAGCTTCATGGTCCCCACTGACAGCAAGGCTACCAGGTTTGTGGTTAACTGGAGGGGGATGGGAAGAAACACACAGCCTCTGGAGGTGTCCCAGTCAGCCCATCTGGGCGTGAAGTAGCTTGAACATTAGAACTCATGGAAGGTGTGTTTTCACACTGTATAGATGGTTCATTTGTCCCCAAGCAATGGGTTTGTAAGCTTGGTCCACATTGACCAGGAAGATTCCACCTGGGGCACTTCTGGTCGTGGAATGTGTTCTGCCTACAGAACTTAGGACACCAGCCATGTAAAGGCAGGATTATCTTCTGCCACAGAGGTGACATGACCCAGGGTTGCTCTTGAGGTTACCCTGCATGAGGAAAAGGATGATTTGCCAACTGAGTGTAGGGGCTGAGGCATGTGAATAACCTCATTGGTGAACCAGTCTACTAGTGCTGAGACCTAGCCTTCACTCCTTAGAGGGCTTTGCCGGTGCCAATCTATTTCTGCCTTGAAGGGAATTTGGAGTGAACGGAGCTCAGTGCAGGGAAGGCACCTGGATGGGGCCACAGACAGGTCCTGGGGTCTTAGTTCTGTACCCGGCTGTCAGATCTAGTCTCCAATGTATGGGCAGTCAGTCCCATAGTGAGATTGTTTGTTAGCACAAGGTGGTCTTGTATGTCCCCAGAGAAATGTGGAAACCCAACTTTCACACTCAATGTCTACATAGCCACCTGTGAAGGCACAGCTACACACAATGGCTGGGTCTGCCAGGAAACTGAAGAGATGTGTGGGCGATGTCTGCTCTGGGCAAGAAGCTCTAACAATTTAGGCTGGGCTTGTTGATGTCTGTGCTGCTTTGGGCTGTGAACATTTCATTGTGTTGGTTATCCATTTTTTTCTTGCATGTGATTGAATTTTCTTACAATCCATGTTTGAAATTCTGTCACTTTAGTGGCTTTTTTAATGGTCAAAAGTACATCAGGTAAAATATATTTCAGACTAAAAAACCAAAAATCACACTAACATGTGGCTTTACAAAAGTAATTGTTACTCCATATAAAGAATTGTTTAGTCCTTCTAAATGGGAATAAAGGAATAGAAATCTATACAGTACAACTTATAAAAACAAGGAACAGCAGGGATCAAAGGCTTAGAGAAAGTTTGGCTTTTTCAAACTGTATTCTAATGTGAAATTAAGCTATTTGTTGTATAGGACTTTAGGTTTCCTTTTTAAACTGTTTTAGTTTGAAATTAGGACTGCAACTTCTTAAAATTGACAAAATTTCATAATTTAGTTCTAAAAAGTATCTGTATTGCAACATTTGTCTCCTAAACTGAGTATAAATCTGTAGCAGAAGTTGTGGCCTAAACAAATGCCCAATTCCTTATTTTCCTATTTTACATTGATACTGTGAATCATTTAATATGTAACAATCTCATGAGTTTAGGACTGAGGATCCCAGAAGACAAATATAAAAGGAATAAAACGAGAGACAAACATGACTAACGTCTACCTTTTACATTATTACAAAGCAAAACTTCTTTCAAAATTGTACACTGAGGCTTATCTGCTTTTTTTAGGGTAGAGGGATTATGTTCAAAAACAACTCTCACTACTTCAGACTTATTTGTTTCTATTAAAGTCCCAAAGGAAATTCAGGGTGATCCAGAAATACCTTCAGAGGGACAAAACTGGGGAGGTTGGAAC
This sequence comes from Microcebus murinus, assembly GCF_040939455.1. NCBI lineage: Eukaryota > Metazoa > Chordata > Mammalia > Primates > Cheirogaleidae > Microcebus > Microcebus murinus. Next base: position 87,251,935 of record NC_134106.1, read on the forward strand.
ACTTGGAGAGCACAATCTCCCCAGGTAGACACGACTCTAAAAAATCACAAAGCCTTAATAAGAACTTGCTCTTTTAAGCATATAGTTAAAAGCAGAATGCTGCATTTTTGCCTGTACATAATTAAAAGGTTGAAAGAAATTAAAAACTGCGTACCACTTCATTACAAGTTACCCACGTTGATCACATACCTGCAGATAAGCTAAGCATCAAGCAAGTAGGGACCAGATGTTCACCAGAGCTCACACTGCTTGGGGAAGTGAGTCTTCAAGCATAGAATATAAGTTCAGAAATCTGCCCTCCTTGTACACCAGTGCCATTGGTGCTATTTGAGCACTGAAACTGGACTGTCACTTTGCCACATTGGACATGAAGGCATGACAGAAGTTCAAAGTTGCTGAGTTCATTGCCATCCAATATCACACTGGCTGTGTAGAAGGTGTCTGGCTCAGCATGGACTGGGTACTGAAACCACACTGGGGAGGTACTGCTGGAACCGTCTGAGAAGTACTTGCTCAAGTTCTGTCCCAGGACGATGCCCTTGAGTTCAATCTTGGCACTATTCTGCAGAGCCACAGCTGGAACCATACAGGCCAAAGCCCGTGATAAACACTTTTATCAACTGCAAACTGGATGTCGTCACAGCGACCCCAATAGCGTCACTGGTTGCTCCGATAGGCACATGACTGGAAACGATGACAGCGCTGAGGGACAAGGCTGTTTCCAGCTTTACTCAAAAATTGTGGCTCGGGCTTTCTGGCTGCAGTATACCAGAGGAAGATTTCATTGAAAGATGTCATTGAGAGTTAATACTCTGGACTGTGCAGCACCATTTGCAAAATCTTCGGGGGCCATTGTGGGTATGCAGATCAAGTGAAGTGCCTTTCCTAGGACCTTGCATTTATTTTCAATGCTCAGTGCTAGATCTTCTCGCTGGCATTCTACTTCGGCCCCGTTGAGAGCTGCCTCAAAACCCACGACTTCTTTGGCATTCAGAGTTTTCCCTACGGAGAATGCTTCCTAGTGTCTGGAAGGTCAATATCGTAGAATCCCTCAGACATGAGAGCTAACTCAGCCTGAGCATCAATTACCTCCCAGCAACGCTGGGTCAGGTCTGGCTTCCTTGAACAGGCAGCTCTGGGAAAGGAGCCCCCAGGTGTTCTTGGCGCTCAGGCTAGACTCCAGGAAACTAACACAGGCTCTGGCAAGGTGAGGGACAACGTACTTTTTGGTAGCATAGTGTGGCCAGCACTGTCTACAGCCATGTCCATTTCATCACAATAGATATATTTCAGCATAGCAAGAAAAGCAGCAGCTTCGACACCTGGTATACGGATTTCATCTTTTTCCTCAGCAAGTTCTCCGTAAACATGACATGGAGCACAGAGCTCCCAACAGCTAAAACATTTGTGTCCTGGCAACCACTGAGTCCCGCTTGGTGGCCCAACCACAATATGTACATCTGCCATCAAATAATTACTGAACATTACCGAATTTCTTTCTCCAATGGCGGGATGAAGACCCTGCCAATTTGGGACCGGTATAAATAAGGTGGTTGTTACTGAGATTCTGCTAGTGGGTACTGCTGGACAGTGGTGCTGCTGGAGTTGGCTGGCTTTTTAAGGGGAAATACATCAGCAGCCATCTTCTTAGTCTTCAAGGTAATTATTTCAGAGCAAACGGGGGGGGGGGTGGCAACTTGCTGCTGCTGGTATTTGCTTTTCTTGGACCTGTTCTTTACTGTCTGGACTGAGGGACAGAAGCTGCAGTTGCCCTCCACTTCAGACAGACGATTCATCTCTAGCGTCCGAGTATTTCAAGAGTCCACTGTGGTCTTCTACTAAATAGCTAGTGTCCAAACACTTCATAGGCTCCATTCTGCGCTGAGGCAAGAAATGAACAGGGTGATTCAAAATCAAAACACCAAACTTCTATATCCATTTACAGAGTAAATGGGCGGCGAATGCCCCTCAGAACTTGGAGGGCGAATTCCAGCGCCTGAAAGAAACTGACCCCCCCCCCCGCCCCCCGCAGTCACCCACTATCACTCACTGGGGTCCTGCGGGGACCAGGGCTGGGCAAGCCTGAGGTGTCCTTCCCCAGAGGCCCCAGCCCAGACCCTGCCCCCCAGACCCTGCTGGCAGCGCTTAAGTAAAGTTACTTGGGGGAAGTTTGCTCCAGATTCCAACCTGGCGCTTCCCCCGGAGAGGAGCCCGGCCCCCCCACCTGCTCAGCACCAAGGCTTCCCGGCCGCATTCCCTCCCTGGACTTCTCCCACGTCGGGTCGCACACCCTCACCACTTCTTGGGGTGCCTCAGTTGTGGCAGCCCTGACCCTCGCCCCAGGCACCAGGACCTGATACGCCCCACTGGGGAGCCGTTTGGGAAGCCGGCCAGCCTGGGGGGCCAGAGCCCCCTGCACCCTCCCCACCCCAGTCCCCAAGGTCTCCTGGCCCTGCTGCTCTGGGCCTCTCCTGCCCCCTGCAGGGTGTGCCCATTTTGGTGTTCTGATTTTGGTTGTCCATTTCTAAAGGGCTGGTATTCCTCTTTGGGGGTGTACTTTCCATTTGAGTCTTCATACTTCAGAGTTCTTTCACTGATTTCTTCCTAACCGGATCAGCTGTTGCTTCTAAACTTTAGATTTTTCGTTTGGATGATGACATGCCCTGTTTAGTCTCTGAGCCAATAGGTTGTGTTTGTGGGTGAGATTTGACCACACCCTGCAGGATTTAGTAGATGGAGTAAAAGGGTGCAGAATAACCTCCCTGTCAGTAGGTGGCACTTGCTAGGAGGAGCAGTCTACACTGGTGTTTCTGAGTCCTGTAACCTGCTCTTGTTCTGCTGGAGAGGCACTCTAGTGCCTCAGGTGGTGGGTGGGGCCCTGGGACTTCCAGGTGTGTCCTCTTCCTCTACCTCAGTCAGGGCAGGTCTTGGGAGTGAGTCTGGGCAGAGCTGGGTTGGGTAAGCCTGCCCTCAAGTGCACAAATGCTGTTGGCAGGGGATGGTGGGTGGTCAGGGACCATGGACGAGAACTTGCCCACACCACTTGGTGGTCGCCTCTAGGCTGATCCCTGAATTTTATAGTCAAGGGCAGACCTGGAGCTGGGCTGTGGCTCCACACCTGAGGGTGTTTGTCTGGGTAGGGCTATGAAAGCCACTGAGGTCAACCAGGTCTGTCCAGGCTTCATTAGGGTCATCTGTGATAAGTCAGGCTGGCTTTTCTGACTTCAAATAGTATAAATTGTGCTAGTGAAACTTACATGAACCCATTTGACTTAAGCATTGTGAGGACTTCATATTAAGCATCTTCAAAGTCTGACAGAAAAAGCTGTTTCCCATTTATGTGCACAGGCATTATTTGACAAAATGGTCACCTTTAACTGGCTTAAGTCATTAGATCTGGTGGAAAGTGAATTAAGTGAATAAACCTTACAGCAATTTAAATAAAGCTATTAACTAATGCTATGACAGGGTTAATGTTTTATCAACTTTTGAACTATATTTGTCTATTTACCTTGGAATGGAAAGCATGAATGCTGCTGTGCCTTGGTGTCTCCCATCCCCTGTAATCTCTCCCTGCTAAGGAAGGGAATGAACTATAGAACCACATCCTTTATGCTGCTCTTGTATGACAGGGTGAGCTAAGACTTCAATATCCTCAGACCTACCCATACGTAGTGAGCTTTTTCTAGCCCAACCCAAAGAAAAGTAAATCTTAGATAGCACATGGCCAACTCAAAAGGCTAGAAATACTTAATTCTGAGACTGACCCAGCAGCAGGTGTGCTGGGGGGATGGTCACTGGGGAGAGCAGGGGAAACTCTAGAGCAGGGGTCCTCAAACTTCTTAAACAGGGGACCAGTTCACTGTTTCTCAGACTGTTAGAGTGTACACCATGGGCTCGGGATGAGTTGGCTAATAAGCAGGACAGGCAGCGGTGGAGAAAACGCCCAGCAGACCAGATAAATGTCCTAGGCGGGTGGCATGTGGTTCACAGGCCGTAGTCTGAGGACGCCTGGTCTAGAGGATAGAGTTTGGGTCTAAACTCGTTCGTGTCTGGCTATTGGCAGTCACTACTCGTGCTGTTCATGAAATGGCTCACGATTGTGACTGCACCTGGAGACAGGTGAGCTGGCCTGGGATTGTGGAAATGTGGACTAGAAGCCCTGGGGGCCCAGAGATGGGCTTGGAACACTCAGGATGAAGGGATGTATGTGATGGTGGTTTACCTCGGACTGGGGACGAGGGTGCTGTCGTCGGATGTGATGAGTAGGAACCCTTCAGTCTGTGTTGACCAATGCCTGTCTCGTCTCACACCTGACCTCACTTATCAGTTGTCACTTCCCAGAAACAGGTATAACCTTACCAAGTCGTGATTTGAGGAGCAAATCGCATAGGAAGTGTTACCTTGGAAAGCAATTCTGTGCAGTGAACCTCGAGCCACTTGGGGAGGCCACAAACCTCTCCTGACCCCTTTGACAGTGATGTCTTCCTAGGCTTGAGGGGGTCCCTGCCGACCTGTCCTGGAGGCTCTCTGCTCAGTGGTGGGGGTCCATCTGCCGTGCCCCCTCTGGAGCCACAGCCTGTGCTGGTCTGTGTTGGCCCCACCATCGTAGACTCGCATTTGGGCTCCTTATTTCCTTCTAACGGGGTGATGTCTGTCCCATTTCCCTAGGAGATGCGTTTTCTAACCATCCTAAGGTCCCATTGTCACCTGGTGCCCAGGATCTTCCTGGGGTGGGGGTTGTGTCCAGCTCTCAGACTGCTGAGCTCCTGTGTGTTGTGGCACCTCTAGGCCACCAGGTGGTGCCAGTGGACTCTCAGCCAGGGGAGAGGAGGAAAAAGGTCTCTGGGGACTGGAGGATTCTTGAACTACCTGGGGAAGCTTGCTTATGCTTTTCCTTGGATGGGGGTGGTGGTGGCAGGGGTAGTGTTCTTTGTCCTGTGGGAAATAATTTTTACTTAGAACACCACAAATTCACAACCTTGACATAGGAGCTACAGTTTCAAAATCCCATGTGGCAAAGGCAGAAGGAAATTCCTCCTACAGTGAAGATGGAATGGGATGCCAAGTAACTACACCTTACCAATTGGAGGCCTGATGGGGATTACCATAGCCTATCCTAAGTCAGCAGCCCCCACGCTTAAACTGGGTCCTTAGTCTGTTTTTACAGACTCAGGGATTTTATTACAAGGATGAAGTTGCCAAGTCTTGAGTTCAGGACTAAACGTATACATACCACTGTTTCCCTGTAGTGAAACGAACAAAGTCCAAAGCTTTCATTGGTGTCCTTCACAAATACAAAATGCTGGTTAAGTCCAGTGGCCCATGCGTGGATTACACCACCTGGGTTCTCAAGAGGGTCTAGAAGTCTTCCTGTCCCGAACTCCCATTGTTGATTCTAAACTTCTGATGCTTGTGGTTCAACTTGCCTGTCAATTTCCCAGGAGAGTCCTGTTGTCACTAGGTCACGGTACCATGAGTCAGGCCTTGTTAGAAGTCAGAGGGGCAAGGTGTTAGACCGCTCACAAGAACCTACCAGACAGCTGTAAGCTGATGTGTCAGTAACAGCCTGAGGGCACTATAAACATATCCTCAAGCAGAAAAGGGTTCAAATAGACACAGATGAGGCATTTCCAAACATTCTGTGAAGACTATCGGTCCCCTGTTACTGACTAGTAAAAACCCGAGGTGTAAATCGTATGTAGGATGGATAGCAGACTCTACCTATAGATGTCAAGAAATCCCAACTATTAAAAGGGCTCTTCCTAGCTTCTCTGATGTGGAAGATGGTTCTTCTCTGGAACTTGCTGGGGAACTTGACTCCAGACTTAAACCTTGTAAAAAGGATCCTACTGATTGACACTTGGACAGGCATGTGTGGGAGCTGTGCTCTGACCCCAAAGCACGCGGCTCTGTTAGTGTAGTCCCCATCCTGGTGCCGGTGGCCGTGGCACTGGGGGAGGTGACCTTTCCAGTAGGCTGCAGAGACCATCACAGACCTAACTCCTGCCACCTGTGGGCCAGGCCACACGTACTGCCACGGACGTGGAATAGTGGTCATGCTGTTGAGTTGTCTGGGAAATAGATGCTGAGAATTGGGAATGGAGATAGGATTATGCAGAGGGAAGCTGTCAGACCATAGTGCATACCCGATGGTTTCTGCCAGCCCAATGGGGAGCCGTGGGGCAGATATCCCTAGCCTGAGGAATTTTTAAAAATACAATTCTATTTTATTGTAAAACCATTTTTTCTAGTATAGTAACGTCATTTTCTTTCAAGGAAAATATTTCTAACTTCTGTTCATTTGTTCAATCCTGAAAATCTTCAGGCACCAATCGGCCTGATCAGAGTGTGTGCCGAAGTACTTGATCGTTTCTTTTGCTTTTCGAAAGCATGCATTGATTTCTGAACTTCAGCTTGAAGTTTTCCTTCAGCTTGAAGTCATAAGCCCTCTCAAGTTCTTTCTGCATCTTTATAATCTGGCCTTTTTGAATCAGAGAACTTTCTTTAGCTTCACGTGCTAAAGTTTCCGGCTCCTGCATTTTCTTGTTGCTTTTTTAGGTGAGTAATTTCGTCCATGTGTCTTTTCAGGAGTGATCCATAGCTTGAGACTTAACGGATGTTGCATGGAAGTGGCTGAACTTCTGTGCTGGGTTGGGTCACCAAGAATGAGTTAACAGCTGGAGCCCTTAGATAACACTCCTCACAGCTGGACAGCACATTCTCTTAAGGCAGTCAACATGTGACATGTTGCTGTCTATCAGCGATGGAAAAGAGTCTGAAACCTTCAACTGCTAATGCGACTGGCATAGGGACCATTGTCAGGGACTGTGCTAGATACTACCTCCTGCCATCATGTCCCTCACACTTAGACAAGCACAAGCATTGGCCAAGTGGCTTAAGAGGTTATTTACCTCAGTTTCTTAGGGTACCTGCTAAGGAGCCATAGTATCCCAGCAGCCCCTATTCAATTAGCTCTTACATATTGAGCCAAATCCACCTAACAGCTGTGACTAAATTTTCTTGTCTCACTGAGGTCATAACTGAGCTGAGGCATTGTGGGGACAACAGGTTAGGGATGAGAGTCTGACACACCCCAAAGCGGCACCGATGCAATAGGCCTCTGGGGTCTCTATAGGGTTCTCCCTCCCTCTGGCGCACACAAGTCTTCCAGAGTATTGTTACTTCCTGTTCACCAGGTTGGATACATGTGGTGCTGATAATGTAGACCAGAAAGGTCTATGTAACGTCAGTCAAGTTCCTGCCAATCATACTGAGGTGAGGTCAGTTCACGTGACCAGGGAGGAGACTGCTGGCCGTCCCACAGAACTGCAGACTGGTCCTGAGCCTCACTGAGGATTGTGAGAATGTTCTCCAGATCCTGGTATCTAGTGGGCCATCCTAATAAACTTCAAGAGACGAAAGATGCCATACCCTGTGTGAGGGCTGTGAAAGACTAAATGTCATTCGTTGTCACCTGACATGGGACTCCACGTGACTTTGGAAAACAATTATGAGGATTTCTACAGTCCTTTGTTGCTTTTGCCAAGGCACCAAGTAACTGTTTTCTTGTAGCCTTTAATTCCTCTTGTGATGTGAGGGAAGGAGTTACCAGTATCTGTTAGATTTTCAATTTGCTCACTCTGTACCTTTTAGGTGAAAAAGATTTGCTTTTAAAAGTTGGGCTAATAGGCCTGGAAAATGGAGAAAGACCCGAGTTTCTGAAGAAACCTCCTCTAATTGTTTCTTCAGATGAGGCATTTCCTCTCCATGTATTTTCAGAGAGCATCACTGCTTGAAACCTCATCAACATAAGGGCAGTGTTCCTCGAAGGTATAGAGGGACTTCTCTTCCTTATGGGACAAAAGGGTCCCTGTTAACTGGTCGACTGGAACCAGTGGCCAGGGTGAGCTTTTCTGTCCTGTGAAGCCTTCCTGGTCCAAGTCCTCACTGGAGTTGTAAGAGTTGAGTTTTGGAACCTTCCAGGATAGTAGTAGTCTCTTCTAAAACGTGAACCCTGGAAGCATCAGTTCCATTATCTTTGAGCAGGATATTCGTTAGAAAGCAATACCTTGCTTGATTGGAGCACTGGCAGAAGAGTGACATTCACTTGTCCTTAACCACTGCCCTGGGCATAGGATATCACAGTGACACCTGCAGGGCATCAGCAGTGGCTGCTAGACTCCTGTGTGGTCTACTGCCTTCCACACATGCCACGTCATGCACCTTAAGTTGTGAGAATCTTCCCAGAACTAGATTCTCCTGTCTGAATACTGGAGAGAGTTAGAAACTGTCAAGCCAGCTGGGGGGGAAATGTAGAGACTGAGAGTAAAAATAGAGCCCAGGGCTAGGTTCAGTGAGCCTTTGCACAGCAAGGTGTAAGTAATTACCTACTTTCCTATGTTAAGCTGTGGTCTGACTTGAGTCTTCAACTCCTTAAACAAGACTAACTCATAGATAATGAGCACATGTTGGTGTGATGGTAAGGTCCTTCCTCATTACGTAGGAGAAAAAATTTACCCCAGCAGATGAGCAGGAGATGGAAACCTCAGTGCCTACAGGCTTGGTGGTGGTGGGAGCATCTCAGGCTGCCCTTTGGCCAAATGACCAAAGTTGTGGATTGTTCTCTCCACCAGCATCATCCAGTGTCTTTCTCCTTTGTTTTCCATCTATCAGGGTTGGGAGAAAAAACATGCCATGTCTATGGAAAACTCTTCCTCTCCCCTAGTGTCCTGGATGCTGGGATATGGAGGAAACCGGCTGCAGAAGCTCAACCCTTCACCTTCTCTGCCCTCATCCAGATGCATTTTCAGGAAAAAGTCCCAGAAGACATGGTTTTTACACTGCTGTAAGCACAAAGGATTTAAGTTCGAGAGTCCTCTACTTGGGGCCAATACTTACACTACTTGGTCCTTCACTTCTAAGCAAAAGCACTTATGACTTAGGCTGAAGAATGTGAAAGAACCATGAAGTCTTGTACTTCCCATTTAAAAGGACACCAACCGTGCGATGTTAAAGGCAGTGAGAGGGTGCTGCCTAGGGAAGCCTGTAGGTGGTCTCGAGGTTTCTCAACTTGGTTTTGTTGCAATGAATAGTCCTCAAATAACTCACTATCATTAGTTTGCCCTGGTAAACCCAGGGCATTTATACTAGTCTACATATGCAAGGAAATGAGGTTCTCTGCCTGTGCCATTCCATGACTTGAGAGTAAAAGAATGGGCATGTGAAAATAGAGCATGTTTGCATCTAGAAGCAGACTGTGACAGGCGGACACTTACAAACACTAGACTTGTTGAATGCCTGGAATGCCAGAGAGGAAGTGGAGAAAGCATAGTAGGCAGAGGGAGAAGCTGACCTTGGGGGGGCCTTTGCAGCAGACCCTTGAAACAGCCTCCGAGTAGCTCTGAAACTTAGGGTGGCCTCCAGAGCTGCCTTGAACTGACTGACGCGGCCGGGCTTCTATTCTCCCAGGAAGCCCTGGATGGGTTTTCCCAGGGAGGAGAGGGCACAACCTTGGCTGAAGCAGCTCCCAGTGGGACAAGGGCTGTCTTTCAGAGAGGAGTGTCTTGGAGCATCTAGTCCAGGATCAATGGGACATGGCATAACACCTGTCTCAGGAAGGTGTCATGTGTCCTGGGAACAGGCAGAATTTGCCTGAGACCACCTCATCCTGGGGACCTGTTGTATTCTTGTGTTGTCTCTTCTCTGCGGCACGGAGTTACTCAGTTGAGTACCATGGATACCTACGAGGGTGGCGGAGCCCAGGGGATGAGCTGCAGGGTTGGAAATGGGACTCCTGGGTGACCCTAGGCTCTGCCCTTGTGTGATTGACAGTGGTAGTAATGGAGTCAGCTTGTTTTGAGGGTGTGTTGAAGGGGGTTTGCTAGGTGACTTCTGGGACCTGTCTGGTTTCCAGAGACACCTCCAGTCTTTTAGTAATATCCCACTCTTCTAGGGACCGACAGCTCTAAGAATGCTGCCCTTTGAGCATCAGGAAAGTCAGAGGTAGCTGTACCTTGTTAGCTGGGTGTTGCAATTTCTACTACTATGCAGGTAACTCTTTGGCCTTCAAGGCTGAGTTTGGTCCTTGTTGACAAATGTAGTCCTGTTTGGACCTGTAGTTGGATTCTGCCTTGCCACAGCATTTTCAGGGCATCAAATGTGCATGCTGTAAATACATGTTGCACTGTCAACATGTCAGGATCCAGGTGTTCCTGACTTTATCTTGTATGATATATAAATATCCTTGCCAACTGCTGGAGAAAGTAAGTTCCGTGTGGTGTCCTGGGTACCTTAGAGTGATTGTTTGGTGTCAAAGTTCATGAGTGCATGGTCCTCATCCCTGCCTGTCTGCTTATTTGAGGAGGGAATACACAGTGAACAAAAGTCTCTGCACTGAAAGGGCACCCAGGTCAGGACCGCATAGCTTAGGGTCTTGAGTGCTGAGACCTGCAAGAAATGCATCAGGTCTGGCCTCAGGTAGAAAGATAGGTTTACATTGGTCCCCTAGTTATAGGTTTCAGGATGTCCCAATATGACCACTACATTGAGTATCTCCAGAAGGAAACTGGGTAATGACAAACTCTGGTTACCAACCCTAATGTCTGTATACAGACCCTAGAAGGTGGCAGTGCATGGCAGAGTGGGAGCTTGAGGAAAATTGACAGGTGACATGTGGCTCACTTCTTAGCTGTGGGAATTGAAGAACCAGGGTCTTTCCGTTTTTCAGCATAAGAATACTAGAAATTGTGGTGGTGTTTCCTCCTTTCTAAGCATCCTCCAAAGGCTTCAAGTTAGACTTCCTATGGAAAACCTAAGCAATTCAGGGCTCTTCAAACTCACTAGCATGGACATTTTGGGGTGGAAAACTCTTCGTCATGTAGAGCCGTCCTGTGCATTGTAGGAAGGATCAGTAGCACCCATGGGCTAAGCTTCCTACATGCTGGTAGCACTCCCCAGGTGTGATGGGGCTCCTAGACATGGCTAACTTCACAGTGGTGCGACCCAGCTTTGTGGTCTAAGGAATCTCTGGGAGTGTCTCGTGGCAGCTGCCCTGAGGGCCTTCATGGATGGAGTGCTGGGTGCTCATGTTTTTCCCATGATCTTAGAAAAGTGAGTAGAACATATTAGAAGGAAGTTATTCCAGAAGTTCTCTCCCTCCTTGGAAAGGTTCTGTCTTGAGTCCTAGGGCCTGGGTTTTGCTATTTCCCGTCCTTTAAGGATCTTTTCTCCCATTTGTGTCACCAAGGAACTTGCAGTTCAATGTCATGTCATTGTTATACATCTCAACGTGGATTTTAATATTTGGGGGGGGGGTCAGTTCTGAATGACCTTTGTGTCCTTGTGTCTGGGCAGGTGCCAAGGTGGGGACACCGCTGTGCCCTGATGGTGCTGCTGTGGCCTGAATGTCTGGCAATAGAGCTGACCCTGGACTGACCTTTGGCCAATCCAACTTGACATAACTTGTCTAGCCCAGGACTGGAGGTGACATAACCTTTGCTTTTAGGATTTTATCGGAAAAACTTCAATGAGCTGCCTCAGGTGTAGTTTCAGGGGCAGACCAGCCGTGTGGGAAATTGTAGGACCAGCCTGCTAGGAAGAAGCTGCACGGTGTGCCCTTTCTGTGGGGAATGCTTATGAACATGCTATGTGCTTAATATTAGCCTTGAAATGGTGGCCCTGGGAATGCTTGCCTTGCCAGGAAGGAAGAGATATTTAGGCAGCTGGTTGGGAAGAGATATTTGTTCTCAAGACAGTGGCATGTGTGTCCTGGGTGTCACCCCAGGGCAGGCCTTGGGGCTTTTATTTGGATATTAAGATATGAGAATGAACCAAGTAGTAGGACCATCTCTAATCAGTCCCTGTGTAGATGGCCTCAGGGCCTGTTCCTTAGTGTCCTTGTAATGCCTGGGCTGCCTGTGCTTTCTGCCCGGGAGTTCTTCCCTTAGTGCTGGGGCTTGCGGGATGAGTAGTAATGTTCTGTGCCGAGGCAGGAGTAGACAGGGTAACCTGTAAAGCTGTGTATAGATGTCAGCTTGGAGGCATTAGGCATGGGTTTTTTGCAGTCTGAGCTATCAGATCAGGATATTTTTTCTTGTTTAGCTGGCGATGTCATGACTCCAGGAGACACTGCCTGGGGGAGGGTGCCTTTTGAAAAGGTGGTTGCTCCTTTTCCATTTCCTTCAGCGCCACACGTGGACGTGAACATATCTATGTGCTAGACTATGCTATAAGTACTATTCTTTGAGAAAAGGCTTTCTGTGTCCCATGTAGAAGGTTATGAAGGTATGCCAGATAACCCGTGGTTTGCAGATAACATGGCTTCCTGTTACCTCCCATTAGGTCATGGGCTTTGAGTGGCCCCAGGCAGATCAGTCTAATGCAGGTCCATGTCTAAAACCACATGTAGAACTAGGAGCCCCTCAAAGCAGCTGGTGTACCAGGTCTGCTCTTCAGCCAGATGACAGAAGACTAGGGTCTTTGAGTATTGTAAGTTGCCCCCTTACAATGTGACACTTGCCAGCGACAGTTCTCACCCCGATTCTCTGGATGCAGGTGTCACTTGGAACGGAGACAGCTTAGACTACAGAAAGTCTGTGGCTGATATCTCCAATCTTCATGGCTATGTGCGTTTTGAAGCTGCCTGTTGCCCTTAGACACACCAAACCTGGCCAGCGGGTCTAACGTAGATTCTGCATGGCTGCCTCCCTCCGAGGTTGCAAGGAGCTCCCCTTCGTGTGGGGGCTGTTCCACTCACCTGCAGCTGTCAGTGGTATGAGGAGCAGCTGACAATCAAAACTGACATCACAAGGGGATGGGAAAGAAGGCTGGGAAAACAGTTACCAAAGAGGCCTGAGGCAGCAGGGAGGCTGGAATATCTGAGCAGGTGTTTGACTTTGGGTGCTTCAGAGCCTCAAGGATCTCCCTCCCTAGAAGGTCAAGGGGTTGATGCTGCTACTGTAGATGATCTGTCTTCTGGGGGTGCCCAGGGTCTCTAGTGTTCATGGCAACACAGCTTCATGGTTGTCACTGACTGACAGCAAGGCTACTAGGTTTGTGGTTAGCTGGAGGGGACGGGGAAGGAGACAAACACAGCCTCTGGAGGTGTCCCAGTCAGCCCAATTGGGCGTGTGAAGTAGCTTGAACATTAGAACACATGGAAAGCGTGTCTTCACTGTTTGTATAGATGGTTCATTTGCTCCCAAGCAATGGTTTTGTAAGCTTGGTCCACATTGACCAGGAAGATTCCACCTGGGGCACTTCTGGTCGTGGAATGTGTTCTGCCTACAGAACTTAGGACACCAGCCATGTGAAGGCAGGGTTATCTCCTGCCACAGAGGTGTCAGGACCCAGGGTTGCTCTTGAGGTTACCCTGCATGAGGAAAAGGATGATTTGCCAACTGAGTGTAGGGGCTGAGGCATGTGAGTAACCTCATTGGTGAACCAGTCTACTAGTGCTGAGACCTAGCCTTCACTCCTTAGAGGGCTTTGCCGGTGCCAGTCTACTTCCGACTTGAAGGGAATTTGGAGTGAACGGAGCTCAGTGCAGGGAAGGCACCTGGATGGGGCCACAGACAGGACCTGGGGTCTTAGTCCTGTACCCGGCTGTCAGATCTGGTCTCCAGTGTATGGGCAGTCAGTCCCATAGTGAGATTGTTTGATAGCACAAGGTGGTCTTGTATGTCCCCAGAGAAATGTGGAAACCCAACTTTTATACTCAATGTCTACGTAGCCGCCTGTGAAGGTGCAATGGTTGGGTCTGCCAGGAAACTGAAGAGAAGTGTAGGAGATGTCTGCTCTGGGCAAGAAGCTCTAACAATTTGGGTTGGGCTTGTTGATGTCTGTGCTGGTTTGGGCTGTGAACATTTCATTGTGTTGGTTATCCATTTTTTTCTTGCACGTCATTAAATTTTCTTATCCATGTTTGAAATTCCATTTTAGTGTTCCAATTTTGGTTGATGTCTATTTCTTAAAAGGCTCGTGTTCCTCTTTGGGGTATGTACTTTCCATTTGAGTCTTCATACTTCCAGAGTTCTTTGCCCATTTCTTCCCATCAGGATCAGGTGTTGCTTCTTACCTTTAGATTTTTGTTTGGATAATGACATGCCCTGTTTAGTCTCTGAGCCAGTAGGTTGTAGGTTTGGTTGGATCACACCCTGTATAAATCAGATCTAGTGAAATTGTGTGCAGAATGACCTCCCTGTCAGTAGGTGGCACTTGCTGGAAGGAGCAGGCTGCAGTGTTTTTAAGGCCTGTAACCAGCTCTTTCCCCTGGAGAGGCACTCCAGTTCCTCGGGTGGTGGGTTGGGGTCCTGGGATTTCCAGGTGTGCCCTTATTCTCCACCTCACGGCAGGTCTGGGAGTGAGTCTGGGTGGAGCTGGGTTGGGTAAGCCTGCCCTCAAGTGCCAAAAATGCTGTTTGCAGGGGTCAAAAGTCTATTTTCTTCCAGGCAAAGCTGTCAAGGAGTGGCCCTGCTCAGCCTGAAAGTCTGGGTGTAGGGGTGGGGCTATCTGTGACCTGGAGTCTGGAGCAGGCCTCGCTCCTTTCCACCCTCCCCAACTCCGCAGCTTCTCCTGGGCCTCTGCCAACAGGCTGGACCTCAGGCCACCAGTTCTCCTCTGGCTGTGATGTGGGCCGGGGATGGTCCCTGCGCAGGATCGCAGCCTGGGCTGTGCACATGGCTCTGCTGTGGGAGGATGGCTACCCTCAGGCATGCTGATATGCCCCTGAAGGCACATACACCTTAGTAGGCTCGTTCATTAATATGCCTTCTGTGTCTGGGGCAATTCGAGAACTGGATGCACGGAATCTGGTCTGCAGGGCTGACCTCTGGGCCCCAGAATTTGATCCCTGCCCCCACGAGGGAGAAGAGTGCCTGTCCTAATTCACCCACGGGTGCCCAAGGTGGGTCGATGTCTCTCAGCCTCAGGCTTTGCCCTGTTCTCCTGGAGTCACCAGGCGAGCAACACCTGGGACAGCTGGCGGGTAGGGAGCTCGCCATCTGAGTACCCCTCAGCTGTCTGTAGGTCCCCAAGAGGAAAGCATCCTGTTCCCCGGAGATGCCTCCGGCTGGTGGCCATATTGTCTCTTGGCAGCCACAGATAGGGAAGGGGGAGTGGCCAAGGATAGGGAAGGGGCAGGGGAGAATGTTGGAATATGGCACCTGCCAAGTGGCTCAGGTCTGTGCACAGGGAGGCGTCCTGACGGAGTTGGGAGCCTCGTGCCACCTGCACAACAGGCTCACACTCACTGGCTGTAGCCATCTTTGGGCTGGCGTCTGCAGGTCTGACCGCTGGGGAGCCCACCAGCAGTCCGAGATGCAAGGGAGGGGAAAGTTAACTGCCTTACCTACCCTTGCCACTGATCTCCAATCTTCTTGGGAACTCTCTTCTTCCAGTTCTCCTCCACAACCGTCTCCCGTAGTCTCGGGTACCCCTCCTTCTGACTTTCGTCCAATGTATGCTTGTCTGCTTGTTTATTCTACTTCTAAAATCTGTCGTTTTTGCAGAGACACTCTGGCTGGTTTTTATCATCTGTCATCTTGCTGCACCTCCTGGGTTGTGAACATTTCAAATCCCAAAGGTCTTACCTGCGTTCTTGGACAGACTACAAGTGCTGCAAGCTGTTTATATCTTTCCTTCTAAAAGCACAGCTTGCTCTGGTTTTTCTCAACCTCAGTATTGACTTTTTAGGCTACATGACCTTGGTCTGTGCTAAGATTTTCAGCAGCAGCCCTGGAATGATCCTCCTTGGTGCTGTTGTCACCTGTCAAAGCTGTGACAACTGGACTTGTCCTCATAGTGAAACAGTAGGTGGGGTGGGGAGGGGGGGCGAGGAACTAATCACCCCTAGTGGAGGACATTTGAGCTAGTTCTTAAAAATAACACAGGGTGTGTCTTGTAGCCATTTCTTCTGGAAGATGGACAATGGCAAGAGGATAGATTAAGTTTGATTTCAGAAAAGGTTGGGGCAGGGGGTTGGAAGGCTTTTGTCAGAGGACAAGGGATTCCCCCAAGACAACAGGTGCTTTACCTCCTTGATTTCTCAAACTTAGCTCCTAAGGACTTAAAACCACCTGAATTTCACCCCTCTCATACTATGAAATGTTTTTACTTGCTATGTTCTAAGACACAACACAATGTGCTCTTGCATAGCCGAGCAGCAGTCTGAATTTGAGTATTGCCATAACAGGATATCTAGTCACACTTAGCTTGGCAAATGAGTCACATCTGCTCTGGATACTGCACATCAGTGACCTGTACAAGGCAGGAATATGCTAGTGCTGCGCTCTCAGACACTGTTTTGACAGTCATCCTTGGTGACTTCTGTCCACTCCCAGGAAACTGAGAATCTCAGTAGGTACAGATCTGTGTTTTAGAAAAACGGTTGTATAAACTTTCTTGACTTCCAACAGTGGCCATAGTCTGCAGCCATCTATTTAATTCTCCACATGAAAGTACATCAACCTGAAGTACTTAGGGCGTAAGTCAGATATTCCTAGTGCCTGACTCATGATTCTGGAAATCCTTGCTCATGCAGGGAAGCCTGAATTGGAAAAGATTGTGGTGCTGGGGGCAGCTGTCAGAGACTCTGGCTTGTGGAAATGCACTGTTAGCTATTGGAAGATCTGGGCATAGGGGCTGGCAGGAGATGTACTTAGCTGGACAAGGTATCCTGCCCCTGGGTGCTGGCTGGTCTAGGTGATAGGAGCTGCATCTGAGAGGCCCACTTGGAGGGAACCTTTCACAGGCTCTTAGACAGCCAGAGCAGAAAGAACCCCTGGCTGGCCTCTAGTTTGTTGAGCCAGATTGTAAGTAACAGGTGAATCACTGGGTAAACATCAAAATGAATGCTGACATCTTCATGATAAAATTCCAGTGAAGTATGAATATTACAGGCAGTGACAGGGTACTTTCCATGGTCATGGAATGTTTTAAGGAGAATCATGAAATTTCCTGTTCCCCAAATCCCATAATCTTCAATTCCCCACACCTCTTGGGTATTGGACGTGTTTTAAACCTAAGAGAATCTTTGTGGTTGGGTGCCTTTTTCAGGGGGAAAAGGTTCATTAAATGTCTAGGTTAGGTGCTTACCTGCAAGGATGATGTGTAGATAGGGTAATATTTAAACCTTCCTGGTAGGGGGGCTGTGCCAATGAATGATGAGCCTGACTAGAAACTCATTGCTTAAGGGCTATTAGTGTCTGTCATTGAGTTCCAGGGGACAGTTGTGGGCTTATGCAGCACTTGCAGAGAATTGGTACACTTTTGACAACTTTGATTTTCTTACACTCCTTCATACCCTGTCTCTTGATGGTGCATACATTCCTCTATTGAAACAAAGAATTGGTGCCATAATCTCACCACATTTGAATCTTAGTTCCCTGGAGGACATGTTTGACTTCTGCTCAATGACTGAGCTGGAGCTAGAACCTAGCCTTGAGCATAGCAAACCACATGATGGTGGCAGTGTACTTGGAGGGGTGATACCTAACACCAGGTAGCTGGGTCCCAGAAGTCATTGTGTTTTGTAGACATCTGACGGAGCCACTGGGTTTTGGAGTGTCTGCTGGGGCAAGCACTGGGGCTGCCAGGATGACAGTGCCTGGGTGCCCCTTCACATCCTGTGGTCCTGTGGGGGTCTCCAGTTGACTTTGTTCCATGTCAATGTCTTCCTAGACCACCATGACCTTGGGTTATCCAGTCTACTTGTTCACTCTAGTTTACTCTTTCACTCCTAAAAAAAGCTTTTGCCATTGTAATTCGTTTCCCAGCTGTCCTGAGATTTAAAGACAATCATGAGCATGATGCATCCTACATGAGGTTTTAAGAGAATGACATATATAAATGTAAACCTTAGGTGGAGCCCTTATGTCTGAATGCTTGGGCCTTGGAGTTCTGGGGCCATTTTTAGCTTGAGGAGCATCTCAGTCCAAGCCTAACTCAAACATGTGAATGTACATCCTTGACATAACCACACTGGGTGACTCATGTGGTACTGTGCAGTTACCCAGGGGATTAGCATTGGGATAGCTGACGTACAACCTGTGAGGTAGATGTCTGCACTCACATCAGGGGTTGACATTGCAGAGTTGTACCTTTTGATATCCTTTGAGTCATATTATGAAACTTTCTTCTTGATCTACTTACACTGCCAGAAAACATCTGAGTCCTTACTCCAGTGGATGTGAAGTTGATAACTAGCTGTGTGCAGGGAAGATCTCAGATGGAAGGCTTTTCCCCCACCCATGACTAAGATGAAGTATATTCCTTGCAGGGGATGGATTGCCTTCTAAAGTGGGAAACATGCCTAACCCCAGCCATAGTTCCTCAAATTCTGTTCCATGTCTATGTTGAAGGGTGTGAGATGACCTTATGGGAAGGGGATTGGTCACTGAGTAGTACCCTTGTTAGTCTCAGGTCTACATGACTCAAACGTCTATAGGATGTCTACTCCCATATGAGACCAGAATCTGTGGGTGTTGCCTGAAGGACCTTGTTATAGTGAAGGATATACTCTAAGCTCAGGGGTATTTTTCAAGTTGGTCACTAAGAGCTCAGAGCAGATGATTTTGTGAGTTTGGCCCCTTTCAAGCATATTCCATACCTATTTTTTTAGGCATCAGTAGCTGTGTCCATTGGAGATGTCAATGCAATCATATGGGGATTGACTCTAATTCTAAATCATGGATTTGACATGATTTATTTCCTCTATTGAAATAAAGAATTGGTGCCATAATCTCACCACATTTGAATCTTAGTTCCCTGGAGGACATGTCTGACCTCTGCTCAATGACTGAGCTGGAGCTACAACCCAGCCTTGAGCATAGCAAACCGCGTGATGGTGGCAGTGTCCTTGGAGGATGATGCCTAACACCAGGTAGCTGGGTCCCAGAAGTCATTGTGTTTTGTAGACAAAAGTCTGGTGGAACCACTGGGTTCCGGAGTTGTAATAGTCCAACAATCTTGAAGCTGATCATGAACTCACAGATGCTCCTGAAAATACTGCCTTGATGCAGTAGAGGAATAATTCCTCCTTAAACCGAATTGGGCCTGCTTTACACTAACTTCAAATAGCTCCTGAAGGGTGTAGTTTATTAAGTTCAATTTTGGCTGTTATACAGGTATCACAAGGCATCCTACCAGCTGCAAACTTCAGTTATCTAGAACACTTTCATCCATCTAGTCATCTGTAAGAACTAGGGCTGCTTTCTTCAAAGAACAGGAAACTTCTAACACATTTAATGTAGATTGAACAAAGGCTGTCATTGTTTATAATGTCGATGGTCCAAAAGTTCAGCTCATTTCCAGACTGACCCAGTCTTTCCCCATAGACAAAACACTACATAGAGTGGCACATGCTGTAGGGACTTTTGGTTTAGTGCAAGGAGGAACCTGTGAGGTCTCATTCTCAGGATCTTGCACTTTTCCCTGCAGATTTCTGAGCAGATGCTTCATTACTCCCTGGTTCCTCTAAGTGCTCTATGGGAGTAACTTGCAGGACTATACCAAACAGATGGCCTGAGGGAGGATGGAATATCCATTCCAGGTTGGATGATGCACATGCGTTCGGGTAAAGTGAGGCTTTTGTTAATGGACCTTGAGGATAAACTTACACCACAGAGGGGGGGGGACCTTAGTCATGCAGGCTTAGTGGTGATGTTGGAAACATTGCGAGCTGCCTCAGTGCCTTTCCTCGAATGATGAAAGAATGTTGTGGATTATGTTCTCCATCACCAGAATCACCATTTCTATCTCCATCTGTTCATCTGCCAGGGTTGGAAAAGGATTGTCTAGAGCTTGCTCTGCTATTCCCCATGGTGTCTTGGAACATGGAGGCAGCCGTCGAGGTTCAACCACTCCAGCTCTGCTGCTCCCTCCATACCCAGACACATTTTCAGGGATTACAGGTGCACCCCAGAGAGATGACACTTGGTTCTAGATCACAATAAAAGTCAAAGGAATATTTTTGGATTCCCAGTGTGTGAAAGTCATGTCTGAAATTCCAAACCTCAAACATCTTATTGCTTTAACATCTGGGCCTTCAGTGAGTCTTGATCATTTGGTGAAGGGTCTTGTCTTGATGGTGGGAGCTGACTAGGGTTGGTGGTTGCTGAAGGTTGGGATGACTGGCAGCTTCTTAAACTAAGAATAATGAAGTTTGTCGCACTTCTTGTGAAAGTTTTCTTCGTAGCGTGCAATACTATTTGATGGTACTTCACCCACAGAAGAAACCTCACAATTGGAGTAAGTCCTCTCAAATCCTGTTACCAGCTAAGCTTGCATAATACTGAATTACCTCAATGTTCACGGTATCACCAGGATCAAGAAACCATGTTCTCTGCTCATCCTTATGAAGCAACCACTTGTCCAAGCTTAACATGAGATTGTAGTGATTCAGTCACATGTTCAGCCACCTCTTCTAGTTACATACAGTTCTCTTGCTATTTCTACCACATCTGCGATTACTTCCTCCACTAAAGTCAACACTTATGGATGACTTGGGAAGGAGTCAAGTCAACTTCTCCCAAACTCTCCTGTTAATGTCAATATCTTAACCTCTTACGAACAAATGGCAAGTGTTCTTGATGGCATCTAGAATGGTGAATCCTTTCCAGAGGGTCTGAAACTTTGCCTAGATCTTTCAGAGGATCTGGCAGCTATAGCTTTATGAAATGTTTCTTAAATAACAAGACTTGTAAATTGAGATTACTCCTAGATCTGTGAGCTGCAGAACAGATGCATTAGCAGGCATAAAGACACTGATCTCCTTGTACATCTCCATCAGAGCTCTTGGGTGACCAGCTGCTTTTGTCAGTGGCCACTAATACTTTGAAAGAAACCTATTCAGAGCACTAGGTCTCACCAGTGAGCTTAAGATTCAGTAAACCATGCTGTAAACAGATGTGCTGCCATATAAGCTTTGCTCTATTTCTAGAGCAGAGTAGACCTAGCAGGAGTCTTAAGGGCTCCAGGGTTTTTCAGAATGGTAAATGAGCACTGGCTTCAACTTAGTCACCAGCTGCATTTAGCCCCTAATGAGAGTCAGCCTGTCCTTTGAAGCCAGGCACTGACTTGTCCCCGCCATGAAAGTCCTAGATGGCAGCAGCTTCATCTACACTGAAATCTGCTTATGCAGCCACCTTGAATGATTCTAGCCAGGTCTTCTGGATAACTTCTCCATCAGCAGTTTCCATTTTACCTTATGCTTCTGTTATGGATTCTTTGACCTCCTGAACTGACCTCTGCCAGCTTCCAACTTTCTTTGCAGCTTCTCCTCACCTCTCAGCCCTCACTGAAGTGGAGATGTTAGGGTCTTGCTCTACATAAGGCTTCGGCTTAAAGAAGGGAGTGTTGTGGCTGCTTTGATCCATAAGCCACTAAAACTTTCTTAGAAATAGGCCAGTTCTGCTTATTAACATGTTCACTGGAATAACACTCCTAACTTTCTGAGAACTTTCCGTTTGTATTGACAACCTAGCTCTCTTGTTCACAAAGGCTAGCTTTGTCTTGGTTTTTGACATGCCTTCCTTCCTAAGCCTAATAATTTCTAGCTTTTGATTGAATGTGAGATAGGGTCTGTTCCTTTCACTTGAATGCTTAGGCCAGTTAATATCTCTAATTTCAATATTGCCTCAGGGAATTGAGTTCTGGGGTGGGGGAGCAGGAATGGCTCATTGATAGAACAGGTTGAACACACACAATACTTGTTCACCATTTTATATGGACACAGTTCATGGTGCCCCCAAACAATACTAACAAAGATCATTGATCGCAGATCACCATAACAGATAACAATGAAAGCTTAAAATACCATGAGGACTAACAAAATGTGATAAAGTAAGCAGATGCTATTGGAAAATGGTGCCAATAGACTTGGTACAGGGTCGCCACAAGCCTTCGGTTTGTAAAAATGCAATATCTGCAAAGCTCGATACAGCAAGGTATGATAAACAAGGTATGCCTGCATCAGAACTTCATTACTTCTGATGACTGAACAGTATTGTATGGATATAGCAATGCTGTTCATCTATTGGTATTTGCTTGGGTGGCTGCCACATTTTGATAGTTATGACATGTTGGAATGGACCCTGGCATCAAGGTAATTGCTTGAATCCCTGTTTGCAATTCTTTTGCATAGGTACCCAAGGATGGAACTGCTGGGTTATATAGTAATCCTGTGTTTAGGTTTTTGAGGCACTGCCAAGCCATGAAGTGCTTCCTAATGGTGGTTCTACCTACAAGACTTTTACCTGAGGTCATTTTTTGAAGTAAAACCCTTGTTAGATAACATCCACACTCCACTGTAGTGGTTTCATCATTGAAATGAAGCAGCTGAGGAGGTCACATCTGCTTTATTTCTGCTTCCTAGGGCAGGGAGCCCACCTCCCAGCTCCCATCCAGATTGTCCGAATTTGACCTGAAGGACACTTCTGGATCAGTGGGTATTGTCAGATACCTCCAAGATCCATACGTTCATGAAGATGAATCAGATACCTCAAGGATCAGACTTGAAACAGTTCCCAAATCAGTTAAAAATGTTCAAAGATCTCCCCTACTCAGTGTGAGGTTTGGGAGCAGATGACTGTTGGAGAGACCTACCTTGTTCTCCAGTCTTTGCCATAGTGTCTTGTTACTTGACTTTCTTCACTAAGATAGCTGAAGCTACAAAGGTGCCCAGCTTCTCTGGAGTTCAGAGGCTTTGTAGTTAACTACTACTCAGCCTTGTAGTTAACCTTAGCACTTGTTCTCCTGATACGTGGAACCTCCTGGACCTTGTCCTACATCCCTGGGGTGGAGGATCTGTGATCAGGACCACCTGTTAGAAGTAAGGCTCCAGTGCTTGCATCTCTCAGGCATCCTCCTTGGTGACCAGTTGTGACTGTGGGAGGGGCGTGGACCTAAAGTGATTCTTGTAGGTGGAGCCTTGCCCTTGGCCACCTGACCTCCCCAGAGAGACTGACAGAGTCTGTTGGGTGCCAGAAGGGTCTTGGGGGTGGGAGTTACCTTCAGCTTGATTCCATCTTCTACAGTGAGAAACATACCCAGCGAGCTGTGTGAGCCACTGAAGTGCTTCTGACAAAAATAACTTGACACAGTGATCTCTGGCCATTGCTGGTAAAAAGTGAGTGTCCCAGATTTCAGAGCCCCTGAGAAACAGGCTTGCCTTCCTTGAAGGGCACCCTGGTAAAAAGCTGTGCGTGCTTATCTGAAGGCATGCAGACACCTATGGGGATTGGCTGTGCAGAGTTGGGCAGGTTCACCAGTTGGCCTGGTCCCTTGCCCTATCCACTCTCAGGCATGCCATGTGCCCCTCCCAGAGCACTTCCAAGGTATCAGCATCTAGGGCTTTTCCTCGGACAGTGATGCTAGCACATCTAATTCTGAACATGCTCTTGTAGAATAACTCCTGCCCCTCTAGTGGCTTTTGAGACTGCAGACTAGGGGATGCCAGTGCCAGTCCTGTACTGAGGTGGCCTGGGCTGGTAGACCTGTGGGTGGGGGGAAATGGAGTGAGGATTCAGCCCCTTGCACCTCCTGGGGGAGGGGGGATGGCAGAAGGTCAGGGGCCCATGAACAAGAAGTTGCCCCCAGAACCGCCTGCTGGTCTCTAGCCTGATCACTGAATTTTACAGTCAAGGGTAGATCTGGGTCTGGGCTGTGGCTCTACTCCCTAGGGGTCACTGGCTGGGCAGGGCTACGGAATCTACCTGTAGGCCAACCAAGTGTCTGTGTCAGCTTCATCAGGGTCATCTCTGATAAATCAGGCCTGCTTTCCTGAACTTCTAATAGTGTCAATTGTGATGGTAGAGTACAAACTTGCATGAAATCCTTTGACTTAAGCATGTGGTTGAGGATTTCATATTAAGTGTCCTAGCTCTTCCTATTTGTCATAGATTTTGCAATTTCTCATTTAGGTAAAATGGCAGTAGGATTTGACAACATGGTCACCTTAACTGGCTTGTTAGGTTATTAGATGTGTTAGTGATTAAACTTCATAACACAAAAAAATCCAAAACCATTCTTAAAACAGCATTATAATGACAGTTACTGGGTTTGGTTAATCTATGTCCATATCTTGGCATGGAAAGCATGAAACGCCACTTTGCCTGTTTCCCATCCCCTCTGGTCTCTAATCTCCCGGCTAAGGAAGGGCACATGCCACAGAACCACATCCTTTATCCTGCTCTTGCGTGACAAGGTGAACTAAGACATGAACATCTTTAGGCATGCACATGTAGAGCTTTCTGAACCCCAAACAAAAGTAAACCTTGGCTTAGGTACCACTACCACATGGCCAACTCGAGGTTAGAAAGCCTTAATTCTGAGACATTCCCAGTAGCAGGTATGCTGGATGAATGTCAATGGGGAGAGCAGGGGAAACAAACTCTGAAAGATGGAAGAAGAGTTGGGTCCAAACTCACTGTCTAGTTACTGGTATTTGCCACTCATGCTGTTCTTGAAATGGCTCATGGCTGCAATCATACTTGCTGATGTGAGTGAGCCATCCCAGAAACCTGGACAGAAGCTCTGGATGCCTGGAGGTGGGCTTGGGACCCTAAGGATAAAGGGATACGATGGGAACACTTTACTTACCTTGGAGTGGGGATGAGGGTGCTATCCTAGGATGTGATCGTTAGGGATTCTTCAGTATGTGTCAACCAATGCCTGTTCTCTCACCTGACCTCTTCAGTTATTCCTTTCTGGACATAAGTGTTAACCCTAGATAACTTTTCCCGAAATCACAACTCTAAGAGAAGTATTGACTCAAAGCAGCCAATTCTGTGCAGAGTGAAGCTCAAGCCACCTGGAAACGCCACATACCTTTCTCGTGAACAGTAAGCCCCCCAGGCTTGAGGGAGAAGGCCACACACCTTTCCCCTGAACAGTGAGGGTCTCCCCAGGCTTGATGGGGGCAGCCCCTGGTGACCTGTCCTGGAGGCGCTATGCTTGGTGGCTGGAGTCCATCTGTGCCCTTTACAAGTCAGAATCTGCTTATGCTGATGCCGTGTGGTTCCACCATCTTACACTCAACAGGGTACCATTTGTGTCCCATTTCCTGGGAGATGAATTGACTTATAAAGACTTCATAAGGTCCCATTGTTACTGGGTGCACAGGGTCTTCCTTGAGTGGGGATTGACGTGTTAAGCTCCCATGGATGTATTCCTATCTGCTGTTGTGGCGCCTCTAGGCCACCAGGTGGTGCCAGAGGACTCCTCAGCCAGGGCAAGGAGGGAAAGAAAAGGTCCAGGGTTAGCTTGGAACTCAAGGATTCTTGAACTAACCTGGGGACGCTTTCCCTTTATCCCTTTCCTTTATCCCTTAGAGAATTCTTTGTCCCTTATGAACTGACCCATCCTCCTTTCCAAGCTCGGGTACGTTTTGAAATAGGTGACTCCTGCCTGTGGGTGACATCACTGAGCAGGAGCCCCTGGTACATGTTCAGCTCCCAGAGCTCTGTTGTCAGAGGCTTCCCTGCATCCCAGCTCAGGTGTGTGCCAGAAGTTTTAGGATCCAAACTTTTAAATGTTACTTGGTTAAAGCCAAAGTACACTATTTAATAGGGATGAGATATGCTGCCAAACAATTACATTTTTTACTGTAAATGGAAAAGGCCCAGTGTGAATGACTGCTATAATCCACAAGGTGGCAGCCACCACTATTTGACACATCTTGTCCAGAGAGTAACTAGACCAACAGTTACTTGTTATCTGAGCAAAGTCTAAAGCTTTCATTAGCATCTCTTACAAATACAAAACACTGGTTAAGCATGCCCAGTGGCCCACACTGGCGTTTCACCTAGGTTCTCAGGAAGGTCTGGGAGTCTTCCTGTCTAGAGTCTTGTTGATGTAAACTTCTGATACGTCTGGTCCAACTTGGCAGTCATCTTCTGCTTGGAAGAGTCTTACTCTGGACAGTAGATCTAGGAGTTGGGAGCTTGGTGTACAGATCTAGGTCAAGGCTCCAGGGTCAGTCCTTGTTAGAAGTCAGAGGCAGAATGTTAGACCACTCACTTCCAGGAACCTAGTAAACAGTAAGCTGGTATCTGACAGCCTGAGGGTACTATAAATATGTCCTTAGAGGTAAGGACAGTGAGTTGGCCTGACCAACTCAAGGGAGATAGAAGGACAAACAGAAGGGTTCAAATAGTCCTTACAGAATGTTTGGGAATGCCTCACCTGTGCCTATCAGCTTTCTCCCCCTTTGTTCTCATTAACTGAAAACCTGAGGTGTTTATCATCCCATCATGCATGTGGGGGGCTGTGAGACTATACCAAAAATCATCCCAACCTACAAGAGAACTCTGCCCAGCTTTAATGTGGGGATGGCTTTTCTGGGTGTTGATTCTGTTTCTTGAATCTCTTGGGAAACCTGATAATACTAAGACTTTGAAGCCGGGAACCCACTGAGACTGAGGGATAGGGATGCACAGTACCTATGCTCAGCACCAGAAGCGCATGGCTGTGTTTTGTCTGCATGGCCCCTATCCTTGTGCCGATGGCCACTACTCAGTGGGAGAAACAAGTTTTTCCACTGGGCTGTGGAGGAGCTGTCACAAACTTCTCCCACCCCTTAGGCCAGGTTGTATCTACTGCCACTGATGCTTGATAGTGGTCAATGCTGTTTGGGAAGTGCATGGCAAGAAAATTGAGAAGGCAAAAGAATTAGGATTATGCAGAAGGAAGCTGTCAGACCATAATGTGTATCTGACGTTTTCTGCCAGCCTAGCAGGGAAGGCCCTGGGTAAGATAATCCCCAGTCTTGAAGGATATTACTTGGATAGAAATAGCTAAGTTTGCTCTGTTGGTTTGGGGCCACCCCAAGAAGGTTAGCCAAAAGTTGGAGCCTTTAGGTAACCATACTGCTCCCAGCTGGACAGCAAGTTCTTCCATGAAGTGGGAAGTGTGTGGCACACTGTTTACCAGTGACAGGCAGCTGGTCTTAGACCTCCAAATATTGCTGGTCTACAAGCATTATTAGCTGCAGTTGTACCATCAATCCCAGAGTCCCTCACACTTAACTAGTGCTTCCATAGGTTTAAGTTGCTTATTTGGGTGACCACAACCTTCATCTCTAACGTACTGAGCCCCCTGATAACCCTTGTACTCTTTAGGAAATGTTTGCTGTAACTGCCTAGTTATTCCCAACACTGAGCATAGTACTAAGAAGTGCCTCAGTGAGTCAACTGAGGTCCACATTCTTCCCTTGCCCCTCAATGTAGCGGGAACTCCTGCTGGTCTCGCAGCACAAGGAGCTCAAAATAACCTGGTAGCACTGTTTAGGTCGTGGTGGAAGTACCTAAAACCATGATGCCCAGGCCTGCCGGACACAAACTCATGGGGGTGGAAGGCACGCATCTTCCAGGTTTGGGTCATAGAGGGTAATAAGAGAAACTTCTTGGTTCCCAGAACCATATTCTAGCTGTTGGGGAAATAATACTGTAGAACAGCCATTAGTTGGAAACACGTACTGTAGCTCGAATGTACTGTCAGTCCCTTTGCTGGCAAACTGTCTTTTTGAAACTGCTCTTGACTGTGGAAGAGGCAGTGTGAGTCTGGCTCCTTGCCTCCCTTGGGCCAGGCTGAGCCTGGCTACTGACGCCTCAGTGCTGCTGTTAACTCTCTGGGAAGGAGATGCACGGCCCCAAGCCACCCCGGGGCTTGCTTGTTTGCTCCTCAATGTGTCTTCAAGCAACTCGATGTACTTCTCAGTTCTACTTGATCCCCATAACACTTTTCACACTAAGATTTTAAACCATGAGGGTAGGAACCTTCTTAAAAGCATGCCTAACCACATATGCTTGCTTATATCCACTAAATTAGCATTAAAACTTTCAGAATGTGCACATGAACACCCAAGTAGCACACACATTCATCAGTTCACTGAAAGAAGCTTGCAAAAAGGCCTCGAACTCAATAGTAAAACTCCGACGTTTCGTTGCACAGCGTAGTTTGGCAAACACAAATTCACTACTTGGATTATCCTCTGGATATTGATACATAGAAATTCTCAATTCCTGGTGGTTGTGTTGGGAAAGGACACCTTTATAGCATGTTCTCCAAGTTCTAACACTGGTGTTTCTTATAGGCATGTCTCAAACCTTTAGGTATTGCCTACCACTCAGATGTTACAGCACAAGGCAGAAACCCCTAATGCCAGATTCATATTTATTCCTGAAGTCTTTGCTAATGCAGGGAAGCCTGCATGGAAATGATCAGCATGTTGGACAACTGGTAGAGTCCTGCCTGCAGAGACCTGCTAGCTGTGGGTTGGTCAGGGGTCCTGCTGTGTCAGATGGCATAAGGCCTGGAATAGTGAGGTAGGTGTGGCTGGGTGAGAGGTCCCAATCCTGGAGGCCGGCAGATCTTGAGTGAGGGAGGATGAGCTTGAGAGCTCCACTGGAGAGCCTGAGAAGAAGATAGCCCTCAGCTTGGTCCCTGCTCTCAGTGAGTCAGGCTGTGGGTAACAATCATTAGATAAATGTCCCATGACTACAATGGATCTTGGTAACTTCATGGAAAATCATTCCAATGAAGTGTGAATATTAAGCACAGCCCAGGAGAAGGGTTTTTTTTTTTTCTTGGTCATAAAATGTTCACCAAGGGGTCATGATTAAAGGACTTAGAGAGAAATGGTCAATTCTCTATGCCTCATAGCTGTCTTTTCCTATGTCTTAAGAATGCTCACTAAGTGCCCTTTTTGGGGACAAGGCCTCCCATTATTGGAGAGTGTCCAGGTACCTGCTTACCCACAAGAATCTAGACAAGGGACATAGACTGGAAGACACATGGCTCTGTCAACCTTGAGAAATTGTAACATAGTGAGACCTGTGGTTGGAAAGTGTCACTACCACTGTTAGTATCACTGAGGACAAGGGTGTGCTTCACTTCGTTTCTTTGATTCTTTCATATCTTGTCCCTTGCTACAGGAAGTTACAAATTCTTTGACAAAACTAAAGAACTTGCCCAATAACCTCACTATACTGGAGATCCATCAAGGACTAAGATTCTCATGTCTAACCTATGCTCAGTGTCTGAGCTGGAGCTTAGAACCTAGTTGTGTTGAGTTGCAGAGCAAACCATGTGATGGTGGCAGTGTACTTGGAGGTGATGTCTACCACCAGGTGGCTGGGTCCTGGAAGTACTTTCATTGGCAGTGGAAGTGTTGATGGAATCTCTGGGCTATAGAATATCTGCTAGGCAAGCATCAGGGCAGCAGGACATCAGTGCCTGGGCACCTCATCCCCTCCCTGCTCCTATGAGGCCTCTACACAACTTCATTCCACATCGTTTTCCTCAACTTCTTCCTAGACCACCATGACCTTGGATGGTCCACTCTTGTTACCAAGTAAAATTCTAGCTCTTTGCTCTTCCACTCAAGAAAATCCTGAAATTATTCACCCATGTCCCAGCTGTCTTAAGGCTTAAAGACAACCATTGGAATGAAGAATCCAATATGAGGATTTAGGGGGACAAGATACACTGGTGTAAAGAATTCAGGCTTAGCACCCTTGGGTCTGAATGCCTGGGCCTTGGAGAGCTGGGGCTATATGTAGCCAGAGGTCTACCTCACTGCAAAGTAGACTCAAACATACATCCTTCCCAAGCACTACAGTTGGCAGTCACGTGCTGTGTATTCACAACAGGAATTGCATTGTGAAAGCCGACTGGCACCCTGGTGAATGTGAAGGGGAGATAGCTGGATCCCAGTCCCTGCACTAGGAAGACCTGATAGTTTCTCGTTGCATGAAGTGACTCAGATTTCATTTGCTTCACTTAGACATTCATGCTGCCAGAAAAGGTTTAGGTACTTCATTTGTCGTATGGTTCAGACTGGTCTGTGTGCAGGGCAGACTTAAGATAGAAGGCTTCTCCCCCACTGAGGACTACGATGGAGTGCATCATCTAGGGGAGGCATCTAGACTATCCCTTGAAGTGGGGAAACATTCCTCACCCTGGTCATGAAGCTTTGTATCCTGGGTCTGAGTCCAACACCCAACACCTTAGGTCTAGCCTCAGGGGTAAAGGCATGGGCAGGTTGGTCCCCCAGTCACAGCTTAAAAGATCTCACTATGTGACCACTGCATTATCAGTGTCCTCAGTGGGAAACAGTCTGGGTAATGCCAGACTGTCACCACTACCTTAATGCCTAGTGCATGGTAGAGAGCCAGGTCTTGGGGAAACCTTGAGGGAACTGGTAGACAGGAGCTCACTCATCAGCTCTGGACATGACAGGCTTTGGCAGCCATGGTGAAGCTTTACCTGGTGCCTCTTCAGCCTGTAAAGTCCTTCAGGATTTATCTGTGCTTCTAGAATCTTCCCAAGGCTGCAAGTTACATACTTAGTATTGAAGCTGCCAAATGGGTCAGGAATCACCAACCTTGACACTTTCCCTTGCTGATTCTTTATTCTATGGGGCTGTGCTAAGTGTTTCAGGATGTTTAACAGCATCTAACCATTACATGCCCATAGCAAACTGCCGCGCCCCCCCCCCCCCAAGTTGTGATAAGTGTCTAGACATTGCCATGTCTTCCTTTGGGAGCAAAGTCTCCCATTTAAGAAATACTGAGCTAGGTTCAAGGAACACTTAAGTGTGTCTTGTAACAGTTCTTCTGTGGGCCCTTCGTGTGTGGGGTGCTGAATCCTTGTGCGGTTTTTCCATGATCTTAGATGGAATAGAACACTTGGGAAGAAGGCAGAACAATATCACTACACGAGTTACCTCTCACTCCTTGCAAAGACTTCCTCAGCTTAACTCCTGTGCCCAGGGGGTGGGGGGTGGTGGTGGTTGACTACTTGTTCTTGCTCTTCTCACTTTGAATTGTTTTCACCACTGAATCTTGTGGTAGAATTTACAGCTCAAAAGCCCTCATGTTTTTGTGCATATTAGCATGGCCATCTTACTGCTCAGGGGTTAGAATCTAAATGATCATCCCATAGATCCACCTATGTGCCTCTCCTTCAGGCCACTGCCTGACGTCTAGTCTTGCAGGGTCTGGCCAGCCAGCCAACACTTGCTAAGCATGTAAGTAGCCTTATCCTAGGCCCCTTCTCTCCTGAGATGGTCAAGTATACTGCCTATGGGGAGATCTTACTTGAATAGTCTCATTAGGGGTATCCTATAAAGAGCTATAGTGTTATAGTAGTTCCTATTCAGTTTGCTTTTATGTATTACACCAATGAACCTATAAATTAAGACTAATTTTCTCTTGTTAACTTGTCTTGGGTCTCCCCCTAAGGCCATGGGGTATAGGTGCTACAGAGGTTGGGGGGATAATTAGAGTAGTATGAGCCCCACATGCTTTTATAACTTAAATGTGGCCTTAAACATTTCCTTCACAATACTGTGCCTGCTGGAGCCTTCATGGGTGTCATAGTACCCAGGTCACACTGGGGATTTCTAAACAGTTACCTGATGTTTCATGGCCAGGAGCTTAGTCTCTATGGCCTAGTAACGTGCTCAGAGTTGAATTCCAAATTAACTAGCCTTCTGGTAAAGAGGACTCAGCTGGATCTTGGGGGTCTGCAGTACACTTTCCAGCAAGTCCTGCAGAGAACCCACAGCATCATCTCCCACCATGGCTCTAACCACAAGAGGAAAGTCAGCAGGTGATAAAACCAAGATAAGCTTATAGAGCCCTCATCTGAGTCTTCAACCCTTTGTAGCTGTTTGAAGACCACAAAATGCTTTGAAGCAGTATTCCCAAGAGTGACATACACTATCCGAAATCCAAAAGTGCCAACCTATTTTGGAAGTACACTCAAAATACTGTCATGGTAGGGAGATAAAGATGCAATAAGTCATTTAACTTGGAAGAGATGTCCCTGCATGACCTAGACTCCTAAAAGCATCACTGATGTGAGTAGGCCCTGGTTCTCTAGATTTTTCCCTCATTCTGGCGCACACAGGTATCTCCCAGAGTACTTGCTATTTCCTGTTGAGTAGTTCTGACATGTGCGATGCCAATGAAGTGTCCCAGCAAGGTCTTCTGGGAAATGTAAATGTAGTCAAGACTTCCTGCATATTACACTGGGGCTGAGATCAGGACAGCTGACACAGAGGTGGTGGTAGATTTTTAGCGAAGATACTGTTTCATGACAGCTGTGATGGGTGGAAATGTATGGTAGTTGACTATCATTGGGCCTAGGTCTCCAAATGGTAAACTGAAAACAATTATAAGAATCTGGTCAAATGCAGGGTGGTTTCCCTTCTATACTTGCCAAGTGAAGAGCAGACAGATTATAGAAGGTCCTCGTTACTGATAACTTGAACCAGTAATTAAAAGTGAGGTTTATTCTGCTGGGAAGCCTTCCTGGCTCAAGTCCTACTGACTGGAGTAGAACAGTTGTGCTTTGGTGCGGGTGGTGGTGGGGCAGAGCACATTCTAGGACTATTCTACCTTTATCTAAAATGAGCCCCTTAGAGCAGCAGTTCCAATACTTCTAGGGCAGGAATTTCTCACTGGCCCAGATGTGTCCTTTATTTAGAAATCCAGGCTTCTCTAGGAGATCTGGGGTCCTGGCCTGGAATCTGGCTGGCCAGAAAGGCAGAAGTTGATCCACTGACTTGTCCTTAACCATCACCCTAGGCATGGAGGTCACATCCACAACCATGGGCAGGGGTAGCAACTGCTGTGGGATCTGCTGCCTCCTGAACATGCCATGTCCACCCACCTCAAGTTGTCAGAATCTTTCTAGAATGGGATGTTGCTGCCAGTCTGAACAACTTACAAACTGAAGACAGTTGGGTAAGGGAGAGTAGAGCCAGGGAATAACAAAAGCCCCGGAACTTAGGTCCAGTTAACTACTTCCATGCTAGGTACACAAACCTTTTTTCTCAGTGTCTGAAATACATTCAGCTTCAGGTAGAAAGACTTCAATGCATGTCTTCTTAGTTTGCCTGATCCTCCAATTTTGGCAGATATTTAAAGGAGACTCTAATACAGCAAAGAGACTAACTTGGAGAAATGAGGACGTTTTATGAAAGGTTTGTGAATTGCTCTCTATTTTGTGGAAGATGTTACATTCCTGCCTATTTCATACTTAACCCTAGTAGCATATCCCAGGTATGCTAGGGTCAGGAAGGGGGGGGGACCTGTGGTATTTGGAACTACTGGTCAGATTCCTGCCAGCAGAGAAGGGCTCTTGGTTGTGACTCAGTCAAGTGTCCTGCAATGTCCTGAACCAGAGGGCATTGGGGCCAGTGTGAGGTGGGTGTGGCTGGGAGGCATATCCTACTTGGGTCATGGCTGGAGTTGATGAGGGATTGGATATAAAGGCCACTCATGGGGAATGGGCATGTCACAGGCTTTTGGGTAGAATTGGGGGAAAGAGGGCAGCACTTAGCTGACTTGTCAATTAGTAAATGGGTGCAAGGTTATGAGTAACAAAATCAATGGATAAATGTCACATAACCAAAATGAATGTTGTCAATTTTATTCTAAACCTCAAAAGAATTTCCTCATAATCAAGTACAGCACACTGAGAAGAGTTTTCTGGTGATAGAATAACTTACAGGGAATCATGAGAACCTTAAATCCTTTAGTCCTTTAGACAAGTTTGAGTGCCTTTGGTCATGGTTTGAACCTAATAACACCCTTATGTGCCTTGTTGAGGGAGAAGGCCTAGATTTCGTACTTGATGGCATTCAGGTAGCTACTTCCAAAGAACATGAATGTAGATAAGGGATGATGTAGATTGGGGAATAAGTGGCTCTGTCAACTTTGAGATTTCCTTATATCCTTTCATACTTTGTCCCTTAATATAGGAAGTTGTACAAAAGTTTTTTTAATAGGACTGGTGCTATAATCTTACCACACTTGAAGGTCCTTCAGGGACTAAAATTCCCCTGGTTGACCTTTGCTCAGTGATTGAAATCTAGAACCTAGCCACTTGGAGCTACTGAGCAAGCCATATGATGGTGGCAGTGTACTTGGAGGTGATGTCTACCACCAGGTAGCTGGGTCCCTGAAGTCATCTTTTGCTGGCAGTGGAAGTGTGATGGGATCTTTGAGTTCCAGAGTATCTTCCAGGGCAAGCAGAACATCAGTGCCTGGGCACCTCTTCATATCCTCCTCTGTTCCTATGAGGGCTGTAGATGACTTTATTCCATGTTAACGTCTCCAACTCCTTCCTAGACTACTATGGCCTGTGATTGTCCAGTCTAGACTGTCAAGAATCTATCATTCTAGTTCTTTACTCCTCCTACTCAATAAGGTTTTCAAGTCAACATTCACAGGTTTCCCAGCCCTCTTGAGGTTTAAAGGCAGTCCTTAGCATGAGAAATCTAACAAGGGGATAATGACATACATAATTGTATGGGGATGTTTAAAACTTGGAAAGCTGAGACAGCCTTGTAGCTAGAGGTTACATCTCATTCCAGCTGAATTCAAACATCCTCTATAGGCACTAACGTAGTTGCCACATGTGATAGAACATAGTCATGATGGGTTTTGCATAGTGAAGGCTGATGGCCTTGGTGAATGTGAAGGAGGTGGCTGGATCCCCCAGTCAGAATGAAATGAAAGAACCATTAAATCTTGTAATGTGGTTTAGATTTACTGCACTGGTAAAGGATAACAATTGTGCATTGTGATAAAGGCAGTGAGAGACAGGGTGTCTCCTAGAGAAGGCTGCGTGGTCTCTGGAATTCTCTCAATTTTTTTTTTTTTTTGTTATAAACTGAATCTAGCTGCAACTAGTTCTGTCACTAGTTCTTGTGAATCCAGGGGATTTATAGTTTATATACTCAAGGAACAATCTCTTCCTATGCCGCTAATGATTTGAGAGTAAAATAATGGGTATGTGAAAGTTGGAGCATCTTAGTTTGGGTTCCCTAGAAGCAGACCGACAAATGGACGCTTACATTAGGTTTACTGGTGAGTGCTTGGAACACCAGAGAAGAAGTGGAGAAAGTATGGTAGGTTGAGGGGGGGGAGAAGCTGACCTGTGGGGCTTCTGCAGCAGACCCTTCAAACAGCTTTCAAGGAGCTATGAAGCTAGGGCAGCCTCCAGACCTGACCCACCTGGCTGGGCTTCTGTTGTCACAGAAGGCCGTGGATGCGCTTTCCCAGGGAAAGGGGCACACAGCCTTGGCTGAAGCAGCTCCCATTGGGATGAGGGGCCATCCATCCTTCACAGGGTGACTGTCCTGGAGCATCTAGTCCAGGATCACCCAGGTGTGGTGCAGCATCCGTCTTGGGAAGGAGATGCGTTATGTATCCTGGAAACAGGTGGAACTTGCCTGAGAGTCCTCATCCTGGGGACCTGTTGTCTTCCTCTGGTGGATTCCTTTGCTTCCCTGCAGGGCTGAGTTCCTCAGTTGAGGACCACAGTTCTCTACCAAGGGGAGCCCAGGGGATGAGCTGCAGGGTTGGAAACAGAGCTCCTGGGTGTAACCCTGGCTTGGTTCTGTTGTCCTTATGTGACTGAAAGAAGCAGCTCACAGCAATGGAGCTGGCTGTACTGAAGGGGTATGTTGAGGGCCTCCATGAAGGATTTTTTACAGACCTCTGTCCTGTTTCCACAGATGTAGCCAATCGTTTTTACTGGTGCCCTACTCATCTGGGGATTCCATGTAGCTGTGTGAGCCCCTCTGATTGCCACATTTCTAAGTGACCACATCAAATGAGCTGAGCAGTGACTTGGTACATCAGCCCAACTCAGGGATGCTCCATTTCACCATGAGCTCTGCTGCTTCCCTGGGGACTGTCACCACTAGCTAGAGGTTGGCAAATTGAAAGCTTACTCTGCATGCCTCATATGTCTTAGAACAGCCCAGTATTTTATTGTCTTGACTATAATACTATCTTGAAGGCTTCCAGAATTCATACCTACTTTTAATTAGTGTGGATGGCTTGGGAGATTGCCAATATAACTGGAAAGTCAACATATGCCCATGTCCAAGTCAATACTGACAATCTGACTAGAGCTCAGTGACCTTCCCATGGGTTTCAAGGTATGAGGGAACCACATAGGCCCATTTTAATGAGTCCCTCTGTAGATGCGGATATATGCAGACCTGTTGCTGCTTGTCTTTGCCATGGTGAGGGCTTTCTGTGCTTGATGTCACAGGATGTTCCTCTTATTCTGGAGCTTGCTGGCAGGAGGTGTATATTTATGCTATGCTCTGGCTAGGAGTAGGCTACTATGGCTGATGGGGGAGAGATTGACCTCATGACTAGGCCAGCCTGCTGTAGATGTAGCTTGGGCCAGGGGAAAGGTTGGTCGTGGATCTGCTGAAACCCAGGCTATCGGGTCAGGGTATATCCTTTCTATGGTGAGGTGTGGGATGTTTCCTTCCAGGAAGACATGGCCTGATTGAGGATGGATGATCTTCATAAGGTCGTGGTTCCTTTTTGGTTTCTTTCTTGCCTCCATTCAAGTCAGTAAATGCTTGAGCATCATTATGTGCATGGCTGTGCTCACAGGTACCTGTGGCATTTCAGGTAGAATGTTTTTTACTCTCATGAAGATCCTCAAAGTGGCCAACAGTCTGTTTAGGTTTGTCCCTAAGACAGCTTCCTGCAGAGCTGTGATTACACCTTCACAGGATGGGCTCTCTTCCCTGTTAGGTTGTGGGTTGTGAATGCCCTCTGCTCTCAGTCAGACTCGGGTGGAAAATGCCACCTTGATGTCTAGTGATAGTCAAACTATTTCATACCAAGGTATCTAGGTGGTTCATCTGCCCCAAGCGATGGTTTCATAACCTTGGTCCATGTTGACTGGTGAAGGTGTCCTTGGGGGCACTTTGGGGCACTTTCTGCTGTAGCATATGGCCTATCTGTGGAATTTGCAGGACACCAGCTATGTGGGGGCAGCAGAAATCTCTTGCCATATTGGGGTCAGGACTCAGTAATCATTTTCCATGATGGTGAGTTTTTATCCATTGGAACTGAGGCTAAGACGTATGTGTCTTCTCATGGGTCCCCTGGTCTACTGAAGCTTAGAGCTTGAATTCACTCTGCTGGCCCTTGGCTTCTAATTTGAGGAAGGAATGCAGAGTTGAATAGACTCTAGCACAGAAAGGGTACCTGGGTGGGACCACAGAGCTGTAGTGCCTAAGGTTCTGAGTCTTGTACTCCATTACTAGATCTGGCCTCCAATGGAAAGGCTGGTGGGCAAGTTGCTTCCACACCACTCACAGCTTTGTAAGTGTATTAAAATTCTGTCCCCAGAGAACAGGAAAAATCCAAGTTGTCTTCACTATTATGAACACACTCACACTCACACATTGCTGCTTTCAAGGAAGTTTTTTTAGGAAAACCTCAAGACAAGGTATCTTACACCTATCTCTCTGGGAACAAGCCCCAACAATTCGGGTTGGGCTTGTTCATCTGTATTCTTACATATTAGGAATTATAAAGGTTTTCTCTGTTCTCGGACAGACTCCAAAGGCTGCAAGGTGTTGATCTTCTACAGAAGTGCACCAGCTTATTCCATGTATCAATATCAGTACCATTGACAGCAATGGAGCTGGCTGTACTGAAGGGGCTTGAAGGGGCTTCCATGAATGATCTTTTGGTCCTGTTTTCAGACATATGTGGCCAATCTTTTATACTAGTACTCATCTGGGGACTCATCTCAGATGAGTACCCTACTCATCTGGGGACTCCCTGTAGCTGTGAGTCCCTCTCCCATTGCCAAGTCCTAAGTGATCACATCAAATGAGCTCAGCAGTGACTTGGTACCTCAGCCCAACTCAGGGATGCAGAGGTCTGATTCTTTGCAGGTAACTGCTGTGGTATAGGATTTTTAACAGCTTCCCTGGCCTCCATAGTCGCTCTTGATTTAACATCCCTCTGCAAACTGACAATGAAAAATGTCTCCCTATGTTGCAAAATAATAGCTCAGAGGGGTTAAAATCACCTTCAGTGGAAAACAGCATCTTAGAGAAGTTTTCAAAAAGGACTGACGATAGGCTGGACAAGAGAATTGAAGCTTTCAGTGATTACAGAAGGTGGGGAGAGTTTGAATGGCTTCTGTCAGAGGCCACGGGCTTTTTTCCCAAGTAGAACAGGTTCAACTTCTTTGGATGACTTCCTTAAACTTAAGGCTTCTGATAACTGCGTCACTTTCTCTCATTTGAGGAAATTTTGTTTCACCTGTTGAGTTTTATCCTACAGACTAGTTACATGTCATGTCCTAACACAGCCCAGCTTGAGTCTGAATGACCTTTGTATTTGTAGGATGCTGTTCCTAGTTTGTCTGGGAGAATAGTCAATGAGACAGTCTGCCCTGTTTGGTGCAAGGCGAATCCCTGTATGGAGAACGAGTTACCTTGCTGTGATCATCTCATAGCTGATGTCCTTGGAGCACTTCTAAATACTCTCAGGGAATTGATAGAAACCAAAACTCAATCCTTGGTTTGTTTTGGGAAATGAGTTATACAAGAATAAGAGATGCTACCCTACAGACCATTCAAAATGGACTAAGCTTGGGCTGCTCTATCCACACTGGGTCTTTGCCTCTGAAGTGGCTCTGCCAATGGTTCTGACAGATGAAAACTCCCCACGTGAAGTATTTTTTCAAACGTTGCCTCAGACAATGTGGCTGTGGAGACAGCTACAGACTCTGGGAACTCGCTGTTGTACCATCTGAGAGCCTCTATTCACCCGCTCCTGGGCTGCCATTTATTATGCTGTATTTCCCACCCACTCTTGGTGGTCTGAAATGTGACTATGCTGATACGACTTCATACAGAAACCTACCAATGATGTCTGGAAAAGTTCTGTTGTGATGGTTGCAGTCCTCAACATATATCAGTTCTTAGGGCTGCCTTGCCCTGTTACTCTAACTCTGTAACGTTTAATTTCTGCTCATAGATGAATTTTTCCAAAGCTGTAGTCCAGGGGTCCTCAAACTTTTTAAATGGGGTCAGTTCACCATCCCTCAGACGGTTGGAGGGCCCTTGGAGAGTGTGGCACACGTTCCACACATGTGCACTGTGGGCCCAGGGTGAGTCAGCTGCTAAGTAGGAGAGGCAGTGGTGGCAAAAACACCTGGAGGGCCAGATAAATGTCCTCGGCAGGCCACATGTGGGACACAGGCTGTAGTTTGAGGACATCTGCTGTAGTCTGTATTTACAAGTTGGAGAACTTTCTTCATAATCCATAGTGACAAATCCTCATGAAAATAACGCATGTTATATGTACAACCAGGCAGAAGGGTTAAATGCTATCTGCCCACTTTTCAGTGGTAGATCACAATTCTAAAAAGTCCAGGAGTGTACTGGGTTGGTTCAAGGAGTTAATTTACTTCATCTTATATGGATATCTCTAAAATTAAGGGACATAGGGTAAGAATTGAGGGCAGTGTATGACCTTAGTAATTTTTAGTTCTAGGTACTAATATCAGATGTGATGAGTTTAAACCCTTGACAACCTTTCCTTTCCTTGCCTAAGATTTCTATACTTGTGATGAAATGATCTTGATGTTAGTTTAAAGACATCATGGGTGAAATTTGCTTTTCCTAACTCTCTGGGGTTAAAATCTTTCATTGGACTCTAGGTCATTCTGCCTTTGAGTAATTTTAATTCTCGTATTATCTTGAATTCTCAGTAATAAAGTGCCTTGTCTGTTCTTAGACATGGCTTCTGTCAGATTGATGGCTCCCTTGTGTAAAATATTTCCCACCCTGTTTTGACACTTCTATTTTGAGAGGTCAAGAATGTGTCTGATCAAGTCCTTTGCCCACTTTTTAATGGGGTTATTTGATTTTTTTCTTCCTAATTTTCGTGAGTTCTAAGTATATTCTAGTTATCAGTCCCTTATCGGATGCATAGGATGCAAAAATTTTCTCCCCTTCTGTAGGTTGTCTGTTTACTTTCATGACTATTTCTTTGTGCAGAAACTTTGTAGTTTGATCATGTCCCATTTATTTTTGTTGCTGCTGTGATTGCCTTTGGGGACTTCTTCATAAACTCTTTGCCCAGGCCGATGTCTAGGAGAGTGTTTCCAACTTTTTCCTCTAGAGTTCTAATAGTTTCATACCTTAGGTTTAAGTCCGTTATCCAGCGTGAGTTGGTTTTTGTGAGAGGTGAAAGGTGTGGGTCCTGTTTTAGCCTTCTACAGGTGGCTATCCAGTTTTCCCAGCACCATTTATTGAAGAGGGATTCTTTTCCCCAGCGTATGTTTTGTCTGCTTTGTCAAAGATTAGATGGCTATATGAGGATGGTTTTATATCGGGATTCTCACATCTGTTCCACTGGTCAATATTCCTATTTTTGTGCCAATACCATATTGTTTTAATTACTACAGCTTTGTAGTATAGTTTGATATCTGGCATATTAATGCCTCCCATTTTGTTTTTGTGGCCTAGAATTGCTCTTGATATTCGGGGTCTTCTTTGGTTCCATACGAAGTGTAAAATTATTTTTTCTATATCTGTGAAGAATGCTGATGGGATTTTAATAGGTATTGCATTGAATCTGTAGATCAGTTTTTCTAAAGAAGACAGAAGAATGGCCACCAAACATATGAAGAAATGCTCAACATCTCTAATCATCAGGGAAATGCAAATCAAAACCACAATGAGATATCACTTAACCCCAGTGAGAATGGCCTTTATCAAAAAATCTCCAAACAATAAATGCTGGCGTGGTTGCGGAGAGACAGGAACACTCCTACACTGCTGGTGGGACTGCAAACTAGTTCAACCTCTGTGGAAAGCAATATGGAGATACCTTAAAGCGATACAAGTGAATCTACCATTTGATCCAGCAATCCCATTGCTGGGCATCTACCCAAATGATCCAGTGACACTCTACAAAAAAGACACCTGCACTCGAATGTTTATAGCAGCACAATTCATAATTGCAAG
Source organism: Microcebus murinus (assembly GCF_040939455.1). Classification (NCBI taxonomy): domain Eukaryota; kingdom Metazoa; phylum Chordata; class Mammalia; order Primates; family Cheirogaleidae; genus Microcebus; species Microcebus murinus. The sequence goes on from NC_134106.1 coordinate 87,292,757, forward strand.
GCTGTGGAAACAGCCCAAGTGCCCATCAATCCAAGAATGGATTAATAAAATGTGGTATATGTATACCATGGAGTACTATTCAGCTCTATGAAACAATGGTGATGTAGCACATCTTATATCTTCCTGGTTAGAGCTGGAACCCATACTACTAAGTGAAATATCCCAGGAATGGAAAAACAAGCACCACATATACTCACCAGCAAACTGGTATTAACTGAGTAGCACCTAAGTGGACACATAGGTACTACAGTAATAGGGTATTGGGCAGGTGGGAGAGGGGAGGGGGGCGGGTATATACATAATGAGTGAGATGTGCACCATCTAGGGGATGGTCATGATGGAGACTCAGACTTTTGTGAGAGGGGGACAAATGGGCATTTATTGAAACCTTAAAATCTGTACCCCCATAATATGCTGAAATAAAAAAAGGAAGGAAAATGTCTGAGAAACTCCCATGTGGAATCGAGATTGGAATAGCCATCAGATCATTAATCATGTAATCAAACTTTCTCCCTTTGGTGTACCTCTTCAGTACTGGAATACAGTCTATTAGAACCCAGTGGCAGTCTCCTTTAAGATTGTCTAAGACATCACGTGGTTTTCACATTTCTTATATCCATCAGTCACCATTTGGTCAATCTCTACCATAATGACCATCTTTGGTTTCAGTTCGACTATTTCAAATACGCCCCCATCTCTGCCTCCCAGAATCGGTACACCTTTGCCATGGCCTGGGATGGCCCAGGCAAATGTCAAGTCACTTTTTGCCAAATTAACATCACCTCTAAGGATGAGAATATTTCCAAATTGCTTTAAGTGTAGAATTCTAATGTTCTGATATGGTGAATCTTCATCAATTTCATATTCAATGAGGACACCCATCAGCAGTGGGCCAGTACCTATTAATGGCCCCTCCTTGAACTATGGCTGGTAATCGCTTCACCCTCCTAGTACTGTCCTGATTCAATTGTTTAACTTTGTTCAAAAGGCTGTCAGCTTTTACTTTGCTCTGTGGATAGCTGTTGTAACTCTGAAGGTCCAATAACATCAATCCACGTGGGTAAAAATCTCAGATTGGCAAAGTTGCCATTTTAGTTTGTGTAGGTCACTAAATAGCTATGGTCCTGCTAAGTATGCACTAGCTCTGCCATCCCTGCTCCTGTAAAATAGGCTTAGAGGTCTTTTAGAATGGTTTTACCATCAGCTTTAGTGCTGAGCATGAAGTTGAGTGCTGTGCCATGCTGCTGCCATAGTGAGGCAAGGTCCTGTGCCATGCCTGGGGGATGTGACCGTGGGAGAGTGGGGGTCTGTGGTGTGTCAGGATGTGGCTGGTGGGGGGCCCGCTGCCTGGGGGTTGGGGAGCCCAAGCCTGAGAAGGTGGAGGAGGGATGGACCACTGGGGTACATAGAGCTGCTTATAGCATTCAAAAACATCACATATTTCTACGTTAGTTGTAAGTTTTTCATTTCCAATCTTTTTAGCCTCCTTTTCTGCTCCTGGTTAATCTAGTGAGAGGCTTGTTTTTTTCTTTTCAAGAACCAATTTTTTAAAAAATCTATAGTTAGCTCTGATCTTGGCTATTTTCTACTGAGTTTGGGATTGGTTTGCTCATCCTTCTCCAGTTCCTTGAGCCAATTCATGAGACTGATTAATAATCATTCTGACTCTTAGAGTAGGTATTTACAGGTACAAATTTTACTCAGAACTGCTTTAGCTGTATCTCGGATTTTGATAACTTGTGTTCCCTTTAGCATTCGGTTCAAAGAATCTTTGATTTTTATCTTAATTTCCTCCTTGACTCAATAAGCACTCAGCAGTAGGTGGTTTAGTTTCCATGACTTTGTGTAGAGATGAATGTTTCTGTTGGAGTTGACTTCTAACTCTATTGTACTGGTCTGAGAAGATACATTGTATTTCTATCTTTAAACTTAAGACATGTTTTGTGGCCTAGGATGTGATCAATCTTAGAGAACATCCCATGAGCTGATGAGAAGAAAGTATATTCAGTGCTTCCTGGGTAGAATGTTCTGTAAATGTCTGTTAGGCCCATTTGTTCCAGAGTTTGGTTCAAGTCCTTTATAAACTTTCTGTTTGGAGGATTTGTCCAACTCTGTTCAGAGGGTGTTGTAGTCTCCAGCTATTGCAGTGCTTCTGTTCATCATTTTGTTTAGATCAAGTGGATTCATCTTATGAACCTGGGCACACTTGTTTAAGGTGCCTGAATACTTAGAATTGTCATCTTGTTGAATTGTTCCCTTTACCATTATATAATGACTTTCTCATTACTTTCATTGATTTGAAGTTGATGTTGAGAACTGTATCAGCTTTCTTTTGGTTTCCATTTGCATCGAATATCATTTTCTACTCCTTCACCTTGAGTCTGAGTCCTTGTGGGTTAGGTGTGTTTCCTGGAGACAGCAGATAGTTAGGCTGGCTGAATGTATAAAAAAATACAAGCCATGTCTCTTGAGTATTTAAGCTGTTCACATTTATTAAAAGAATCCATAAGTGGGGTAGATTTCTGCTCATCCTGTTACGTAGAATTTTGTTGCTTTATCTCAATCAATTTGTAAAATGACCCAAAAGCTAAAGATCAGAGTGGCTATTATGCTGACCATGAATAGTGCAGTTCTGAGTACTTCCTTTGGGAAGGCCTTTGTCTTGCCAAATTGCCTCAGTGTTTGCTTGTCTGAGAAGCTATTTTCTCCTAAATGAAAGTTTTATAGCATACAAGATTGTAGGCTGGGCATTATTTTGTTTGAGAACACTGAGGATGGGGCCCCCATCTCTTCTGGCTTGTAAGATGTCAGGTGAGAAATCTGCAGTTAATGTGGGCTTCTTTGTAAATTACCTGCTGCTTTCCCCTATGGCTCATAGGAAGGCCTCTTGTTTGTCTTGTCCAGTCTGATGAGTTTGTGCCCATGGTGTTTGCCTCTTTGCAACGAATCTCCCAGGAGTCCCTTCAGTTTCTTGTACCTGGATATCTAGATTTCTGGCAAGGCCAGGGAAATTTTCAATTCCCTCAAATAGGTTTTTCCAGCCTTTTGTATTTTCTTTGCCCTCAGGGATGCCTATGATTCCTAGGAGAAATGCCTGGTTTCTTCCTGCCACCACCTCTGCTGTCCTGATCCACTGGCCAGGCCAGTGCCATGGGTTGGGTGATAATTACTTGCTACATAGGGTTTTCTTCCAAGACTTATGTGCTAGACCTCAAGGCCAGAATGAATTTAAAGTGGGAGGACAGAATTGTCTAAGCTTCAGGGAGAACCTGAGCTATAGGGTGGGGCACCACCTATGGAGTTGTAGCTCATTAATGTCTGAGGATTTAGGGGAACCACATGTCTGAAAGGGAAAAAGGGTGTTTTGTCTCGAAGATAGCGAGGTCAGCAGTGACACTAGAGGAAGAAAATGGCCTAACCAGGATGAGTGAGGTGTGCTAGAAAGTCTTTATTTCCCCCTCCTATATGAAACTTAGTGGCAACAAACATTGGAAGCAGAGAAGACAATTAAATACATAGTTTTACTAATGTTGTACAGCATTCATACAGATACCTCACTGGTCTTTGTTGCCATATTTTGTCAGTTTGGCATAGCTTTCTGATGACATGGGCTTTGTTGAGAGTAGCTGTAGCCGTGTTATCCTGGCCATCAGTGTGCACTGAATGGTCCCCTGTAGGAGCATCTGTCACCTTGAGAGCCTCATCCCTCTGACCCTTGGGTCAGATGCCAAATACTGAGGGAAGATAAATCCCTAGAGTAACTGCTTTCTGTTGCTATGCTGAAATTCTGGTATCTATAAGACTAGCACTGCTGCTATTGACCATTCTACATGGGTGACGTGGAAAACCATATACATATGCCCTGTGGACTCTAGCTGCAGTGAGAGTTTGTAGCTTTGGCAAACTTGCCAGACTTCATTGTGTATCTTCCCTTAGTGTACCCACAGCTGCAAATGAACTGTTGCCATGGGGTTTAATAATGGGAAACGTCCAGCTCTGTCTCTGGCTTTCAATTATGAGTTGGGACTTGGGGAGCTCTAGACAGACTCAACTGAACCCTTCCTTAAAAGACTCGGTTGGAGTTGTCGAGAAAACAAGCCTGATCTGTTCTCCTCCCCCAAAGAAGCTGGGGATGGAAGGGCAAACCCTCCTCCAACCTGGATGTTCCTCCTTGGATCTCTGATCTGGAGATGGTAGAACCCAGAGACTTGTGAGATGGGAGGGGTCTGGGCCTGGCCAGGTGTGCCTGAGTTCAGGAAGTCCAGCAAATATCCAACTTGTCTTTGGGTATATTTGCCATGAAACTTCAAACTGTCACTGCTTCTTAGTACCTTTAGACAGTCTTTTGGTGCCCCAGACTTTAACATCCTTAGCTCCCTTGCCTGATCACTTGACTTCACACTTCTGCTAGTCCTTTGAGGACTAGGGAGGGAGCTTAGCCCTTATGGTCTGGCATGCTTGGCCAAAGCCTGAGTCTACAAGGAGACATTAGCTCCTTTACTGAGGAAAGCACAAGCCCAGGTTTGATACAACCTTTCCTAGAATATTATGGTGATGTGGGCTGTGGGGCCAGGGGTACAAGCATATACAAAAGGGGAAAGCATGTGAGAATATTTTGGGGTGAGCAGTACAGCTTGAATCTTGAGTTGGGCACAGGTAGCAAGACAGTCCAGTATCCACCTGGCTTACTGTTTTGATGTCTAACAGGATTCTTAAAGTTTTGCAGCTCTAAACTTTTCTGACCAAAGATGAGAAGACAAGCTTCCTTAAGTAGTACATTTTACGTGGTCACATATTCAGCTGCTCAGGCTATACCACTTATGAGCTTGCTTTTCCTTATTAGCAATTACTACATTCAATTTTAACCCTTGCTACTGTTGTCTCAGTAGGTAGGAAATTTTGGGACTAAGAATAAAGTTTTCTCTAGTTTCCTTGTTCCAATAAGCTGGGTTCTGGTCAGGGAGAAGAGAGGATCTTCCTTTCCATAATTGGTTCCTTGTTTCTAAGACAGTGTTGTCCCAAATGAGGGAGCCTTACTACAGAAAGGGAATGAGACGGGGTCTGGCTAGCCCCAGTGAAGCATATTTGATGCCTTACTCTCTGCGGGTGAAAATGATACAGAATCTTCCCCTGGGGTATCACTGCAAGCTGGTGAGGAAGGGAAGCATGAGGTCCTGTCCCTGTGGCTATAGCTCCTGCCCTGGCAATTCTCCCTCATAAGGAATGCTGGCAGGTCACACCTGAGAGAAATCCATTTGATCTGATGGATTGTAAAGCACTGTATTTAGTTAGCACAGTGGAGCCAGGTAGACGGTGGCTCAAAGCCCTCTGAAAATTCATCTTGCTCACTCTTGAGAGTAAAATGACTTCCTTTGCTCTTCCTCTTTCCCATGGAATTCTGGGTCAAAAACTACCAGCCTGTGGTCATATTGTTAGGGAGATCGGGTCTGTTGACTTCAGCTTTCTTCTAAAACCTGTTCTATCAGATGTCTAAGGGAACACAGTCTGAAGTACAGGGTACCTGATAGGGGCTCTGAGATAGTTTCCCACCAGTCACACAACTCCTGGTCCCCAGTGTGACAAATGAGCCTGAAAGGTTGTGTCCTTGTCTCTGCCAATCCCATGAGGACTGATGGTTCAGAGAGCCATCAAGACGCTGAGCTCCCTCTGGGTGTGAGCTGCAGTGGCTCCCCACTGCCTGCCTACATGGACCCTTATAGGCCACAATGCTTCAAGGCTAACAGGATACTTTTTGCATTTTTCAGCAGTATTGAAGAGGTACTGCACAGACCTTTTGATAATGTGTAACCAAAGGTCCCAGGGGTTTAAAGTTCATGTTCATGCTAGAGGTCTTAGGAGGGAGATGCTTTCCTTGGTGGGTTGTCCCTTAGACCTGAGGAAATTTTATAGCCAGAGCACTATCAGATGAACTTAAGTCCTGAAAACAAGTTTTCCACTTGAAAGTCGAACCCTGCCATTTGCCTTAAACAGTGAGATGTGTCCTAAGGGATGTGAGGAAGATGGCAGATGCCAAGATAATGTGCCCACATGGGAGGGACCTCAGGTGACACTTCATGGCATGCATTATTGTTGAGGGCCACCAATTCTTCTGTTTCAGTGACCTCCAAGTTGGTTATTTCCAGTATTTTGCCACGAGAAGCAAAACTACTCTAGAAAAAACTGTTCAGGCCCTTGAGTGTGGTATACATCTGCAGAAGGAAAGCATCTCTTCTTACCCATGCATCAAACAAATCCTCCACATGGAGGTCTATTCTGCTTTTGGAAGTAGGAAACCCTCCTCACCCTGGTCTTCATCAAATCTTTTATCAGCTTCAGGGTAGACAGAAAAGGGTAAGTCTCCATGAGATTATATAGTACCGTCTTTGTCTCTTTTAGAAGCAAGATAGAATCTATTCAAGAAATCTGGCTATTAAGGTAGGAAGTTGCTTAAAAACATCCTACGGTAAAGGAGACCCTGACTTTCTCTAATGCTTCACCATGGGGGTCTATTTCCAAGATAACATGATCCAAGCCAGTTCTCCATCTACGAACATGTCCCTTATACTTCCATTGGCCAAGCATCTTTTAATTGCCCACTGAGCGTATTCTCTAGTCAGTTGCCCATAACAATAATTCTGGTCTTCCTGGGAATTCCATTGCTGTGCTCAGGTGGGAAACAAGGTTCTGAGCAGGATGGATGTGATGTGTGGCACATGCAAAATCATGCTGCCCTGAGTGTGGCTATTGTGTAGATACCTGCTGCACAGACTTAAGAGCAGGTGACTGTTTTGAAGCACATTCCTTTCCTTTATCTCCTTCAAAGACCATTGAGACAGGCTGTAGAAGGGCTCTAGAAGTGGTTTTTTCCCCCAAGTGCAATTCAGTGTTTGTGAGGGAAGCAAAGTAATGCCTGACTCTGAAGAATACAATCTTGAACACATCCATGGGCCCCTGGACACAATTGTTGGCTATGGTGGTGTGCCCCCCCTCCCATTCATCCCACCTTGGGACAAACAGCAAGAGCTCAGACTCCCACCAGCTGGTCAGCTTGAGTACACTGCTCAGATATTGACCCTAAAGTCCTTGTTATCTCAGAATGATGGAGGAAAGGGGTTGCGGATGGTGTCTGGGGGTGTTGGGAAGGTTCAGCTGGGGCTGTCCCCTGCTGTCTTGTAGTCGAAGGTTTCTGGCCAGGGATAGCAGACATGGCAGTTGGTTAAATTCAAAATGTTCATGGCAGTTAGGAAGAGCTGTGGGTGTATTTCTATTAAAGGCTCCAGAGGCTTTCCTGAAAGAATGTCCCACCATACCTCCAAGGGGCTGAGGTGGGTTCCTTCTTAGGTGCCTGGGTTTTTTCCCTGTCTACTGCCACAAAACCAAGGTGTCCCTTTCCAGAACCTACAGCTGCTTATTCTTTTTCAGTCACCACCTATTCTGCCTACACCTATCTGAGGGGGGGGGGAGCAAAAGCATTTTTGTAAAATGTAACCAGCATGAAGTATGAATCCCCTGGGTCTGCTTTCAGCCAGGCTGCTAGCTGGAAGGCATATCAACCAGGCTAGTTTGGGGGTGCTGTCAGGGGAATGTTTGTACCATTCCAGGGATGGTCTAGGCAGAAATATGAAATTTTAAAGTAGGTTCATATAGCCCCAAAGACCTCCCTTCCCTCCTGACCCTTGCCCAGTAAGTCCCCAAGAGAAGTTAACCCCTCTCTGAGGGCAGCTGCATTTAATGAGCCAATAACCTTACCATGCTGTGTGGACCAGGAAGAAACGTGTAGAGTCATCTTGTCAGCTTATTTAGTAGCTTCTGTCCAAATGACACATCACTGTCAGACTGCAAGTAGTCTAGAAAGCTGAATATGTGAAGCTGAACAGCTTCAAGGGCCACAGGGGCAGGGCCAGAGTTAGGTGATCAGTAACCTGAGAAATTCAGATGACTTTAGAGGGCTTAAAGTCTCAAGTAATGAGTCTGCCAGGAATGGATTGAGGGGGCTGTCCATGTTTCATGCAGTGTATCTACCTCCAAATAGGAGCTGTGGGCAGGAATCTGGCATGTGGTTCTAGACTCGGCATCAGAAAGCTCCATTAGCAGCTAATCCATTTGGTGTCATCAGAAGAGGCCCTTCCCATGGGCAGCTGCCATAAGTCATCCTGTTTGCTCAGTCTGTAAGATGTATATCCATAGTACACAGGCTATGGAAGGCTATGTCTGGAAGAACCTTGAGGGGGTCCCATTCCAAGATGTACTGGAGGCCCTTAACAGAGCAGTGTAAAAAGTGCTTTGCTTGTCTTGAACATTTTCTCTGGCCCAGTGGGGCGGAGTTCCAGCTTGCCCCCCAGGTTGTCTGGACACGCTGCAGCTCAGCTCCAGGTAAAGTAGTGGTGGCTGTGGTCCTGTTAGGGGGATGGTGGTGTTCTTACTAAAGAAACAAGACTCATTCTTCAGTGACATTGTCAAATGACTTGATACTACTATGCATAAGTACTAACGCAGCATGTGAGGCTTTGTAGAAGAATTGGTGTTTTCTTCCCATGTTTCTGGCCGCCTCTAGCCCTAGAGAGGTAAAGAAAGGCTTGTTATACCATCTCTACTGCCCAGGTTGGGGAGAGATGCCATGTTTCCAGCAAACTTCTCTCATCCCTTTTCCCTTCAGGTACTAAAGCTTGCTTGGTGACTTGTATGTAGAGGATCAAGTGATCTGTGGACACAGTTTCGTTTCTTCCTTCCCAAGTTGTATGCCTTCTATTTCCTTATGGTGCTAGTGAGGACTTCCAATGTGGCAAATAGGGATGATAAGGGACCACCTTTGCCTTGTTCCTACTGTTAAGGAGAAGGCATCTACTGTCTCACCATTAAATATGTTAAAATAGAAGTCCCCCTCTATTCCTACTTCGAGTTCACATGAATGGCTCATTTTGGCCAGGAGTGATGTTCTTTTGCCTTTGTCCAGGAATTGGGGGAGGGCTGCCGCCTGTCAAAATTCAATGCCTCTGCCAGAAAAAACCTCAGAGCTCCATGACCTCAGTTCCATTTCAACACTGGCTTCCATGGCTTTGCTATTTAGTGTGATCTTGCTGTCCCAGAGCTTGTCTTCTAAAAAATGCTAGGTGTAGGACTTGGGTTTCTCATTCTTCGATCAGCTTGGTAGGAAAAGTCGATTCAAATACTGACGTGCATTTAGAGAATAGGTTCTTTATTTCCTATGTCAACAGCTTGAGTATTTTCCCATGGCAATGGTATTCAAGTCAGGCCTGTAGTATAAGAGCAAGGGGGAAGGGAGTCACTTGATCTTCATGCCAATCTATACTCTCCTGTGATGCTTTGACTTAAAACATTTTCTCCAGATGATTCCCTCTTTCTAATTTAGTTACCACAGCTACAAGGCATGTCTAGAACTATGGCACAGAGGTGGAAGCTTCTGGCTTTGGTATCCTGCAGATGGGTCCCACAAGGGTCTGTAGATCTACTGTGGCTGTCCTGAGTGGTCCAGGAGCAGCAGTTAGACTCAGGGCCCATGTTGCTGCTAGGCTGTACTGCTTAGAGGGCAAAGTCAGATCCTGCCTGTTGAAGGCCTTGGGGGGTCCTGGCTTTGGCTCATACCTAGTTGTTAGCCCACCTTGTTGATAGCATTTTAAATCAATGCCTCTGGATGGGGGTGTGGGTTGTACCCTTTGCCCTTCTGAAGAGCCCTTATCAGGGTCTTGAGTATAGGGCCCTTGGGGAGATGGTATAGGATTTTCCATGTATTAGAGCTCCTTCCTATTCAGCTTGGTCCAGATTTCATTGCTGAACTGGGAGTCCTGAGACCTAAGATAAGGGTGATACGGATGCTTTCGTGAGTTCTTTATACCCATTCTGTGTACTGCCTGTTGACATTCTAAGTCTTAGATGGAATGAATGACTCTAGGTATGACTAGAACATCCTGCCTGTCCTGTTTCATAAGAAAAAGGCTCCAGTGATCTTATGAACACCACTAATTTTTTGGGAAGAGATGTCCAGCCATGGCTTCCTAGGTCCTCTTTGAACAGGATGAACTTTGTTTCTGTAACACAAACTACTGAGGGGGGGGAGGTGTAGGACAACATGGTCCCAGGGGGAAGCAAGGCGCATAAACTGAAGAGTCACTTATTCCCTGCTGGTCACAAGAACAGCCCTTGTAACCAGGTAAATCAGGTACAGACCACTGATTGATGCATTTTAATAAAGGGTGTAGGCAAGTTTAGGATATGTCCAAGGCATTTCACATTTGTGGATCATTAGCTATACCCTTCCCTCGGCCAAGGTCAGTATCAGTTTTTGGTAACCTTGGAATAAGACAACCACTGACCAGCTGCAAGTTAACCATATCCCTACAATACCATTCAGTTCAAATTGAGGGCCACTTATGTGGTGACAGAGCTGGAACCAAGAATACATTGCCTATGTCCTATTAGAGGAACCCCAAAATGGAGCTTATATAAGATCATAGTGGGGGGCTCTCATAATCTTCCCCTCAACGTCAAGCTTGTATCAGTCTGTTTAGGCTTCTGTAACAAAATACCATAGAATAGATGGCCCGAAACACAATTTCTCAGTCCTGGTGGCTAGGATGGTCCAAAAACGAGGCTCACTTCCAGGCTTTTTAGATGGCTGTTGTCCCACTCCATCCTCATGGCCTTGAGAGAAGTAAGCTCTCTGGCGTCCCTTGTAAGGGCTCTAAATCCTGTTACAGTTCTACCCTCATGACCTAATGACCTCCCGGAGGCCTCATCTCCAAATACATAAAGGATGAGGATTTCAACATGAATTCTGAGGACCCAAACATTCTATACCACTCTTTGTCAGGTGGACTTTTCCACAACACCAGGCAATGTTGCCTTGAAAGTGCCTTCTCCAACACTTTAAAGAGTGAACATTGATCTGAGAACAGCTTCAAGGCTTTTCCTTTGGAAGGACCATTGCTGGTGTCTGGTCCAGGGAGCCCCAGAAGTCTGAGCAGTACTCTAGTCCTGAGCAGGGGCAGCTCTGTATCAATATGAGATGATCATAAAAGGGTAGAGACACTTCAACTGTAGCTAAGGAGAGACTTACCCAGTAGGCAGTAGTACCTATCTGGGGTGGTAATAGTACTAGAGTGGTGCCCAGTAGTAGCAGATATATTCTGGTATCAGGAAAGGACAGGTTATGCCTGATACCAGAACATACCTCATACTTCGGAGATGAGTATCTCTAAAATAGACCCAGAGGAGATGCATGGTAAACAGACTCTTGCTGCTCTTACATGTCCTAGCACCTAAGGGGCTCTGAGTTTCTGTGGGTTAGGGGGACAGGTGAAGAATAGCATGTTCTTAAATGGAAAAACAGGCCCTTTTCTGAGCCCCTATGCAATCTTCTGAAGAGTAACGGGATCACAAACCACAGAATACCTGTGTGGACTAAGTGGGCAACAAGAAAATTCTATATTCCCTACCACTGGTATTTGAGGCATATTGTCATCTGTGGCCTGAAGTGTCTGCAAAACACAACGAATAGCACATTGAGAACATGTAAATTGAGGCAAACAGGTACCTTTCTGGGATAGTTAGGGTTTTAAGTGTTTTTCTGGTTACGTTGATGGGACCCTCTTGTGTCACACGAAATATTTCCTGGATGTCACAAAGTGGGAGAGACTCAATAAACCCACGTTTGGCAAGGACAAAGTTGTCTAAGCACTCCATCCCATGTAATGGGCTTGTGTGGAGATCCTGTGATACAATAATTCCAAAGGATGCAGCATGTTCCTTGGTCCCTGGAACTCCCCAGAAAGGAGACTGAGTGTAGCATGCAGAGCATTTATTAGGGAGTGTTCTTGGGACCCACACGTATGTAAGGAAAGGGGTGAAATAGACTAGGTCTATGATGCAAGTCTGATAGCCTCAGCTGACCCCATGGGGGAGCTCTGAGTTGTGACGTGTTGGACTGAAACCAGGTCTTGATAGTCCCATCTCAGTCATGGGGTGTGGGCTGTTTTTGGAAAGGCATGATCGACAGTGATGTGGCTCTCTATAGCTGAGGCCATCCCTGTTGACTGATAGCATTTCCACATCTGGAAAGGAAAGTCATTGCTTGAATCCTTGAAGGGAGAATCTGGGTGGTACATCTATGGGTCCGTTGCTTGGGCTGTGTTGTACCTACTTCACATACATTCAAGAAACAGTTCCAAAATTTGGATGAATCCCTTTCTGAGGGAGATCTCAAGAGTGTGGGTTTGATAAGCCATAGTCTATTCTAGCTGGTCTGAGGGTTGTCACCTGTAATCACTCTCTTGATGGTGACTCCTCTGTTCACCACCTCCACCATCCTGTCTTGACACCCATTCCCTTGTCTAGCACTTCCATTGATCTGGTTGACTGACTTGGTGGCATAATGGAGACTTATCCCTGAGAGTCTGCATCCCTGGTCACCATGTCTTCCTTAGGCTGGTGTTGCTTGCTTCCATACCTACTTACCATCATAGTTAGGAAAGGAGTTTTAAGAAGTGTCCACATGTGTCACCTGTGCAGCAAACATTCCTCCCTATCTCAGTCACAGATGGACTACATAACCCTAGATCCTGCTGATCATAGTCAAATACCTATGATAGTGCAGTGACTCTACTTGCCTGATGTCTTCCCTGGACACCAGGAACTGAAAATGTTCCTGGAAGTATTCTCCCTTTGGGCTCTGTAAAGTTACAGCTCCTGATGCTGAGGTTACATGGATAGAAAGTGTACATTTGAATGGGTCATTGGGAGGGATGGCAAGCAGGCTACTTCAGTCTTGCCCCTTGGTGTACCACATGTTCTGAAAAGTGACACACAGTACCATATATAGAAGTACTTGAGTCAAAATACATGACATCCTGTAGGATGGTGTCCCATTCTTAGAGTATCTCTGAATGCCTGCCTGCCACGAGCACAGTTGAGACCATTTTAATGCTCTACTGGGCCAGCAGCAGATGAGCATATGTGGTGATCAGTGGATTCCACGATTTATAGGCCATGCCTGCACCTTATTGTGATGTGGATGTCCTAGTCTGATGTGATCTGTGGGATACCAAGTAGGGTGGATTAAATGCTTTAAGCTCTCAGATGGTGGTGCTAGCTAAGCAGTTGCAGGTGGGAAATTGATATACTGGGAATGTGTCTTCCATTAGAACCAGACACTGAGCCCTTCGAAGATCACAAGACTGCAATGTAGTCAACCTGTTACCAAGTGCCTAGTTGGCCATCATGAGGAATGGTGCTATACTGGGCCTCAGCACTGATAGTTCTTGGTGGCCAGTTAGATACTCAGAGCCAGTAGTAGCTAGATTGGCCTTGGCAGGTGGGAACCCTTGGAGCTGTGGCCATGAACAGCCCCCATTTGACTATGGTGTCCTCAACCACACGTGTGCTGTTGGCATAGTGGATACATGAACAGAGGGTGGATATCATCTTGCAAATTGAGTTTACCTACCTGGTTCAATCTTTCCTGTGGTAGATCTTCTCTGGGCCTTAATATGTGATAGACTTTCCCACTCTGTGCCTGTAGCAGCCACTCTTCACTCCGGTGCTTGGTAGCGAAGAAATAATTACTGGAAACAGTGTTCAGAGAGAAGGGAAGAGACCAAAGTCCATAGGAAAAAGTGGCCTCTGCTAAGTTCTTTACCGTATTTATTACCAATGATATGTGCAGAAGGTCAGGAAGTAAACAAGAATGGGGAAATTCAAGTATGATTCCTGGCAGATGAGAAACAAGATGTGAAGATACCAGCGGAGGACAATGGTCTGGACCATTTGCTAACTTTAACATCTGTACATGTCACCTGTTCTCAGCTGACCTTTGCAACAGCAAATAAGCAACTTTGGGTAGGTGTTTTCACCTGTCCCTTCACTCTGCTCACATGATTTCCACCGATCCTTTCTTCTAGGCCCAGCTCCCACATGTCCTGCCTGTTCAAAATTAGAGACGGAGTTGTGAGTAGGAGAAACAGATGTAAGCTTCAGTCAGCATTTTTTCAGGATGGTGTTGGGTCGTCAATTGGCAGACCCATGGTCCTATAAAGCAAAAGACAGTGACAAGACCAAACATGATGATAAACCACATATGTAAGTTGAGGCCTGAAAACAAATTATCAGGATTTAGCCAGAAAAAAATCTTATAGATCCTGAAGATACGAGACTTGGGTTTCCCTTTGGTAATTGTCTTTGCAATACAGAAGCCAAGTCAGTAACATTCATTTCCAAAGAGGCATTGAGAAACACCATATAGGTGTAGCTTTTTTCCCCAAGAATGAGACTGATTGCAAGGTAAAGGAATTACACAATGGTTGGAGTATTCCCAATCACATCGCAATGTTTGTCAAAGTTTGCTGTTGGTTGCCTAACCACTCCACTGCTGCCTCAACAGCGCATGGAGGTGTGTGAGAATACCTTTGTCAATGGCAGTTCATTGAATCATGTCTTTAGTGACATTAGTCATTACTTCATTAACAACTGTAGCTGTATGAATAGAAGCTTCTAATACTGAAGCAATGGTGGTAGTGGCTATAATCACAATAACTGAAATGAGGAAGGCAATTAAGGTAAACAGAAACTGGGGGAGTGCAAAGTTTTCCAAAGGCTTGCCGAATGGTGTAAATGGCAGAAGAATCCTGCCAGGGTCGGGTAAGATTAACTGGAAGCCATATTTGAGCCTGCTGTCTTAAAGAGAAGTACATAGTTCAAATTAAAGGTTGTCAAACTGTGGTAGGAAAGACAAATTTACGTAGCAGGCCAGAGTGGGTAACACTCATGGTATAATACAAACTGGTTGCTGTCAAAATGGGCAACTGTTGACCAACTATGAACACATATGGGTGAGTAGTACAAATCATAACTGAATCAGTGGCATTGTAAGGTTAAGAATAGAATTAGTACCTGAAGTGGAATAAGAACCATGGGAGATGCTTTAATCAAAAAAGAGACCCAACTGCCAAGTTTGAGATAACAGGTGGCTGGTGTGGTGGTTGTCAGTTGGCCCGAGGATGGCCTCCAAAAGCCCTCCTATCCAGGAAATTGAATGGTTAGACCAGGTGTTGAAGGAAAGATTGTAGTGACTGTTTATTAAATGACCTTGTGGCCCCCAGTCCTCCAATGAGCTGTTACTAGAGTTAAGTAGGTGAGTAGCACTGTGGGGCACAGATGCCATTTGAACGTTAAATTGGCCTTTATGTCTGTAGTCTTTGGTTGATACGGTACTTCTGGGTGGTCACGGGAATGCATCATGTTGTATTAGGTAAGTTTGTAACACAGAATTAGAGGAATGATAAACTGGCTCTGATATTAAGCCAGTCTGTTGCATTTCTCTGCCGGGAACGTGGAGGGAACCAAACTCCAAGTCCATGTTGAGTCATCGGTAGACAGGGAATCTGAGTCCCATGTTATGGGCTTAAGGCAGGTTTAAGACATGAGCCCAGTGAACTGGCTATACTGCCTTGGAGAAATAAAAGGAGAAAGAGGCTGCAAAGTAGCCCTCGGGGTACCTGGCTTCTATTACAGGCAAAAATAGCCAAATACGCCAGAAGTGTTCCCTGGGGTAGGAGGAGCCCCCAGTTGTGTCATGATAGTTGAGGGCCTGTGTCTCCAGTTGTTTCGATTGACCCCACATGATCCCTGGCACCGTTAGGGTGTCACGTGTCTGTCGAGGTGTGATCCCTGTTAGCAGCAGCTGGAGGGAAAGACATTTCATATGTGGTATTGGGTTGTTGGGTTGATTCTTCCAGGTCAAAGACACAGGTGAACCCATCTGGACGAGAACCACTCAAGACCTGTAGAAGTTTGAACACAAACATATCCTCTTCCCTATGTTAACACACCAAAAGGGCCGTCCCAGTTTCCTGTGGGGGTCCCATTGCTGCACCCACATTCTGTTGGAGCTTGGGCTGGGATCCGGAAAGGGAGGTGTAATGATGGAGGACTGTGGTGGAGGGCAGTTGGAGACTAGATAAAGCTAACAAAAAAAATTCGGAGTATATAATGCTTTTGCTACTCTTTGCTATGGAGGGGGGCAGAGAACTGCCCATATTTTTCTAAATAACTTTTTAATGTCTGGTTGCTCAATGATTGCTTGTCCTGTGGGGTTATGTGAAATGCCAGTGATGTGGTGAATGTTCCAGTCCTGTAAAATTGTCAGAAAGGCAAGTGTGGTGTAAAAGGGTCCATTATTAGTCTTCTACAGTGTGGTGAAGTTCTAGATAAGCAATGGAGTTTAACAAATGAGTGATAGTGGGAGCTGCTGCTCACCCAATAATAGAGTGGCCCGGATCATTCGTAAGTGTCAACAGTTACATGTGGATAACAAAGGCTCCTGAAGGCAGAAAAATGAGTAACATCCATTTGCGGGAGTGAGAGTTAGGAGTTAAACTGGGAGGGTTAACCCCAGGTGATACAGGCACACCTTGTGCAGCCTGACAAGCTGAGCAGTATTGTTTCTGGGTAATGGGAAACTGTTGAGTAAAGCATTCGAGTGTGTTGGTGAAAGAACTGATGCAATGTTACAGCATTTTAAAAGGCATTTGAGGAATATACATGGTAGGAAAAGAGATGATCAGCAGCATTCTTCTGTCAGAGGTCCAGTCAAAGGGACGAGCATGAATATGAGAAATTAAGAGGGGGGTGTCACCAGATATCTAATGCTGTAGAACAAGGAATTGAAGTTCGATTAGGTATATCCTTAATGATAGCATTTTCAATATGGAGTATGGAATAGAAAACATGGGAGTCAGTGATGTTGAGGGATTCTAGTGGAAATGTTTTTAAAACTAAGTGCTCCTAATTCTGCTAGTTGAATGGAGGGAAAACTGGAGGTGGATAAATATTTCCAATCTTTGGATGAAAGTCCTGCTTCAGATGATTGTCATGAGCCATCTATGAAAACTGTCCAGGCGGGAAGGAGTAAGGGAGAGTTCTATAAGTGGTTGCACAGGAAGTAAAGAGGTAGTAGTGGAAGGAAAGAGAAACTATATAACTTGGAAGGGCTGATTGCCAAAGTAAAGAACTATGCAAAGTTGCTTTGAGATAGTTTTTAGGAATAGGGAAGATACATAGTGTGTGGATCTAATCCAAGTAATTGTATATGACAGCATCCATTAATAAAAAATGCAAGGAGATCTAGAAGGGGAGAAAAAGTCTTGGAGTGTGAGGTAGAAATAACCATTCCAAAGGAGTGATGTGAGGTGTTAATTGGCCTATAAACATTTGGAGATGGGGGACGTTGAAGATGAAGGGTTTGTCTGGGTCCATGAGGTAATAATTGACAGTAACTAAGGGTTTTGTTGATGGCATGGAATTCTGGTAGTGCCAGAGATGTTAATGAGGTGAAGATGGATCTGGATCACCCTTTAATGTACTAAATAATATATTTATTGACAATTCTTAAAGTAGTACATACCCAACTCACATGTCCCCAAAGTTGTTGTAATGAATGTGACAGGGTAGAAGGCAAGGAGGTTGCTATTTGTTGGTTACAGTGAACGTGAAAAAAGTAGATAATCGAGATAGTGCCAGGATTGGGTAAGTGGTTTTTTGTCTGGGGCAATTTGCAGCCCATGGGTGACAGGATGTTTGTACACGGGCAAATAATAGTAATTCTGCTTCACTAGGAGCTACTAAAGTCATTCATATAGTGATAGCAGATGGAAATTGGTGTCAGGAGGGAAGCAAGCCTTGATGGACATAATATTGATAAATAGTGGGACTATTTAACATTCCTTGTGGAAGGTCTTTCCAGTGATACTTGTTGACTGGATGGGCATTATAAGTAGGAACAGAAAATACGAATATTTCCTGATCTTGTTTTGCTAGAGGAATTGTGAAAAAATCTTTCAAGTTGATTACCATCTAAGGCCAATCCCTTGGAATTAAGGACGGCTGGGGAAGACCAGGTTGTAGAGGGTCACAATAGCATCAAGAACTCTTAGGTCCTGTATTATATGCCACTTACTATTTTTGGGTATGACAGTGTTCCATAGGCTCAGGGAAGGTTCTGTGTGTCCTGCTTTAAGTTGGTCCTGAACAAGAGGTTTTAAATGTTTTAATTTATCCTGCTTAATGGGCCATTGCTCTATCCAGATGGATGAATTAGTAGTCCACTGTAAAGGCATGGGTTGTATTGGATGTACCTGAGCAGTGGCCCCTAATGAAAAGGCTTGGGTGGTGGTAAGAAGCAGAGTCCATTGTTCTAGCAAATCTCTTCCCCATAAAGAGTATGATATGGGAAGGATGAGGGGTTGGAATGTGGCCTCTTGTTGGTCAGGGCCTGTACATCAAAGAAGGTGGGTACTTTGTCTCAGAGGCTGAGATACCACCCACTCTGCTAACTAAGAGGGGATTCCTGAGAAGGCCAGTGGGGAGAGGGCCACTGGGCAGATGATACAATGGAGAAACCTGCCCCAGTGTCAACTAGGCCCTCAAAAGGCCTTCCGTGGATGACGTGTGTAAAGGAGTAGTCGAGCTATTCCTGTCTTTAGGGGTTATTTGTAGACCAATGGCACGAACCATAATTTTGATAGTCAGAATCAATGACTCCAGGTAGGACCTGAACTCCCCGGGTGGTGGAACTGAATCATCCTAACAGTAGTCCACCACTCTAGGAGAAATGGGCCCATTGGTGTTAGTAGATACCAATCCCGATAAGGTATACTTGCTAAGCGTTATAACTTATGTAGACAAATCTAATCCTGCACTGCTGGGGGTGACAGTGACCAAGTCTGCAATGCTTTCATGTGTTTCCACTCTCATCAGGTGCATCATTGGGGGTCCCTGAGCAACAGCCTGAAAGGCCTGGGCAGGGAAGGTTAGAGGTTCCCATGAACTTGTCGGGGTGCTGGGGTGTGCACCCTTCTGGGAGTTTCCCGAGAGAGGATTGCCATTTCTATCAAGCCTTGATTTACATTGATTGGCCCCATGGAAGCCCCTGTTAAATCAAGGGCATGGTTTAGAAGGAAGGGCTTTGTAGTTTGTATGTTGGGACTTTCAGCTTACTTGCATTCTTTGGCAAAAATGTCTATTTCTACCACATTTAAAGCACATATTCTGTGTTTTGCATAATTGCTGCAAATGTCTGGGCCTGATGTAAAGTGGTCCCAACATTTTTGACAAGCTTTGATGTATTCACCTACATCTTGAGTTTTAGCTTTTATGCCAGCCAATATTTGCTGACAATCAGTGTTGGCATTTTCATAGGCCAATTGGTATAGGAGGACCAGCGAGCTTCTGGATTAGTTTACCTGTCTTCCAGCGCTCAGCTGCAGTCTGTTAATTCAGCATAGAGCTCTGTAGAATGCTGTCAAATGGCAGTGAAAAGAGCCCATACCTTTTACTTGTCATTGGGCATCCTTTTCTAGGCCTGCGCAACTATTTCAGAACATTGAATAAACAACCGCTGGTCCTGATGTGTCTGTTGATCAGGTATGGGTATATGTTGGCCTTCCCCTGAAAGCATTTCTACTCCAATTAGGGATTAGGTTTTCCATAACTTATGCCATGTGAGCCTCATTATATTCCAACATAAAAACACTATACTGGGCTGGGGTGACTAATGCCTTAACCATGGTCTTCCAGTCCCAGGGGATCATCATATACCTGTCCGCTATGGCCTGAACTATGCCAATGGTAGGACTTTGGAGACCATGATCTTTAACACTCTTAACTCTTTATAGACCTAGGGAGTGCATCATGATGCATAGGACAACCATGCTATCCAGCAACAGCCAGAAAAACGTAGGTCTCTCCTTGAGTTTGGCCCTCTTGTGGGCAATGTTGAAAAGTGGATGGTTTACCAGGGGGGAGAAATAGAGATACATCCCCTTCGAGAGGAGGAGGAGGTGGTGGTAGTTGCTGCTCTTACACAGCAGAAGGCGAGGGTAGAGAATGGCTCAGGATTCAGGAATTTTATGACAGGAGACTCTTGCTCCCTTTCGACAAGGACGCCAGCTCCTCTGGCAGAGCAGACCGCAGAGGAGGAACAGGTTCCAACAGATCAGAATCCATAGGAACATGTAAGGGACTCAGCGCCGTTCACACCAGGCTCCGTGTGAGCACAGCAAGGGGTGCTGGAATCCCCTGCCTGGAAGTTTTCTTAAAAACCTTCCCTACTTGTTCCCAGAGCTCCAAATTTCACATGCTCTCATCTGGGAACGAGAGGTAATGTTGGCTTACTGCACATAAGAGTTGTTGTAAAGCTTTGTGTTTAGCAGAACACACTGGGCAGCTTTTAATAGTTGCTGCAAAGTACACAGATACATTCACTACTTTGGTCAGCTCTTGCCCCATGTTAGAAATCCTTCTGAACTGTACACACTGTTCCCAAAGCAGTGGGTAGGACCGTCCCTTACCAGGATGATTCCCCTTGTAGTCTGGACAACGAGAACAATCACTACATGTGTGGATTCCTGAATCATGTCGTGGTGACCACTTGTAGTGGCAGCTTTCCGCTCCAGTGCTTGGTAGTAAAGGAATAATTACTCGAAAAAAAGTCTGAAGGGGAAAAAATGGCCTCAGCTAAGTTCTTTCCAATATTTTATTACCAAGGATATATGCAGAAGGTTCAAAGAATACACAAGAATGGGGAAACTAAAGTATTAATCTTTGCAGATAAGAAACAAGATGTGCAGATATCAGCTAATTCTTAGAACAAAGAACTTAGCTGGAAGACAAAGGTCTGGGTCATTTGCTAACTGCTTTAATGACATCTGTACATGTCAGCTGTTCTCAGCTAATCTTTCTACACAGCAAACAAGCAGCTTCGGGTAGGTGTTTTTTGCCTGTCCATTCACTCAGCTCACAATCTTGCCATCCATCCTTTCTTCT
The DNA here is from genome assembly GCF_040939455.1 of Microcebus murinus. Lineage (NCBI taxonomy): Eukaryota > Metazoa > Chordata > Mammalia > Primates > Cheirogaleidae > Microcebus > Microcebus murinus. The sequence goes on from NC_134106.1 coordinate 87,313,589, forward strand.
AGGCCCAGCCCCCACATGTGCCGACTCTCCTATGTTCAATCTTCCCTTTCACATCCCTACCCAGCTGGCCAGGCCACTTGCCACTGTGAATGGATATTCTAACCTTGGACCACATCTCTTGGGCCACCTACTTGGTGGGAAGAGTGTTGGGGAGGTGTGGCTCATTGGGAAAACTTTTCCTTATTGTAGTGTTTCAAGGCCACCCATGATAGAAGTTCTGGAAGGGCAGTGTGTCCCCCTTTGGCTTGTACCCATTTGTAAACCCAGCTCCTTTATCTTCTAGCCATCTCTAATGGATCCCATGTCTGGGTGTGGGGTCAGTTAAGAGGGGGGGGCCTGGTGCAACAGCACACCATGGGGTGAAACTATATCTTCTGTCCTACTCATGCTTGGTCCCATGTAGACAACTTCAAAAACATGCTGGATCGTTGCTGGGCCTATTCAACCTTATGCCAAGGTGGTGCTGATGGAACCCAGCTAATGATGTAAAGTTAGAACATCAAGGGGCCATGTAGCCACATTGGCTGAGCATTCCCTGTCTACCAGGGCCCAGTTGCATTCTAGGAGTTATTTGTATAGAAGGTAATTCTCTGCTACAAGTAACTTGGCCATGTTACATAAACCCTAGAAACCTGTGTTGTGGTTTTCTTATTGGGGCATTTCAGTACCCACAGGGCATTTTTTTCTACCACTGTGATAACCCTAATACAGTTTGGGTTGTAATGGCATGACTCGTACCCACATGGATTAGTGCACACCCAGTAACCTATCCCCAGGAGTGGCTATGGGTAGAGTGGTTCTTTGCAGCAAAGACAATATTTGAAGGGCTGAACACTAGATAGCACTCCTGGCAGCTGGGAGCACCAAGGTTTTCCTTGGGGTTGGGGGGTCTGGATGATGCTTAGTGACATGAGCCATGAATAGGACTTGCCATACCACTGCCATCTGTATTGTATATCCTCTATGCTCTTGCTGATCTTATGCCAGCTCTTTTCTCTTCCTACGATTAGCTTTTACAACTGAAAACACCAATGATGACTCGCACCAGCAGTGACGGAACCACAGGGGATTGATGTTTGGCTGTGAATGTTCAGACTTCTGGCCATCTTGTGGATGGGAAAATATTTAACTTGGTTTGTTTTTTGTTGTTTTTTCCCAGTGCTTGAAAAAGGACTGCTTTTCTAGAGACTTTTTTACCACTTGTAAATCTGTGGTATTTTGATCTGCATAAAGGCAGAGCTTGAGTGGAGAGAACATGATGAATACTTGAATCACGGGCAACATACTAACAAAGGGAGTACTCTATGCACCCTGGGACACTATCTCCAAAAACAGTAGACAAGTGTACCCTCAGCAGGAGGCAAATAGCTTAGGACAGTTTCATAGCTGCCAGAGGTTCACACCCATGTCTATGGGAGATTTGGGGACTACTTGGTAAAATACTAACAACACTTTTACTATCATACATATTTCTCTTATCACTCATTGCCAAATGGTGTCCTTCATGCCAACTTCTCCAGGAGCCATACCTCTTAAAGAATGACCATCTAAATCACATTGTGGATTGGGCCATCATCTGCCCAGCCACTTACGTATTAGCATAATTCAGATGGATCTAAACATTTTGGTGATAGTTTTGTATCATCCTTGGGCCTGTTTAATAGCTGCTCCTGACGTCTGTCTTCCTTACGTTCTGAGGCCACCCTTGCTCTCTGTACAGGCCACTAGTTGTGCAATAGCATGAGAACTTTGAAACTTGATGTCTTAAATAACAAGTTAAGGCATTCTCAAGTTACTGTGACAGCATGACTTCCGTTTAGCTTCATCTCTTCCTGTCGTATATCCATTTTGGAGGAAATATTGGGAGGACATGGACCTAGGCAGCTGCCATTATCTTCAGCTACCCCCTTGTATCCCCTTTGAAAGATGTTTTCTAATATAAGTATAGAATAAAATATCTGGTATGAAAACATTCCCAAATCATAAAGACAACCATCTGATCCATCTCACTAGGATGTTTCTCTTTGTGATTTTTGGTAACATCTTTCTTCACCCTCAAATAAGCCCACTTCCCAGGTTTCATAATCCTGAGAATTCAGTCTGGCCAACTGTCCACCTGAGGGCCCATGGGCTGTCCATGGTGGCTTCCTGTTAGCCTGGGTGGACAGTCAAGGCCTTATCTAGACTCTTAAGATATGGCCTCTCATAGCCGTATTTCCTCTGAAAGAATGACCTCAATGCTTCAAAGTCTAAGAATCATCCCATTTTTCAAATCAAAAGATTCTTTAGAAATTCTTAGAAGTTTCCAGCACATTTGAGAGCTCTTGACTGCTATGTAGTATGAGGTCCACTATTGGGACTAGAAATTGCAGTCTCTTTGGCTTATGACTTTGTCTCTAGACCTGCTGATTTCCCTAAGGCTCCCTGATGGTGCCAACTGACTTAGGTTCCCTAAGTTGGCATTTAACTAAAGGAGTTAAATGTCAGCCAAGCCTGGGTCTACTGAGATGGGGCTAAGGTTAGCTCTTACCCACCTTTTTCCATATGGATCATGAGTTCCTTCACCCTGCCCAAACAACCCTGGGACCTCCCACATCCTTTGTGTCCTGGAACAGTCTCTAGCTCTGACTAATCCCTGGTCAACCCCTCCCTACTTCAGACATATGGGGAGCATTGATTTGGGAGCACTGGGCACAGTACCCCCTCCCAAAGACTCTTGTTCTCTTTTCCTGAGTAAGAAGGCAGGATAGAGCAGGAAGAACCCACAACCTGAGAGCTATGGTGCAATGTTGTTGGTCTCAGAGGAGGCAGTGTAGGGAAGAAGAGCCCCTTCTCACGGTTCAGGTTGCACATACCACAGGATGGTTATTACCTCTTCCTGATTCCTCATCAGTTGAGATTGCCTGGGAGTTTTGACCTGAGGAGCTCTTGTCATGACTTTTTCCATTTCTGTGGTGGCACAAGAAGTGAACAGCACTGTTGGGCAAAGGTCCTGTTCTTCAGTCACCAGAAGGTCAAGTAAGGCATTTCCCCAAGTCAAACCTCTAGCACAGAGGCCAGCACCTGTCACACAACTTTTCTGGTGCAATTACCCACATCTATTTACCTCTTCCCCAAGCAGAGAGGCTCCTCTTTGAGGTGGTTTCATGTGAAAGATGACTTCTTGGGGTCCCACATCAGCTCCATTGAAGTTTCACAATTTTAAACATAGAAGGTGGCCACTTGAGAGGTCAGAAATTGACTAGTTTTCTAGGCCTTCTTGACTCTTAAATACTAAATCTTTGAGGTCCTGTCTTAAAGTAAATCTGAACTATGGAAAAATATTTGTCCTGAATGATTACGGTTCACTGATCTTTGACTTAGAACATTGTGGCAATATGGGGAGATTGAATCTTTCAGAGTATGTCCTGTCATTTTCTCCCAAAGTTCTTCTGTAACCTAAACATTTCTAGGTGAATTTCCAAACAAGAGTCCATAGCTTTGAGCAATATCCCCCCACTCCCTCAGTGGCTAACCTGTGGGACGTGTGCAGCTAACCCTATCTAGCCTGGTGGTACTTGGTGAGCTTCCAGTCATTGTGTCCTTAAACTATTAGGGTTGATCTATGAACACAGAAGACAAGATTCATTTCTACTTGACCTATTAGAAGCTTCTGGGCATGTGAACAGTTAAGCAGGATTATCTTATCCACAATGACGACAGTGGGGATACAGCTAAGATTTTGTAAACAGTATTGATTTTTGTCAAGCCATGTTCTATTCCACAGGGATGGTCTGGATAGAAAGTCCATGTTCCTCATGGTCTAGAATAGTTAATTTTTTTTTTTTTTTTGCCTTGTCTTTGAAGAAAATGTGCAAACTTAGAAGGGCTTTCCAGAAGGCAGGATGAGACACTGGTCTCTTTCATGAGGTTAAGAACATTAATCACAGGGAACTACTACTAAGAAAGAGGTAGAGGTGTCCTTATGAAATGGTCAAACAATGTGGTAAAGGTTCCCTAAGGTGAGAATAAGCAGTGGGTCTGAGTATCTGACCTGCAGGTTTACTCCATGGCCCAAGATGAAGACTGAGATAGAAGCTTCTAGGTGGCAATGGATTCCCTGCTCAGTTACCTTAATACTCCTGAATTTTGCATGGTGAAAGATACTGTGAGAGAAACACATGACATTCCTTAGATTGCTTTTTCACCCTAATTTCAAGAATAAAATGCCAGTTGTCATGACGCGAGGGGTGACATTTTTGCTGGGTTTAAAACTCACAGAATTTCGTGGTGAGCAGGAATGAGTGGCCCCTTAAAAGGTATCACCCTCCCCAACTCCCAGCTCCTAACACTGGGCAGCTGAGGGCCCAGAATGGCTGAGAAACCAGAACCATTCCAGACAGTCACCTTTAGAAAGTAGATCCAAAGAAGCAGTCATGTCAGGCACTGCTGACATGGTGAAACAAGAATAGGGCATGGAAATGACTGCTTAGTTTTAGCAGTGCTAGAGAAGTATGGGATCATAGGAAGAAAAGTTTAAGAGAAAAAGGTTTAAGTTTCAACAAACGTAGGATAAACTAGGCATGGGGGGAACTAGACAGCTCTTCAGTGGGATGTTTTGAAGGTTGAGCAGAGAAATGGGGTGGTAGCTAGAGGGGGATGTAGTATAAAAAGACAAAAGGGGAAGGGAAAAACGGTGGGGGCAGAGAATGGTACCCTTTCAGTCTTCTCGTGCAGTCCTTGGCTCTGTGTGTCACTCGGGCATGTGGAGAGCTTTGACAGGGAAGAAAACCATGCCTCTCATCATTCAGATATTGGCTAATTAGTACCTGCCTTTTCCCAATGTGGTATTTGTCCTTATTCCACGAGGATGCTTCCCTTGTACTGCTACCAGCAACGATGATGGGTTTGGATTGACAACCAAACTCAACATACAGTAGATTTTTAATGTCAAGCATTTTAGAAGGATACACTTAGAAGAAGTCATACGTGTGATGCTTTCACTTCAGTGGGAAAGGTTAGCAGCTACTGCTAGTCACTTACTTTGCTCCTTTATCCACTTGCGGTTGTGTGGCTGCAGTGGTCAAGAGCAAAGGTACATACGATCCACTTTGACAACAATGAGCCAAGGCTGCCATTCTCACTAACGTTGACTCATCACTGAGACCTAAAGCTCAAACGATGACTCCTCAGTCTCCAGGCCAGCTGTGGTCAGCAGACTGGGTGTTCCATGGTAAACAAGACCTAGCAGTCAATAGTTCCCAAGAATGTGGTGCCCACTAGATGACAGACCCAGAGAGTCCTGCCCTCCACATCAGCTTAGACCCTGTGTCAGAGCAGATCTACTGGATATGTAAGCTCCAAGATCTATGGTATATAGTTTGACCCTTTAGGTACATGGGTGAAGTGAAAGAGACCTGGGGATCCTTGTATATTCAGGGGCATTTTGAAGACTACCTCACCAATCTAGATATTTGCCTACAGCATTGGTGCCTCTGGGTGAAAGGATGGGACAAGTGGGGCTAAGACTGGGACAGATCCTTAACCACATATCCAGTATCCAGACTTTGCAGCTTCAGTAACTGGAACTGTTGAGGTAGAAGCTGCCATGGCTTCTGTGAAAGATGGACCTTGGGAAGGGTGGTCACAGTAACTTGATGCCTTAACTGAAATATGCCCCAGGAAGGATGATACCACGAGTGCTATTGTGAAAATCAGTCTGAACAGAGATTCATCAATTTCTCCTAATTGTTATAGCAGGCTTACGTGTTTTTGTTGTAGTTGTTGGCATTCGAAATCCATCTATGTGGTTTGAGTCCTTTTTGTTAGTTTTGCTGAGGCACCAAGTAACTTTTAGCCTTTAATTCCTCCTGAGGGAAGTAATTACCAGTATCTGTTAAATTTTTAATTTTCTCGTTCTGTACTTTAGAAGCAAATCTTTTTCACCCAAAAGTTGGGCTAATTGATCTTGCTCCATTTTCCAGGCCTGAGTCTCTGAAGAAACCATCTGTTTAAGATCCATTATTTCTTTTCTGTATCTTTTCAGAGTTTCATTGCTTGATACTTCATCAACATATGAGGAGTGTTTTTCACATAGTTAGCAGTGCTGGGAAACTTCCTGGTTTTATTCATGTAGCCCATGCATTGGGGCTTGAAGAGTTTTTCACCTTCGACTCTTTCCTTCCTCCTAGCTCCACTGGAAATGTTGCGAGTGAGGTAGGCTTCCCAGCGTCCTGCTCCGAGGAATCTGCCATTTTCCTGCCTTTTGATGGAAAGGTCCACTTTTCAGGGTTTGCGCTGCCCCATCTCTGGAACATTCTTAAAGCAAGTTGTTCAGTAGTTACCACAGGCTGCAGGCTTCACATTTCCTATAATACAGACCTGGGTGAAAAACTGATTAGGACACAGCACTGCTGTTAATTCATAAATGTGAAACCCTACACAGGTGACTGAGTCTCCTGTAGCATTTAACCCCCAGAGACTAGGCTGGGGGTGTCAGATCCAGAGGCCTTTATGTCCTTACTGAGGCTATTCTGAATCCCACATACCGGGAAACCACTGAGTCTTTCCGGAGCTTAGCATGGAAGTGAAGCTTGTGCGGTTGAGCCCACATATAGCCTTTGTGGTGGGCAGCGTGGGTAGCTGCCTGGATCCCACACCAAAAATGGAGGACTTGTTGCCTCTGCTTCTGGATATTTGCTGGTAGACACTCAGCTGTGAAATCTCCAGCGTGCTCGTCTTGACCAAAGAGAGGTAATGACACCTAGGGAGCAGTGTCTGATCAGTATGACAGCTTGGCCTTTTTACCCTAACTTAAAACACTCAGAAAGGCTGTCCAGCTGGAGAGCCCTGTGAAGGTGGGCTGAGGTCTCCAGTGAGACTGCATGTCAGCTCAGCACCTTCCCTGCCCTGTACTTTGCCTCCACAGGTGGTGATCCTGAAAGCAATACCTAACCTAACAAACTTCCTGCATGTAGAGGATCCATTTCAGGGTGACTTCCAGGGAGCCTGCCCTGTAACCGCCTTCATCTCCTGCCACCAGTCCTCAGTGCATAAGCATGGTGTAGCTTGGGAGGCAGGCTGTCATGTCCTCAATCCTGTTTCATGTCTCTGCCTACCCATTGACTTGTTACTAACAATGAAAATGTATAGACTGTTGGGACAACTCACCTCTTTACTGTAGACAAAATGTACTACCTGAGTGCTTTCTAGTCACTAATATACTCTGCAGGCTCCATCCATACCCAGGTTTGTACACTTCTTCAGTTAATCAGAAATGTCCCAGAAGGCCATTTTGAGACCTGGCAAAGCAACAGAACTTGCCATGGGATTCTGAACTACCTGCTCATGACATACTGTACCTTCTGGAATTACTCAGAATTGGTCTTCATTTTATGTTGCACAATCACGGTGCTTTCCAAATTTTGTAACTGGAGCTGCCTGTGATGAACTGGTTTTAGCTGACACACTGAATCTCTTGGCCATCTGATATCCTATTGTCAGCTTTGGTCTCTTGCAGAGGATAGCAGCAAGCCAGAAAGTGGTGTTCAGGAGAATATGACGTGGACTTGGGTCTTCTAATACCATAGGTGTCTGGATTGTAGCTCTTTGACAGAATATAGCTCCATGTGTCGCACAACTCCAGTATCTGAGTATGGTTCATAAGGCCCAAGTGGCAGGACAGCTTGTCCCTGCTATCCAGCCCACTCTTGTTCTAGGCTCCCCTTCAACTAGGTAGTTCATGGATTGCTTGGTTAGTGGCCTGGGCAGCACCCAAATAGTCTGTTGACTCCACAAATCTGAAAATATGCACTAAGTGTTGGGCCACCCACTTCATGGTGGTTAGGTACAATAACTCATCACTGTAGGAGACATGTTCTGATATACCCAGGCCACTGATGGGACAGCCTGAACTAGTTTCTGAAGGGTGGTTATTCCCTAATCTGTTACTCATTTTTCTAAGTCACCTAGTATGCCTGCTGCTTGTTCACATCTAACCAAATAATGCCTCCAAAGTTATGGAGCTGTATGGTAGCCTGGAGGAGTAAGATAAGATCCTGTGGACTGTTACGATAGAGGACGGTTGGTAGAACCACAAACCTAGTGAAATTCCGTGTTCATGCCAAGTGAAGGCAAACTTCAGTGACTACATCAGTGAATGTAGCCCTTGCTAGCCCACTGTGTTGTCTCATTCTTTTATCTTGCCATCAGGATAATGCCAGTTGAATGAAATTAAGGTTTGGCAGAATCCTAAAACATGAAGGATTTTTTTAGTATACTTTGCTGCGACACTCCTTGCCTTCTCTTTCCTAAAGTATGACCTTTTAAATGTCTCTCTAACCAGTGTTTCTTCCTGCATTTGCAAGGATGACTACAGCAATGTTCAGGTATAAGTGTAGTGGACCAATTATGTGTTCTATCTAACATTAGGTCAATATCTGTAGGTTTCCTTGATTGACTTCAAGTTGCAGTACAAGAATATTTAACACGAGTTCTTAAATTTAAGTACACATATGGTAGTAACTATAGTTACAAGTTCAGATCTCGCAAACTTAAGTATAACTGAAACTTCATGCTCAAATAGCTCCATAGACTTCACTGGCTTTTTGGTATAACCCATGGTTACATAGGACCTGAGAGAATTGGAACGGCACCACCATTGTCTGCTGCGAACAATGTTTCGTTTTTTATGTCTACTTGAGTTTATTCTTGTTCTTTAAAAATAGCTGAGGGATGGAGAGCTCAATGCCAGGTTCATCCTTGGTGAGAATGAGCCCACTTTTATGGAGTGGGAGGCTCCTTGTTGGCCCTGCTTTTGAGCCAGGTAGTGGCTATCTGGAGTTCAGACTTTCTATAGTGGAATCATATGCCTCAACTATGTTGAGAATCCAAATGCTGACCACCAATTGTTTCCAGAAGTTCTATACAGACACAATCATGAAAAATGATTTTGCTACATCTCAAAACAGTAGAACGTCTTTTTGTAGAAGCCAGCACAGAAGCAAGATCTGCGCTTCCCAGTGACTTGGTACTTTTTCATTTTTTTGGTATCAAAATGATTCCAGGGTACTAGAGCCATCTTGTACCACCTTAAATGTTTCTCTAAAAACCTAGATATGAATGGATGTGAGTATTGTGTCCACTTCAAAGTGAACAGAGACATTGACCCAGTCCAAACCTGAGGTCTTACCACTTCAGATATCAAGTATTATGGGGCAGCAGCTGTCAGCTTCCTGTCTTGGAAGTCTAATATGGGATATTGTGGGTAAACCGCTGTTTTACCAGGACAAGTTAACTTAGATGGCCCAGCTTATAGATGTCAGTCAGAACTTAAATCTCAATGAAGATCTCAAATATTAAAACTTGAGCAGGAGATGGCTATGGGGCAGAGCTCTTACTGTAGAGTTATCTTTAATGTGCTGGTGATATCAGTGACGAGGATATCGTGCCAACTGGTAGCATTTATGGCCATAGGTTTCCAGTTAGGAAGCAATGGAAAGTGAGGCAACTCGAATGAGTAACTCCGTGAACTTTTCTCTGAACCAACTTGAAGCTTTATGTGGAAAGGTTTATTCTGTCTCATAATCCCTTTTGAGATCCCCAAATCATGGGCAGCTTCTTGGCCTGTTAATTCCTCTCCCTTTGCCTGTTGTATGGTCCACTTACTGTGTGTCTTAATTTGAGCTGCTGTAACACATCTTAGACGAGGGGTCCTCAAACTTTTTAAACGGGGCCAGTTCACTGTCCCTCAGACCATTGGAGGGCCATTGGAGAGTGCGGCATACATTCCACACATGTGCACCGTGGGCCCAGGACGAGTTGGCTGTTGAGCAGGACAGGCAGTGGCGGCAAAAACACCCGGCAGGCTGGATAAATGTCCTTGGTGGGCCATAATTTAAGGATCCCTGCCTTAGACCAGGAATTTACCAGCAACGAGTTCATTGCTCAGTTTCAAAGGCTTGGAAGTCCAAGATCGAGGAACCAACAGATTTTTGTCTGGTGAGGGCTTGCTCTCTACTTCGAAGATGGAGCCTTGTTTGCTGTGTCTTCCTGTGGTAGAACAGGGCAAACAGGCTCTCTCAAGCCTCCTTATATGGGTGGTGATTCTATTCATGAGGGATGTCTCATGACCTAATCACAGGCTCTACTACTCTAGGGATTAAGTTCTAACCTCTGGATTCAGGAGACAAAGATTCAGACCCTAGCAACGTGGGACCCCTAGCATGTGTTGTCTTGAGATTTAGCAAAATCATTTCTCACTTTTATGGCATATGTGGAGAATTTCTGGGGAAAAAAATTTTAGATTAGCATTGAGATTCTCAAATTGGGTTTTGCTCTCAAAACAGCCTCCTGGGAATATGCAGTTCCCACAGAAACTGCTGTTTACATAGGTCATGGTGACATTGCCTATGCTTTTCTTGGGACAGAACCAGGAGGTTTGCCCAAAGGCAGAAGATAGATGGCCCAGCTCAAGAAAGAATTTGCCCTTCCTTTTGTTCTGGTACATGTATATAGATTTTAGCGGGTATTCTCTCCAGAATATTAAGGCAGTGAATTAACATACAGACCATAAAAATTCTACCTACACATGCTTAAAAACACTTGGGAGCTTTACATGAATTTCAGTTTGGGTTCAAAGAGTGAACACTTACAGATAATTTTTGAGTTCTAACATTGAACTCAAACATCTTGTTCTCCTTGTGAAGCATTTTGTCCATCTGTGATTCTTCCATTTTCAGTCTGAAAATGCTTTCCAGCAAACAGTGGGGCTTAGTTGTTGGCTACCTTTTGCCTTGCCATGGGAATGTGAGTGGCTGGTTGTAATTCTGTTTAAGTGTCTAGAGACGAGGGTGTTTCTTAGGACATCTCTCAGCCTACCACTACCCTAGGTCATGTTGGGGGAGATGTTCATTCACCCTTGTATTCCAGGACCATGGTACATTGACAGTCCTGGCTGTCACAGTCCTGAGCCAGGGGTGAGTTGTGCTGCTCACTGACCCGTGTGTAATTCTTCTGCAAACTGACTTACTGGCAGTGTCTATTCCTTTTTCCCCCCCTCAGACACAGTACCTGATTTTTTTTTCCTAACAGAAAACTGTCCCTTCTCCAATAGGTCCTCAGAGTAGTGTAGACAGAAACCCTCCTAGCCTAGATTAAATGTTGGGAAATCCACCGGTCCTCTATTAAAAGCAACTAAAATCAATAAAAGTACTTATAAAAACCCAAACACTTGATAGTTAATATTGTGTGGTAAATAACCCATGTGTTTCTTCCTAGAATCAATACAATACTGTAAAAATGACATACAATATGAAGGAGCTGAGCTGGCCATGTTCATCAGAAATATCTATTTTTGTACCATTTAGCTGTTAACTTCATCTTTGCATGGGTAAAAGAATGCTGTAGATCTCCACATTGTTTCCAGGAGATTTGTGGTTTCTGGCAGTGTTCAGAGGGCTCATGTGCCAGGCTATGTTGCCTGGGGAGATGGATTCCCATTCTACCCTCTGGTTTCTTGTGGGCCAGTCCTGCATGGGGAAAGCCAATGCTTGAGGATGAACCTCAACATATCAATGCTGAACAAGATGCTCTTGAGGAAAGCTTGAGTCAGCAAACACCAAATCACAATGGTGTTATGAGAACTACTGTTCTTGTGCTCAAAGGCCTGTGGGTTGGTAGAAGAAAGACGTTTACGTGTGCTCCTGAGATCAAATACGTGTGGCAAAACTCCACTGAGGATTTCCAAACAGGGAGGTGATCTTTTGTATTCACTCTAACTTTCTCGGCATGCTATGGGGGAAGAGAACAGTCCGATGGCATGAAACAGTCAAACACTAAAGAAGAGGGACTTGGCCCCATACCGCAAATGGAGCCACACTGAAAATGACTTAGTTATGAATCCTTTCTAGAAACTAGTGCTGCTCACTGAGGTGCCTTTTTTGTGGGTACCAATGTGTTTAAAGTGGCTCCCTCTTACTGGAGAGATTATAAGGTGTTTGAAGCAATCACCTTTCCTTGCTTTACTCCACCTGCAGTACTAGCTCATTCTGCCCTTCCACTGAGAGGAAAGATGGCTGCTACTCTGGTGGAAGTGGTCAGTGAGATCTGGCTTCATGAGGTCATGTTCACACTTTCACTCCAGTACTTTCTATGAGGGGAGAAATTATAAGTTGGCTTGAGACCATAAATTCAGGAGCCAAGTTTTACCCCATACTTCTGTCTAACCAAGAAGTTGTCATGCTGATATGTGAGCTTTTGATTCCTGTCTTATTTTGTACAACTGGGCTAGTTAAGGATGGGAGAGTGGGATAAGAGGGAATTGCCACCCCAGGTATGTTCTTGTTGATTTGGAAGTCTTAATTCTCCATCTTGGAAGGTTAGCTTGACTGGATATAGAACTCTTGCAAGTCTTTCAACACTTTGAATGTTATCCTACAGCCTTTTAATCTTCATAGTTTTCGAGAAGATAGCAGTTAAACTTATGAAGCATCCCTTCAATGTGATAGATCACCACCTTTCAAGGTTCTTGTCTTTGAATAGTTCTATCATATGCCTAGCTATAGATGCCTAGATATAGATCTCTTGGAGTCCATCCTGTTTGGTATTCATCGAGCTGCTTGGATGCATAGGTAGTGTTTCCACAAAACTTGGGAAGTTTTTCGTCACATCTAAACATTCTTCCCCCTTCTCTCGAAATGAATACTAAGCTTATGTTGGTCTACTAGGTGATCTCGCATGTTTGATTTCTTCTTTTCCTCAGACTATAATCTGAATTGGCCTATTTTCAAGTTTGCTGATGGTTCTGCCAGTTCAGATTTGCTATTGAGCCTCTACAGTGAATTTTTATTGTTAATATAATTCTCAATTCCAGAGTTCCTGTATGGTTTCCTTAAAAAATCCTGATATTCTGAGACACTGTTGTTTTAGTTCTTTAGACATGACTTAATTTTCTTTGAAGGTTTTTAAAAAGCCAATCTAAAGTTTGTCAAAGTCCAACTTGACGGGTTCCTTAGGAAAGTGTCTATTGACTGTTTCCCAGGTTATTGGACAGACTTTCCTGTTTGCATGCCTTGCTTTTGTTACACTAGGTATTTTAAATAACTCCGGAGATTCTCCCATCTCCAGGGTTTGTTGCTGCCTTAGTGACTTTCTAACTAATGGCAAAGTCTCTATTCTTTGTCAAGTGCAGCCACTGAAGTCTCTCCTTGGTTATGTTACTAGACACGTAACGCTTGAACAGGTATTTCCTTCGTGGTCCAATGCTTTGAACCAGTAAGTGTCCCATTGTGGCTAAGGGACTTTGTCTTGAGACACTTGAAAATATCCAGCAGTTGGAGCTTTGCCTCGGCCTTTGCTTCCTGCAGTACAGATCCCAAAGGGTATCCAGAGGGGACAGATGAGGGGCTTCCTCGGGTATGTCCTCAGTATGTGCACAGCTACACATGTATGTGGTCGCCTAAAATCCCAGAAACATGTTGGAGCATTTCAAGGCTCCCTGTGCACGTCTCATCTCATGGTCTCTAAATTTTCTTTTAGTATAAGAACTTTTACATTAAACATACAGCAATTTGTTTCTCAGAAAGTGATACTGGCAACTTTTACAAGAAAGAAGTTTCCATTATGCATTGATGAGAATTTCAAATACAACTAAGCAGCTACACTGTAGCTTAGTACCATTAAACAGTCTGGGCTAGTACACATTGCAGTTCATTACAGAATTACATTTGGGTTTTAGAAAGGCAGCAGCAATATTTTGGCTTTTAGTCTAGATGCTTAACACAGTTAAGGCAACAGTTCAAGCATATTAAAAGAAGGTAGTTAAAATGTAAATGACAATCGTTACAATCTCTTGCAACCTACATACACTGTATAATGCTTACATAGAATGAAACCAGTGTTCTTAATAGGTGTTTTACACACATGGAACTAAAATAACTATCAAAGGCAATCATTCTAAATACATGGTAACATGTTAAAAATGCAAATATGGAACTAAAGTAATATGAGCAGCACTAATTACCCAGGAGAAAGGTGACTGGTTCCTCACATAAAGCTAAGCTTGTATTAGTCATCCTAATCACAATGGCTTGTAAAAGCATCAGGTTTCCAGAAGAGAAACTATTCTAGGAAAGTCAGTAAATCTCTTGAAAGTTTCACATCTGTAAAACCAGGATAAGGCTACCACTATCTTGAAATCTGAACAAGATATCGGATGAGACAGATTCCCAGCCATATGTAAGATAGAAAGGTCCTCATGCAGCATATGCTCGCTGGCTCTGGGAAAGCTTCATGTGCATAATACAGAAGTTGCCAAAGAAGGAAAGTGGAGAAATTCAGCTACACTTTTGTATGATTTTTAAACCTAAGGAATGGTGTGGTCCATCAGACTTTTCATAATGCTTTGGGGCCATCCATTTAATGTTCAAAGATAAAAGCAGACATAATTGTAACTACAATCCCAGCTGTTGACAACATGTCTGCAATTTGAGAGTCCTTCAATCCAATGACATTCTGCCCGTTGATTTCACAGATGTTATGTTCCGTGAGAAGACCATTTCTGGCTACAGAACTATCTTTGACTATGGATGTTATTTTTTCCATTTTTAAAGATAAAGCCAACATGTCCAGTACTATCTTAGTGCATGGTGATTGTCCGTTCAAAGGGCCTGCCACGAATGGTTATAGTAATCTTCTCTCCAAAAGCCTGTTTGAGCACCTTGTGTGCTTTATCAGAGCGCCAGGCGGCACAGTTTTCACCATTGATCTGGAGTCCCCAAATCTCAGACCAACTGAGGCTGGAGAATTAGCCTGGACTAGCTGGACAAATATACCATTATCTATCGATTTAAGACTGAGTCCAATTTTTCCATCTTGATCCTTACACAAAATGACTTGGCAAATCCCTTGCTTAATTTCTGCTCTATGAATTACAACAACATTGGCAGTGACAGGAGCCACCATATAGTTCACACTAGAAAGTCTTGCTACCAACTGTCCCTGAACTGGTGCTCCAGGGACCATGGCCCTATTTGCACGTATTTCTTCATTTAAACTTAGGCCCATGTATCGAGCTTTGGATACAGTTTAGGATAGAGACTTCCATCTTGAGAGACAGGAGCAGAAGCTTCTGATAAAACTGCTGGGTTGGCAGGATTTGCGGAATAGGCAGCCTGAGCCTGAATGACTTTACCTTCAAGTCTTCAAGAGATGGATAAAGGGACGTTTTTGCAGTGTTTTTCTAGACCACGGAGACCCGCTTGCCGCTGCCTCCTATAGCCTTTGGCACCGACTTCGGTCTCTAAGTTTTTAACTGGCTTCATTTTCAGTGATGAGATTCCAACTAGTAATGCTGCCTCAAGCACCTGTGACACTAAACAATTGCTGCCAATTTATTTTTGACATATTTTCCTCACAAACGAAGGGGGGATTGGGCTGCCTTCAGTGGATTCTAAGTTGGGTCAAATGAAGACAATACTGAGTACCTGGCTTCTAGGAGGTGTCACACAGGTCAAATAGCGGAGCTCTCTATGGAAGTGAAACCCAAACTGTCCCCAACAGCTCATAGGCTGCTGGTTGGCACAGGTACCATGGTGGGGAGGCTGAGTTTCTGAGGATGCTGAAGAGTGTTCTTAAGTACTAGCCATTTTCTTTCAATAAGCACTGGATTGTTGCTGATGCTAATTTCCAGAGTACTGAAAGTTTCTTTAACAATTTGTCAGTGTTCTCATTGTTCTTACATAGGTACACACTTTTGGAAGTTCTTAATCATCATGCTTAGAAGTACCACTTCTGTGCTAATAGTACAAGGGGAAATTGTTCCAAACCTTTGTTGCTTTGACTTCTGACCCAGGTCTGCATGTGTGATATGAGTCACCTGCAACTCCACTGGATACAGCTCAAGTGAATGTTTTACCCTCATCTGCCTGGCACTCTGTTCCTTGTCTCCAGGATTTCCTTTCCATCCCTAAATACTTGGCATGATCAAGGTCAGTGTTGCTATGGTGTTGCCCTGGACGAGATGCACTGTTTACCCACAGACAATACTCAGTGTTGACTGTGGAAAGCATTGACTGTTGCCCAGGGTCACTCAAGTCTTTGCCCAAGTCATCCCAACAAATCTGGTTCCCAGATATAAGGAGGCTGTCTCAAGGGCAGCATCTTGAAAATTAAGAGGAAGCAAAAGACTGAATACAGCAACTCGGCAAGCAGATGTCTCTGGGTTGCTTTCTCCCTGATGCTGTCAACAGAGGACTGATGCAGACAGGCTGAATGGCATTTCCATGACAGGCCTGTCTTCCCAGATGACTGTAATCTGAGAGGCACAGAGCAGACCATGTCCTAATTGTAAACCCATTCCCATCACCAAGGTATTGTGGTGGGCTTAACTGACTTCAGTGGGGCAACATCATGAGCCAGAGCTTTTTTCACTGTAAATGTGACCAGTGAATAGCATATTCTTTCTTGGTCCTCGGTGAAGAGACACCATTGTGTGCCTGGGGTGTTGTGCCCAGACTGCCCCCACAGAAGGGGTCAGATGAATTCATTGTAGACATTGCTCCTCACAAGGAGGTGGAGGCTGCAACTTAGCACCATAGGGATGAGATTTGAAGTCGACACTGGTTATTTGTTTTGAATCTTAGGTCAGAGCTTTCAGCTGTGTGCTGTCCTCTATGGAGGGCTGCCCTATGTCTGTCGGCGGCTCCTGTCAGTGCAGTGGTTCAAAGGTGTGCTTTGTGCCTGAAGCTGAGCAGCCCCCTGAGGCCTTGGTTGAAAGCCTAAGGGCTAAACACTGAGGGAAGGAGCTTTCAGTGGGTTGGAGGCAACCGGCATGATGCTGTCCTTTACAACTGGGCCAAACCAAGTAGGCACAGAATGTGGCATGAAACATGCCTGGCATCTATCACGCTTGTGTAGTCATTCCAGAAGAATGCCAGACCACCTGGGTTCTCCTTTCAGAAGTGGCATGGGCTCCCATGCCTGCTATAGCGAGCCTATGAGGATTTCTTGGTGCTCAGCATCCATCCTCTAGTGACAGTTTTCCTTTCTCCTGGGAAGAGATTCTTTAGCTGTTGTTTCCTGTTCAGTGCTGTCTCCATGTAAGCTTCCCAGAAATGTGGACCAAAATCAGATGTTTCTGAGCTCCAGTGGGGAGAATGTTTTACTTTCCACTGCATTCTAAGGATTGTGTAACTTTCCAAGTCTTACGAAAAACTCCACAATGCAGCATGTATTGTCTAAAGATCTGTAATTGTATCTACCCTTAGACTTCATAAGTCATATGCTAGAAGAAATCTGCAACTTGCTCATTGGGACGAGATGGCTCTTCAAGCTTTAGGTTTGCACCTGCGTGGTTTGTCAGCTATTGCACTTCTGATGGCACATCGTGTCTGAGTACAGATTACATATCTCCCCAAGCACTAAAAATCTCTTCCTTTAAGCTTGTAGAACTAATTGTCAACTGAATCTGAGCAATCCATGCTCTACTTTGTTGGGAAGAGTTTAATTCTGACATTCGACGTTCTCCTTAGGCTCTCAGGCCTTGTAGGGAGACCCTACAAGGTCTCTTACACCTGGCCTCTGGAGTAGTATGATCCTTTCCCACTTAATTCCCATGACTCTGAGTCTGGAAGGAAAAAATGTGTTAAATTCCGTCTTGCTTGCCGTCCTTGGTGGAGCCTAACCCAGGTGTGTGGCTGGATAGATACTGTCCTGATCCTCGAAAGGTAATGCTTCCAAAGCTATTTTTCTTGGATTTTTGTCCAAAGTGGGTGCGTGTGGGGAGTAGTTATGATGGTCATGAGATCCTGCTGGATGAGCCTATGTTGTCCTTTTCAACCTTGTCTGAGACTGTTCCTTTTTTCTGAAAAGTACGTCAGAGCACTTGGGATAATCCAGGTGAGGTATGCTACTTTCTAACTCCAGAAGATTGGAAACCAATTTAGGCAAGACCTAGTCATTGATTATATAGGCAGCATGTATTGTGAGCCTGGTCTTCTTGGGGAGAAGACCCTGGACAACACATGTCTTTCTGATGTCTGAGTGTTGGGTTTTCTTCCCTTTGATGTGAAGGGCTGACTTTAAGACCCAGTGATGTGAGTCTGTGCTCCATGCCACTCACCTGATGGTAGACACAGATCCCTGCTGATCTCAGGTGGAACTGTAACTGTGGTTGTCTGGAGAACCTGTCACAGGTGTGTCCTCAACCCTGGATCTGATTGACCTTAGTGTGGTGAGTTGACAGAAGACTGAATGTAAAATTAGAAAAACTCTCTGCTGGGCTTTTCCTGCACCTAAAACAAGGTCTATAGGGCAGTAGATAACAGAAAAGTGAGGTGCAATGTGACAGTGCTAGGAACTACAAGCAGCTCAGTGATCAGGCAGTTGCCTTTTGTGTGTCTGTGTTGAAGCTGCTATATCTGGAAGTCTAAATTGTCTCCTGGAATAACTGTTTGCATTATTTCAGGATGGGGATTTTAAGGTTTGTCTGATTCTCCCTCAATGGTTAGGGATGCTTCAGGAATAACAAGATCCCAAACTTCTAACACTTGGATGCTCTAGTTCTTTTCTTCGTGTCCATACAATCACTGATGATCCTGAAGTATGCTGTCATTTCCATACTGAGGACAAATCAGTCCTGTGTTTGAAAATAGAATCTTAAAGTCTGTAGTAACAAATTAAGATACTTGATGTTGATATAAATCATTTTCTAAATATATAAAACAGGAAACGTTCACTTCCCACCTGCTACTCTTCAGTTTTCTAACCCTGAGAAGTCAGGTGAACTGTCTGTACACAGCAGGATCTCTAGGTGTTGGTACCTGCCTGGTGCTGTGTGGAGGGGACCCTATAACCTAAATGCTGGGAGGGTTCTGAGCCATATCTGACATTTGGGTTTGTGGGATCTGGGGAAGGGAAGTTGAGGGCTCAAAATGAGAACATTCTGTCTCATTTTTATCTGCTGCTCATCTATAGATCGAGAAATGACAACTGTGAAAGGGTAATAAAAATGCTGCTTCTCAAGAATTCAGATTCAAGGCTCACCTCTCTAGATGTTCAGAAATATGTGAGACTTCAGATTTGACTGAGGCTTCCTTTTAGGAAGATTCCACCCCAGCCCTGGTCTCTGCACACTATAGTATGCTCTTTGAGCTTGTTCCACTGAACACTTTGATGCCCACATCATGAACGCAGCCCTTGTGTGAGGCTTTCAGGGCATCTCACACTGGGGGTGGGGGTGGGGTGGTGGGGGCGATCCCTGATCTGAGAATGGAGTCTGACCAGGTGATACTCATGGGTCTGCATCCAGTGAGTTCGTGTCCTATTGGGCCCCAGGCCTTTCATAAGAATCTGATGTCATTTGATACATGAAAAATTTATACAGAACTAGGCTTTGCCAAACTATGGGGCCTTAAACTTCTGGTTATACTCTTTACCTTGCGTCCAATCGAATGCCATCCTCTCATGTACAGTGAACAGAGAAACATTCCAGGTTTCCATGTGGTTTGCAGGGAGGGTGGAGAGTTAGAGAAAATCAAGGTGTTGGCAGGGTGGCATCTTGTCTGCTTCAGAGGATAACTTGTTTCCTTTGCTCTCTTCAGAGGCCACCTGCACCCGTGGGCTTGTGGCAGCTCATTTAATCTTGAAGGTCAGGCTCTAGCAGCTTCCAGATTGGGGAAACCTCTTGTGTCAGTGCATTTTGAAATCTAATTGTCCTTTTATGTCCCCTTCTATTCTAAAAATCATCCTGGATCATCTGGGGGCTGTTGTAATGAGAAACAGGATTAAAGTCACCTCATCAGTGACCTCAACTCCAGTGTCCTAATTCCCCCTGCCCTGTCATATAACATGCCTACAGGTTCTAGTGATTAGGACATGGACATCTTAGGGGGTCATTAGTCTTCCTACTACTCAATCCCAGAAGCCCAGAGGGGGGTGAGCCTGGTGACAGGGTGGAGAAGGTGGCCTCTGAAGGAATAGTATTGAGCTGGCCACTTACAGAGGTGACGGGCTCAATTCTGTGCACTCTGAGGAAATACACAATGCCTCAGATTGTTGCTTGTGGGGATGGGAGCCTGGGTATTGAGCCACCAAGACTATCTACCATATCCTTTGTAGTCTGTCGTCAGAGGCATCAATGCCCCTGCACTACTGTGGGGTGTCTGCATGGGTGTGGCCCAAGACAGCCCAGTCATTGCAGAGGAATGTCTCACTGCCTGGGTCTCCCTCAGCAGGACAGGCTCGGTGCCCGCTGCAGCGAAGAGCTCTGTACCCCTTCTTCCTGTGATGGGACTTCCCCGTCTCTTGTGAAGAAATGCCTTACACAGCCCTGTATCTCAGCCTGGTCCCCATCTGTTTTTATAATGCCTGCTGTATTAAGTACTTACAGGAACAAAACATTCTGATGTAAACATGAGACCTTCATATTCAAAGGATTTCTTTTAAAATCATATTTTTCTTCAAAAAAAGATTCAATATCTAAAGTTCTAAAACTAGATTTCTCATGTTAGATCACGCTTGCATGTCATGAGTTGTCCTAAGGTAAATGTAAGACACAAGCTTTGGGCCAGGCGTGGTGGCTTGTGCCTGTTAATGCCAGCACTTTGGGTGCCTGAGATAGGAGGATCTCTCGAGGCTAGGAGTTTGAGACCAACCAGCCTGGGCAACATTGTAAAACCCTGCATCTACAAAAAGTAGTCAATGCATTAATACGTGCCTATAGTCCAAGCTACTTTAGGAAGCTGAGGCAGGGGGATTATTGAAGACACCAGTTTGAGGCTAAAATGGGCTATGAATGTGTACTGCACTCCAGCCTGGGTAGTAGAACAAAACCCTCTCTCTAAAAACTAAACTTACATGCTAGTGAAGAAAAACTTGTAATAGGAGCTAGGGGGGTGTCTAGATGTCCAGTTGTGAGAAGGTATCATAAGGTATATATCACTACATACCTCAGTATGGGTGGAGGGAGGAAAAAATGTGATATTCTATAGTTTGCTGCTTTGAGCTTTTGAAGATAATTTGCCTCTCATTTGAACTTGAGCAATTGATGCTTGTGTGGATGAGAAGAACTTACCCTCCCCTCAAGACAGTCCTGTCTGGCTCCCTTGAATTCTACCAAACCTGGCCAACATCACTGTTTCTCCCACTTGAAATGCTTTAGGGCTGGATAAACCTGACAGAAAGGATGCCTTGCAGTCCCTGGGGGACCCACCCAAGGCCCTTGATTGAGCAGAGTGTGCATTGAACTGTAGTTCTAGTGGGAGCTGCAGCCACATGTTAGTCTTTCTGTTTCTGTTGTGTCTGACCCTTACCGTCCTAGTCCCTGTTGGACAATAGCCTACCTTGTCCTTTGAACTTTGCTAGATATTCTTGTCCATGTGTCGATACTGGGACTATTGCCAGTTTAGAATCTGGAAGGGTCCATGTGACTTGTTTCTCCTATTGCTCTAGCACACTGACTACCTCCTGGGAACTTCTACAGGGTGGATTTCATGGGCAAGTACTCACTGTCAGCCAGGGTCACCTGGGTCTTTCCCCTATGGCTCTTGGATCTAGGGTTCAGTTTTAAACATGGGCTCGCTTTTGGGTGGTAACTGAGGTTGAAGGGCCCAGCAATGTCTTTGTTGTGTGCAGGGCTGACCCACAGACAGATCCCATATGACAGTGTTTATTCTTCTAGGCTGATCTTAAGTTGAGCTCTTAACATTGTCCTGAGGTCTTAACACAGGTATATCCTGTGTATGGATGGAACCAGCCGTGACTCCACCTGTTAGGGTGAATTGAAGGAAAATTGAGGGGTTTGTCCAGCTAAAAAGACTCTTGGCTCAATGTTTTCCTTCAGTGGAGAATCGGTCTGTGGTCTGTTACCCTGACACAGGCCAAGTGTATATGACTGGTGTTGTAAGTCATTTCTTGCCTTGCATGATGGAGTGGTTCCTGGTTGTACTGCTTTCTGTAAAAGTTGATGGCTTCATCTTCAAATTCTTCATCTGACATTTTTAATCTACCAGTTCTATTTGATATTTTTCCCAGACCCCTCAAAAGCTGATCACTAAGTTGTGAATTTAATTGAATCTGGATCAAAACGTGAATTCCAGTTAGGATGGTATCTTAGACAACTTTCTAAATACAGGATACACAGGGGTACTGTTTGCTTACCTCTTATTTTCTCTGTAACTAAGACCACTGGAGGGGCTGTCTGAGCAAAGCAGGGCCCACAGGTGTTTGAGCCACATGTCCAGGGCTATGGAGGGTACCTTGAACCCAAACAGCTGAAAGTCTCATACCTCTCTCTTGAACACTTGAGTGTGGGGGCTAAGGAGAGAGTGCTGGTTGAGTTACTAAAAGAAACACTGTCCTTCTGTCCTCTACAACTCAGCCTTGATGCTTCTGAGCATCAGGAAATCTGATCCTCAGCTTCACTTATGTATCCCATATATTTAAAAAAAATTATGTTTTGTTTATTTTCATCTATGGCTTGTACCTTTGTAATCTTTTCCCATTAAGAGATTCTGTGTTCAGGAATTGAGTACATACCAATTTCTTGATCTTATATTCAATAAAGGGAATTATTTACTTTAGTCATCTAATGGGCACCATGTTTAAGTAATGTCCCAGGGGTTTTCATAGTGGCTTTGCTCCCTGAGCGTGTAGGCAGGGAAGCTCCATGGAGAAATATTCTAACAAATACTCTAACTAGGTGACGTCCACCTGAGTTAAAATTGAGGCACACTTAGATTTCCTTCAGAGCTAAGGTCTGAAATGCTGCCCTTTGAAATTTCTCCAGAGGCAGCAAAGGCACAAATGCTAAAAGTTTGGAGCCAGGCTCCCCCTTGAGTTTCTGTAGCTATTCTGAGTAATGGAACTGTCCCAGATGGGGGACAGTTGGTCATTGTGGGCAACATTGTGCCCTCTCTGAGCAGTCGGCCCACCTGGGAGACCTGGTGTGAAATTGTGAAACCTTCAGTTCTGTGATGTTCCATGCTGGAATGATCTAACCTGTGACTGCAAATAGATCTGAGGCATTTTCTGTGTGTGGAAGGCAACAGTTGTTCATGACTCCCAGGCTTTAATCTTTGTTCTTGGCAACACTTTCTATGGAGGATAGTGCAAGGTCCTGGAGATGGCGGGAGAGAATGTGAGGGCTGTCCTTACACAACAAGCTTCCTATTGTCAGCAGAGCTACCAGGGCACACAATCTCATCACACTGAGGAATGACCCTGTGGGAAGCAGAGTTTGTTGTCCAGCTGGGATGTAAGGATTCGTGCACTGTACTTACTCTGGAAGCAGACTTGGTGAACTCGATGAGTGGACATAGACGAGTTCCTCAGGCCTGTGTCCATGTAAGTTCAGGGTATTCTGTGATGACAGCCTGTACTTTGGGGGGGGGGTGGTCATGTCAGCCTGGACAGTGGCCGAGGGAGTTTAAGTTGTGAATCATTACCATGGGTATAGACTTCTGGGCTCCTGAGGTATACAACTGTCGTTTATGTATTCCAGGTTTGCTCTTCCTTAGCAGAATTCTTAAGAATCAACACTACAGGGGTCTAACAGTCTTGTGTGAAATCACTGAGTGGAGTTGGCTATAGAAGGTTGTGGATCTTCCGGCAGGAAGATGAGGGAGTTAATTCCCATCCTGACTTATCACTATACCACATCCCTAGGATGGTGTCCTGAAATGCTCTGGGCCCTTGATCTTTCACCTGAACTTAGAAGTCTGTCAATAGTGGCAGAAACAAACCTTTAGAAGACACTGCACAGATTGTCACTTAAAGATGGGAAATGTCAAAAGCCTGAGCCATCTTCCCTAAAACAATGGGGGGGTGAGTGTTACACAGGTGCTGGTCTCTGCAGAGAACAGGTAAAGCTGGCTGCTTAGTGTTCAGATGTAAAATGATCCAGAAAGCATGTGGTGAGGTGTGTCTGTGCAGGGCAGAGAGATGACTTCAGTTTGTCATGGCGAATCCTGCAGGCCAACACGTGGGATGTTGGGAAGGAAACCCTGTGTACTTCCTGGGCTGTGTCATCAGGTAGAGATCACTCTGTAGTCTGGCAGCTACCCAGATTGTGGTTCATACCCACTGTAACCATTTTAGTGTCATGGAATTGAGTTTTTCTCCCTATCTCGTGTTTTGGTCTGATGACTGCATGTTGTGACATCTTCCTGTTTGCATTGAATCTCCCAGGCATCCTGTGAGCTGCTTGAACTTGTATCTGGAGATTTTTAGCAAGGCCTGGGAAATTTTCCTCTATTACATCTTCAAATAGCTTGTCCAACCCTTGAATGTTTTCTTCTTCCCCTTCTTGTAACCCTATGACCCTCACATTAGGTTTCTTCACATAATCCCACATCTCTTGTAGGCTTTGCTCTTTTCTCTTGTTTCTCTGCTCTCTCTGACTGATTAATTGGAAAACTATTATCTTCAATCTGAGATTCTTTCTTCTGTTTGATCTAGCCTGTTCTTGAGGCTTTCCACTGTTTTGTAGTTCCCTGAATTCATTTCCAGGAGTACGGTTAGATTTTTGTTTCAATTCCTTTAGTGAATTTTTGTTCCAAGCCCTGGAGTCTTTTTGCGTCGTCTTTGTGCCGGTTATCCAGTGTTGCAAGTCATTGAATGTTCTTATGATCCACATTTGAAATTATTCTGTCATTTTAGTGGTCTGATTGTGAATGGTGCCCATTTCTAAGGGGCTAGTGCTCTTTGGGGGTGTGCTTTCTGTTTGGCTATTATTTCCAGAGTTCCTTCGCTGTTTACTTCCCATCTGGATCAGTTATTGCTGCTTGTCTTGAGGTTTTCATTTGGATACTGACACTCTGTTTAGTCTGAACCAGTAGGTGGTGGTTGTGGGTGAGATTCGACCACACCCTGTATAAGTCAGTAGGTGCCATGAAAAGGGTGTGCAGAATGTCCTCCCTGTCAGTAGGTGGCAATTGCTAGGAGGAGCAGGCTATGCTCTTTTTGGGTCTTGTGTCCAGTTCTTGTTTCTCTGGAGAGGCACTGTAGTGCCTCAGGTGGTAGGTGGGGCCCTGGGACTTCGAGGTGTGTCCTTGTTCTCCACCTTAGTGAGGGCTGGTCTGGGAGTGAGTCTGGGTGGAGATGGAGTAGGGTAAGTCTGTCCTTAAGTGCCATAGATGCTGTTAGCAGGGGTCAAAGTTGTGTTCTCTGCTTCTGGGAAAAAAGCTGTCAGGGAGGGGCTAGAATGGGCCCCGCTCATTCAGAAAGTCAGCATGTGGGGTGGGGCTGTCTGAGACCTGCAGTCTAGAGCAGGCCTTGCTCCTTTCAACCCTCCCCAACTCCATGGCTTCTCCTAGGCCTCTGCCAGCAGGCCAGATCTCATGCCACCGGGTCTCCCCTGGCTGTGATGCAGGCCAAGAGGTTCCCTGTGCAGGATTGCTGCCTGGGCATATGGACCCCTTTGGGAGGAGGGTTGCTCTCAAGCACACTGATACACCCCTGGAGGCACACACACCTCAGAAGGCTGTTTGCATATATCCCTTCTGTGTCCCAGGCAATGGTGATACCTGGGTACACATGATCTGGTCTGCAGGTCTGACCTCTGGGCCCTGGAATTGAATCCCTGACCCCACCAAGGAGGGGAGTGTGAGTCCTAATTCACCCATGGGGTGCCCAAGCTGTGTTGATGTCTCTCAGCCTCAGGGTCTGCCCCATTCTCCTGGAATCACCAGGCCAATAGCACCTGGGAGGGCTGGTGGGTAGGGAGCTCCCCATCTGAGTACCCCTCAGTCAACTGTAGGGCCCCAAAAGGGAAGGTCCCATTCCCTGGAGATGCCTCTGGCTGGTGGTTATATTGTCTCTCTTGGCAGCCACGGATAGGAACAGGGGAGGGTAGAGTGTAGCAATATGGCACCTGCTGTGCGGCTGAGGTCTGTGTGCATGGAGGTGCCCCAAGGGAGTTGGGAGCCTAGTGCTGCATCTGCTACAGGCTTACTGCTCACTGGTGGTGGCCATCTCTGGGCTGGTGTCTGAGGGTCTCTCATACAGCTGAGGAGCCCACCAGCAGTCCGAGATGCAAGGGAGGGGAAAGTTAACCGTGCCACCTACCCTTGCCGCTTGTCTCCAAGTTTCTTGGGAGGTCTCTGCTTCCAGTTCTCCTCCACAACCTCCTCCTGTGGAGTGTCCCATAGTTTCTGGTACCCCTCCTTCTGACCCTCGCCTGATGTATGCTCGTCTGCTTGCTGCTTTCTAATTTCTCCTAGAACCTGACTTTTCTGCAGAGACACTCTTGGGGTGTTTCTCGTCTGCCATCTTAGTCCGCGTCCCCCCCACGCCCCCACTGTCCCTATCTTGCGTTGAAGGGGAAGTCAACACTGCCTCAACCATTCTTACAAGGACAGATGTAATCTGAACAAAACCTAGTTCTCCTTATGTCGTTTCCCCTCTCACATGATTGTGCTGTGCCTGGTTGTCAATTTGGGAGGGAAATTGCTACCCCTTCCCATTAGGACCTCCACTACATAGATATGGGAGACTGTCTTTAGGTACAGGGTGGTGGCCAGAGGAACTCTGTGTGCATAGAATTCTTAGAGATAGCTTATGACAATGCTACCTACCCCCTGAATGGGTATGGAATAGACCAGGGGAAGGTAAATCCTTTACAGAAGTTTTGTGATGAGACAAATCTGCTCTTTCACGTAAATCAGTCCCTTGGAAATACTGGGTGATGGTTAGTCATTACTTTGAAATCATTGCAGACTGACATTGAGTAATGTCAGGAAATCAAGACATGACAGCTGTGTGGTTTCTGTCAGTATAGGCAGCTGACCTAAGGAGGGAGCCACAGAGACTGTTTTTGTATTTGCCTCGAAGGAGTCACAATACTTTATGGGTCAACTTGAATAAAGACGGTGTTTCTGCTGTATTTTAGCTGAGGTCATTTAACTTCATTTTGCCCAATATGTTAGAAGCTAGAGTGACCTGATATTTTATGAAAGTTGCTTTTAAAGGGAGGTGACCTCCCCTTCACCCACTGGTCTCCTTTATGGCTGAGACCAAGAATTGCTTTACTGGGAATGATAGGACAAAAGGAGTGTGACTTAGGTTTCGGGAGGTACATTTTCTAGAAGATTGACAGGCCATGAAATCTCAGGAAAGCTGTTTGTTTGCTGCCTGCTTCACAGTTAAGGGGGGAAAAGGTGGTCCTGAAGGTGGAAAAGGGGATTGTGACCCCCAGATTAGGAACCTGTCAATGAATATCTGCAAGTTCATTCACAGCGCGTGTTCCCATGTGCCCCAAGTTGCGTGGTCCTCAGACATCTGCCACATAAAGGAATGAAGGTGGCTCAGCATTTGCCTGGGAATAGTGGTGTCTGGGAGGGAGGGCTCTAAGATACCCCCAAACAAGTGGGGAAGTTTTTCCTTGTCTTCCCTGTGATACTGAAGTTTGCCACAATGTTTCTTCAGCTAAAATCTCACCACACTCAGCAAGGCTTTTTAAAAAAATTATCTAAGACCTTTAATAACAGGTGCTTACAGTTGACTTTTTTCAAAAAAGTTTGAATTTTTTTATTACAAATTAAAAATGAAGTTCTTACAAATCTCTACTTGACCAGATAAGAAACAATTAAAAAACCTTTAAAGACATAGAGAAAAATCAGGCTTTTTAAAAAAACATTTATTTCCAAAAAAGGTACCGTTAGGTAAATAACAAAAACCCCATGCTGCATACATAATGCAGACAGTTGTAGTTATCTGGTCAACAGGCAAAAAGCAAGCACTGAAGGTCTTCAGTTCTGATCTTATTTTTTATTGCTGGAATTTCATAGTAATTTCTTGTTGGATGACTAAACCGGATGATAGAGATGGTGAGCTGGCATTTACTCTTCCCTGCCCTGCTCAGCCTTGGGAGTAGACAAATTCTCAGCTGGTGGATCGGCTGATTTTGTCACTCTGCCATCTTGTGGTTTAGGGTTTTCTGGGCATCCGTGTTGGTAATTGAAGGTGTGGTGGTACCGACATTGAGGATGTCTTGAGGAGCATCTTCATTTCTATGTCATGAAAATGATGAGAAAAATCAAGGCAAAATGTGTGTAGGGGGAAAATGTACAGTATCTTCCTTATAATTGAGTACAATGGGTAGTGGCTATAGGGTTTCATTCATGTGAATAATTTGAACATCTGTCAGAATCTCTAATGGCATATTCTTCAGGGGTAAAGATAACCTGAAGTTACTACAAACTACTTTTTGGAAGCCATACTGAGTTAAGAACTTTCTAATTGTCACTTGTGAGCAATTTATATTTGTGGAGAAGTGAGTTGACTTGTATCCTCTGACATCATGCCTTTAGCCCCATGAATCCCAGCAAAAGCCTGGCTTTGGGAACATTGTTTTCAAAATCCTGACCCACCTGCATTCCCAGCAGCGATTTGCCCTTGCTGCAGGTGGGCCTGACACAACACTGACAATGGTTACTTTGCTTTGATTCTGGTCACGGGTCTCTGTGTGTGGGTGTGATCCTCCTCTTGCCAACCCTTGGATGGTGACCACTTAGGCCATTCTTGAACTTGTGTGAAACTCTTGTTCCTTATGTTTCAGACATGTCTTCATGAGTTACTTCCATCCGAGTATTTGAGACAACCCAGTGAGAGGATTTACCTTCTAGGTGTCTTAAGAGATTGTAGCTCTAACTTACACTTGAATATGTCCACAGGATAGTCTTCCTGAGCCTCTGATGTCTACCTTGTAAGTTCAGACTTTAGGAACTTCAATCTGCTGTTATAGGGTCACCTGCCAGTGGTTGTCCTCATGTGCCATGGGCTCAGTATCTTACTGTGGTGATACCCTGCTGTGTGTGGCTGTTTTATTCCATGGGTTGTGGTGGTTCTGTCTGAATATGTATAGTTGGAGATGAGGTCTACCTAATAATGCATCCATTCCTGAACCTGGCTAAAGGGTAATCCACCTTGGTTGAGTATCACTTTGGTAAGCTGAGAAATGCTGTCACAGGATACACAGATATTGGAGCCACATGTTGAAGTCTATGAAGTGACTTTGAGCCCCATGCCCAAAGATAGGGTATAGTTGGATAGAGGATAATACACATTCACCAGTGGGAAAAAAAAAAACAAAACAAAACTCAGTAGCCAGAGGTAACACCCAACTTTACCCTCTGACCTTCAGTTCCATCAGGACTTGAAGTGCCTGTGTGAGAGCTGAAAACCAAAGCCTTCTATGACTTAGATGAGGAGTGGCTGCCTTGTCAGTTTCAGTGGGGCTGGTGTATTGACTCATCCTCTGCGACCCCTGCATTGGCCATGTCCAAGTCTAAGGAGCACTAAGGAAATGTCCTCACCTTAAAGACCCCAGAGGATGGGCACATTCCTGCCTGATGCTTAGGAACTGATGTGGCTTCAGTGTTACGTGACCAATCTCCGTGGGGTTTCTGTTACTCTCTCCTCACTCTAGACTAGAGCAAAATAGGAACTGTATTGAACCCAATGTTCATTTATAAGGAGCAAGGTAGTTCCTTGTGACATGTAAATCTTCTCCAGCAGTTTCTCAGAAAAGTCAGTGTTAGATGCAGCATTTTATAAACTGAGAAGGTGAAGGACAGGACGCAGGATGTGTTCAGTGCTAGAAGCTTCTACTTTTCTTTTATTGGTACCAACTAAGGCTCCCAGAAAGTCTGGGGATAGTGTTGGTCAACAGCACCTTCTCTGGGCTCAGTCTCCTACCCAAGGAGCAGGATTCTGAAACCGTTTTCACCTCCAAGGTGGGGCCAACTGGGCCTGCTAGGCTCCTCAGGGCACAAGCTTAGTCGAGCGCTCGTCTGATGTGGAAGGGAGTTGTTGGTCATGCTTTCCAGATCTTGGCCCTTTGTGGGTTTCTGTCCCATGTTTTGGGAGAGGAAGCCTTTGAGAAAGCCTGGAAAGTGGCTGCCTTGGGAAGTGATAGAGGGCTGAGAGCCGTTGATCAGGAGAAGCTTGAGGTGGTGGGTGCTCAGTGAAGAATGTTCTCTTCTGGAAGCTGTGCCAACTTGAAGCTTGTGAAAAGCAGGGACTTCACGTCCCACTGAAATGTGAGGCCCTTGCTGTGTCTGCCCCTCTTGGGTGGAGAAGTGAACGTGTCCGGTCTGTCCTGTTGGTTGTACCTTTTGAATGATTTTTATTCCATGGAAAAAATTGCCTAGGACTCTAGTACATTGCTACCTGAACTAGTGGGAGAAACCAGAGAATACTTCAGGGAAACTTTAATTGTATATTTAGTTTCTGTCGTACAAATCCTGAATATTTGATATTGGCTGCTTGTCTAACTTTTTGAGTCTTCAGTGACATTTCTGACTGTATTTGAAGTTTAAGTTAAATGAACACTGCTTGTCATATTTCTAGGTTGAGTTGTTAAAATAAGCCACTATTTTTCATGACACAGGGATTATTCAAAGAAAGGAAGCCTATTAAGAGAAAGCACAGCTCAGTGACTAGTGTCTTACCATAAAGGTGTTTGACCATAAAGGTGTAAACCCTGGAAGAAAACATGACAGGTATTGCATTAGCTTCCTATTGCTGCTATATAACCTTGTGAGTGCTAAGATACAGGCTTAAAGAAAATTGAGTGGTCGTTTACCCACCACCTTTACCTGCTTGTACAATTCACCCCAGACCCCATCAAATCCCCTGCTCAGCTGAAATGTAACTTTTTGCAGGAAAACAGGTGGACCCAGAGGGCAGAGGTGTGGTCCGGGGCAACCCGGCCTTGTTGGGGCAGGTCAGAGAGCCTGGCTTCTCAACAGCAGCAAAACAGGCCCAGTGCCCACTGCAGTGAGGCCTCCTGGCTCCACCTTCCCAGGATGGGACTTCTCTCTGGGGAGGACATTCTGTATAAGGCCTTGTCTCCCATTTAGGTGTGTCCCCACCTCTCCCTTCCTCACTGCCTGTTGGAATCAGATAACTCCGGGTGCAGAACTTTGATCAATTTTCCTTACATTGAAAGGATGACGTGTCTTAAACCTTTTTCTCTTGCAGCAAATGTGAAGTTTTGTTTAGATTTCTAAATTGAGGTCTACTTCTCAGCTCTCCCTTGCACATATGTTGTAAATTTCCACAATATTGAAACAACTTCTGTCTGAGGAAGACTCAGTCTTGGTTTTCACATTTGTGTGAATATTTTAATGTGTATAGGTTATTGCATTTGATTGCCACCTACTTCTAGATGCGTACTTCAGGGGGAAATATGATCTGAAGTCTTGTCACTTGAAGCTTGTGTTCAGGTCTCTACTTTGTTAAACTTGTTTTTCATCTCCAGAAAAAGTACTAATGATTGTCTGCATCTCATTTGAATTTGAAAATGGATGCCATTTTTTAGTGAGAACTTACTTCTTCCTGTGCCATGTCACTTTCTTCAACTATCATGAATCCCAGGGGTCTATGGCAGGTCACATTGACCCCCCTCCCCCATCTAAACTTCCATGGTTGAACGGGAAGGAAGAATGAGATGTTCGAAATCTTCCCCTCATTCTCTGGCAGGCCTCACCCAGGTGCCTGGCTTGGGCACGACTGGCCTCAGGTAGAAGGTGCTGCAACATGCATTGGAGTTTAACTATTGCCTACCTCTGAGGTTTCACCTCATCAGCTCTGCTTGCTGAAGCCTATGTCAAGCTTTGGCCCTTGTCTAATACTCTGTGTCCCTATGTGTCATACCAGGATATTTCTCAGGCCGGAGTATTTGGTATGGTCCAGGTGAGGGCTCTTACTGCCTATATACTCTGGGGGAGGTACTTGTTCCATTTGACCCTGTCAGAGCATAGGGAAAGCTGCTGCTTTCTTGGAAGACTTTACTGATAACTCCCAATGAAGCAGATGAATATGAAAAGCCATACAAACTGTTACTGTATGCACAGGGAGAATCAATGAGACCCAATATCCGATGAGACCCAAATCCTTACCCGTATTTCAGAGGGGGGAGAGGGTGGTGGGAATATAGGTAATTCTGTTGAAGAGTATGAGTTACCACTAGAGGAGAATGAATGAATGAGGGTATGAACAGGTTGATTTCCAAAGGGAATGACAAGTCTGAAAGGCATTTTATGGACGGGTTGGGCCAGGTCTGGTTACATTCTTGATCTTGCCTGCCCTAGAGATAACAGGGAAGGGGGGGGGGTGGGGACAGTTCTTGATGGGTTTGATCTCTGGAGATGGGAAGGGGAAGCCCCTTCTAATACCTATTGACCTGGAAGTCCTTCAGTTCAAAACACTTGTACTGAATCACATTTTGGGGTGAAATCTGTTGTACTCCTTTAATCCCAAGGGTATTCCAACTGTATGTCCATGACTTGAGGATTACTTACCATCGGGCTGTCCGGTCTTTGCTGCTGGGCTGCCACATCCATGGTTGACAGATCTCAGGTGTTCATGTTTCTCTTCCATGGATTCCCTCTCCTGTGGTGAGGAGCGGAGGGTTTACTCAATACCCATGCTGTGAGTATTGCACAGGTAGATGCCATTTCTGAGAGGACTCTTCCCCTCTTCCTGATCTTCAGTTCCAAATAGGTTGACAAGAAGTCTCAACACAGGTATATCCCCTTGGTTAGGACCAGCCCTGGTTTTCCTTGTGACATGTTGAAGGTAGAGTTTTCCAATGAGTGGAACATCTCCCCGCATGCTTTTTCTTGATGCAGAATCAAGACCTGGAAACTATTAGTCTCCTGAAAATGTGATCACAAGGCAGGTACCTGTGATAAATGTCACAAGTCATCTCTTATCTACTGTGGTGGGCTGTTTCCCCTGGAGCTGCTCTCCATAAGAGTTGGTGGGTTACATCTTGATACCATTCCATCTGAACATCTTAATTGCAGTCATTCTGGGTTAAATGTTGGCATAAGAGAAAACAGGCAATATTTTGGCCTTTCCTAGTGATGAGTGGTACAGTAGTCATCAGGATTGTGACTCTAGCATGATATTTCCAGGTTTGTTCTTAGTCATTACAAAACCCAATTACCTTGTGAACCAACTGATTCTGGCTCAAAATTCACATTTCTAGTATGGTTAACCCTTCACCAATGTGGGGGTTCAGGGCTCCCACCTCTGCACGACAAAATCTGTATAAGTTGTCTCTCCAAAAACTTTAATAGCCTAGTGTTGACCGGAAACGTTGCCAGTGATGTACATAGTTGACTGGCACACTTTTAATGTTAGATGTCTCACTTTATTCTAAGAACATAGTATATAAGGCAGTGAAAATTTACTTAATAGTAAACACTTTCTGATGACTTCTTAAAGTGGATCGTGAAGGTCTTCAGCCTTATCTTGATGCTCACTAGGCTGAGGAAGAGGGGTTGCTCTTGTCTCCAGTAGAAGAGGTAGGAGAGGTTGAAAGGGAAGGCAGGAGGAGGCACACTTTACATGAACTTATGGAAACAATCACTTCTGTTAATTTTGCATTTTAATTTCTCTACAAACACTTCTATCACGATACACTACTTGACTCACTCCCTGTTTTACCATAGAGGGTCTGTAATAAGTCATAGCGGTCTCGACTAACTGAAAACCCTTTTGCCAGACTGTCCACCATGAATGTGTTCTGGTATTGCTGCCTCTGTTTGGTTTCATAGTCTGCCACTGGTTCAGGAGCACTCACCTCCATCAGGTGGTCTCTGGTGTGTGAGTTCTTGAATTTCTCTAAGACCTATTATCTACTCTCTCCACCTTTTCTTAGCATATCCACAATCTCTCCCATGATGTCCTTACTAGCTCTGTCCTGTGAAGTCATGTACAACAACTAGACAGTTCTCCAGCGGGATTGTCTTGGGCTTGATGGCTTTCATTGGCTTTCTCTATAACAATGGAAATCTTCAATAAGATGAAATGAATGTTAACTTGAAAAATGCCTAGTTTTAGAAGATTGTATGCAGTTAAAATGAGAAATTGCAGACACACGGGCTTGTGTCTGAGGTGGTATTCCCAAACACAGTCCCAATCATCCCAAACAGGAAGGAGTTAACTGTGGCTGCAGATCCCCGTTAGCTTCTGAGAGAGCATAGTTGGTCTTGACTGCTTCCTCTACCCACACAGCATCTGGGGATTCATGGGGTTGGTAGACCTGGCTCTGAAAGATGTCATCTCAGACCCATAGGTGGGGCTCAATTTAAACTCAATAAATTTAATGGCTGCTTACCATTGGCTGTTGCTTAGCAACTTGGCAGGTGAGCACCCAAGGTGTAGGTATATCTACTACAACCCTCAACGCATGAACCTACCTTGAGACTTAATGTTATTTCACTGCCCCCGTAGATTGTTCAGGCAGCCCTTCATGGGAGCCTAAACCGCTCTTAAAATGTCATGTTAGCATCAGTAATAAATCATATTTCCTGGCAGTATTGATAATGCTGTGCTCTCACCTGCTTGCATTCTATTTGCTCTTGATCACTGAAGGTACCTTGGTGGCACTACCCCACTGTCCTACTGGGGTCTTCCACCAAGTAGGGCTTAGAGATTTTATGCTTTCATTCCTTGCTGGCCTGTTCTTAAAATCTATCTTGGTCAGACATAGCTTGGGATAATCACGTGCTGCCTTCCAGATAGCATGAATATAGTACTAACAAGGGAAGAATAAATTGTTACTTTGCATAGTGTCTCAGAACACAAGCTGCTTTATATAGGCACAATAATCCCAACTGAATCCCACAATTAAACACTACTGATAACTGGAAAGTGCTAATGAGATGTAATATTGGCAAAATTCCAGAACAGAATCAAGTGCTAATGAAAATTCATGAGCCTTAAATTGATCTTTGCCTCTTCCTGGGCTTTTATGGCCTGGAAATCTCTTTGGGGCCACCTTGCAACCTCTGATAATTGAATAAGGAACTTTCTATTCTGGAATGTGGTTGTTCTTGAATATGGGGCTCTGTCTCAGCTGTCAGTTCAGGCTGTAAGCCCTGGACAGGAGCCCGGGCAGCTGCCCTGCCCTCCTGGGCACAAAGCAGCTGGAGCAGCAGCCCAGGGACCTTGGTCTCTGCAGTTTCCAGTCGGCCACTGAGCTTGAGAGGGTTGGGAGGGGAGGTGCATTGCTCCAGTGGAGGGTTGGAAATGGTGTTCGTGAAATGCTTATGGCACATACTGCAGAGATGGGCTGGAATCCCTTCACTTTAAGTGATGGGCCTTGATTGCCTCTCCTGGGAAGGTTTTCTGTTGCGTTTTGGCTGTACGTGGCATGTGCCTCTGTTGGGTGCCACCTTCCAGGCACACAACAGAAATCACTCCATTTTGCTCCATCCTTCCCTTGTCCTGAGTGCAGGTCCTTTCAGGTTTTTGGTGACTGAGAAGAATCTCAGAATGCACCATGTAAACAAAAGCAAGTAGGTTTTATCAAAAGACTGAAAGAAAAGTACACTTTGAGTCTTGAAAAGAGCAGTTGTCCTGAAAGGAAAAGGGGTTTTTGGTCTTACAAAGTGTTACTAATTGAGGGAAAGAATACTAAAGGCTACGTGGTTGGTCTTTACTAAGAATTTGGGTAGTAATTCTTAGAATTGGGTTCCCTTCCATTTTTATATCTTACATAGTTTTGGTATTGTCATGGTGAATTGTCAGGGTGGAAAAATCCTTAAAACCACAATGGAGATGATAGTGTAATTGGTCAACGGTTCGGGTAGGTTCGGGTAGGTTCGGGTCAAGCCTGTTGAAGCCTTGTATTGTTATAAACCCCCTTAGTCACTCTAACACCTGCACCTACTGTGCAATCCTGCATTCAGTCTCCTCAGCCCTGTCTCCTACTCTAATACTCTGACCTGCTGCCCAGAAACCGTAGACAAGTAGTTTTCTGTTGCAGGGGGTAGGTTCCTGTAAATTTCCCTCACAGCTTGGGGTCCAGAGCAATGAGGAGTCCTGTGTCTTCTCCCCAAAACTTCATGACAACTGTGGGGCATATTTTCCATTTGGATTTGTTTGGCTACCTTAAGCTAAAAAGCCCTGATCCTGTGCTGCCTGATCCAGTAGAAGAGGAAAGTTAGTAGCCCTGATGGGATGTGACAGAAAGGAGCCTGTACTATCATGGAGGGGCAGATGAGATCTCGTGATTAAATCTGAGAAACCTGCCCTGTAGTCAGTTGGGGACATGAGTCCTGCATACTGGATTCTGAGGCATAAGCTTAGGTGTTACCTAACCTTCAGGATCTTGTTCCCTGGCTCTAATGTTCGAGATGGTTCAAAGTAATCTGCACACTTGGGACAAAAGGTTAATCCTAACTTACAGGGAGCCTTGCACATGCCCTGGTTCACCTCATGTGGAGGTCAACCTATAGTTTGAAACATTACACATGGTGTGGCTAATTTCTGCTACAACTGTCTATTTTAAAGCATGAGTCTCCAGTGGGACTTCAGTTTTCTGTGTCCCTAATAGTTGAGGAGAACCTCAATCTTGACCTCAACTACACATACAACCAAGAGTTAGCAGTAGTGACAAACTTCACATTTCCTCTTGAGTTTGATGCAGCTGTGCTCATTCCTGGTGAGAGGCTCTGTTATATATTCACTGAAACAACCTTGACACCCTGAATGTCACCTGAGAATCCTCTTTGCTTGATGCTTTTGTTACAATGTCACCTTCCAAGTAAACATCTTACCAATCTGCAAAGCTTTCTTAGATACCCCCTTATTTTTATATCTGTTGCTATGAAAGCAACAAAAATACCAAATAGTGGGAGAAACAGATGATCTGTATTGCATACAGACTGGATCCAGTGCTGATGTCTTAAGATATTCACACAGAAGTAGAAACCTAATGTCATTTAATGCATTTTTGACAATATATTCTTCACCGTATTACTTTTTAGCAGAGGAAGATGCCCTGAATTTGAGTCCTCCAGAACTCAATCTCTCATAACAAGTGAGATGAACCCTTCTTAGAAGTTAAATACAGAAACCATAGCTTGTAAAAAACCAACAGCAGTACATTTTCTGTCCTGCATATTCCCCATGGATGGTAGTGAAGCCCGAAGGGGAAACACACTGCCTTGGGAGGAAGCGGAAATAGGTTCCCAACCTTTATCTTGCTGGTGGTGCACTGACCATCTTAGGTGTCCTGTCTGGAGGTGGGTTCTGGTGCATGTGATCATGGCTTTGGTTGCCTTCAGTTGGTAAATCCTAGAGTGGGAAAACATGGGCACTGTGCTAGGAGTCTCAGTGAGTGACCCTGATTCTTTCCCCCTGGATTGTTGAGTAGAAGAGATTGTGAAGTCTGAGTACAGCTTGTGATGAGCAGGTATTCATGGTGACAGACTGAAATGTGCCCTGGAAACTTCCCTGAAAACTCACTGTGGTTGGTGCAGTGGCTTGGAAATTCACTGTAAGGATGCGTGAGAACAGTGTTCTCCCCAGATTTCTGGGGCAATGTTTCATTTGTACCAAAGTTACTGAAAGAAGACAAGCTTCTGGTTTTGTGGTCAATAGTGTCATGTTCTCTGGGCAGGAAGGGCTTGGTGTTAAAGGTGAGGACTCTGAAACTGTCCCCACTGCCGTGGTGTGGAGAGCCGGGCCTGCTGGCTGTGCCAGGGCACAAGCACTAACAAGAGCTCTGATGTGACATGGGAGCAGCTGCTGGCCTTGCTTTCTGGGCTGGGGCCTCTTCCACATTTGTGCTCACTCTCCTTGGGTCTAAGGTGGTTCAGCGAGCCTTTGAAGGTGGCTGCCTGGGCAGAAGGTGGGGGAATGGTTCAGAGCTATTGGACAGAAAGTGATGTGTGTTGGGGGGTGCTCAGTGTGGAATGCTCTGCCTCTTGGAGCTATGCCAGCCCGCACCTCATGAAAAGCAGGGACCTTGTGTTCCACCATGGAATACCAGTCTGCCCTTCTCTGGGGCTGAGAACCAGGTTTGTCCTGTTGGTTGTGTCCCACTTGAGATGCTTCTATGAAACCAGCTGCGCAGGACTGATACTTCTACCTGAGAACTGGTGGTGGAGAACATTATTTTGGGGGGAGTTTTTAATTGTATATCGGCTATTTTAAATTATAACTTGAGTTTTTATAGCATTTGACTATACATTTGTAGTTAAGATGAACAATGCTTCTAATCTCTAGATCAAGTTGCTAAGACAAAGTCACCATTTCACTATTTGTTTCCTCGATTGGGATTATTCAGCGATTACATGGGGAGGCCCATTATTTGAAACACAAAGTACAACTCTGCTTATTATGGGTTTCTGTGAAGGTAAAGTGTGAAATTTGACAGGCATGGCATTAACTTGATAGTACTGCTAACAACCAGTCAGTACCAAGATAAGGGCTTAAAGCAACTCTCCCTTATAGGTCTGGAGAGAAGTGTGACCTGGGTCTGTGCTTGCTGTAGAGGGCGATCTATGTTCTTGCCTTAATCTTCCTTGTAGAGCCTCCTGCATGCCTTTGTTACCTTTTCATGTCACTCTGGGGTCTTGATAGGGTGCCACAGTCGAGAATGCATCTTGGGATTTGTCTGATGCTCATCTCCAACCTGTCCCCTCCCAGTTTGTCTTTGTTCAAGCCCAACTAGGTCCCTTGCCCACCGCCCTGCAAAGGCACATATACTGACACCAGGGACTGGAATGGAGGAGAGTTGTATTTGACAAGGTGCTAGGTTGAGGAGATATGGGAGTCACTTCTCCTGAAGGCAACAGATACTTGGCTTGTGTTTTTTTATCCATTCGGCCAGCCTATGTCCGAGTGGGGAGGTCAAGCCATTCACATTTATTGAGATAACGGATAGATGGGGCACATTTCTGTTCATTATGTTGGGTTGAACTTTGTTGCTTTTTCTCTTGAGCCATTGTAGTATCTGGGCTTTGATCTTGAGCTTTGAGTAGATTTACATTCATGAGTGTCTATTGTGCTGATCCGCAGGTAACACTGTTCTGAGTACTTCTTGAAGGGCTTGTCTTGGTTGAATTCCCTCAATCATTGCTTATTTGAGAATGTGTTGATTTCTCCTTCATATACAAAACTTAGTTTTGTAGGGAATAAGATTCTAGGCTGGGTGGTGTTCTGTTTCAGAAGAGTGAGAATGAGGCCCCAGTCTCTTTGCTTTTAAAGTCTCAGAAGTCTAGTGTTCTTCAAATTGGCTTTCCCTTGTATGTTACTACTTTTATCTGACGGCACTTAGAAGGGCCTCTTTAGTTGATACTTTGGTCAGTCTGATGACTGCATGTTGTGACATCTTCCTGTTGGCATTGAATCTTCCAGGGGTCCTCTGAGCTTCTTGAACTTGTATCTGGAGACTTTTAGCAAGGCTTGGGAAATTTTCCTCTATTATGTCTTCAAATAGCTTGTCCAACTCTTGAGTGTTTTCTTCCCCTTCTGGTAGCCCTATGACCCTCACGTTAGGTTTCTTCACATAATCCCACATCTCTTGTAGGCTTTGCTCTTTTCTCTTGTTTCTCTGCTGTCTGACTGATTTTAATTGGAAGGTGTTATCTTCAATCTGAGATTCTTTCTTCTGTTTGATCTAATCCGTTCTTGAGGCTTCCACTGTATTTTGTAGTTCCCTGAATTGATTCTTCATTTCCAGGAGTTCGGTTAAACTTTTCTTCATTGTGTCGGTTTCTTCAGTGAATTTTTGTTCCAGGTCCTAGAGGCTTTTTGTGGCTTTTGTAGAAGCCCTGGGACTTCCAGGTATGTCCTTTTCTCCGTCTGAGGGCTGGTCTGGGAGTGAGTCTGGGCAGAGATGGGTTGGGTAAGCCTGCCTTTAGGCACCACTAATACCGTTAGCAGGGGTCAAAGTTGTGTTCTGCTCTTCCAGGAAAAGCTGTCAGGGAGGGGCTGGAAAGGCCCCACTCAGTCAGAAATTCTGCATGTGGGGTGGGGCTGTCTGAGACCCACAGTCTGGAGCAGGCCTCACTTCTTTCCACCCTCCTAACTCCGTGGCTACTCCCAGCCTCTGCCAGCAGGCTGGACGTCATGCCACCGGGACTTCCCTGGCTGTGATGCAGCTGGGAGTTTCCCTGTGCAGGATCACACCTGGGCTGGGTGCACGGCCTCCCTTTGGAAGGAGGATTGCTCTCTAGGATCCTGATTTGCCCTTGAAGGCGCACACACCTCAGTAGGCTGTTCACGTATATTCCTTCTGTGCTCCGGGCAATGAGACCTGGGTGTACTGGGTCCAGTCTGCATGTCTGACCTCTGGGCCCCAGAGTTCAAACTAATATCCTGACCAGGGAGAGGAGTGCCGGTCCCAATTCACCCACAGGGATCTCAAGCTGGATCTGTCTCTCAGCCTCAGGTCTGCCCTGTTCTCCTGGGATCACTGTGCCAGCAGCACCTGGGAGGGCTGGTGGGTAGGGAGCTCACCATCAGAGTTCACCCTCAGTCAGCTGTAGGTCCCCAAAAGGAAAGGGTCCTGTTCCCTAGAGGTGCCTCTGGCTGGTGGCTATACTGTCCTCGGCAGCTGCAGATAGGGTCAGGGGAAGGGAGAATAAGACAACATGGCGCCTGCCACAGAGCTCGGGTCTGTGCACAGGGAAGTGCCCTGTGGGAGTTGGGAGCCTGGTGCTGCGTCTGCTATAGGTTTTACCGCTCACTGGGCTGGTGTCTGCATGTCTCTTCACCTGCTGGGGAGCCCTCCAGCAGTCTGAGATGTAAGGGAGGGGAAAGTAAACTGCTCCACCTACCCTTGCTGCTGGTCTCCAGGCTGCACTGAGGGTCTCTTCATGCAGTTCTCCTCCGCAACCTCCTCCCATGGTCTCTCGTACCCCTCCTTCCTACCCTCATCCACTGTATGCTAGTCTAGCTGCTTCTAATTTCTGCTAGAATCTCTTTTCTGCAGAGACATTGTCTGGTGGTGTTTCTCATCTGCCATCTTCGGGAGTGACTTCTCAATCCATCTCCCCAGGAATTTCAGGGCTAAGGTTTTTAAAGGTGGTTTGAACATAATGAAGGTCTAGGAATTTGCGTTTGCTTGGCTGAGGATGAACTCAGGGCTGGGAAGCAGAGACTGTCTGAGATATAAGATTTCTGGGAAGGAGGATCTCAAGTATTGTTGCATCTTATCCCATGGCTGTCCCCAGTTCCAGTTGAGGTCAGTGGGTCTCCCCAAATGCAGAGTCTTTAAAATAACTCAAAGAGCAGTGTTAGGCTTTACAATTGCAACATTATCTATAGAAGCACCAGTGTTAGGCTTTGTGATAGCAATGTTATGTATGGGAGCTGTTGGAAGTGATAATCCTTGGACCTGTCAGGATGTGTGCTATTAAGCAGTAACTGCAGACAGCATAAGGAAGTTAGGCAACAATGGCGGGCTAACTTTTGGCTACATCCATAGAAATTGGACTCCGCATGCTATTTATGCCTGTGGCTTTACATTATTGACATGTAAGTTTCACCATGCTCTCCTGCCCTTCTGATCATACTGGGCCCACAGGGGTAACTTGGAAAGCTGCTCCTGTCAGTGTCAGAGGACTTAGAATCTCAGTTGAGTCTGTCCTTCTAATCTTGGCCATGTCATGTAACATGCTCACCAGTTCTGAGGCTTTGGATGCAGACATCACAGGGGTTGGTGCTGTGCCTGGAACACTTGGTATGCTTTTGGGAAGTGCTGTTTCTGGAGGAGGATGGTGAACTGTGATTGGGGATGGAGCAGCACTGAAGGGGCGGTCTCAAATTCATGGGGAACTTCTGAGAGTATGTATCTGAGTGTCCTTGTTTGGGATGAGACTGATCTCTTACCACCTCTACCTGCCCTAGTATGAAGACTTCTTCCCCCAGGACCTCCCAGGTGTGAAATACCCTTCTCCGTTGGTAAATTACTTTTCACAGGGAAACAAGTGGACCTGGAGGACTGAGGTGTGGCCTGGGGAAGCCCGGGCCTTGCGGGGGAGGGTCAGAGAAGCCTGGCTTTCCAACAGCAGCAGAACAGGCCCAGTGCCCACTGCAGTGAGGCCTCCCGGCTCCACCTTCCCAGGATGGGACTGCTCTGTGGGGGAAGACATTCTGTACAAGGCCCTGTCTCTCATTCACGTGTGTCGTCACCTCTGCCTTCCTCATGCTTACTGGAATCGGATAATTCAGGGTGCAACACTTCTTTTCCTTATGAAAGGATGACCTGTGTTAACTTTTTCTCTCACAGCAAATAGTGGAGTTTTAAGACATCTAAACTGAGGTCTACTTTCATCATCAGCTCTGCATTACACATAAGTTATAAATTTCTTCTAGAACATTAAACGCATTTCGGTATGGAGATAAAATCAGTCATGGAGTTTAAGTTTTCACACGTGTGTGAATATTTTAACATATATGGGTTAGTGCATCTAATTGCCATGTCTAGATACATACAGAAGAGGGG
Organism: Microcebus murinus; assembly: GCF_040939455.1. Classification (NCBI taxonomy): domain Eukaryota; kingdom Metazoa; phylum Chordata; class Mammalia; order Primates; family Cheirogaleidae; genus Microcebus; species Microcebus murinus. The sequence continues at coordinate 87,355,821 of NC_134106.1, forward strand.
AAATAGGATCTGAAGTCTCATTGTTGCCCATGTTACTGACTTGCAACTCATTTTCAGGTCTCTACTTTGCTAGACTTGGCTCTAGACCTTGTTGTTGGCTCCAGAAACTGAATGCTAAGAACTGTCTGCCTTGCACTTGAATCTGAGAAACCAGATGTTGGTTCTCTTTTGTGACACATCCCTGCTCCTCATCTGCCATGAATCCTAGGGGCCAGTGTCCTTCCATTTGACCCTCAGGGTTGAAAGAGAAGGAAAATGAGATGCCTTGAAACCATTTGTTCAGTCTCTGGCAGACCTCACCCTCGTGGCTGGCTTTAGGCACTAGGTGTCCTCAGGTAGGAGGTGTTGCCCCATCTGTGTTGAGAAGTCTGATCCCATGGGCTGAGCCCTGCTTGATAAAGCCAATGTCATGCTTTGACCCTTGTGTGACATTTTTGTTCTTTGTCTCAATCAGGTCATTTGCAAGCCAGGGTACCTATATGGTCCAGGTAAGGGCTCTCACCACATTGGGTGCCCTGGTGGTAAATCTAAATCTGATCTAAAATCTAAGAAACTCGGTTCACTGCAGTGACTTGGGAGTACATCCTGAGGAAGCAAAGTACTGAACACAGAATGTGTTGTACTCTCCTTAGACTTTTTTGGAAGATGTTTAATTGGTACCAGTTTAGTCCAAGAGAAGGGTAGAATCCTTGGCCTCTATGGTCAACAGCACGTTCTCTGGGCAGGAAGGGTTAGAAGTCTTTGACCTAGGAGCAGGACTCTGAAATCCTTCCCATTGCCACGTTGTCTGAAGGCTGTGCTTGTCCAGTTCCCTGGGCAAAAGTGTGAGACCACAGCTCTTGCCAGAGGTGGGATGCCTGTGTGAGTCTTGTTTCCCAGTCCTAGACCCTTTCAGATTTATACATGCTGCTTTTCAGGTGGTTCAGGGAACTAGAACAGTCACCACAAGGGAATGTGGGAGGTCAGAGGTGTCTGGGAGACTGTTGTTTATCTGTGCAAGTGAGAGGTGTCCTGTCTCCTGGGACAGCTGTGCTGACCACAGCTCATGAGAAACAAGGGTGTCTGTGATCCCATGTGACATGTGTGGCCTGCTGAGCAGCTTAGTCTTTGTGGGGTGAGGACATTGAAGATGTTTCCAGTTGGTCTTTGGTCAAAGAAAATGGGCATTTTGAGTGTGTTTCCTGCTTATGTCATATGGAATAATTAGAAAACATATCAGCCCCTTGTTCTTCTATATGGGATTGTTGGGAGAAGGAAAAGGCTACAAAGTATGAAGACTTTTTTTCTTATGTTTAGTTATGCTCATCCTGTTTCCCATTTCCTTGAGTAGTATAGGCTGAACATCTACAAATGTTTCTGCATGCATCTGCCAGTGTCTTGCAGATCAACTTTTGATGATAGTAATTCTCCAATCTTAATTCCCTTCATGTCGTATCAATTCAGTTTTCTAAAAGATAGTGGCCTTTAGGTGACTGTCTTGATCTGTTTCTGTAGTGGCTGTCCTGCCTGAGCACAGGTACTGGTGGAGCGGGTCCACTGAGAATAACATTTCTAATGGGCCAAAGTGATGTCTACGTGGGTTGAAATGCACCTGCTATACTTGTCCTCTAAAGCTGTCACTTTAGGTTCTATGCCTGAATGTCCTTGAAGAAACAAAGACCCAACATACTGGAAGGTGGGAGCTGGGTGCCCCTTGTGTGGTGGCCACATGCCTTTGGTATCACTACACATATGCCTGTACTAGGCAGGTGGGGGGGAGGTGCTCATCAGGGGCAACAGTGCACCTTCTCTGAGCAGCCAGGTCCAGGCTAAAGATAGCTCAATTCAGAATCCAAAGCAGTCTTCAGTATCACACTGTTGGAGTAACTGACCTTTGGTCCAAACTGTAGGCCAGTGAGGTTTTCTGAGTGGAAAAAGTAGCTGTTAGCCATGCCTTGCAGTCATTGTTCCCCTTTGTCCTGGAGGTATCATTCTGAAGACAGTGGCCTGGATCTTGGGATGGCTATAAGACAAATCCAGGGCTAGTTTGTAATCGACTTGCTGTTGGTAGGTAGAGCTGGCAGTAGATGGAAACCCTTCGAGTACCCACTATGAGCTAGGTGAAACCCAGGGATCCAACTGGCCAGACTTTGAAGTCTGAGAACTTGAGCATCTTGCTCTGGGGGGAGTAAGGCTGATTGAGAATTCAGCCAGTGGACTTGGTGTGTCATCTTTGTCCTCAGTGAGCCCACTTACTCCGTATCTTTTTGGCGGCTCTGTGTTATGCCATATCCGGGAGTTCATCTTTGGTAAAACATCTACCAACTCAAGTTTAGTGAAGGTTACTGTGGTGTGCTCTGTGTTGGGGTATATCTCCTGAGGTATAGTCATATGCACATGGCTGTGGCCCTCCACCAATGGATGTTTCCTGCTGTGGATGTAGTTCTTGAAAAGTGGCTTGATCTGTCAGTGGGCTGATGGTCCACAGCCACATCCGGAAGGCATGTTAGATGTGTGGGGACTTACACCGACATCGTGGGGAAGGGACATGACTGAGTTGGTTTTGACCTCCAAAACATCTGCAATCTCAAGTTCAATGTTCCAGTAATAGACCTTGACTCTTCATTTACCCTCATGCACAGGAGGGTTTTCAGTTTGCATACCACAATAGTCTTGTGATAATACTGCCTGTGTAGAGAACAACTCTCCAGAGCTTCCACCATGGAGCTTTTGCCCAAGATTCTGGTACCTGATGAGTGGTGGTGAGGCAGGATCCAGGTCTGCCTTATGCACAGGGTTTGTAGGGAAGTCGGGTCAATGCATGTGGGCACCTTCTCCTGGTACTGGTTCTCAGGTGGTTTGTGGTCCACGTATCCAGATTCTTCTCTGCCTTATTAGCTTCTCCGTGCAGTTATGGTTGGGCTGCTGGCAAATGTGATTCGGCTTCTATAATTTCTTTGGAATGAATCTTCTTGTAATACAGCTGGTATGAGATTCCACCTGTAGACTTGGTGAGTTCTCTTGGTCCTGAATGATAAGGCTGTGAGTCTGTACTGTTGTGATGACCACATTTATCAAAGGGTGTGGTCAATGATTCCTGGCAATTTCAAATGGGGTGTTCTGACTTGTTCCTATGAGGGAACACAATTGCCATGTTGTATGTATTTGAAATTGTTCCTCCTATCTCAGAGCTCTGAAACAGTTCGAGTAGTCCTTGAGGGAAGGCTCCCATGACAGTCCTGCCACATCAGAGCCCCAATCACTGGTTTCCAGGTTGGAAAAAGGTGCTGTTTAGTTTTCTCTTGACTGTTTTGGCAGGTCATTACTTGCTCAAGGATGAAAGCATGAGAATGCTCTCATGGTATTTCTTTTATTACCTTTGTCCTTAATGCTAATACTAATTAGACTTAGGACACCTTCAAATGAAAACTTAGTCCTCTTTTGTAGAATGAGTTAATGTTAAATGCAAGGGTTTAACTGTACCATCTGCCTCTAAGAAATCGCTCTGTGAAATTATATTCCTGAGTCTGCCCCAAATTAGAGAGGGCTATGGAATGCTGTTTGCTGAAAATTGGAAGAGGGGAGCTTACTCCCAGATACTGTTATCCTTCACCCACATTTGTGGGAGGGTTTCCTAAATTGCTCTATCACCAAATGGATGCTTTGTATCAGGAAAAAAGTGCCCTGTTGATTTCCATGATTAAAGTCTAAGGATTAGAAGACACGCAACAGGCTGTAGATCACATGAAGATAGAAAACATCGGAAGCCTTATCTGCCTTGTTCTTCCCCAGAGTCCTAACGTCATAGTTGAAGTGTTCAGAGCAGCAGGTCCTCCCAATTCACTGAGAGGGTGGGGCTGGTCCTTGCTTCCTGTGGACACTGAGCACCTGGGACACATGAGCAGTAAGGTGACCTAAGCTTTGCACTCGTGGATCCTACGGGTCTACTCGGGGTGTGGATAGGAACCTTGGTCTTTTCCTGGTACGTGTCACAGTGGTTTCCCTGTACTATGGCAATTTCCCAGGCTGTGGTTAATTTCCTGTAAAACTTTCTGAGCCTTAATCTGTCATGGTTTTCTCCCCTACTCTTCTGTTAAAGGAGATTTCATCCCTACCTCAACCACTCCATACAACAAGAAATTTAACCATTTTCACTTTGGAATTCTTAGTGTCTCTAAGCTCCAATTATGATACAGCTCTTTGGGGTCACTGCTAAAATTATTCAATGGTACTTGTTAAACCTTGGTGAGTAAGGCTTTATATACATGACCATCAATAGATACAGGGATTAGTGGGGTTGACAGTTTGCAAGAATGGTTGAACTGAAATCTGAACACAGCATGAGCAGGGGGAATTTCTTGCCAGGGAGCAGTGTGGGGTCAGGGATGGAAAAGCATTGAGATGTATCAGAGAGGTCAGTTCAGCCAGAATTGCCCTGCACAGGACTTGGGTTGAAGACTATCCAAGATGAGACATCACGCAGTGAATAATGGTGGATGAAGGGCCAGATGAGATATTGAGGGTGATCAGATACTGAGGATAATCAGATACCAGCCATGGGGAGTTCTTGCAAAATGGACTCAGCAAAGTTCTTCATTAAACCTTGACTTTACAAGTACAGGAATGGGCCTGGGGAAAGGTTCATAAGCCTGACTCTCATTTGGCCAAGCAAGGAATCCTGATGGCTACCCATGACTTCACCTACAGCTGAATTCAAAGGAAGATTATCCTGGTCTCATTAGGAACCTCCACTAGATGGGACTTAGAGAATGTAGCCTTGCGATCTGAGTTGCTGGTCTTAAAAAGCTGTCTGTTGGTAGAATTCTTCCTTGGTCAGAGATGGATCATGAGGTTTCACCTCTTCCACTCCAAAGGGTTATCAAGAAGATCAGAAGGCAATTGCCTCTGTGCAGAAAGCATTTGTTAGATGAGACCAAACCCCTGTTGCATAAGCACAGCAATCCTTTAGTGAAGCTGAAATGGTTAAGGCTCTCACCCAAGCCTTGCAGAGGAGCTCTGAGTAAGGTACTGAATATCAAGACCTGTAAGCAGGGGTGACAGGTGTGGCTGTGTGACTCAGTGGATGTCTGCTTGAGCTGCCCTGTAAACTGCCTCAGAGTACCTGATCCAGGAGTCTTTACTGATAGGTGACCTGCAGACGGGGCCGTATAGAAGATTTCATTCTTGTTCTTACCCTGGAAAGTCAGGTTGGTTCATCTTCATGATGACTCCAGAGGCCACTTTTCTGTTCAGTTTTCTTAGCTGTGGTCATGTAATTTCATTCTGCCATAAAGGAAATAAGTGGAGTTGATCTGAACTTTTGTGGATCCTGTCGTTAAAAAAGGCAAACTCTTCATCTTCTACAGCTATCTTTATGACTCAGTCTGAGTCCCCTTCTCTGGGAACAATGAACAAAAGAGGGAGGAGCATGCCCCACCTAAAAGGTGTGTGTGTATGTGGGGGGGGGATGTGCCGGACAGGGAAACTCTGCCATTCTCTGCCCTGATCCATCACTGAAGGGAAGTGCTACTGGACTTGGAAAGTGGATCTGGAACCTCCCAGGTCAGGGATGTCTGGGTACACAGGTTGGTCTGTCCACAGCACCCTTCCCCTTCTTCCCAGTTGTCCAGTGTTCAGATATCGACCACACAGCAGGAATAGGTGGTCCAGGGTTAGATGGTGAATGGCCCCATGTAGGAGGGAGGTTTCTAAGCTTGTCCAGACTGGGGAATATTTTCTTTTGCTGTCACCTTACGTTCCTGTAACTAAGATACCTCACCCCTTAAAAAGCTTCCTATGGGTCCTATATATTTCATGTTGTAATGAAAATGGGAAACATCAAGGGAAAATTCTGGGACAAATCTACATCACTTTGGAGTGCAGCGTATGAGGGTGGGTGAGTTATTTTTCTCTTCCTGGGTGAATAAACACTTGTCAACTAGATTTCTTGTCCTGTAGAAAGGTGTTGGCTACAAATCAATGAGGTATTGTTGCATGGAAGCATGTGCATGGATGCATGTGGTATTGCAGCATGGACGCATGTGGTGCTGATGCTCCTAAAACATGGGGTTCTTGAAAGGCTATTTCAGAAGCCAGGAAACAACCCTTCTCTGGATTGGCTTCTGATTAAAAAGTGGATTCAGAAAGATCCTGAGGGTTTAAAATGACCTCTCCCAGTCAGGGAAGTGGCATGATTTGTCCCATCTAGATCACATGCTTCTGAGTATGGGGCTTTAGTCTTAGTGCTTGAAATGCAGGTGCTCACCAATGCTGCCTACTAAGTCCTCGGGGCTGATAAATAGTCACCTTGACTGGAAAGTCTGACTAAGCACCCAGGTATGTGTCAGGTGAGCCACTCATTAATCTGGAAACGACGTGGAGCCGCCTTTGCCTGGGGACGTGCTGTGGAGACGCCAGGCTGGACAGTCTGATGGACTGGAATCTGGAGAGCCTGCTCCAACACTGGTCCACCAGGACAATCTGCTGACCGGGAACTTCCTCTTCCTGCTGGTGGCTCTGTTCCTGCAGGAACAGTTGTAGGTGTCCTTGTCCTGCAGTTGACAAATCTGGGGGACAACAAGCTAAATGATCAAAGGGATATGGCTGAAGGTGTAGTTGCTGCCTCCTAGGGGAAGCGGATCTGGGGCAGGGATTGCAGCCATGGAAGCCTCTGCTGAGGGAATGTGCGGAAAGGAAGGATGTTGCTTGCTTAATCTCAGTTTGGTCTCTTCTGTTTCTCTGATCTTCAATGCTGAAATGTGATCAGGTGGTGTTGCAGCTTGTCATCTAATATCTTTAATTTGGATTTGGTGGTTCTGTGGAGGTTAAAAAACATGTGTTTTTCCCCAGGCATCTGTGACGGCTAGCTGAACTATCAGTCACCGTGTACAGCATAGCAACATCTGGCTTCTCCAGTGCTTTGAGTGTGTCTGGAAACAGCAACTCAACGTACTATATTGCACAAATCTTGTCGGTCATGGCAGCAACTTTGAACTTTCTAGATTACTCTGTCATAGTATTTGAGCCCATATAGGGCACTACTGGATTGAATTGAGGTCATTCTTGGACCCGTCTCTGCCAGACTTCACTGCTGATGTATGTCCATATGGGCATAATTCCTATGCAAGAGACAGAGATGGCCCCGGTAATGTTTCTCACCACCTGTTCTGGTGGAGATACTCCCTTTTACCCCAGGAAAGGCATGCTCACTGGCTATGGGGGCATGGGCTGTATCAGTTACGGACCTGGGTCCCAGTCTTTTCGCCTGGCTCCCATATTCTTGACATTCTGACATCAGCTGTTCAATCTTCTCTGCCATGGATTCCGGGTAGTCAAGGGCCTGGCAGCCTCAAAGTTGTATGTAGAGCTGACCTGCTGGTAGTTTTCATGTGTGACAGGGAAAGGAGGCATTTCCCCTCTGCCCTGATCTTAGCGTGAGCTCCAAACATGGTTTCCTAGAGGTGGACATGTTTCCTGTGTGTGGAACACCCCTTGCCTTCCTTGCTGTGGTGAGATGGTGAATCGAGGATTTTATCCAGCTGGAGAAACTCCTGACTTCACATGCTTCCATGCTGTAGAATCAGTCGCTTCCATACTCATGACATCGCAGCGTATGTGCCCATGGCAGGTACTGCCAGTCACTTTTACTTGTAGGCTTGGGTGGTATTCACAAGTGTGCTTCAGTAAAAACCAATGGGGTTCAGTCAAAACTGTTCCATTCAAATACCTTAATCTTTCAGTCCAAATAGATTAAAGATTTCTCTCTAAGTTCTATTTACTTTTTCTCTGAGCTCTCTAGCATCCTTCAGAATTAAAGATTTCAATGTTGGATGATCCTGGTCTGGTGTAGTCCTCACAAATGGCAATTAAGTGCTGAAATTGGGGATTGAATTCTACATTCCTTTTACTAAAGATAAGCTATAGTGATAGAACTGTTTCCTAAATCAGTAATAGAAAGTAACTGCTCTGTTCCCTTCTGCTATTCCTTATGCTATTTTCATTTTCAGGAGTCAGATATATTCCGTTACTTCAACACTCTGAATTCCCATTGAAAAGTCACCTATGTCCACAGGTTCTAAATATTAGGACAAAAACAGTTGGGGTAATTTGTCTCCTTCCAAATGGTAACTTTTTAGAAGTGACTCCAGGAATCGAGGATGGCAAACCAGTGACTAGGTAGCAGCTGCTGAAAGAAGTGGGGTTTGTTACATAGAGATCACTGGGGGGTTCAATTCTACTGAAGTCTCTCTGAATAAGTTAGAGGATGTATCTCACAATGTCCCTACTTGGCGACAGCAGTCTAATCACCCCTCCCTACCTCTATCTGCCATGATCATTACAGTTTTCTTTTCCTCCTGAGGTTTCTCAGTGCTGAGAGTGGCTTTATATGAAAAAGGGGGCACCAAGAGGGTGAGTGTGTGGCTCTGGGTGGCTCAGTGATTCTAATCAAAAAGGCAAACCACCTGGATGCCTCCTTCTGCAGCAGTATGTTCTTTCTACAGAAACTTTGAGAATAATTCAGCAATTGGGAGTGAACAATACAAAATTGAATTAATAAACTATATTCTAGGGATAACTTTAAATCTTATGCTTTTTCTCCCTCTCAAAAGGTGGGGTTATGTGTCCATATGGATCCTTTACTAGACCTACCTCATCTTTCACAACTTGCTTACACACTTTGAGTTCTAAGATGACTGAAAGACATTGATAGCTCATTCCTCAATTGACAGTAGTGGAGGTTGGCAGCTTTGGAGTCTACCTGTGAGTGTCCCAACGTCCATCACCGGTTGCCCTTCACTGCTACATACCTCAATATATACTTAGAGTGGGATCTGAAATATTTTGTCCACATGTAGTTTTATATGGGATGTTTTTCTGAGCTCGTGAGATTGTATTGCCTTGGGCCATTAATCCTTTTCACACAAACCTTTTCTTCTGACATCACTTTCTCGGATTGCGGTGAGTTGTAGCCTATCCAGTGTCATCTGCTTCCTCTAGTATGAGCTGCTGTCAATCATGTGGCTTGGTTTTGCCAACTTGGTTCATGTTTGATCTCCACAACCCCATTCATTCTCCAGGCTACTGCTGGGGAAAACCTAGGTTGCTCTGCTTTACCTTCCAGATAACCTTAAGTGCCTATAGGGGGACCATTTCCAAGGGGCAGAGTTTGGGAGGGTCCAGGTGAGGTTTCTTACCATTTCGCTTTTACGATAGAGTCTTAGTTTTACTCTAGGAGAGCCCCACAGGATGTGGATTAGATAGGCCTGGGTCACCATGGGTCTACCTTTGGCCCCCACATGCATGGTTCTCAGATCTCGGTTGTTGAATCTTCTGTGCTGTGGACTGATTGGGCTGTGAATGCCTGAGGTTGGGGGCCTGGCAAGTCAATGCTGTGTGCACAGCTGAACCCCTGGTAGATACCAGGTCTGACAAAGGAAGCATTTCCTCCTCTTTGCTGTGATGTGCTTAAGTGGGGCTCCAGTTTCCTGCAGGCTGACCCAGGTTTGTTCTCTCTGGAACATCCCTGACTGACTTGCTGTGGAGAGAGTTGATGGTGAATGGAAGGATTGGCCCCGCTAGGAAACCCCCCTCCTTGACACTCCATTGTGAGGAATCATGGTATATAGCTTTCTACCTTTCTAAAATCACAGGACATGTGCCTGTGACAGATACCACACACGATTCTAACTTGTGACTGGGTGGTTTCCATGTGTGCTGCCTTCTGTAAAGTCAACAGATTCTTTTTTGAAACTGTTCTATCTGAACATCTTAATCCCTGAGTCCTATTGGAATATTTGCCTAGAGAGGAAAACAGACCATGTGTCACATCCTGTTCCTGTGAGCTGTCTAGCATGCTTCAAGAGCAACGCGATCAAGAATTCAATATGGGATATACCTGGTCTCTTGTCACAAAAGGGAGTTATGAAGTTCTAAATTTCAAATTCTGGATCTAACTCTGCATTCCAATTAATAAGGGTAGTAGATCATATTGATGACAGTTGTCCAAATACAGAAAATAACTGCTATATTACTTCCTGCCATTCTTCCTGATTTCAGGGGTCAGACATGCTACATATTGCAACAAAGAGGTCCCATCCCTTGGGCTGATATAACTCTCAGATAAGCTGTACACAGAGGAGCCCACATTTGAACCTCATGTCCTATCTTTTTCGGTGGTGCACATTAGGCACCAAAATGAGAATATGAGTGGCTGAAACACACCAGACCCTTCCTCATTTTTGCCTTTTCATTTTCCTGATACTTCTAGGTACTAGGAAGTTGCTCCTTCTGATATTGAGCCACCCTTATTCTATTATCTCATATTTTGAAGAGCACTGTATTCTTACTTTTTTGGCATATTATGGGGGTACAAATTAAGGTTTCAAAAAATGCCCTTTCCCCCCTCACCCCATAGGTCTGAGTTTCCAGCATGACCATCCCCTGATGGTACACATCTCACTCACTATGTATATAGCGACTATCCTCCCCCCTCCCACCTGCCCAATACTGAATTACTGTAGTACCTATGTGTCCATTTATGTGCTGTTCAGTTAATACCAATTTGCTGGTGAGTATATGTGGTGCTTGTTTTTCCATTCCTGGGATATTTCACTTAGGAGTATGGGTTCCAGCTCTAACCAGGAAGATATAAGATGTGCTACATCACCATTGTTTCATAGAGCTGAATAGTACTCCATGGTATACATATACCACATTATATTAATCCATTCTTGGATTGATGGGCACTTGGGCTATTTCCACTGCCTTGCAATTATGAATTGTGCTGCTATAAACATCCGGGTGCAGGTGTCTTTTTCTTTTTGTAGAGTGTCGTTGGATCTTTTGGGTAGATGTCCAGTAATGGGATTGCTGGATCAAATGGTAGATTCACTTGTATCGCTTTAAGATATCTCCATATTGCTTTCCACAGAAGTTGAACTAGTTTGCAGTCCCACCAGTAGTGTAGGAGTGTTCCTCTCTCTCCAAACAAATGCTGGTGTGGATGCGGACACTTTTCAATAAAGGCCATTCTCACTGGTGTTCAGTGATATCTCATTGTGGTTTTGATTTGCATTTCCCTGATGAGACATGTTGAGCATTTTTTCATGTTGATTCTTCTGTCACCTTTAAAAAGTTTCTGTTCAAGTCCTTTGGCCACTTTTTATAATAGGGTTATTTGTTTTTTTCTTGCTGATTTTCGTGAGTTCTAAGTATATTTTAGTTATCAGCCCCTTATCAGATTCATAGGATGCAAAAAGTTTTTCCCATTCTGTAGGTTGTCTGTTTACTTTCATGACGATTTCTTTGGCTGTGCAGAAGCTTTTAAGTTTCATCATGTCCCATTTTTGTTGATGCTGTGATTGTCTTTGGGGACTTCTTCATAAACCCTTTGCCTAGGCCAATGTCTAGGAGTGTTTCCAACATTTTCCTCTAGAATTCTAATAGTTTCATACCTTAGGTTTAAGAGCACTGTATTTTAAGAGGCTTCTTGTCATTTGTTAGTGACTTCCTACTCTGTGCCTTGCCACTCCTTGCTACTGTTCCTATCTTCACTTTCTATCTACATTTTTTGACCTTAATGATTGTCCTCATATTGTGTACTGTAAAGGTGTCCAAATAGAGGGTGCCTTTGGGTGAGTACTCTCACCCTGAAGGGTTGTGTTGTCTTCAAGTAGAAATTGGAGGCAACGTTTGTCTGCTGTTTCCCTTAGCTACAGTTGTGTAATATCATCGTGCCCCACAGGTTATAAGTGGAGGTGACATCTGAAGTTCAAGATAAATCTGCATCAAAGGGAGAAAAGAGGGTAACCCTCCTTTCTTCCATGGTTCTCCTTATGATAGACTGAGTAACTTTGGGGATGGTAGAACAAAAGTGGGAGGGGGGAGTGTGACTTCATCCTTAATGGTGCCTTGTCTATAAGTGTTTAAGGTAACCTAGGATACTTCAGCAAAACATAATTTCATTGGTTGCCCTGATCCAGCATTGAAGGAAGAAAATGGTCCCAGAATTGGACAATTGGACAAAGGGGTCTGTAACCCCGCAGATGACAGACACATCATTGTGGTATGCATGTTGGTCTCCCCAGAGAACCCATCCCTATGTGCCCAATTGCACAGATGTCAGTCTCTGCACCCCAAAGGAGTGGAAGGTGGCTCAGAGCTGGTGGATAACCTCATGTACCAATAAGGTGGACATTTCTAGGCTTGCTCCAACTGGTATGCGAGTTTGGTCATGTTCTTCCCTGTGATGCTGAGTTCTTTGTCATGAGCTCCCAACTAAAATACCTTACATACCAGAAGAAGGCTGCTTAAATGTCTTTTCTACGTTTGTTACCATGGAAATCATGGGAAATGACAACATCTTGGGTCAAGTGGAATATACAGAAGTTTGATATCCCTTTCTGGATATCCCTTCCTGGGTCACTGTTAACTTTCACATACTGCATTTTTCTTCCTGGGTCCTGTAGAAACATGGGTATTACAAATGGTTGTGACGTTGCTCCAAGAGCACTCGAGCATGATACTGATGCTTCTAAAATTTGGGTTTGTGAAAAGGACATGAGCAAAGCCTTTCGTGTTGCTGAGCATTCAGCAGTTTCTGATGAGAAGGGGAGAGTTCAGAGAAAAGGAAGGACCATAAGGTTTGAAAAGAATCTTTCCCAGTTAGGAAGGTGGCATCATTCATGTCGTCTATGTCACGCACTTCCTGAGAATGGGGATTATGACTCGGTGCTGAAATCATTCCTTAGAGCTGCTTACTAAGATTTCATGAATTATGGGATAAGCAGACACTACAATGAGTCTCAGTAGGAGACATCCAAATTGTATGACCTGTGTCATTACTTACCAGTGTGGATGTGCTATAGCGACGTGTGAGAATTTCTTGTTGCTGGTGTGACTGTTCCTCCCGGGGCCGACTGAAGGTGTCCTGCATGCCCTTCTGCAGCTGCTGGCCCTGAAGTCTTGAGCAGGAAGAACTGGATGACCAAAGGGATGTCGCTGGAGATGAGTTTGTCAGCCCCTGGGGGAGAAGGAGACCAGGAGTTATGAGAGATTCAGCCATGGAAGTGTCTGCTGAAAAACTGTTAAATGGATTGCTAGTATTTTAAGTCTCAAAGTTTTGCTTCTTTCCCCTTAATGTGACCCTTAATGACACACTTAATGTCATCTGAGGATCCTCTTTGCTGTGATGCTTTCCCTTTGTAATTCTATAACACTAAAATCGAATTGAGTCCGAATTTCTTTTTCCTAGTAAAATCTCTAATGTCTTTAATCTGGGACTGAACAGTGCTAATGAGGTTAACAGACACAACAGTTTCTTTCGTAAACATTATGGCGAGTTGGACCAAATCAGTTCCTGTGTGCAGTGTATTGGCAGCTGGCTCTTCTAGTGCTATGAGTTCCTGTTTCTGAATACTCTCAAATTACTGTATTGCACAAATACTTGTAGCACTCTATCATAGTACTGATATTTTTTTCCCCCGAATTATTTGTCCTCCCAGAGGCTTGAATGCCAAAAACCTGAAGTGGTTCTCACCTGGGTAAAATCAAAGTATTGGCTACAGTTGCACTGGGCTGTGCTCTTGTTGCTCTAGCAGAAAACTTGGTTCCTTCTCGTGTTTAGAGGTCCCTTGTCAAGTTACTCCTTGAGTCACCTTTAAATTAATGTGCACTCATCTTTCAAAGGACCCATCTTAGATTTGCTTCTGAATCTCATGTGGACTTCTTCCTCTCCTCCCTCTTTTATTTCATTGGTAGTTTCCTTTCCTGATGATGTCACCAATTGACTGACCCTAAGATTCAGACATGATCTGGGGCCCTTCATTTCCATGTTCCCTGGATGACCCTGGCCATGTCACATATGTTCACAGGTACTAAATGTAGGAAGAAGCCATCTTTGGGTTCATGAACTTGGTTCCAGTTGGAATTTCTAAAAGAGTGATCCTGGAAATCCCAGAGAAAGGCTGGTAGAGCAGTGACATGGTTGTAAGGTGGGAAGGTCTCCTGCTTTTTTCCTCTCCCAAAAATGGATGTAGTTATGTGTCCATGGGTTTAAACGTAGACCTTCCTCACTTGTGGGATCTTCCTTACAGGCCGAGAGTTCCCAGATGACTGCAGAAGATACTTAGGACTCATTTCCTCTTTGAGTGTCTTGAGGTTGGGTTTTAATGCCCACCATGTGTGCTGAAATGTGCATCTCTATGCCACATTCCTCATTATGTTGAGGGAGAAATTGGGTCTAAAAATCTTTTGGTGTATAAGACTTACTGTTCTCCATTCTTTGACCTGGTAAGATGGTGTATATATAATTTTCCTTGGACCAATTAATGCTTTTAGTGAAAACATCCATTCTCCTCTCTGACATGTCCCTTCCTTAGGTTTCTGTACTTCAGGGGAGCCTAGCTGAGGTCATGCCTTTTCAGAAGCAGCTGCTGAATGTGCCCACTTCTTAACCTGGCATCTAAGCCCCATCTTTTCAACCACTGCTAAATACAACCAAGGTGACTCTTTGGGCCTTGCACGAGAATGTCCTGTATGTCAATTTGGGGCCTATTTTTGTCAGTTTGGGATGGACTTAGGTGGACTTTTTCACCATCTCACCTTTCTGATAGGGATGTTTGCTCACTTACTCCCCTTGGGGAGATCCACTGGCTGGGGATTACATGGGCAGTATTTATTTTGGGTCAGGATCACCACTACTTTCTCCCTGGCTGCTTGCATGCATGGTTCTCCGTTCTCGGGTATTCAATCTCTTCTGTGTGGACTCCCTCTGGGTAGTGGAGACAAGAGTTGAGGACTTGATGTCCATGCTCTATAGAGCTAGTGGTATAACCCATGTATCAGAAAGGAGTTGTTTTCTGTCCATCTTGATCTCGGGTTGAGCTGCCGACATGGTTGCCTGGAAATTGACACAGGTGTGTACTCGCTGAGGGACATCCCAGGCTCTCCTAGCTGTGGTGAGTTGAGATTTGTCCAACAAAGAACTTGATCCATGATACTGGAGTATTGTAGCCTTCTACCTCTGTTGCTGGGCAGGTAGCTATGACAGATGTCACATAATTCTCACTTGTGCTTGGGTGGGTTCTACATGTGTTTGTCTTCTGTGCAAGTCAGTAGGTTCTATTTTGTGGTCTATTTGAAAGTCTCAGTTCTGTCTTACTGGAATAAAGGTTGGCCTAGAGGTGAAGTGATCTGTATTAACATTTCCTTTGTCCCGTGAGCTGTCCAGAATGTTTCTGGATTCACTCGATACTGGATATACCTGCTCTGTTACAGTCCTCTTAAGACAGTGCTGAGGCCCTGCATTTATTTCAAGAGTTAGGATCAACATCTACATTACTCTCAGGAATGATTATCCTGACAAATTAATTTCAAATGTACAACACAGTCCTATTCTGCTACTTGCTACAACTCATGATGACTTCTGAAGTCAGAGCCAATAGGCACACATCTATCAGGTCCTTATGTTGATTTTTGGAACTAGAGTAATGCACTCTGCAAGGAAGTGTCCATGTATGTACCACATGTCTGGGTACATGGTTTATATTCTAAACCCAAAGACCTGAAAATCCAGTACCTTTCTGTGGTATGCTTTTGGGGCTGAAATGAGGATGGGTGGGTGACTAACAGATGTTCGGTATGTTATTCCTTCAGACGTTAGCCTCCCCCATTCCCATGCTTCTGAGTATCAAACTTGCCACTTCCAGAACTTCTGCCATACTCATTTACTTATGCCCTCTTTAAAGGTGCTACATCTTCAGCAGAACATCATCATTTATGACTTTATATTTTTGCCTGGCTAATATCTTCACTTTGTCTTTAGGATATTGACTCTGTATCTTGGTCTTAATCCTTGTATGGGTTCAGTTTTCTAAAACAGATAATACCTTTTATGTGACTTTCTTTGCCCTGAGCATTCTTGTAGTGGCAAATACTGCCTGAGCATAAATGCTGGAGATGCTCTGAGAAATACTTTGTGTTTCCTAAGTGGCCGAGGGGACATGCATTTTGGTGGTCCTTCATGGTATTTGTACTTGGATGTCCTCTGAAGCTGTGATCTCAGGGATTTACTGTTGAACATGCCCCCAGACAAAGCTCAGGTGTAGGTTCTGGAAGATTGAGGTGGACAGACCCTAGTATGTTCAGACTACATTGCTTTGTCACCCCTAGAAAATGCCTGTGTTAGACAGGAGGGTGACTGGTGCACCTTCTCTGGGCAACCAGGTCCACTCTGGAGACACGGAGCTCGTTTCCGAAACCATTGAGTTCTGTAGTGTCATATTGTTGGATGTAACTGCCTGTTGACGCAGAACTATGAGCCAGTGACCTTTCTCTGGGCTGAAAAGGTCACTGCTTACCCTGCCTTCCACTCACTAGAATTTCTCGTGTTTAAAAAATGCTTTTGTGTAAAGACTGGCTCAGAAGTCTTGGAATAGCCATTATCTGGAAACAAAAAACGCCAGGTCTAGTTTTGTTATAAACTTGCTGTTGGTCATTATAGCTGCCAGATGATTGCAGTCACTTCATCCTGCACAGGGACAAACCTTGTGAATAACAAAAGCTCACCAGTCAGGAGTCAAGTCTGAGGCCTTGGGCATCTTACTCCGTTAGTAAAGCCAGTGAAAATGCAACTAGTGGATACGTATGTACAGTGTCACAGTGGGGAATAGGTGGCCCGAAGGCCACATGTAGCCTTCTGGATCCTTTTTTTCTCCTAACTACAATATTTTATGGGGGTATAAATGCTTAGTGTACACAAACTGCATTTGTACCTCCCAAGTCAGAGCTAGAACTATGCAACCTTTTGAGTATGTGGAAGTTTTACATTAAAAATTGATTTATATATTCATTACCCCATGAATATATACACATGAAGAAAACTAAAAACTGTCACCTGCTTCAATCTCATAATAAAACTTCATTGGATGAGAAGTTGGTTCTTACCTACTAACAAAAATCTTTTGGTTTTGAGACGGAATCTACTGGTGAAGCGTCTGAATGTTGCCAAAAGGACAAATCATTTAGGGTTTTACAGAAACGTGGTTAACAAAGCAGCAGTAGGGTTTGAGAGAACTGACTGCAATTGTGATAGTAGCTCGAGGTACTATTACAATTTTACATTGTAATAGCCATTACATTGTAGCATGACGTGCTGTTAGTATTTTATCATTGTAAATGCTGTTAGATGGCTATTACAAGGTGCTATTACAATTTTGATAGTATTTTCCTCACACTCCAGCTTCTAACAGCACCTCATGCTACAAAGAAATCTCTCATGAAATAGTAAATTGATGTGGCAAACTTCGCTGTGTTCTTGTTATAAGAAAGTGCCCCAGTGATGCCACCCTTCAGCGACTGCTACCACGATCAGCCAGCCAGCAGCTGTCAATGTGGAGGCAATACCCTCTAGCAGTGAAGATTACAGCTTGCTGGTGGAGCGGGAGTTATTTTGAAAGTTCAGGAAGTTTCGACTCACTGCGAAGGCTGTACTACAGGATCCAGGAGGCCACCACAGAATCGGGCACTGACCACCGCAAAGGCTTCAAGGCTACTTTCCATTGCCCCAAAGTTGTAGGTTGGTTTTGATTATCACCCTGCTAACCTGTGGTGACAAGAACTGGTCATCCTTTAGCTTGTATGCCTAATGTTTGTGTGAAAGCGGGTGCATTCACATCAGAAGGCACATGACACTGTGCCATGACATTTTTCCTGTCTTGATTCCATGGAGAAATGCCAGCTTCATTTTGTTTCTGGAAACAGCCATACAGTGACTTCATTAACAGTGCCGACTGAGCCTGGGCCATTCTGATCTCTCCTACAGTTTGTACAGACTGGTCTCTAGACCTACGGGGTCTTCAGTCTGCTCTGTGGAAGATTGTCTTCCAGTCATTGTCTTTGTGAGTCGTAGGACCAGTATGTTCACATGGAAATTGCCATGACCTCTTGGGAACTAGGGAAAAATTTCAGCAAGTGGTGATCAATTCTTGATCACCACAGAATTTCAGGTAGAGTAACCTGAGGATGACTACCTGAGCACTGCCTTGGAGAACAATGGTTATCGCTGGGAAATAATCCTCTTACCTGCACAGTCATCCTCTAGGTTTGTGCTGTTTTCAACTGAAATCATTACCTCTGTCAGTCACCTTACAGTGTCTGGAGACCACTGAGCCAGATTCAACACAGGTCAGTAGGATAGGATGAGTAGGAAGATCTAGGTGGGAGTTCCAGGGTGATCTTGGGTGTTTCTGTGTGGGGTCTGTGATTGGACCCAAAGTCTTTCGTATCCTTCAACGCAGTGATGGAGATGGGAGAAGGTGGGCATGGAGAGTTCGTGTACCCTCCATTTCTTGAGTACGCTGAGTCTCAAGTTAGTGGCAAGTTGGACTTAAGGCTACAGTGATAAGGGACTGGGGCTTTGTATGATGCCAAGTAGAAGCTCAAACCTATGCTCTGGAGGGTTTCAAGTGTTCTTGGCTTCCTCTCTGTGAGTCTCAAGGGATGGAGCTTGGTGCTGATCCAAGCTGACCAGATAGAATGTACCTGCTGTGTAGACCTTGTCTTTATCCTGTAAATCTATGGATCCAAGGATTCTTCCTCCACTTGGGCAGCTCTGCAGCTTTTTAAAGGCTTCACTGGGTGAAGGAGTAGGTGTGTATACCTACTCTTAGTTTCTACTTCTGATCAATCTTCCCTGGCACCTTTGAGTGTCCATGGCCCCATCGTGTGCATCTGGCGAGTCCATCAAACATGGACTGTAGGAGGCAGACTGCAATAGGACATGTGTTTGAGACCAAAGACACATGGCTTGTTCTTGTAGCTTATTGTTCATTGTCTATCTTTTGATGCTGGACACTTCCTGGGATGTCTGGGGGGCCCATAGTAAATCTCCACCTGGGCACAAGCAGCTGGAACAGCAGCCTGTGGGCCTCAGCCTCTCCAGTTTTCAGTGGGCCACTGAGCTGGAAGGGGGGGATGGAGTTGCATTGTTTCTCACTGGAAATGTTCATGAAATGCTTATAGCACACAATACGGAGATGGGCTGGAATCCCTTCACATTCCTTAAGTCATAGGCCTTGCTTGCCTCTGCTTGGGAAGGTTTCGTGTTGGGTTTTAGCTGAACATGGGCTATGCCACTGTTCTGTGCCACTTTCCAGGCACACAACAGAAATCACTCTAGTTTGCTCCATTGTTCCCCGACCTTCAGGTTTTTGGTGACTGAGAAGAAACTCAGGATGTGCCATGTAAATGAAAGCAAGTAGCTTTTATCAAAAGACTTAAAAGTACACTTGAGGCTTGGAAAGAGCAGTTGTCCTGAAAGGGAAGGGGTTTTGGTCTTATGAAGTTTTACTAATTGAGGGAAAGTATACTTAAGTCTACAGGGTTGGTCTTTACTAAGAATTTGGGTAGTAATTCTTAGAATTGGGTTCCCTTCCATTTATGTTACATAATTTTGGAATTGTCCTGGTGAATTTTAAAGGTGGAACAATCTGAAAACAAGGTAAATGATACTGTAATTAGCCAACGTTCTTGTATGGTGACGAACATGGTTCATGTAGGTTTGTGTTGGTGACAAGCCAGTTGATGCCAGGTCTTGTATGGTTATAAACCCCCTTAGTTACTCTAACACCTGAACCCATGTGCAATCCTGCATCCAGTCGTCTCAGCACTGTCTCCTTCTGAACGGCAGCCCAGCAGCCATAGACAGGTCCCTTTCTGTCCCAGGGTTAGGTTCCTGTAAACTTCACACAGAGTATCGTCCAGAGTAATGAGGGATCATGTGTCTTCTCCCCAAAACTTCATGACAGACAACTATGTGGCATATTTTCCATTTGGATTCATTTGACTGCCTTAAGCTAAACTGCCCTGTGCAACCTGATTCAGCAGAAGAGGGTTAGCAGCCCTTAGTACAGGCTCCTCCTTTCATCCCCTATCATGGAGGGGCAGATGAGTCCTCATGATTACACCTGAGAAACCTTCCCTGTGGTCAGTAAGCTTGGGGACGTGAGTCTGTGCATACCGGATTGTGAAGCATAACCTTAGGTGTTACCTAACCTCAGGATCTTTTTCCCTGGCTCTAATGCTTGGGATGGTTCAAAGTAATATTCTGACACACCTGGGGAAAAAGGCTAATCCTCCCTTACAGGGAGCCTTGTACATGCCCTGGTTCACCTCATGTGGAGGTTATCTTCTAGTTTGAAACATTACACATGGTGTGGCTAATGACTGCTACAACTTTTAAAACACGAGTCTGCAGGGGGACTTCAGTTCTCTGTGTCGCTAATGGTTGGAGGACCTCAATCTTGACTTCAACTACTCATACAACCAGGGGTTAGCAGTAGTGACAAGCTTCACACTTTCTCTGTAGTTCCATGCAGCTGTGCCCATTCCTGGTGAGAGGCTGTTAAGTATTCACCGAAACAACCTTGACACCCTACATGTCATCTGAGGATCCTCTTTGCTGTGATGCTTTTTAGTGTCACCTTCCTACTAAACATCTTACCAATCTGCAAAGCTTTCTTAGATACCCCCTTATTTTAATATCCGTTGCTATGAAAGCAAGAAAAATATGAAAGTGGGAGAAACAGATCATCTCTATTGCATACAGACTGGATCCAGTGCTGATGTCTTAAGATGATCACACAGAAGTGGAAACCTAATGTCATTTAATGCATTTCCGATAATATATTCTTCGCTGTATTGGGAAGATGCCTTAAATTTGAGTCCTCCAGAAAGGACTCAATATCTTATAACAAGTGAGATGGACCATTCTAAGAAGTTCAAAATACAGAAACCATAGCTAATAAAAACCAAGAGGTACATTGAGTTTTGTCCTCTGTGTTCCCCATGGGTGGTAGTGAAGCTGGAAGGGGAAACACTGCCTTGGGAGGAAGTGGAAATAGGTTCCTGACCTTGATCTTGCTGGCAGTGCACTGAAAATCTTAGGTGTGCTGTCTGTGGGTGGGTTCTGGTGCACATGATCATGGCTTTGGTTGCCTTCAATTGGTAAATCCTAGAGTGGGAAAACATGGGCACTGTGCTAGGAGTCTGTGAGTGACCCTGATTCTTTCCCCCTGGATTGTTGAGTAAAACAGACTCTGAAGTCTGAGTACACCTTGTGATGAGCAGGTATTCATAGTCACAGACTGAAATGTGCCCTGGAAACTTCCCTGAAAACTCACTGTGGTTGGTGCAGTGGCTTGGAAATTCACTCTAAGGATGTGTGAGAACAGTGTTCTCCCAAGATTTCTGGGGCAATGTTTCATTTGTACGAAAGTTATGGAAAGAGAAGACAAGCTTCTGGCTCTGTGGTCAATAGTGTCATGTTCTCTGGGCAGGAAGGGCTTGGTGTTAAGGGTGAGGACTCTGAAGTTGTCCCCACTGCCGTGGTGTGGAGAGCTGGGCCTACTGGCTGTGCAGGGCACAAGCACTAGCCAGAGCTCTGATGTGACGTGGGAGCAGCTGCTGGCCTTGCTTTCCGGGCTGGGGCCCCTTGCACATTTGTGCTAATTCACCTTTGGTGTAAGGTGGTTCAGCGAGCCTTGGAAGGGGGCTGCCTGGGCAGAGGGTGGGAGGATGGTACAGAGCTATTGGAAGTGATGTCTTTTGGGGGTGCTTAGTGTGGAATGCTCTGCCTCTTGGAGCTATGCCAGCCCACACCTCATGAAAAGCGCACAGACCTTGTGTTCCACCGTGGAATACCAGTCTGCCCTTCTCTGGGGCTGAGAACCAGGTTTGTCCTGTTGTGTCCCACTTGAGATGCTTCTATGAAACCAACTGCACAGGACTGATACTTGTACCTGAGAATTGGTGGCAGAGAACATCATTTTGGGGGGAGTTTTTAATTGTATACTTGGTTTCTTTCATAGAAATCCTGAATATTTGATAATGGCTATTTTAAATTATAATCTGAGTGTTTCGTAGCATTTGACTATTTGTAGTTTAGATGAACACTACTTACAATCTCTAGATCGAGTTGCTAAAATAAAGTCACTATTTCACTATTTGTTTCCTTGATTGGGATTATTCAGCGATTACATGGGGAGGCCCATTATTTGGAATACAAAGTACGACTCAGCTTATGGGTTTCTGTGAAGGTAAAGTGTAAAATTTGACAGGCATGGCATTAACTTGATAGTGCTGGTAACAACCAGTCAGTACCAAGATACGGGCTTAAAGAAACTGTCCCTTATAGTTCTGAGAGAAGTGTGACCTGGGTCTGTCCTTGCTCTAGACGACGATCTATGTTCTTGCCTTATCTTCCTTGTACAGCCTCCTGCATGCTTTCGTTCATTACCTTTTCATGTCACTCTGGGGACTCACTAGGGTGCCACAGTTGAGAATGCATCTTGGGATTTGTCTGATGCTCATGTCCAACCCTGTCCCCTCCCAGGTTGTCTGTTACAGCCCAACCGGGTCCCTTGCCCACTGCCCTGGTAAAGCACATATACTGACACATCAGGGACTGCAGCGGAGGAGGGTTGTCTTTTACAAGGTGCCAGGTTGAGGAGATGGGAGTCACTTCTGAAGGCAACAGATACTTGTCTTGTGTCTTTTATCCATTCGGCCAGCCTATGTCTCTGGAGTGGGGAGGTCAAGCCATTCACAATTATTGAGAAGTGATAGTTGGGGCAGATTTCTGTTATGTTGGGTTGAACTTTGTTGCGTTTTCTCTCTTGAGCCATTGTAGTATCTGGGCTTTGATCTTTAGCTTTGAGTAGATTTACATGCGTGAGTGTTTGTTGTGCTGATCCGCGGGTAACAATGTTCTGAGTACTTCCTGAAGGGCTGGTCTTGGTGAATTCCCTCAATCATTGCTTATTTGAGAATGTGTTGATTTCTCCTTCATATAAAACACTTAGTTTTGCAGGGAATACGATTCTAGGCTGGGTGGTGGTTTGTTTCAGAAGATTGAGAATGGGACCCCAGTCTCTCCTTGCTTTTAAAGTCTGAGAAGTCTGGTGGTGTTCGAATAGGCTTTCCCTTGTATATTACTCCTTTTGTCTGACAGCTAGAAGGGCCTCTTTAGTTGATACTTTGGTCAGTCTGATGACTGCATGTTGTGACGTGTTCCTGTTGGCATTGAATCTCCCAGGGGTCCTCTTAGCTTCTTGAACTTGTATATCAAGATTTTGAGCAAGGCCTGGGAAATTTTCCTCTTACCTTCAAATAGCTTGCCAACCCTTGAGTGTTTCCTCCTTCCCCTTCTGGTAACCCTATGACATTCACATTAGGTTTCTTCACAT
Organism: Microcebus murinus; assembly: GCF_040939455.1. NCBI lineage: Eukaryota > Metazoa > Chordata > Mammalia > Primates > Cheirogaleidae > Microcebus > Microcebus murinus. Next base: position 87,379,043 of record NC_134106.1, read on the forward strand.
AATCCCACATCTCTTCTAGGCTTCGCTCTTCTCTTTTCTCTGCTCTGTCCTTGTGACTGACTGACTTAATTGGAAGGTGTTACCTTCAATCTCAGTTTCTATCTTTTGTTTGATCTACCCTGTTCTTGAGGCTTTCCACTGTATTTTGTAGTTCCCTAAATTCATTTCCAGATGTTGGGTTAAACTTTTCTTCATGGTGTCTATTTCTTTAGTGAATTTTTGTTCCAGGTCCTGGAGGCTTTTTGTGGTTTCTTTGTGTCGGTTATCGAGTTATTCTTGCAGGTCATTGAATTTTAAGATCCACATTCAAAATTCCTCTTCTGTCATTTTGGTTGGCTGATCTTGGTTGGTGTCCATTTCTAATGGGCTGGTGTTCCTCTTTGGGGGTGTGTTTTTTCATTTGGTTCTCCATATTTGAATTCCTTCGCTGATTTCTTCCCATGTCGATAGTTGTTGCTTCTTTCCTTTTAGGTTTTTGTTTTTGGGTATTCACCTGCCTTGTTTAGTTTCTGAGCTAGTAGGTGTCTGTGGGTGAGATTCGACCACTCCCTGTAGAATGAGTCATTGCCATGAAAATGTTGTGCAGATGTACTCCCTGTCAGTAGGTGGCGCTTGCTTGGAGGAACAGGCTACGCTGTTTTGTGTCCTGTAACCAGCTCTTGTTCCTCTAGAGAGGCACTCTAGTGCCTCTGGTGGTGGGTGGGCCCCTGGGATTTCCAGCTGTGTCCTTTTCTCCCCCTCAGTGAGGGCTGGTGTGGGAGTGAGTCTGGGCAGAGATGGGTTGGGTAAGCCTGCCCTCAGGCACCACCAATGCCGTTAGAAGGGGTCAAAGTTCTGTTCTCTGCCAGGAAAAGCTGTCAGGGAGGGGCTGGAAAGGCCCTGTTCAGCCAGAAAGTCTGCATATGGGAGTGGGGCTGTCTGAGACCTGCAGTCTGGAGCAGGCCTCCCCTCTTTCCACCCTCCCCAACTCCGTGGCTACTCCCGGGCCTCTGCCAGCAGGCTGGACATCATGCCACTAGGGCTCCCCTGACTGTATTGCTGACGGGAAGTTCCCTGCACAGGAATGCCACCTGGGCTGGGCACACAGCCTCCCTTTGGGTGGAGGGGTGCCCTCTAGGACACGGATCTGCCCCTGAGGGTGCACACACCTAAGTAGGCTGTTCATGTATATCCTTTCTGTGCCCTGGGCAATGAGATCTGGGTGTACGGGGTCTAGTTTGCATGTCGGACCTCTGGGCCCCAGAGTTCAAACTATATCCCCACCAGGGAGAGGAGTGCCAGTCCCAATTCACCCATGGGGAGCCCAAGCTGGGTCTATGTCTCTCAGCCTCAGGTCTGCCCCATTCTCCTGGGATGACTGTGCCAGCAGCACTTGGGAGGGCTGGTGGTTAGGGAGCTCACCATCTGAGTTCCTCTCAGTCAGCTGTAGGTCCCCAAACAGGAAAGGTCCCGTTCCCTGGAGGTGCCTCTGGCTGGTGTCTATATTATCCCTCTCGCCAGCTGCGGGACAGGGTCGGTAGGGGGAGAATGAGACAATATGGTGCCTGCCACGCAGCTTGGGTTTGTGCATAGGGAAGTGCTCTGCGGGACTTGGGAGCCTGGTGTTGTCTTCTACAGACTGTACTGCTCACTGGGCTGGTGTCCGCAGGTCTCCCCACCTGCTAGGGAGCCCACCAGCAGTCCGAGATGTAAGGGGGAAGGGAAAGTTAACTACTCCACCTACCCTTGCTGCTGGTCTCCAGGCTGCTCTGGAGGTCTCTTCTTCCAGTTCCCCTCCCCAAACTCCTGCTATGGTCTCAGGTATGCCTCCTTCCGACCCTCGTCCAATGTATGGTCGTCTTCTTGCTTCTCGTAATGTCTGCTAGAATCTCTTTTCTGCAGAGACAACTCTGTCTGGTGGTGGTCTCTGCCATCTTCGGGAGTAACTTTTCGATCCATCTCCCTAGGCATGTTGGGGCTAAGGTTTTTAAAGGTGGTTTGATGAATATAATGAAGGGCTAGGAATTTGGGTTTGATGGGCTGAGGATGAACTCAGCTGGGAAGCAGAAACTGTCTGAGATGGAAATTGCTGGGAAGGGGGGTCTCAAGTATTGTTGCATCCTATCCCATGGCTGTCCCCAGTTCCAGTTGAGGTCAGTGAGTCTCTCCAAATGCAGAGTCCTCAAAATAACTCAAAGAGCAGTGTCAGGCTTTACAATTGCAACATTATCTATAGAAGCACTAGTATTAGGCTTTGTGATAGCAATGTTATCTATGGGAGCCATTGGAAGTGACAATCCTTGAACCTGTCAGGATGTGTGCTATTAAGCAGTAACCGCAGACAGCATAAAGATATTAGACAACAACGGCGGGCTAACTTTTGGCTATGTACTTTCATAGAAATTGGACTCCATACTATTTATGCCTGTGGTTTTACATTGTCATACAGGCAGTTTCGCTATGCTCTCATGCCCTTCTGATCATACTGAGCCCACACGGGCAACTTGGAAGCTGCTCCTGTCAGTGTCAGGGGACTTGGAATCTCAGTTGTGTCTGTCCTTCTAAGCCTGGCCATGTCATGTAACATGCTCACCAGTTCTGAGGCTTTGGATGCAGACATCACAGGGGCTGGTGCTGTGTCTGGAACACTTGGTATGCTTTTGGGAAGTGCTGTTTCTGGAGGAGGATGGTGAACTGTGATTGGGATTGGAGAAGCACTGAAGGGACAGTCTCAAGTTCAAGGGGAACTTCTGAGAGTATGCATCTGAGTGTCCTTCCTGGGGATGAGACTGATCTCTTACCACCTCTACCTGCCCTAGTACGAAGACTTCTTCCCCCAGGACATCCCAGGTGTGAAATGTCCTGCTCTGTTGGTAAATTACTTTTCACAGGGAAACAAGTGGACCTTGAGGGTGGAGTGTGGCCTGGGGCAGCCTGGCCTTGCGGGGGAGGGTCAGAAGCCTGGCTTTCCAACAGCAGCAGAACAGGCCCAGTGCCCACTGCAGTGAGCCCTGCTGGCTCCACCTTCCTAGAATGGGACTTGTCTCTGGGGAGGACATTCTGTACAAGGCCCTGTCTCTGATTGAGGTGTGTCCCCACCTCTACCTTCCTCACTGCTTACTGGAATCGGATAACTCCAGGTATAAAACTTCAGTCACTTTTCCTTCACTGAAACGAAGAATTTTGCTAAAACTTTTTCTCTCACAACAGATGGTAGAGTTTTCTTCAGACATCTAAACTGAGGTCTAAATTTCTTCTAGAATATTAAACTCATTCCTGTATGGAGATGAAATCAGTCATGGAGTTTAGGTTTTCACATGTGTGAATATTTTAACATATATGGGTTAGTGCATCTCACTGCCACTTCTAGATACATACTGAAGAGGGGAAATAGGATCTGAAGTCTTACTGTTCCCCATGTTACTGACTTGAAACTCATTTTCAGGTCTCTACCTTGCTAGACTTACTCTAGAGCTTGTTGGCAGCTCCGAAAACTGAGTACTAAGAACTGTCTGCCTCTCACTTGAATCTGAGGAACAGATGTTGGTTCCCTTCTGCGACATGTCCCTCCTCAGCTGCCATGAATCCTAGGGGCCAGTGTCCTTCCATTTGACCCTCTGAGTTGAAAGAGAAGGAAAATGAGATGCCTTGAAACCCTTTTGAAACCCTTTGTTCAGTCTCTGGCAGACCTCGCCCTGGTGCCTGGCTTAGGTACTGTGTGTGTCCTCAGGTGTAGGAAGTGTTGGCTCATGTGTTGGGCTTTACCTCTGCCCACCTGTGTTGAGAAGTCTGACCCCATGGGCTGAGCCCTGCTTGATAAAGCCAATGTCATGCTTTGACCCTTGTGAATATTTTTGTTCTTTGTGTCACTCAGGTCATTTCCAAGCCAGGGTACCTATGATGGTCCAGGTAAGGGCTCTCACCACATTTTGTGCCCTGGTGGTAAATCTAAATCTGATTTAGAATCTCCCAAGTAACTCGGTTCACTGCAGTGACTTGGGAGTACATCCTGAGGAAGCAAAGTACTGAACACAGAATGTGATGTAGTCTGCTTAGACTTTTTTGGAAGATGTTTAATTGGTACCAGTTTACTCCAAGAGAAGGGTGGTAGAATCGTTGGCTTCTATGGTCAACAGCATGTTCTCTGGGCAGGAAGGGTTAGAAGTCTTTGACCTAGGAGCAGGACTCTGAAATCCTTCCCATCCCACTGGAAGGCTACGCCTGTACAGTTCCCTCGGCAAAAGCGTGAGCCCACAGCTCTTCTGAGATGTGGGAAGCCCCTGTGAATCTTGTTTCCCAGTCTTAGACCCTTTCAGATTTGTACCTGCTGATTTTCTTCAGGTGGTTCAGGGAACTAGAAGAGCCACCACTAGGGATTGCGGGAGGTCAGAGTGTCTGGAGACTTTGTTGTGGATCTGTGCAAGTGAGAGGAGTCCTGTCTCCTGGGACAGCTGTGCTGACCCCAGCTCATGAGAAGCAAGGGTCTATGTGGTCCCCTGTGATGTGTGGCCTGCTGGGCAGCTGAGTCTTTCTGGTGTGAGGACATTCGGATGTTTCCAGTGGTCTCTGATCAAAGATGGGCATTTTAGTGTTTTTCCTGCTTATGTCATATGTAATAATTAGGATGTGACTGGTGTACTTCTACACAAATGGGTGTTTAGATACTAGCAAGGAACATTTCTGGGCACAGAATATTGGGTGAAGGTTTTTAATTGCATAATCCTGTAGAAAATACAAAAACTCTATTCATTTGTAACACTGTCCATAGTATCTTAACATATTAATCGAAGGCTAAGAATGCATGTAGCTGCTTTCCTCATGATCATGCTTTCCAGGGAAAAAAATTGAATCTTCTCCTTTGAAATATAAGATACCCCTGACCTGTGGTTGCTTCCGGAAGTTGACCTTGAATGAAATTCAGACTGCCTGGACACCTGTTACCTCCTTTATCAAATGACTACCATATTAAGGGCTTAAATTGACCCACTTTATCTTGTTGGAGAGGACAAGTTTGAAGTGGTTCATCAACAATCAAGTTGACAGGTTGAGTTTTTATCTTGTTACTGAGAACGGTGTGGTGCCTTGACTTACCCACTGAGTGAGGGCCATGTGTAGCTCATCTTTCAGCCACTTTGTTAAACGTTCGTACTCAAGACCCTAATCTCAAAACAGCGTATACATCTTAAATCTCCCTCTCAACTGCACTCTTGCCTGTCTACCAGTCCGTAATTGTCCTGTTGACAAGGGATCCTGCCAGAGTAGATCTGAATGTTAGGTCAGCTGATCGTCAGTATGTCCCCTTGTCTCCCTTGACATGTGGTGTAATGTGCTCTTATTAAATGTGAGGACAGACATTTCTGAAGGGTAACGTACCTGCCTCTACCTCCTGCTTTCTTGGAAATGATCTCAAAGCCCAGAGGATGGTGAACTGCTGGTGGCAGCATGGAGACAGCAGCCCCGAGGGGTCGTGTTGAACTGGTCGCTTCCAGATATTCCCAGAATGACAGTGGGATCTGAGGGAGATGTGGAATGTATCTCAGAAGGTCCTACTTGAGAAGTCTGGTCACTGTGTCCCCTTTCTGTCTGCCATGGGTCACTATAGTGTTCCCCTTTAGGCATTTATTTCTAGTGCTGCTGAAATGTGGCTCTGCATGGAAACATTGGATCCAGAAGGTGAGGGTGTTGGCCCAGGGCAGCTCAATCGTTGGAACCAAAGGGAAAACAACCTGGATGTTGCCATGTACTGAGTTGTTTTCAATTTCATATTGATTCCCAATTATTGCATTAGTCTGACTGTTTGCATTGACACTACTATCATATTCCATAGATGATTGACTTTGTGGGAGAAAAAGGATATAAATTTAAAATGGGAGAATTGAGTCCAAGGATCTAAAATTAGACCTACCTCCTTTGTCATGTCTCCCTTCCATGTTTTGAGTTGTCCTGAGATGACTGTCATAGAAATACTACTCTGATCATTTGATGGGTCATGGAGGTTAGGTTTTAGATGCCACATGAGTATTGCAATGTCCACAACCTGTTGTCTTTCATTGCCACATACCTCACTTTCTAGCCAGGGGAAATGTAATCTGAAGTATTTTGATCACAGGTAATAGCATACAAGATGCTTTTCTCCATTCCTTTAGCTGGTGTGCATCTCATTTTAGTTGAGTAGTTAGTGCTCTTCTCGAAAGGATGTTATGTTCCCTTCTGACATACAGCATGTTACTGAACACTCAGGATTGGAGGATCTACCCAATGTCGTATGCTTCCTCTAGTGGAGGTTGTTGCCGAGCGTGTCTGGCCGACTTTTGCCCACTTGTGTTTTGTTTGACCCCTGTTTTCCCAGCCACTGGTAGACAAATGTCAAAGAGTGACCAAGGTTCTATCTGATGCTGTGTCCATAGGGAGATTACTTTTAAGTGAGTTTGGATGATCCATGGGAGAGGGATTCTTACTGTTTCCCTGCTGTAGTAGAAGGCTTCACTCCATTTACCCCCCAGGGAGTTTCCACTGGGTGTGGATTGCATGGTAGTACTTACTGTGGGCCTCAGACGCTGTGACTTTCTCTGGCTGGCACAGTCAATTCTCCAATCTAAGGTGCTAAATCTTCTGTCATGAACTCCCTTTGGGTGATGAAGACTGGAGTTTGAGGCCCTGGACAGAGTCCATGATGTGTACAGAGCTGAGCCCACTGGTCAATCTCAGGTCAACAGGCAGAGCAAGCACTTCCTTTCTGCCCTGATCTTGGTGGAACTTGAAATGTGGTTTCCTGGAGGTTGACACACAGGGGTCATTGTATGGAACATCCTTGACTTCTTGGCCAGGTGACTTAGTTGATCAGTGACTTGAGGAATTTGTCCAATTAAAGTCCTTGCCTGACCTCCATGCTGCAGAGTCATGGTATGTAGCCTGCTACCTTTCTGATAACACAAGACAAACTTGTCACAGATGTGGCACATTCAAACTTGTGACTGGGTGGCTTCCCATGTGCCATGACCTTCTGTAAAAAAGAATAGCCTTTATCTGAAATTGATCGGAAAGCCATAATCCTTAAATCATACTGGATTAAAGGAATTTGCCTATAAAAGACAACAGATTGTATCATAGCATTGGTTTGTGAGCTGTTCAGCATGCTTCACAATTAGCTTTATCAGGAATTCATTGCTGGATATTGTCTGCTTTGGTCCTCAGGAAGGAAATGATAGAAGTATTAAAGTTCACAGGGCATTCTCCAACCTATGGTGAGTTGTAATAGAAATAACAGAAATAGAAATAATAGAATTATAATAAATACCATTAATTATAATTATATGATAGAATTATAATAAAACATAAAGTACAGAAACTTCATGAACTTGAACCATCCTTAAACCATCCCCCTGCTTCCTGGTTCATGGAAAAATTGTCCTGCATGAAAACAGTCCCTGGTGCCAAGAAGGTTGGGGACTGCTGAAATACATCATTTTGGATCAAACTCTGTTGCAATTAAGAATGATACTTGATTCTGATGAAAACAAGTTTCTAAACCTATGAGAACTGTTGGACTGCGTCCTGCTATTTACCATTTGAGTCAGAAGTGCTAGTATTACACCAGGAGGTATTATTTCTTTTTTAAATATATGCAACTTTATTTTTTTATTTCTATAAGAAAAAGCTGCTTGTGTGTGAACCATACCTCACTACAGTGGTTTTAAAAAACAAATGAATCATACAAGAGAGAATTCTGCTTTTCCTACTAATACTTCGAATTAAGAACTTTAACAAAAATTTGCATGCCATAAATATGGTCCCCTAAACCAAACAGGTAAATTATCTTTTATACATTATATTCACATCTATTATGTATTTATGACTGGCAAGCAACCTCAAACATTTTAGACAGCAAAAATAAAACACATAGAAGTATAAACAATACTATCAAAGTGCCTTGTGTTCAACTCCTTCACAATACTCAATTGAACAAGTTAAGAGCTACTGTGAAGTGACTTCTATTTTAGAAGGCTAAACATCTTGTAATATGAATGACTTCTCTTCTAGCTAACTGGAATTAAAGGCAATTTGTGGTGACACCATAGAGCTACAGACACCGTTAGGGTTCCGAGGGTAACATCTAAACCCACCGGTCTGAATGGCCTATGAGCAGGTGTGGAGATGAGAGTTCGGCTGTTAGTGGCACCATGGAATCGACTCTAAAGCTTTTCTGCCATTAATTTACAATCATAGATGGATCATTTTTCCTGGGATTCTACTCCCACTTGAAGACTTCATTAAGAACTTGTTCTTGTGAACACACGTGGGACACAACATGTTGCCTTCAAGATGTGTGTGTGTCGGGGGGTGGAAAGTGGCAGGCAGGAAGCAAGAAGAGTGCACTCACTGTCTCCTGTCTTTTCGGGAACCCAGGCCTGTCCAGCATAAAACTGGAGACGAACCCAACCATCTGTCAGCAGGGAGACTTCTCCCATGGACCACACACCTCCTGACATCAATTAGGTATTTTCTGTAAGTCGGGAGGGGCTCTCTTAAGACTCTGATCCCCGTGTCCAACACCATGGTGGTGTCCTGAGTCTAAGGGTCAGTTTGGTACCATTCTCTATGGTGCACTTTGGAGCAAAAATGATACTTAGATAAGGAAAACATGAAAACATATCAGCCCCTTGTTCATCCATATGGAAGCGTTGGGAGAAGGAAAAGGCTACAAAGTTACAAGGACCTTTCCTCTTTCTGATGTTATGCTCATCCTTTCTCATTTCACTGAGTAGTATAAGCTGAATGTTTCCAAATGTTTCTGCATGCATCTGCCAGTGTCTCGCAGATCAACTTTTGATGATAGTAATTCTCCAATCTTAATTCCCTTCATGTTGTATCAATTCAGTATTCTAAAAGATAGTGGCCTTTAGGTGACTGTCTTGATCTGTTTCTGTAGTGGTTGTCCTGCCTGAGCATAGGTACTGGTGGAGCATGTCCACTGAGAATAACATTGTTAACTGGCCAAAGTGATGTCTATGTGGGTTGAAATTCACCTGCTTATTTGTCCTCTAAAGCTCTGTCACTTTAGGTTCTATGCCTCAATATGTCCCAGAGGAAACAAAGACCAACACACTGGAAGGTGGGAGCTGGGTGCCCCTTGTGTGGTAGCCACATGCCTTTGGTACCACTACACATATGCCTGTACTAGGCAGGTGGGGGAAGTGCTCACCGTGGGTGACAGTGCACCTTCTCCGAGCAGCCAGATTGAGGCTGGAGATAGCTCAATTCTGAATCCAAAGCAGTCTGCAGCATCACGCTGTTGGAGTAACGGACCTTTGGTCCAAACTGTTAGGCCAGTGAGGTTTTGAGTGGAAAAAGTAGCTGTTAGCCATGCCTTGCAGTCTTTGTTCCCTTTTATCTTGGAGGTGTCATCCTGAAGACAGTGGCCTGAATCTTGTGATGGCTGTAAGACAAATCCAGGGCTAGTTCGTAATCAACTTGCTGTTGGTAGGTAGAGCTGGCAGTAGATGGAAACTCTTCGACTACCCACTATGAGCTAGGTGAAACCCAGGGATCCAACTGGCCAGACCTGAAGTCTGAGGACTCGAGTATCTTACTCTGGTGAGTAAAGCTGGTTGAGAATTCAGCCAGTGAACTTGGCCAGTCACCTTGGTCCTCAGTGAGCCCATTTATTCCATACCTTTTTGGTGGCTCTGTTTTAGACCACATCCAGGAGTTCATCTTTGGTGACTTGATATACCAGGTCAGGTTTAGTGAAGGTTACTATGATGTGCTGTGTTGGGGTATATCTCCTGAGGTGTGGTCATAAGTGCACTGCTGTGACCCTCCCCCAATGGATGTTTCCTGTTGTGGATGTAGTTCTTGAAAAGTGGTTTGATCTGTCAGTGGGCTGATGGTCCACAGCCCTCTGGTCATACTAGGAAGGCATGCTAGATGTGTGGAGACTTATGTCCTTTCCCCAATGATATGGGCTTGACTGAGTTGCTTCTCACTTCCAAAACATCTGAAATCGCAAGTTCAATGTTCCAGTAATATACCTTGCCTCTCTGTTTACGTTCGTGCATAGGATTTTTCAGTTTGAGCACCACAATAGTCTTATGATAATATTAGCTGTGGAGAGAACAACTCTCCAGAGTTTCCACCATGGAGCTTTTGCCCAAGATCTGGTACCTGATGAGTGATGGTTAGGCAGGAACAGGTCTGCCTTATGCCCAGGGTCTGTAGGGAACTCACGTCAATGCAGGGGGACACCCACTCCTGGTCCTGGTTCTACAGGTGGTTTGTGGTCCATATATCCTGATTTTTCTCTGCCTTATTAGCATCTCTATGCAGTTATGGTTGGGATGATGGCAAATGGGATTCAGCTTCTATAATTTCTTTGGAGTGAACCATCTTGTAATACAGCTGGTGAGATTCCACCTGTAGACTTGTTCAGTCCTCTTTGTCCTGAATGATGAGGCTGAGTCTGCACTGCTGTGATGATCACGTTTATCAAAGGATGTGGTCAATGTATCCTGGAAACTTCAAATGGGCTGTTCTGACTTGGTCCCATGAGGGAACACAATTGCCATTTTGTATGTATTCAAAATTGTTCATCCTAGGTGAGAACTCTAAAACAGTTCGAGTGGTTCTTGAGGGCAGGCTCCCATGATATAGTCCTGCCACATAGCCCCAATGACTGGTGTCCAGCTTGGCACAAGGAAATCAGTGCTGCTTAGTTTTCTCTTGACTGTTGTGGCAGGTCATTTACTTGCCCAAGGATGGGAGCATGAGAGTGCTCTCATGGTATTTCTTTTATTACCTTTGTCCTTGATGCTAATACTAATTAGACTTAGGACACCTTCAAATGAAAACTTGGTCGTCCTCTGTAGAATGAGTTAATGTTAAATGCAAGGGTTAACTGTGCCTTTGTGCCTCTCAGAAATCACATTCCTGTTTCTTTACCGAACTAGAGATGGCTATGAAATGCTGTTCACTGAAAATTGGAAGAGGGGAGCTTACTCCCAGATACGGTTATCCCTCACCCACATTCGTGGGAGGTTTCCTAAATTGCTCTATCACCAAATGGATGCTTTGTATTAGGTAAAAAGTGCCCTGTTGATTTCCATGATCAAAGTGCCAGGATTAGACACGCAATAGGCTGTGGATCATATAAAGATAGAAAACACTGGAAGCCTGTCTGCCTAGTTCTTCTCCAGAGCCCTAATGTCATAGTTGAAGTATTCAGAGCAGCGGGTCCTCCTTATTCACTGAGAGGGTGGGTCTTGTCCTCACTTCCTGTGGACACTGAACACCTGGGACACATGAGCAGTAAGGTGACCTAAACTTTGCACTGGTGGATCCTATGGGTCTACTCAGGGTGTGGATAGGAACCCTGGTCTTTTCTTGGTACAGGTCACAGAGGTTACTCTGTACCATAGCAATTACACAGGCGTGGCTAATTGCTTGTAAAACTGAGATTTAATCTGTCATGGGTTTTCTCTCCCTCCCTTCTGTTAAAGGGGATTTCATCCCTACCTCAACCACTCATAAAATAAGAAATGTAACCATTTTAACTTTGGAACTCAAAGTGTCTTTAAGCCCCAATTATGATACAGCTGATTGGGGTGACTGCTAAAATTATTCACTAGTACTTGTTAAACCTTGGTAAATAAGGCTTTATACACATGACCATCAATAGATACAGGGATTAGTGGGGTTGACAGAGTTTGCAAGAATGGTTGAAGTCAAATCTGAACACAGCATGGGCAGGGGCAATTGATTGCCAGGGAGCAGTGTGGGGTCAGGGATGGAAAAGCATTGAGATGTATCAGAGATAGGTCGGTTCAGCCAGAATTGCCCTGCACAGGACTTGTGTTGAAGACTAGCCAAGATGAGACATCACGCAGTGAATAATGGTGGATGAGGAACCAGATCAGATACTGAGGATGATCAGATACTGAGGATCAGATACCAGCCATGGGGAGTTCTTGCAAAATGGACTCAGCAAGTTTCTTCGTTAAACCTTGGCTTTATAAGTACAGGAATGGGCCTAGGGAAAGGTTCACAAGCCTCACTCTCATTTGGCCAAGCAAGGAATCCTGATTGATACCCATGACTTCACCTATAGCTGAACTCAAACGATAATTATCCTTGTCTCATTAGGAACCTCCACTAGATGGGACTTAGAGAATGTTGCCTTGCGATCCGAGTTGCTGGACTTAAAGCTGTCTGTTGGTAGAATTCTTCCTTGATCAGAGATGTATCATGTGGTTTCACCTCTTCCACTCCAAAGGATTATCAAGAAGATTAGAAGGCAATTGCCTCTGTGCAGAAAGCATTTGTTAGATGAGACCAAACCCCTGTTGCATAAGCACAGCAATCCTTTAGTGAAGCTGAAATGGTTAAGGCTCTCACCCAAGCCTTGCAGAGGAGCTCTGAGTAAGGTACTGAATATCAAGACTTGTAAGCAGGGGTGACAGGTGTGGCTGTGTCATTCGCTGGATGTCTGCTTGAGCTGCCTTGTAAACTGCCTCGGAGTACCTGATCCAGGAGTCTTTACTGATAGGTGACCTGCAGAGGGGGTCGTATAGGAGACTTCATTCTTGTTCTTACCCTGGAAAGTCAGGTTGGTTCCTCTTCAAGATGACTCCAGAGAAGCTTAGCTATGGTCATGTAATTTCATTCAACCATAGAGGAAATAAGTGGAGTTGATCTGAACTTTTGAGGATCATGTCCTTATAAAAGGCAATCTCTTCATCTTCTACAGCTATCTTTATGACTCAATCTGAGTCCTTCTCTGGGAATAATGAACAAGAGGGGGGAGTGTGCCCCGCCTAAAAGATGTGTCCAGAGTCAGGGGATGTGCCGGACAGGGAAACTCTGCCATTTACTGCCCTGATCCACCACTGAAGGGAAGTGGTGCTAGATTTGGAAAGTGGATCTGGAACCTCCCAGGTCAGGGATGTCTGAGTGGGGTACACTGGTTGGTCTGCCCACAGCACCCTTCTCCTTATTCCCAGTTGTCCAGTATTCAGATATCGATCACACAGCAGGAATATAAGTGGTCCAGGGTTAGATGGTGAATGGCCCCATGTTAGGAGGGAGGTTTCTAAGCTTGTCCAGACAGGGGAATATCTTCATTTGCTATCATGTTATGTTCCTGTAACTATGATACCTCACCCTTCCTACAAAAGCTTCCTATGAGTCCTATATACTTTTTGTGTGTTGTAATGAAAATGGGAAACATCAAGACAAAATTGTGGGACAAAGCTACATCACTTTGGAGTGAAGTGTACATGGATGACTGATTTTTTTTTTTTTTCCTCTTCCTGGGTGACTAAACACTTGTCAACTAGATTTCTTGTGTAGAAAAGAGTTTGCTATAAATCAATGACGTATGGTTGCTAAATAGCATGGATGCATGTGGTACTGATGCTCCTAAAACATGGGGTTCTTGAAAGGCTATTTCAGAAGCCAGGAAACAACCCTTCTCTGGCTTCTGATTAAAAAGTGGATTCAGAGAAAGATCCTGAGGGTTTATAATAACCTCTCCCAGTCAGGGAGGTGGCATGATTTGTCCCATCTACATCACATGTTTCTGAGTATGGGGCTTTAGTCCTAGTGCTTGAAATGCAGGTGCTCACCACTGCTGCCATTAAGTCCTTGGGGGCTGATAGTCACCTTGACTGGAAGGTCAGACTGAGTGCCCAGGTATGTCAGGTGAGCCACTCATTAATCTGGAAACTTTGGAGCTGCCTCTGCCTGGGGACGTCCCGTGGAGATGCCAGGCTTGGACAGTCTGATGGACTGGAATCTGGAGAGCTGGTTCCAATGCTGGTCCAGCAGTACTATCTGCTCACCAGGAAGTTCCTCTTACTGCTGGTGGCTCTGTTCCTGCAGGAACAGTTGTAGGTGTCTGTCCTGCAGTTGATAAATCTGGGGGACAACAAGCTAGATGACCAAAGGGATGTGACTGAAGGTGTAGTTGCTGCCTCCTAGGGGAAGCGGATCTGGGGCTGGGATTGCAGCCATGGAAGCCTCTGCTGAGGGAATGTGCGGAAGGGGGGACGTTGCTTGCTTAATCTTCTAGTCAGTTCTGTTCTGCTTCTCTGATCTTCAATGATGAAATGTGATCAGGTGGTGTTGCAGCTTGTTATCTAATACTTTTAATTTGGGTTTGGTGGTTCTGTGGAGGTTAAAAACATGAGTTTCTCCCCAGGCATCTGTGACAGCTAGCTGAACTATCAGTCACCATGTACAGCATAGCAACATCTGGCTTCTCTAGTGCTTTGAGTGTGTCTTGAAATAGCAACTCAAAGCACTATATTGCACAAATCTTTTTTTTTTACAGAAGGTTATCAGGTTTTTATAATTACTAGAGTAATAAATTTTCTTAATACATTTTTCAAGTATTTAATCTTAGAATTTCTAACGCACCTTCCAATTGTACCCCATGATTTATCTACAAAGTAGGCACTAATTACCACATTTTTTAGAAGTTGCTGAAACTGAGATAAATACTGTGCTGGGTGGTGAGGAAACTGAAAAAAAAATTGTCAAGACTAGATTTACTAGCTTAGTTATGTGAACTGAAAGAAAAAGAAATGAGAGTCTTTCAATAGTTCATCATTCAGAATCTCTTACTGTACATATTTTAAGAGGTTTTGAGTCAGTTCCAGTATAGAAATAAGGCCAAAGTCTTCCTGCGAAATTGTCATTGAAAGTATACAGAAGAGATCTATCACATTGTAAAAGGAAATCTCACTCATTTCAAAGTCTAAAAAAATGCCAATCTTACTAGGCATTACTTTTGGCAGAAAATTAGCTTTCTTAGGACCCAATGCAATATAATTACTCTGATTGCATCGTCCAATTCCCCATAATCCATTCTTTACTAGCATTGGTTGATTCTGACTCTTCTTTCTTCTGGGAAGAGAGTCATCACAGACACCCATAACCCATTCAGGCTTGTCTTTCACTTCTTCCCAGTACTGCCTGCCACACCGATATGCATTAGAACCCAGAACAGCTGGGCAGAGATAAAATCTTCCTGGGTTATGAGGTAAGTTTTGCATTGTATTTCCATATCGCACAGTTTTTCTATCTTCTGAGACAAAAAGTTTACGATGTGCTGTTTCAGGATCTAGAATTACATCTACTTGAAATTGCTTGATAATTTTGTTAAGGCCAGAATATTGTGGAGGAAGGACAGTAACCATATTAATCTGAATGAAAAAGGTTCAGGGCATTTTAGGTTATTATATCTGTGATAGATACTCTTAATATCTGCCAGTAATTCCAGTTCTGACTTCACATACTTGCGCTCTGTCTGCTTCAATAGATCTTTTAATAAAGAGGCATGATCTGAAAATCTTGTTAGGTTTTCCTTTAGTTTTGCTAAAACATCCATCTCTTCATCTTGTAATTGCCTAAGAACAGTCTCCTGCTGATTTTGGAGAAACAACCTAAGTTGCTCAAATTCAGACTTGACTTCTTCTCTCCTATGTTTTACCTGTTTTTTCAGTTCCAATGATTTTCTGGTTTGCATAGTTAACATTTTTTCAAATAGTTCCACACTCTCCTTCCATGATTTGATGTAACTCTCCAAATTTTTCCTATGAAAGCGTACAGCCTTTTCTATGGACCAAACACGGTGTTGCTCGTGGGCAGTGGAGGAATTGCACTGCAGACATAAAACCTCCAGGTCATTTTCACAGAAAAAGGTCACAATCTGATTGTGCTTCTCACATACGAGATTTTCTTCCTGCCGCTTCCTCTTGTTGCTTCTTACCTGGAGTAGCTTAGCAGTCTGAGACAAATTACCCAGTTGTTCATTGCTTATGAATTTCCTTTCTGGAGAGCAGAAGTGGCAAACAGGGCAGGGGAAACTATTAATGAGATCCTTCCAGGACACACTGATGCAGGGGCGACAGAAGTTATGCCCACAGCTGATGGTCACTGGGTCTTTGAAGTAGTCCAGACAGATGGGACAGCTAGCCTCTGTTTGCAGGTCTGCCAGGGCTGTTGCAGACTCCATTGAGCTGGTGGTGGGTATAAGGTAATGCTTCTTTTAGCAAAGCCTGGTTCTCTAGAGCTCAAGATCCAGTAGGCAGTGGATATCTTTCCCCAGACCTTGAAAGCTGGCCAGCTTTTTGTTTTGCTGACTTGGTGTGTTGATGACAGTCTCTAACCTTTAGCTCTGTGCCTTTAGTTCCAGAGTGTGCTGCCAACAATGCTTCACAGCCTGTAGCCTATTGAATATTAGAACATTAGCTGGGCTGCTGCTAAGATTCCCACTCAGGGATCTTAAGTCAAGCTTAATCATTTTCTTATTCAAGAAAGCAGCCTCAGAACCAAGATAAGGAATCCTAATGGGTGCAGTGCTCACCATCTGGGGGATGGACTTGCTTGAAGCTCTGACTCAGGTAGGGCAAGGGCCACATGAGTAACCTAAACATTTGTACCCCTGTAATATATGCCCGTACAGGTGGATCCACAGCTCAGCCCCGAGGCTGCGCAGGATCCACAGAGCTCAGTGGGGCCCAGGACAATGCCTACTGCACAAATCTTGTCTGTCAAGGTACTGACTTCAAACTTTCTAGGTTACACTCCTTTATGGTATCTGAGCCCATTTGGCCACAACTAGATTAAATTGAGGCCATTTTTGGACCCTTCTCTGCCAGACTTTATTGCTGATGTATGTCCATATGGGCATAATTTCTATGCAAGAGACAGATGGTCCGGGTGATGATTCTCACCACCCGTTTGTTCTGGTGAAGATAATACCTTTTATCCCCAGGGAAGGCATGCTCACTGGCTATGGGTGCATGGGCTGTATCAGTTATGGACCTGGGTCCCAGTCTTGTCCCCTGGCTCCCATATCCTTGACATCAGGTGTTCAATCTTCTCTGCCATTGACTGGGTAGTCAAAGGCCTGGCAGTCTCAAAGCTATATGTAGAGCTGACCTGCTGGTAGTTTCCATGTGTGACAAGGAAAGGAGGCATTTCTCCTCTGCCCTGATCTGAGGGTGAGCTCCAAACATGGTTTCCTAGAGGTTGACAGATGTGTCCTGTCAGTGGAACACCCGTTACTTTCCTTGCTGTGGTGAGATGGTGAATCGAGGATTTTATCCAGCTGGAGAAAATCTTGACTTGACATGGTGCCCTGGTACAGAATCACAGTCGCTTCCATCCTCCTGACATCACAGTGTATGTGCCCATTGCAGGTACTGCCAGTCACTTTTACTTGTAGGATTAGGTGGTTTTCACAAGTGTGTTTTAGTAAAACCAATGGGTTTCAAAGGAAAGGATTCCATTCAAATATCTTAATCTTTCAGTCCAAATGGATTAAAGATTTCTCTCTAAATTAAGTTCTATTTACCTTTTTTCTGAGCTCTCTAGCATCCTTCAGAATCAAACACGATTTCAACGTTGGATGATCCTGGTCTGTTGCAGTCCTTACAAGTGGCAATTAAGTGTTGACATTGAGGATTGCTTTCTACATTCCTTTTAGTAAAGATAAGTTACAGTGATAGAACTGTTTCCTAAATCTGTAATAGATTCTGCTATTCCTTATGCTATTTTCATTTTCAGGAGTCAGATATTCCATTACTCGAACACTTTCAATTCCCATTGAAAAGTCACGTAAGTCTACAGGTTCTAAATACTAGGACAAAAACACTTGTGGTAATCTGTCCTCCAAGTGGTAATTTCTTAGAAATGACTCCAGGAATGGAGGATGGCAAACCAGTGATGAGGTAGACAGCAGCTGCTGAAGTGGGGTTTGTTACATAGAGATCACTGGGGGTTCAATTCTACTGAAGTTTCTCTGAGAAAGAGGATGTATCTCTCAATGTCCCTCCTTGGGGACAACAGTCTAGTCACTCCTCCCTACCTCTGCCATGATCATTGTAGTTTTCCTTTCCTCCTGAGGGGTTTCTCAGTGCTGAGAAGTGGCTCTATATGGAAAAAGGGGCGCACCAAGAGGGTGTGTAGCTCTGGGTGGCTCAGTGATTCTAATCAAAAAGGCAAACCACCTGGAGGCTTCCTTCTGCAGAAGTTATGTGCTGTCTACAGAAACTTTGAGAATAATTCAGCAATTGGGAATGAATAATATAAAATTGAATTAATAAACTTCATTATATTCTATGGATAACTTTAAATTTTATGCTTTTTCTCCCACAAAAAAGGTTGGGTTATGTGTCCATATGGATCCTTAACTAGACCTACCTCATCTGTCACAGCTCACACCTTGAGTTCCAAGATGACTGAAAGACATTGATAGCTCATTCCTCAATTGTCAGTAGTGGAGGTTGTTAGCTTTGGGTTTCCACCTGTGAGTGTCCCAACATCCATCACCGGTTGCTCTTCACTGCTACATACCTCAATATATACTTAGGCAGATTGGGATCTGAAATATTTTGTCCACATGCAGTTTTATAAGGGATGTTTTTCTGAGGTCGGAAGACTATTGCCTTGGGTCATTAATCCTTTTCACACTGAGGTATTTTTCTATGACATCATTTTCCCCACTTCAGCGAGTTGGAGCCTAGCCAGTGTCAAAGGCTTCCTCTAGTAGGAGCTCTGCTGTCAATGATGTGACTTGGTTCATGTTTGATCCCCGCTACCCCTTTCATTCTCCAGGCTACTGCTGGGGAAAACCTAGGTTGCTCTACGCTTTATCTTCTAGATAATCTTGTTAAGTGCCTATATGGGGACCATTTCCATGGCAGAGTTTAGGAGAGTCCAGGTGAGGTTTCTTACCACTTCCCTTTTATGGTAGAGTCTCACAGTTGTACTCTAGGAGAGCCCCTACAGGATGTGGATTAGGTAAGCCTGGGTCACCATGGGTCTATCCCTGGTCCCCACATGCATGGTTCTCAGATCTCGGTTGTTCAAGCTTCTGTGCTGTGGACTGATTGGGCTGTGAATCCCTGAGGTTGGGGGCCTGGCAAGTTAATGCTGTATGTACAGCTGAACCCCTGTTAGATGCCAGGTCTGACAAAGGAAGCATTTCCTCCTCTTTGCTGTGATGGGCTTAAGTGGGGCTCCAGTTTTCTGCAGGCTGACCCAGGTTTGTTCTCTCTGGAACATCCCTGACTGACTTGCTGTGGAGAGAGTTGACGGTGAATGGAAGGATTGGCCCCGCTAGGAAACCTCTCTCCTTGACACTCCATTGTGAGGAATCATGGTGTATAACTTTCTACCTTTCTAAAATCACAGGACATGTGCCTGTGACAAATGTCAGACATGATTCTAACTTGTGACTGGGTGGTTTCCATGTGTGCTGCCTTCTGTAAAGTCAACAGATTCCTTTTGGAAACTGTTCTATCTGAACATCTTAACCCTTGAGTCCTATTGGAATATTTGCCTAGAGAGGAAAAGGGACCATGTTTCTACACAGTTCCTGTGAGCTGTCTAGCATGCTTCAAGAGCAACATGATCAAGAATTCAATATGGGATATACCTGGTCTCTTTTGCCCTCACAAAAGGGAGTTAAAGTTCTAAACACAAATTCTGGATCTAACTCTGCATTCCAATTAATAAGGGTAGTAGATCATATTGATGACAGTTGTCCAAATATAGAAAATAACTGCTATATTCCTGCCATTCTTCCTGATTTCAGGGGTCAGACATGCTACATATTGCAACAAGGAGGTCCCATCCCTTGGGCTGATCTAACTTCAGATGAGCTGTACACAGAGGAGCCCACATTTGAACCTCATGTCCTGTGACATGGATGGTCTCCTGAACCCAAATGTGGTTAAAGGCTTGTATCTTTTTCTGTGGTACATGTTAGGCACCAAAATGAGAATATTTGAGTGACTGAAACAAACACACCAGACCCTTATTCTTATTTCTGCCTTTTCATTTTCCTGATACTTCTAGGTACCAGGATATTGCTCATTCTGATCTTGAGCCACCCTTACTCTATTATCTCATTTTTTGAAGAGTACTGTATTTTTCACTTTTTTTTTTTATTTAGGCATATTATGGGGGTACAAATTTTAAGGTTTCAAAAAAATGCCCTTCCCCTCTCCCCCCACAAGTCTGAGTTTCCAGCATGACCATCCCCCAGATGGTGCACATCTCACTCATTATATATATACCCACTACCCTCTCCCCTCCCACCTGCCCAATACTGAATTACTGTAGTACCTGTGTGTCCATTTAGGTGCTGCTCCAGTTAATACCAGTTTGCTGGTGAGCATATGTGGTGTTTTTCCATTCTTGGGATATTTCACCTAGTAGTATGGGTTCCAGCTCTAACCAGGAAAATGTGCTATATCCCCGTTGTTTCTTAGAGCTGAATAGTACTCCATGGTATACATACACCACATTTTATTAATCCAATCTTGGATTGATGGGCACTTGGGCTGTTTCCACAGCCTTGTGATTATGAATTATGCTGCTATAAACATTTGGGTGCAGGTGTCTTTTTTGTAGAGTATCATTGGGTCTTTTGGGTAGATGCCCAGTAATGGGATTGCTGGATCAAATGGTAGATCCACTTGTATATCGCATCAAGGTATCTCCATATTGCTTTCCACAGAGGTTGAACTAGTTTGCACTCCCACCAGCAGTGTAGGAGTGTTCCTCACTACAAACAATAAATGCTGGCGTGGATACGGAGACTTTTTGATAAAGGCCATTCTCACTGGTGTTAAGTGATATCTCATTGTGGTTTTGATTTGCATTTCCCTGATGAGAGATGTTGAGCATTTTTTCAACTGTCCATACTGTCATAATGTCATCTTTAGAAAAGTTTCTGTTCAAGTCCTTTGCCCACTTTTTAATAGGGTTATTTGATTTTTTTTCTTGCTGATTTTCGTGAGTTCTAAGTATATTTTAGTTATCAGCCCCTTTTCAGATACATGGGATGCAAAAATTTTCTCCCATTCTGTAGGTTGTTTATTTACTTTCATGACTATTTCTTTGTCCAGAAGCTTTAGTTTGTCCTATTTTTGTTGCTTCTGTGATTGCCTTTGGGGACTTCTTCATAAACTCTTTGCCTAGGCTGATGTCTAGGAGAGTGTTTCCAACATTTTCCTCCAGCATTCTAGTTTCATACCGTAGGTTTAAGAGCACTGTAATTTAAGTGGCTTCTTTTCATCTGTTAGTGACTTCCTAGTCTTTGCCTTGCCACTCGTTGCTAGTGTTTGAGTATCTTCACTTTCTATCTTCATTTTTTGATCTTAATGATGGTCCTCAGCTTGTATAATGTAAAGGTGTCTAAATGGTGCCTTTGGGTGAGTACTCTCGCCCTGAAGGGTTGTGTTGTCTTCAAGTAGAAATTGGAGGCAACGTTTTTCTGCTGTTTCCCTTAGCTGCAGTTGTGTAATATCATCGTGCCCCACAGGTTATAAGTGGAGGTGACATCTGTTCAAGATAATCTCTATCGAAGGGAGAAAAGAGTAATCCCCCTCCTCTCTTCCATGGTTCTCCTTATGATAGACTAACTCTTTGGGGATGGTAGGAAAAAGGGAAGTGGGGGGAGTGTGACTTCATTCTTAATGGTGCCTTGTCTATAAGTGTTTAAGGTCACCTAAGATACTTCAGCAAAACATACTTTTATTGGTTGCCCTGATCCAGCATAGAAGGAAGAAAATGGTCCTGGAATTGGACAAAGGAGTCTGTAACTGCCCAGATGACAGACATGTCAGTGTGGTATGCATGTTGGTCTTCCCAGAGAACCAATCCCTATGTGGCCAATTGCACAGTTGTCAGCATGTGTACCCCAAAGGAGTAGAAGGTGGGTCAGAGCTGGTGGATAACCTCATGTACTAATAAGGTTGACATTTCTAGGCTTGCTCCAACTGGTATGTGACTTTGGTCATGTTCTTCCTGTGATGAGTTTTGTCATGAGCTCCCAACTAAAATACCTTACATACCAGACCAAGGCTGCTTAAATAATGTCTTTTCTATGTTTGTTACCGTGGAAATCATGGGAAATGATGACATCTTGGGTCAAGTGGGAATATACAGAAGTTTGATATCCCTTCCTGGGTCACTGTTAACATTCACCTACTGCATTTTTCTTCCTGGGTCCTGTAGAAACACGTGTACTACGAATGGTTGTGATGTGGCTCCAAGAGCACTCAAGCATGATACTGATGCTTCTAAAATTTTGCTCTGTGAAAAGGACATGAGCAAAGCTGGGAAAAACCCTTTCGTGTTGCTGAGCATTCAGCAGTTTCTGATAGAGAAGGGAGAGTTGAGAGAAAAGGAAGGACCATAAGGTTTGAAAAGAATCTTTCCTAGTTAGGAAGGTGGCATCCTTTATGCCACCTAGATCACGTGCTTCCTGAGAATGGGGATTGTCTGTGAGGAAACCAAATTGTTCGTTATAGCTGCTTACTAAGTTTTCATGAATTATGGGATAAGCAGACACTACAATGAGTCTCAGAAGGAGACATCCAAATTGTATCACCTATGTCATTACTTACCTGGTGTGGATGTGCTATGGCGACGTGTGAGAATTCCTTGTTGCTGGTATGACTATACCTCCTGGGACCAACTGAAGGTGTCCTGCATGCCCTTCTGCAGCTGCTGGCCCTGAAGTCTTGAGCAGGAAGAACTGGATGATCAAACAGATGGGGCTAGAGATGAGTTTGCCAGCCCCTCGGGGGGTGCGGGGGGGAGGGTGGAGAAGGAGACGAGGAGCTCTAAGAGATTCATCCATGAAAGTGTTCGATGAAAAACTGTTAAATGGATTGCTAGTATTTAAGTCCCAAAGTATTGCTTCCTTCCCCTTGTAATTCTATAATACTGAAATTAAATTGAGTCCGAATTTCTTTTTCTTGGTAAAATCTCTAATGTCTTTGAGACTGAACCATTCTAATGAGGTTAACAGATGCAACAGTTTCTTTTGTAAACATGATGGTGAGTTGGAACTTATCAGTCCCTGTGTGCAGTGTATTGGAAGCCGGCTCTTCCAGTGCTATGAGTTTCTGTTTCTGGATACTCTCAAATTACGGTATTGCACAAATCTTGGTAGTACTCTACCATAGTACTGATATTTTTTCTCAATTATTTGTCCTCCCAGAAACCTGAATGCCAAAAACATGAAATGGTTCTCACCTGGGTATAATGAATGCATTGGCTCGTGTTGCGCTGGGCTGTGCTCTTGTTGCTCTAGCAGAAAACTTGGTTCCTTCTCTTATGTTTAGAGGTCCCTTGCCAAGTTACTCCTTGAGTCACCTTTAAATTAATGGGTCCTTTAAAAGATGAGTGCCCATCTTAGATTTGCTTCTGAATCTCATGGACTTCTTCCTCTCCTCCCTCTTCTACTTTGTCAGTAGTTTTTTTTCCTGATAAGGTCACCAATTGGCTGACCCTAAGATTCAGACATGATCTGGGGCCCTTCATTTCGATGTTTCCTGGATGACCCTGGCCATGTCACATATGTTCACAGGTACTAAATGTAGGAAGAAGCCATCTTTGGGTTCATGAACTTGGTTCCAGTTGGAATTTCTAAAACAGTGATCCTGGAAATGCCAGAGAAAGGCTAGTAGAGCAGTGACATGGTTGGAAGGTGGGAAGGGCAGCCACTGAAGGAATAGTATTGACCTAGTCACATACAGGGGGAACAGGGTCTCAGTTCCTCTGGGTTCTCAGTGGGGAAGGTGTGGAGTATATCATAGGACACCACTTCCGGAGGATAAGTGTGTGGTCACTTACACTACCTCAATATGCAAGGATGATAGTTTTTCCTCCTCCTGAGGAGTTAATGTCCTTCAGGTGCTTGGTGGTGTTTCTGCATGAAAACAGCTGACCATGAGGGTGAAGGTGTGGTCCACGGAAGCCTGTTCATTCTAATCAAAGGCTGGGCCACCTAGGTATATTACAGCAGAAGGGTGTGTGGGCTCAGCCTACTGGATTACTGGAATAGCAGAACAAATGTAAAAAAAAAAATTGACAACTGCTATTGTATTCAAATGGAAACTATGTCAATTGAGGTCTCCTGCTTTTTTCCTCTCTCAAAAATGGAGTTGTGTGTCCATGGGTTTAAACTTAGACCTTCCTTACTTGTGGGATATCCCTTACAGGCCAAGAGTTCCAAGATGACTGCAGAAGATACTTACAATTCATTCCTTCATTGAGTGTCCTGAGGCTAGGTTTTAATGCCCACCATGTGTGCTGAAATGTGCATCTCTATTGCCACATTGCTTATTATGTTAAGGGAGAAATCAGGTCTAAAAATCTTTTGGTGCATAAAATTTACTGTTTTCCATTGTTTGACCTGGTAAGAATGGTGTGTATATATAATTTTCCTTGGACCAATTAATGCTTTTAGTGAAAACATCCATTCTTCTCTCTGACATGTCCCTTCCTTAGGTTTCTG
This sequence comes from Microcebus murinus, assembly GCF_040939455.1. Lineage (NCBI taxonomy): Eukaryota > Metazoa > Chordata > Mammalia > Primates > Cheirogaleidae > Microcebus > Microcebus murinus. Next base: position 87,403,341 of record NC_134106.1, read on the forward strand.
TACTTCAGGGGAGCCTAGCTGAGGTCATGAAGCAGCTGCTGAATGTGCCCACTTCTTAACCTGGCATCTAAGCCCCATCTTTTCAAGCACTGCTAAATACAACCTAGGTGACTCTTTGAGCCTTGCACGAGAATGTCCTGTATGTCAATTTGGGGCCTATTTTTGTCAGTTTGGGATGGACTTAGGTGGACTTTTTCACCATCTCCCCTTTCTGATAGGGATGTTTGCTCACTTACTCCCCTTGGGGAGATCCACTGGCTGGGGATTACATGGGCAGTATTTATTTTGGGTCAGGATCACCACTACTTTCTCCCTGGCTGCTTGCATGCATGGTTCTCCGTTCTCGGGTATTCAATCTCTGCTGCGTGGACTCCCTCTGGGTAGTGGAGACAAGAGTTTAGGACTTGGCGATGTCCATGCTCTATAGAGCTAGTTGTATAACCCATGTGTGAGAAAGGTGTTTTCTGTCCACCTTGATCTCAGGTTGAGTTGCCAACATGGTTGCCTGGAAGTTGACACAGGATATGTACTCGCTAAGGGACATCCCAGGCTCTCCTAGCTGTGGTGAGTTGAGATTTGTCCAACAAAGAACTTGATCCATGATACTGGAGTATTGTAGCCTTCTACCTCTGTTACTGGGCAGGTAGCTATGACAGATGTCACATAATTCTCACTGTTGTGCTTGGGTGGGTTCTACATGTGTTTTCCTTCTGTTCAAGTCGGTAGGTTCTATTTGGTGGTCCATTTCAAAGTCTCAGTTCTGTGTTACTGGAATAAAGGTTGGACTAGAGGTGAAGTGATCTGTATTAACATTTCCTTTGTCCCATGAGCTGTCCAGAATGTTTCTGGATTGACTCGATACTGGATATACCTGGTCTGTTACAGTCCTCTTAAGACAGTGCTGAGGCCCTGCATTTCAAGAGTTAGGATCAACATCTACATTACTCTCAGGAATGATTATACTGACAGATCAGTTTCAAATGTATAATGCAGTTCTATTCTGCTACTTGCTACAACTCATGATGATGGCTTCTGAAGTCAGGGCAACAGGAACACATCAGGTCCTTAAGTTGATTTTTGGAACTAGAGCAATGCACTGTGCAAGCAGGAGTCCATGTATGTACCACATGTTTGGGGATGTGGTTTATATTCTTAACCCAAAGACCTGAAAATCCAGTATCTTTGGTATATGCCTTAGGGGCTGAAATGTGGATGGGTGGGTTTCTGAAGCAGATGTTTGGAATGTTATTCCTTCAGACGTTAGCCTCCCCCACTCCCATGCTTCTGAGTATCAAACTTGCCACTTCCAGAACTTCTGCCATACTCATTTACTTATGCCCTTTAAAGGTGCTACATCTTAAGCAGAATATCATCACTTATGACTTTATATTTTTGCCTGGCTAATATCTTCACATTGTCTTTAGGATATTGACTCTGTATCTTGGTCTTAATCCTTGTATAGAGTCAGTTTTCTAAAATAGATAGTACCTTTTATGTGACTGCTTTCTTTGCCCTGAGCATTCTTGTAGTGGCAAATACTGCCTGAGCATAAATGCTGGAGATGCTCTGAGAAATACTTTGTTTCCAAAGTGGCCAAGGGGACATCGATTTTGGTGGCACTACATGATATTTGTATTTGGATGTCCTCTGAGGCCGTGATCTCAGGGATTTACTGTTGAAAATGCCCCCAGACAAAGCTCAGGTGTAGGTTCTGTAGACTGGAGGTGGGCAGCCCTAAGTAGGTTCTGACTACATTCCTTTGGCACCACTAGGAAAATGCCTGTATTAGACAGGAGGGTGACTGGTGCACCTTCTCTGGGCAGCCAGGTCCACTCTGGAGACACGGAGCTCATTTCCAAAACTATTGCGGTCTGCAGTGTCACGACGTTGTTGGATGTACCTGCCTGTTGATGGAATTTATGAGCCAGTGACCTTTCTCTGGGCTGAAAAGGTCACTGCTTACCCTGCCTTCCACTCACTAGAATTTCTTGTGTTTAAGAAATGCTTTTGTGTAAAGACTAGCTCAGAAGTCTTGGAATAGCCATAATCTGGAAACCATGCCAGGTCTAGTTTTGTAATAAACTTGCTGTGGGTCACTATAGCTGCCCGGTGATTGCAGTCACTTTATCCTGCACAGGGACAAACCTTGTGAATAACAGGAAGGAAGCTCATCAGTCAGGAGTCAAGTCTGGGGCCTTGGGCATCTTATTCTGATAGTAAAGCCAGTGAAAATGCCACTAGTGGACACGTATGTATAGTGTAAGGGTGGGGAATAGGCAGCCTGAAGGCCACATATAGCCTTCTGGATCCTTTTTCTCAACTATAATATTTTACTCTGGGGTATAAATGCTTTGTGTACACATACATTTCTACCACCCAAGTCAGAGCTAGAACTGTTCAACCTTTTGACTATGTGGAAGTTTTACATTAAAAATCCACTTATATATTCATTACCCCATGAATATACACACCTGAAAAAACCTTGGAAAACTGTGACCTGCTTCAATCTCATGATAAAACTTCATTGGGTGAGAAGTTGGTTCTTATGGACGAACAAAGAAATCTTCCGGTTTTGAGTCGGAATCTACTGGTGAAGCCTCTGAATGTTGCCAAAAGGACAAATCATACAGGGTTTTACAGAAACGTGGTTAACAAAGCAGCAGCAGGGTTTGAGAGAACTGATAGCATTTTCCTGCAGAGCTTCTTTCAAAATTGCAATCTAACAGCACCTCATGCTACAAAGAAATCTCTCATGAAATAGTAAATTGCTGTGACAAACTTCACTGTGGTCTTGTTATAAGACAGTGCCCCAGTGATGCCACCCTTCAGCGACTGCTACCATGATCAGCCAGCCAGCAGTTGTCGATGTAGAGGCAATACCCTCTAGCAGTGAAGATTACAGCTTGTTGGTGGGATCAGAAGGTATTTTGAAAGTTCGGGAAGTTTCGATTCACTGCGAAGGCTGCACTACAGGATCCAGGAGGCCACCACAGAATCGGGCACTGACCACCTCAAAGGCTTCAAGGCTACTTTCTATTGCCCCAAAGTTGCAGGTTGGTTTTATCACCCTGCTAACCTGTGGTGACAAGAACTGGTCATCCTTTAGCTTGTATGCCTAATGTTGCCTACATGTGAAAGCGGGTTCATTCCCATCAGAAGGCACATGACACTGCCGGGACATTTTTCCTGTCCTGACTCCATGGAGAAATGCCAGCTTCATTTTTTTTCTGGAAATAGCCATACGGTGACTTCACAGACAGTGCCGACTGTGAGCCTGGGCCGTTCTGTCCCCCCCCCACCCCCAGTTTGTACTAACTGGTCTCTCAATCCTACGGGGTCTTCAGTCTGCTCTGTGGAAGATCGTCTTCTAGTCATTGTCTTCCTGAGTCATACAACCAGTATGTTAATATGGAAATTGCCATGACCTCTGGGAACTAGGGAAAAATTTCAGCAAGTGATGATCAATTCCTGATCACCACTGAATTTCAGGTAGAGGAACCTGAGGATGATTACCTGAGCACTGCCTTGGAGAACAATGGTTATCACTGGGAAATAATCCTCTTACCTGCACAGTCATCCTCTAGGTTTGTGCTGTTTTCTACCTGAAATCATTACCTCTGTCAGCCACCTCACAGTGTCTGGAGACCACTGAGCCAGAATCAACACAGATCAGTAGGACGGGATGAGTAGGCAGATCTAGGTGGGTGTTCCAGGGTGATCTTGGGTGTTTCTGTGTGGGGTCTGTAATGATTGGACCCAAAGGCCTTCATATCCGTCAAAGCTCAGTGCTGGAGAAAGGAGAGGAGGTGGGCATGGAGAGTTTGTGTCCCCTCCATTTCCTTGAGTATGCTGGGTCTCAAGTTAGTGGCAAGTTGGACTAAGGGCTACAGTGATAAGGGGCTGGGGCTTTTGTATGCAACCAAGTAGAAGCTCAAACGTATGTTCTGGAGGGTTTCGAGTGTTCTTGGCTTCCTCTCTGCATGAGTCCCAAGGGATGGGGCTTGGTGCTGATCCAAGCTGACCAGATAGAATGTACCTGCTGTGTAGACCTTCTCTTTATCCTCTAAATCTATGGATTCAAGGATCCTTCCTCCATTTCTAGGCAGGTCTGCAGCTTTTTACAGGCTTCATTGAGTGAAGGAATAGGTGTGTGGACCTACTCTTGGTTCCTACTTCTGATCAATCTTCCCTGGATGCCTTTGAGTGTCCCTGGCCCCATCATGTGCATCTGGCAAGTCCATCAAACATGTACGGTAGCAGGCAGACTCTGCAATAGGACATGTGTTTGAGGCCAAATACACATGGCTTGTTCTTGTAGCTCATTGTTCATTGCCTATGTTTTGATGCTGGACACTTCCTGGGATGTCTGGGGGACCCATAGTAAATCTCCTGGGCACAAAGCAGCTGGAACAGCAGCCTGTGAGCCTCAGCTTCTGCAGTTGTCAGTGGGCTACTGAGCTGGTAGGATGTTTGGGGGTGTATTGCTTCTCACTGGAAATGCTCATGAAAGGCAAATAGCACATGACAGAGATACCTATCTGGAATCCCTTCACTTTCTTAAGTCATGGGCCTTGCTTACCTCTGCTTGGGAAGGTTTTGTGTTGGGTTTTGGCTGAACATGGGCTGTGCCACTGTTAGGTGCCACTTTCCAGGCACACAACAGAAATCACTCTAGTTTGCTCCATTCTTCCCTTTAGGTTTTCGGTGACTCAGAAGAATCTCAGAATACACCATGTAAAGGAAAGCAAGTAGCTTTTATCAAAAGACTGAAAGAGAAAGTACACTTGAGGTTTGGATAGAGCACTCGTCCTGAAAGAGAAGGGGTTTTTGGTCTTACGAAGTCTTACTAATTGAGGGAAAGAATCCTTAAGGCTACAGGGTTGGTCTTGACTAAGAATTTGGGTAGTAATTCTTAGAATTTGGTCCCCTTCCATTTATATCTTACATAGTTTTGGAATTATCATGGTGAATGGTAAAGGCGGAAAAATCTTAAACCCACAATGTAAATGATAGTGTAATTATGAACTCAGGGCTGGGATGCAGAGACTGTCAGAGATGGGAGATTTCTGGGAAGGGGGGTCTCAAGTATTTTTGGATGCTATCCCATGGCTGTCCCCAGGTCCAGTTAATGTCAGTGGGTCTCCGAAAATGCAGAGTCTGTAAAATAATTCAAAAGAGCAGTGTTAGGCTTTACAATTGCAACATTATCTATAGAAGCACCAGTGTTAGGCTTTGTGATAGCAATGTTATCTATGGGAGCCATTGGAAGTGACAATTCTTGAACCTGTCAGTATGTGTGCTATTAAGCAGTAACCAGACAGCATAAGGAAGTTAGGCAACAATGGCGGGCTAACTTTCGGCTACGTACTTTCATAGAAATTGGACTCCTCATGCTATTTATGCCTGTGGCTTTACATGATTGTCATACAGGCAGTTTCACCATGCTCTCCTGCCCTTCTGATCATACTGCACCCACAGCGGTAACTTGGAAGCTGCTCCTGTCAGTGTCAGGGGACTTGGAATCTCAGTTGTGTCTGTCCTTCTAATCCTGGCCATGTCATGTAACATGCTCACCAGTTCTGAGGCTTAGGATGCAGGAATCACAAGGGCTGGTGCTCTGACTAGAACACTTGGTATGCTTTTGGCAAATGATCTTTCTGGAGGAGGATGGTGAACGGCGACAGGGGATGGAGCAGCACTGAAGGGGATGGTCTCCAATTCATGGGGAACTTCTGAGAGTATATCTGAGTGTCCTTCCTGCGGATGAGACTGATCTCTTACCACCTCTACCTGCCCTAGTATGAAGACTTCTTCCCCCAGGACCGCCCAGGTGTGAAATACCCTTATCTGGTGGTAAATTACTTTTCACATGGGGAAACAAGGACCTGGAGGGACTGAGGTGTGGCCTGGGGCAGCCCGGCCTTGCTGGGGAGGGTCAGAGAAGCCTGGCTTTCCAACAGCAGCAGAACAGGCCCAGTGCCCACTGCAGTGAGGCCTCCTGGCTCCACCTTCCCAGGATGGGATTTCTCTGTGGGGGAAGACATTCTGTACAAGGCCCTGTCTCTCATTCAGGTGTGTCCCCACCTCTACCTTCCTCAATGCTTACTAGAATCGTGTAACCCAGGGTGCAAAACTTCAATCACTTTTCTTTATATTGAAAGGATGACTTCTGTTAACTTTTTCTCACAGCAAATAGTGGAGTTTTGTTAAGACATCTAAACTGAGGTCTACTTTCATCATCAGCTCTGCATTACACATAAGTTATAAATTTCTTGAATATTAAACTCATTCCTGTATGAAGATGAAATCAGTCAGAGTTTAGGGTTTCACACGTGTGAGAATATTTTAACATATATGGGTTAGTGCATCTTACTGCCATTACTAGATACATGCTGAAGAGGGGAAATAGGATCTGAAGTATTATTCCCCATATTACTGACTTGAAACTCATTTTCAGGTCTCCACTTTGCTAGACCTAGCTCTAGACCTTGTGGTTGCCTCCGGAAACTGAGTCTAAGAACTGTCTGCCTTTCAGTTGAATCTGAGGAACAGATGTTCATTCTCTTCTGTGACATGTCCCTCCTCAGCTGACATGAATCCTAGAGGCCAGTGTCCTTCCATTTGATCCTCTGAGTTGAAAGAGAAGGAAAATGAGATTCCTTAAAACCTTTTCAGTCTCTGGCAGACCTCGCCCTGATGCCTGGCTTAGGCACTGTGTGTGTCCTCAGGTAGGAAGTGTTGGCTCATGTGTTGGGCTTTACCTCTGCCCACCTGTGTTGAGAAGTCTGACCCCATGGGTTGAGCCCTGCTTGATAAAGCCAATGTCATACTTTGACCCCTGTGACACTTTTGTTCTTTGTGTCATTCAGGTCATTTCCAAGCCAAGGTACCTATTATGGTCTAGGTAAGGGCTCTCACCACATTGGGTGCCCTGGTGGTAAATCTAAATCTGATTTGGAATCTCCTAAGAAACTCAGATCACTGCAGTGACTTGGCAGTACATCCTGAGGAAGCAAAGTACTGAACTCAATGTGGTGTACTCTCCTTAGACTTTTTTGGAAGATGTTTAATTGGTGCCAGTTTAGTCCAAGAGAAGGGTAGAATCCTTGGCCTCTGGTCAACAGCACGTTCTCCGGGCAGGAAGGGTTAGAATTCTTTGACCTAGGAGCAGGACTCTGAAATCCTTCCCATTGACACATTGTCTGAAGGCTGTGCCTGTCCTGTTCCCTGGGCAAAAGTGTGAGTGCACAGCTCCTGTGAGATGGGGGACGTCCGTGTGAGTACTGTTTCCCAGTCTTAGAGCCTTTCAGATTTGTACTTGCTGCTTTGCTTTAGGTGGTTCAGAGAACTAGAACAGCCCCACCACTAGGGAATGCAGGAGGTCAGGTATCTGGAGACTTACTTCTGTGTCTGCAAGTGAGGTCCTGCCTCCTGGGACAGCTGTGTTGGCCACAACTCATGAGAAGCCAGGGTCTCCGTGGTCCCCTGTGACACACGTGGCCCACTGGGTAGCTTAGTCTTTGTGGGGATGAGGACATTGAGGATGTTTCCAGTGGTCTTTGGTCAAAGAAGATGGGAATTTTGAGTGTCTTTTTTTTTTCCTGCTTATGTCATATGGAATAATTAGGATGCTACTGGTGTACTTCTACACAAATGGGTGGTTAGATACCAGCAAGGAACATTTCTGGGCACAGAATATTGGTTGAAGGTTTTTAATTGCGTACTCCTGTAGAAAATACAAAAACTCTTCTACAAGCTTTGTGTTTTTTGGCTTCTATATGGATTGATTTGAAACACTGTCCATAGTATCTTAACATATTAATCAAAGGCAAAGAATGCATGTAGCTGCTTTCCTCATGATCATGCTTTCCAGGAAAAAAAATTGAGTCTTCTCCTTTGAAATGAGATACCCCTGACCTGTGGTTGCTTCTGGAAGTTGACCTTGAATGAAATTCAGAGTGCCTGGACACGTGTTTCCTGGTTTATCAAATGACTACCATGTTAAGGGCTTCAATTGACCCACTTTATCTTGGAGTTGGAGAAGAAAAGTTTGAAGTGGTTCAACAATCAAGTTGTTGGTAGGTTGAGTTTTTCTTACTGAGAACCATGTGGTGCCTTGACTTACCCGCTGAATGAGGGCCATGTGTGGCTCATCTTTCATCCACTTTGTTAATGTTCATACTCAAGACCCTAATCTCAAAACAGCGTGTACGCTTTAAGTCTGCCTCTCACCTGCACTCCTGCCTGTCTCCTACCTGCCTGTAATTGTCCTGCTGACAAGGGATTCTGCAGGAGTAGATCTGAAGCTTAGCTCAGCTGATCGTCGATATGTTCCCTTGTCTCCCTTGACATGTGGTATAACGTGCTCACTTATTAAACGTGAGGACAGACATTCCTGAAGGGTAACTTACCTGCCTCCACCTCTTGCTTTCTTGGAAATGATCTCAAAGCTCAGAGGAGGATGGTGAACTGCTGGTGCCAGCACGGAGGGAACAGCCTCGAGGGGTCATGTTGAACTGGTCGCTTTCAGATATTCCCAGAATCACAGATCTCAAGGAGATGCGAAATATCTCAGAAGGTCCTACTTGAGGACAAGTCTGGTCATTGTGTTCCCCTTCTGTCTGCCATGGTCACTATAGTGTTCCCCTCTTAGGCATTTATTTCCAGTGCTGCTGAAATGTGGCTCTGCATGGAAACACTGGATCCAGAAGGTGAGGGTGTTGGCCAAGGGCAGCTCAATTGTTGGAACCAAAGGGAAAACCACTTGGATGTTGCCATGTACTCAGTTATTCTCAACTTCATATTTATTCCCAATTATTGCGTTAGTCTCACTGTTTGCATTGACACTATCAGATTCCGTAGATGACTGACTTTGTGGGAGAAAAAGGATGTAATTTAAAATAGGTGAGAATTGAGTCCAAGGATCTAACATTAGACCTACATCCTTTGTCATACCTCCAGTCAATGTTGTGAGTTGTCCTGAGATGACTGTCATGGAAATACTACTCTGATCACTTGATGGGTAATGGAGGTTAGGTTTCAGATGCACATGAGTGTTGTAATGTCCATCACCTATTGCCTTTCATTGCCACATACCTCACTTTCTAGCCAGGGGAAATGGAATCTGAAGTATTTTGATCACAGATAATAGCATAGAAGATGCTTTTCTCCATTGCTTTAGCTGGTGAAGACCAGTGTACATCTCATTTTAGTTGGGTCATTAGTAAACTTATGAGAACTGTTGTACTGCGTCCTGCTCTTTACCACTTTTTTTGAGTCATAAGTGCTAGTATTACACCAGGAGGTATTTCTTTTTTAAATATATGCAACTTAATTTTTTTGCATATTTCTATAAGGGGAAAAAAAGCTTTTTGTGTGTGAACCATACCTCACCACAGTGGTTTTTAAAAACAAATGAATCATACGAGAGAAAATTCTGCTTTTCCTTCTAATCCTTTGAAGTAAGAACTTTAACAAAAATTTGCATGCAATAAATATGGTCCCCTAAACCAAATAGGTAAATGATTTGGTATACATTATATTCACATCTATTTTGTGTTTGACTGGCAAGCAACCTAAAACATTTTAGACAGCAAAAACAAAACAGAAGTATAAACAATACTATCAAAGTGCCTTGTGTTCAACTCCTTCACAATGCTCAGTTGAATAAGAGCTACTGAAGTGACTTCTATTTTAGAAGGTGAAACATCTTGTAATACGAGTGACTTCTATTCTAGCTAACTGGAATTAAAGGCAATTTGTGGTGTCTCTATTCCACCCCATAGAGCAACAGACACTGCTAGGGGTCCCAGGGTAACATTTCAACCCACAGGTCCACATGGCCTGTGAGCAGGTGTGGAGATGAGAGTTCAGCTGTTAGTGGCACCATGGAATTGACTGTCAAGCTTTTCTGTCATTAATTTACAATCATAGATGGATCCTTGTTCCTGGGATTCTACTCCCACTGAATTTTCATTAAGAACTTGTTCTTGTGAACACATGTGGGACACAACACGTTGTCTTCAAGATGCGGGGGGTGGAAAGTTGGAGGCAGGAAGCAAGAAGAGTGCACTCACTGTCTCCTGTCTTTTTGGGAATCCAGGCCTGTCTAGCATGAAACTGGAGGCGAACCCAACCATCTGTGTCTGCAGGGAAACTTCTCCCATGGACCATATACCTCCTGACATCAACTTGGTATTTCTTTTCTATAAGTCAGGAGGGGCTCTCTCAAGACTCTGTGATCCCTGTGTCCAACACCATGGTGGTGTCCTGAGCCCAAGGGTCAGAGTTTGGTACCATTCTCTATGGTGCACTTTGGGGCAAAAATGATATACTTAGATAAGGAAAACATGAAAACACATCAGCCCCTTGTTCATCCACATGGAAGCATTAGGAGAAGGAAAAGGCTACAAAGTTACAAGGACCTTTCCTCTTCCTGATGTTTAGTTATGCTCATCCTTTCTCAGTTCATTGAGTAGTATAAGCTGAACATTTCCAAATGTTTCTGCATGCATCTGCCAGTGTCTCGCAGATCAACTTTTGATGATAGTAATTCTCCAATTTTAATTCCCTCATGTTGTATCAATTCAGTTTTCTCAGATAGTGGCCTTTAGGTGACTGTCTTGATCTGTTTCTGTAGTAGCTGTCCTGCCTGAGCATAGGTACTGGTGGAGCATGTCCACTGAGAATAACATCATTGCTAACTGGCCAAAGTGATGTCTACGTGGGTTGAAATTCACCTGCTATATTTGTCCTCTAAAGCTATCATTTTAGGTTCTATGCCTGAATATGTCCCAGAGGAAACAAAGACCAACAGACTGGATGGTGGGAGCTGGGTGCCCCTTGTGTGGTGGCCACATGGCTTTGGTACCACTACACTTATGCCTGTAGTAGGCAGGTGGGGGAGGTGCTCATTGTGGGCGACAGTGCACCTTCTCTGAGCAGCCAGGTCGAGGCTGGAGATAGCTCAATTCTGAATCCAAAGCAGTCTGCAGTATCACGCTGTTGGAGTAACGGACCTTTGGTCCAAGCTGTAGGCCAGTGAGGTTATGAGTGGAAAAAGTAGCTGTTAGCCATGCCTTGCAGTCTTTGTTCCCCTTTATCTTGAAGGTGTCATCCTGAAGACAGTGGCCTGAATCTTGTGATGGCTGTAAGACAAATCCAGGGCTAGTTTGTAATCGCCTTGCTGTTGGTAGGTAGAGCTAGCAGTAGATGGAAACCCTTTGACCTACCCACTATGAGCTAGGTGAAACCCAGGGATCCAACTGGCCAGACCTAAAGTCTGAGGACTTTGAGCATCTTACTATAGGGAGTAAAGCTGGTTGAGAATTCAGCCAGTGGACTTGGCCAGTCATCTTGTTCCTCAGCGAGCCCATTAATTCCATACCTTTTCGGTTGCTTTGTGTTATACCACATCTGGGAGTTCACCTTTGGTAACTTGATCTAGCAGGTCAGGTTTAGCGAAGGTTACTGTGGTGTGCTCTGTGTTGAGGTGCATCTCCTGAGGTGTGGTCATAAGCATACTGAAGTGGCCCTCCACCAATGGATGTTTCCTGCTGTGGATGTAGTTCTTGAAAAGTGACTTGATCTGTCAGTGGGCTGATTATCCACAGCCCTCTGGTCATACCAGGAAGGCATGTTAGATGTTTGGGGACTTATGTCCCTTCCCCAATGATATGGGCTTGACTGAGTTGCTTTTCACCTCCAAAACATGTGAAATCTCAAGTTCAATGTTCTGGTAATAGACCTTGCCTCTCTACTTACCTTCATGCACAGGATTTTTCAGTTTGAGCACCACAGTGGTCTTGTGGTGATACTGCCTGTGGAGAGAACAACTCTCCACAGAGCTTCCACCATGGAGCTTTTGCCCAAGATGTGGTAACTGATGAGTGGTGGTGAGGCAGGAATAGGTCTGCCTTATGCCCAGGGTCTGTAGGGAAGTCAGGTCAATGCAGGTGGGCACCCACTCCTGGTCCTGGTTCTACAGGTGGTTTGTGGTCCATATATCCTTATTTTCTCTGCCTTACTAGCATCTCCATGCAGTTATGGTTGGGATGATGGCAAATGGGATTTGGCTTCTATAATTTCTTTGGAGTGAACCATCTTCTAATACAGCTGGTAAGATTCCACCTGTAGACTTGGTGAGTCCTCTTGGTCCTGAATGATGAGGCTGAGTCTGCACTGCTGTGTTGACCACCTTTATCAAAGGATATGGTCAATGCATCCTGCCAATTTCCAATGGGCTGTTCTGACTTGGTCCCATGAGGGAACACAATTGTCATATTTTATATATTCAAAATTGTTCCTCCTAGGTGAGAGCTCTGAAACAGTTCGAGTGGTCCTTGAGGACAGGCTCCCCATGATACAGTCCTGCTACATAGCCCCAATGACTGGTGTCCAGCTTGGCACAAGGAAAACAGTGTTGCGTAGTTTTCTCTTGACTGTTTTGGCAAGTCATTACTTGCCCAAGGATGGGAGCATGAGAGTGCGCTCATGGTATTTTTTATCTTTGTCCTTGATGCCAACACTAATTAGACTTATGACAACTTCAAATGAACACGTAGTCCTCCATGTAGAATGAGTTAATGTTAAATGCAAGGGTTTAACTGTGCCTTTCTGCCTCTCAGAAATCACTCTGCAGAAATTTCTTTGTCTCGAACTAGAGATGGTTATGAAATGCTGTTCACTGAAAATTGGAAGAGGGGAGCTTACTCCCAGATACTGTTATCCCTCACCCACATTCGTGGGAGGGTTTCCTAAATTGTTCTATCACCAAATGGATGCTTTGTGTCAGGAAAAAAGTGCCCTGTTGATTTCCATGATCAAAGTGCCAGGATCAGACACACAACAGGCTATGGATCACATGAAGATAGAAATCATTGGAAGGCTGTCTGCCTTGTTCTTCCCCAGAGCCCTAATGTCATATTTGAAGTGTTGAGAGCAGCAGGTCCTCCCTATTCACTGAGAGGGTGGGGCTTGTCCTCGCTTCCTGTGGACACTGAACACCTGGGACACATGAGCAGTAAGGTGACCTAAACTTTGCACTGGTGGATCCTATAGGTCTACTCAATGTGGATAGGAACCCTAGTCTTTTCCTGGTACTGGTCACAGGTTACCATGTACTATGGCAATTACACAGGCTGTGGTTAATTTCCTGTAAAACTTTTTCTGGGCCTTAATCTGTCATGGGGTTTTCTCGCCCTCTCTTGTTCTGTTAAAGGCGATTTCATCCCTACCTCAACCAATCATACAACAAATGTAACCATTTTAACTTTGGAACTCTTAAAGCATCTTTAAGCCCCAATTATGATACAGCTACTTGGGGTCACTGCTAAAATTCAATGGTACTTATTAAACCTTGGTAAATAAGGCTTTAATATACATGACCATCAATAGATACACTGATTAGTGGGGTTGACAGAGTTTGAAAGAATGTTTGAACTCAAATGTGAACACAGCATGGGCAAGGGGAATTTATTGCCAAGAAGCAGTTGTGGGGTCAGGGATGGAAAAGCATTTAGATGCATCAGAGAGGTCAGTTCAACCAGAATTTGCCCTTCACAGGACTTGGGCTGAAGATGAGCAAAGATTGAGACATCACCCAGTGAATAATGGATGAGGAACCAGATCAGATATTGAGGATGATCATATACCAGCCATGGGGAATTCTTGCAAAATGGACTCACCAAGGTTCTTCGTTAAACTTGGCTTTACAAGTACATGAATGGGCCCTAGGGAAAGGTTCACAAGCCTGACTGTCACTTGGCCAAGCACGGAATCCTGATAGGTACCCATGACTTCGCCTATAGATAAATTCAAAGGATCATTAACCTTGTCTCATTAGGAATCTCCACTAGATGGGACTTAGAGAATGTTGCCTTGAGATCTGAGTTGCTGGCCTTAAAGCTGTCTGTTGGTAGAATTCTTCCTTGGTCAGAGATGGATCATGAGCCTTCACCTCTAGGGCACTACTGGATTGAATTGAGGTCATTTATAGACCCTTCTCTGCCAGACTTTATTGTTGATGTGTGTCCATATGGGGGTCATTTCTATACAAGAGACAGATGGCCTGGGTAATGTTTCTCACCACCTGTTTGTTCTGGTGGAGATAATGCTCCCTTTTACCCTAAGGATGGCATGCTCACTGGCTATGGGTACATGGGAAGTATCAGTTGTGGACCTGGGTCCCAGACTTTTCCCCTGGCTCCCATTTCCTTAGCACTCTGACATCAGGTGTTCAATCTTCTCTGCCATTGACTCCGGGTAGTCAAGGGCCTGGCAGTCTCAAAGCTGTATGTAGAGCTGACCTGCTGGTAGTTTCCATGTGTGACAGGGAAAGGAGGCATTTCCCCTCTGCCCTGATCTTAGCGTGAGCTCCAAACATGGTTTCCTACAGGTTGACAGATGTGTCTTGTCGGTGGAACACCCCTTACTTTCCTTGCTGTGGTGAGATGGTGAATCAAGGATTTTATCCAGCTGGAGAAACTCCTGACTTGACATGGTGCCGTGGTACAGAATCACAGTTGCTTCCATCCTCCTGACATCACAGTGTATGTGCCCATGGCAGGTACTGCCAGTCACTTTTACTTGTAGGCTTGGGTGGTTTTCACAAGTGTGCTTCAGTAAAACCAATGGGTTTCAGTTGAAACGGTTCCATTCAAATATCTTAATCTTTCAGTCCAAATGGATTAAAGATTTCTCTCTAAATTAAGTTCTATTTACTTTTCCTCTGAGCTCTCTAGCATACTTAAGAATTAAAGATTTCAACATTGGATGATCCTGGTCTGTTGTAGTCCTCACAAATAGCAATTAAGTGCTGAAATTGAGGATTGAATTCTACATTCCTTTTACTAAAGATAAGCTATAGTGATAGAACTGTTTCCTAAATCAGTAATAGAAAGTAACTGCTCTGTTCCCTTCTGCTATTCCTTATGCTATTTTCATTTTCAGGAGTCAGATACTCCATTACTTCAAAACTCTCAATTCCCATTGAAAAGTCACATGTCCACAGGTTCTAAATATTAGGACAAAAACACTTGTGGTAATCTGTCTCCAAGTGGTAACTTCTTAGAAGTGACTCCAGGAATCGAGGATGGCAAACCAGTGTCGAGGTAGACAGTATCTGCTGAAAGTGCGGTTTGTTACATAGAAATCACTGGGGGGTTCAATTCTACTGAAGTCTCTGAGAAAGTTATAGGATGTATCTCTCAATGTCCTTCCTTGGGGACAACAGTCTCGTCACTCCTCCCTACCTCTGCCATGATCATTGTAGTTTTCCTTTTCTCCTGAGGGGTTTCTCAGTGGTGAGAAGTGGCTCTATATGGAAAAAGGGGCACCAAGAGGGTGAGTGTCTGGCTCCGGGTGGCTCAGTGATTCTAATCAAAAAGGCAAACCACCTGGATGCTTCCTTCTGCAGAAGTATGTTCTGTGTCTACAGAAACTTAGAGAATTCAGCAATTGGGAATGAATAATATAAAATTGAATTAATAAACTTCATTACATTCTATGGATAACTTTAAATTTTATGCTTTTTCTCCCACAAAAAAGGTTGGGTTATGTGTCCATATGGATCCTTAACTAGACCTACCTCATCTGTCACAGCTCACACACCTTGAGTTCCAAGATGACTGAAAGACATTGATAGCTCATTCCTCAATTGTCAGTAGTGGAGGTTGTTAGCTTTGGGTTTCCACCTGTGAGTGTCCCAACGTCCTTCACCGGTTGTCTTTCACTGCTACATACCTCAATATATACTTAGAGTGGGATCTGAAATACTTTGTCCACATGTAGTTTTATAAGGGATGTTTTTCTCAGGTCTTAAGAATGTATTGCCTTGGGTCATTAATCCTTTTCACACTGAGGTATTTTTCTCTGACATCACTTTCCCCACTTCGGTGAGTTGGAGCCTAGCCAGTGTCATATGCTTCCTCTAGTAGGAGCTGCTGTCAATAATGTGGCTTGGTTTTGCCCACTTCGTTCATGTTTGCCCCCCGCCCAACTGCATTCTCCAGGCTATTGCTTGGGGAAACCTAGGTTGCTGTTTGCTTTACCTTCCAGATAATCTTAAGTGCCTATATGGGGACCATTTCCAAGGCAGAGTTTGAGAGGGTCCAGGTGAGGTTTCTTACCGTTTCTCTTTTATGGTACAGTGTCACAGTTTTACTCTAGGAGAGCCCCACAGGATGTGGATTAGGTAGGCCTGGGTCACCGTGGGTCTATCTCTGGCCCCCACATGCATGGTTCTGAGATCTCAGTTGTTCAACATTCTATGCTGTGGACTGATTGGGCTGTGAATGCCTGAGGTTGGGGGCCTGGCAAGTCAATGCTGTGTGTACAGCTGAACCCCTGGTAGATGCCAGGTCTGACAAAGGAAGCATTTCCTCTTTGCTGTGATGGGCTTAAGTGGAGCTCCAGTTTCCTGCAGGCTGACCCAGGTTTGTTCTCTCTCTGGGACATCCCTGACTGACTTGCTGTGGAGAGAGTTGACGGTGAATGGAAGGATTGGTTCCATTAGGAAACCTCCCTCGACACTCCATTCTGAAGAATCATGGTGTGTAGTTTCTACCTTTCTAAAATCACAGGACAGGTGCCTGTGACAAATGTCACACATGATTCTAAGTTGTGACTGGGTGGTTTCCATGTGTGCTGCCTTCTGTAAAGTCAAGATTCCTTTTTGAAACTGTTCTATCTAAATGTCTTAATCCTTGAGTCCTATTGGAATATTTTTCTAGAAAGGAAAACATGTTTCAACACTTCCTGTGAGTTGTCTAGCATGCTTCGAGAGCAACACGATCAAGAATTCAATATGAGATATACCTGGTCTGTTTGGTCACGAAAGTTATGAAGTCCTAAATTTCAAATTCTGGATCTAACTCTACATTCCAATTAATAAGGGTAGTAGTTGATCTTGATGACAGTTGTCGAAATACAGAAAATAACTGCTACATTACTTCTGCCATACTTCCTGATTTCAGGGATGAGACATGCTACTATTGCAACAAGGAGGTCCCATCCCTTGGGCTGATCTCTCAGATGAGCTGTACACAGGAGCCCACCTTTGAACCTCATGTCCTGTGACATGGATGGTCTCCTGAACCCAAATGGCGTTAAAGGCTTATATCTTTCTCTGTGGTGCACATTAGACACCAAAATGAGAATATTTGAGTGACTGAAACAAACACACCAGACCCTTATTCTTCCTCATTTTTGCGTTTTCATTTTCCTGATACATCTAGGTACCAGGAAGTTGATCCTTCTGATCTTGAGCCACCCTTATTCTATTCTCTCATATTTTGAGGAGCACTATATTTTAAGTGGCTTATTTTCATCTGTTAGTGACTTTCTATTTTTTGCCTTGCCACTCATTGCTACTGTTTGAGTATCTTCACTTTCTTCATTTTTTTGACCTTAATGTTTGTCCTGATGTTGTGTAGTATAAAGTTTTCTAAATAGAAGGTGCTTTTAGGTGAGTATTCTCATCCTGAAGGGTTGTGTTGTCCCCCAATAGAAATTGGAGGCAACGTTTGTCTGCTGTTTCTCGTAGCTGCAGTAGTGTAATATCATTGTGCCCCACAGGTTATAAGTGGAGGTGACATCTGAAGTTCAAGATAATCTCCATCACAGGGAGAAAAGAGGGTAATTTCCTCTCTTCCATGGTTCTCATTATGATAGACTGAGTAACTCTTGGGGGATGGTAGGACAAAAGGGGATGAGTCTGACTTCATTCTTAATGGTGCCTTGTCTAAAAGTGTTTAAGGTCGCATAGGATACTTCAGCAAAACACATACTTTTATTGGTTGCTCTGATCCAGCATTGAAGGAAGAAAATGGTCTCAGAATTGGAAAAGGGTCTGTTACCCCCCCAGATGAAGGACATGTCAGTGTGGTATGCATGTTGGTCCTCCCAGAGAACCCATCCCTACGTGCCTAATTGCAAAGATGTCAGCATCTGCACCCCAAAGGAGTGGAAAGTAGCTCAGAGCTGGTGGATAACCTCATGTACTAATAATGTGGACATTTCTAGGCTTGCTCCAACTGGTATGAGTTTGGTCATGTTCTCCCGTGATGCTGAGTTCTTTGTCATGAGCTCCCAACTAAAATACCTTACATACCAGACCAAGGCTGCTTAAATAATGTCTTTTCTATGTTTGTTACCATGGAAATCATGGGAAATGACAACATCTTGGGTCAAGTGGAATATACAGAAGTTTAATATCCCTTCCTGGGTCACAGTTAACTTTCACATACTGCATTTTTCTTCCTGGGTCCTGTAGAAACACGGTTATTACAAATGGTTGTGACGTGGCTCCAAGAGCACTCGAGCATGATACTGATGCTTCTAAAATTTGGGTTTGTGAAAAGGACATGAGCAAAGCCGGGAAATAACCCTTTCATGTTGCTGAGCATTCAGCAGTTTCTGATAGAGAAGGGGAGAGTTCAGAGAAAAGGATCATGAGGTTTGAAAAGAAACTTTCCCAGTTAGGAAGGTGGCATCATTCATGCCATCTAGATCACATGCTTCCTGAGAATGGGGATTATGTCTCACTGCTCAAATAAAATTGTTCCTTGGAGCTGCTTACTAAGATTTCATGCATTATGGGATAAGCAGACACTACAATAAGTCTCGGTAGGAGACATTCAAATTGTATCACCTGTGTCATTACTTACCCGGTGTGGATGTGCTATAGCGACGTGTGAGAATTCCTTGTCGCTGGTATGACTGTTCCTCCCGGGGCCGACTGAAGGTATCCTGCATGCTCTTCTGCAGCTGCTGGCCCTGAAGTCTTGAGCAGGAAGAACTGGATGACCAAAGGGATTTCGCTGGAGATGAGTTTGTCAGCCCCTGGGGGATAAGGAGACTAGGAGTTACGAGAGATTCAGCCATGAAGTATCTGCTGAAAAACTGTTAAATGGATTGCTAGTATTTGTCTCAATGTTTTGCTTCCTTCCCGTTGTAATTCTATAACACTAAAATCGAATTGAGTCCAAATTTCTTTTTCTTGGTAAAATATGTCTTTAATTTGGGACTCAACAATCCTATTGAGGTGAACAGACGCAACAGTTTCTTGTAGGTGTGTTGGACCATATCAGTCCCTGTGTGGAGTGTATTGGCAGCTGGCTCTTCCAGTGCTATGAGTTAGTTTCTGGATACTCTCAAATTACTGTATTGTACAAATCCTGATAGTACTCTGCCATAGTGCTGATTTTTTTCCCCCAAATTATTTGTCCTCCCAGAAACCTGAATGCCAAAAACCTGAAATGGTTCCCACCTGGGTAAAATGAAAGTGTTGGCTAGGGCTGGCCTGTGCTCTTGTTGCTTTAGCAGAAAATGTGGTCCCTTATGTTTAGAGGTCCCTTGTCTAGTCACTCCTTGACTCACCTTTAAATTCATGGGTCCTTTCAGGGATGAGTGGCCATCTTAGATTTGCTTCTGAATCTCATGTGGACTTCTTCCTCTCCTGCATCTATTTTGTAGTCTTTCCTGATGACAATGTCACCGATTGGCTGACCGTAAGATTCAGACATGATCTGGGGCCCTTCATTTCCATGTTTCCTGGATGACCCTGGCCATGTCACATATGTTCACAGGTACTAAATGTAGGAAGAAGCCATCTTTGGGTTCATTAACTTGCTTCTAGTTGGTACCTAAAACAGTGATCCTGGAAAGCCCAGAAGAGGGGCTGGTAGACAGTGACATAGTTGGAAGGTGGGGAAGGGCAGCCACTGAAGAAATAGTATTGACTTGGTCACATACAGAGGAGTCAGGGCCTCAGTCTCTCTGGGTTGTCAGTGGAAGGTGTGGATTATAACACAGGCCACCACTTCCTGAGGACAAGTGTGTGGTCACTTACCCTTATCTCAATATGCAAGGATCATGATACTTTTTCCTTCTCCTGAGGAGTTAATGTCCTTGAGGTGCTTGATGGTGTTTCTGCATGAAAACAGCTGACCATGAGGGTGAAGGTGTGGTCCATGCCAGCCTGTTCATTCTAATCAAATGCCGGGTCTCCTAGGTATCTATTACAGCAGATGGGGGGTGTGGGCTCAGCCTACTGGAGTACCGGAATAGCAGAGCAAATGTAAAAAAAATTGATAACATCTATCGTGTTCAAAGAGATTTTGTGAATTAAGGTCTCCTGTTTTTTTCCTCTCTCAAAAATGGATGGAGTTGTATGTCCATGGGTTTAAACTTAGACCTTCCTCATTTGTGGGATCTTCCTTACAGGCCGTGAGTTCCAAGATGACTGCAGAAGATACTTACGACTCATTCCCTCATTGAGTGTCTTGAGGTTAGGTTTTAATGCCCACCATGTGTGCTGAAATGTGCATCTCTATTGCCACATTCCTAATTATGTTGGAGAAATCGGGTCTAAAAATCTTTTGGTATATAAGATTTACTGTTCTCCATTGTTTGACCTGGTAAGAATGGTGTATATATAATTTTCCTTGGACCAATTAATGCTTTTAGTGAAAACATCCATTCTCCTCTCTGAAATGTTCCTTCTTTAGGTTTCTGTATTTCAGGGGAGCCTAGCTGAAGTCTTGCCTTTTCAGAAGCAGCTGATGAATGTGCCCACTTCTTAAACTGGCATCTAAGCCCCATTTTTTCAACCACTGTTAAATACAAACTAGGTGACTCTTTGAGCCTTGCACGAGAATGTCCTGTATGTCAATTTGGGGCCTATTTTTATGTGAGAGTTGGGGATGGACTTAGATGGACTTTCTCACTATCTCACCCTTGTGATAGGGATGTTTGCTCACTTACTCCCCTTGGGGAGATCCACTGGCTGGGGATTACATGGGCAGTGTTTATTTTGGGTCAGGATCACCACTACTTTCTCCCTGGCTGCTTGCATGCATGGTTCTCCGTTCTCAGGTATTCAATCTCTTCTGTGTGGACTCCCTCTTGGTAGTGGAGACAAGAGTTTAGGACTTAGTGATGTCCATGCTCTATAGAGCTAGTGGTATAACCCAAGTCAGAGAAAGGGGTTGTTTTCTATCCACCTTGATCTCAGGTTGAGTTGCCAACATGGTTGCCTGGAAGTTGACACAGGGTATGGAGTACTATAACCTTCACCTCTGTTACTGGGCAGGTAGCTATGACAGATGTCACATAATTCTCACTGTTGTGCTTGGGTGGGTTCTACATGTGTTTGCCTTCTGTTCAAGTTGGTAGGTTCTATTTGTGGTGTTTCATTTTAAAGTTTCAGTTCTGTCTTACTGGAATAAAGGTTGGCCTAGAGGTGAAGTGATCTGTATTAACATTTCCTTTGTCCCGTGAGCTGTCCAGAATGTCTCTGGATTCACTTGATACTGGATATACCTGGTCTGTTGCAGGGCCTCAGCACTGTTTCAAGAGTTAGGATCAACATCTACATTACTCTCAGGAATGATTATACTGACAGATTAGTTTCAAATGTATAATGCAGTCCTATTCTGCTACTTGCTACAACTCATGATGACTTCTGAAGTCAGGGCAACAGGAACACATCTATCAGGTCCTTAAGTTGATTTTGGGAACTAGAGCAATGCACTGTGCAAGGAGGAGTCCATGTTTGTACCACATGTCTGGGGATGTGGTTTATATTCTAAACCCAAAGACCTGAAAATCCAGTATCTTTGGTATGCCTTAGGGGCTGAAATGTGGATGGGTGGGTGACTGAAGCAGATGTTTGCTATGTTATTCCTTCAGACGTTAGTCTCCCCCACTCCCATGCATCTGAGTATCAAGCTTGCCACTTACAGAACTTCTGCCATACTCATTTACTTATGCCCTATTTAAAAGTGCTACAGCTTAAGCAGAATATTGTCATTTATGACTTTATATTTTTGCCTGGCTAATATCTTCACATTGTCTTTAGGATATTGACTCTATCTTGGTCTTAATCCTTGTATAGAGTCAGTTTTCTAAAATAGATAGTACCTTTTATGTGACTGCTTTCTTTGCCCTGAGCATTCTTGTAGTGGCAAATACTGCCTGAGTATAAATGCTGGAGATGCTCTGAGAAATACTTTGTATTTCCTAAGTGGCCCAGGAGACATCCATTTTTGGTGGTACTGCATGGTATTTGTACTTGGATGTCCTCTGAGGCTGTGATCTCAGGGATTTACTGTTGAAAATGCCCCCAGACAAAGCTCAGGTGTAGGTTCTGGAAGATTGGAGGTGGACAGCCCCTAGTAGGTTCAGACTACATTTGGCACCCCTAGAAAACGCCTGTATTAGACAGGAGGGTGACTGGTGCACCTTCTCTGGGCAGCCAGGTCCACTCTGGAGACACGGAGCTCATTTCCGAAACCATTGCGGTCTGCAGTGTCATGCTGTTGGATGTACCTGCCTATTGATGGAATTTATGAGCCAGTGACCTTTCTCTGGGCTGAAAAGGTCACTGCTTACCCTGCCTTCCACTCACTAGAATTTCTTGTGTTTAAGAAATGCTTTTGTGTAAAGACTGGCTCAGAAGTCTTGGAATAGCCATAATCTGGAAACAAAACGCCAGGTCTAGTTTTGTAATAAACTTGCTGTTGGTCACTATAGCTGCCAGATGATTGCAGTCACTTCATCCTGCACAGGGACAAACCTTGTGAATTTCACAAGCTCACCAGTGAGGAGTCAAGTCTGAGGCCTTGGGCATCTTATTCTGTTAGTAAAGCCAGTGAAAATGCAACTAGTGGACACCTATGTACAGTGTCACAGTGGGGAATAGGCGGCTCAAAGGCCACATGCAGCCTTCTGGATCCTTTTTTTCTCTTAACTATATTTTACTGGGGTTATAAATGCTTAGTGTACATATACTACATTTCTACCACCCAAGTCAGAGCTAGAACTGTGCAACCTTTTGACTATGTGGAAGTTTTACATTAAAAATCCATTTATATATTCATTACCACATGAATATCCAAACCTGTAAAAAACATGGAAAACTGTGACCAGATTCAATCTCATGATAAAACTTCATTGGATGAGAAGTTGGTTCTTATGGACAAAGAAATCTTCCGGTTTTGAGTCGGAATCTACTGGTGAAGCCTCTGAATGTTGCCAAAAGGACAAATCATACAGGGTTTTACAGAAACGTGGTTAACAAAGCAGCAGCAGGGTTTGAGAGAACTGATTGCAATTTTGATAGCATTTTCCTCACTGTCGAGCTTCTAACAGCACCTCATGCTTCAAAGAAATCTCTCATGCAATAGTCAATTGATGTGGCAAACTTCACTGTTCTCTTGTTAGAAGAAAGTGCCCCAATAATGCCACCCTTCAGCGACTGCTACCAAGATCAGTCAGCCAGCAGCTGTCAATGTAGAGGCAATACCCTTTAGCAGTGAAGATGACAGCTTGCTTGATGGATCAGGAGGTATTTTGAAAGTTCAGGAGGTTTTCATTCACTGCGAAGGCTGCACTACAGGATCCATACTGGTCCTACTACTCACAAAGACAATGACTGGAAGACGATCTTCCACAGAGCAGACTGAAGACCCCGTAGGTCTAGAGACCAGTCTGTACAAACTGTGTGGGAGAGACCAGAATGGCCCAGGCTCAGTCGGCACTGTTAATGGAGTCACTGTGTGGCTGTTTCCAGAGAAACAAAATGAAGCTGGCATTTCTCCATGGAATCAGGACAGGAAAAATGTCATGGCAGTGTCATGTGCCTTCTGATGGCAATGAACCCGCTTTCACACATAAACATTAGGCATACAAGCTAAAGGATGACCCCCTCTTGTCACCAGAGGTTAGCAGGGTGATGATCAAAACCAACCTACAACTTTCGAGCAATGGAAAGTAGTCTTGAAGCCTAATGTTTAGGACCAGTATGTTCACATGGAAATTGCCATGATCTCTTGGGAACTAGGGAAAAATTTCAGCAAGTGATCAATTCTTGATCACCACAGAATTTCAGGTAGAGGAACCTGAGGATGACTACTGGAGCACTGCCTTGGAGAACAATAGTTATCACTGGGAAATATTCCTCTTACCTGCACAGTCATCCTCTAGGTTTGTGCTGTTTTCTACCTGAAATCATTAACTCTGTAAGTCACCTCACAGTGTCTGGAGACCACTGAGCCAGAATCAACACAGGTCAGTAGGATAGGATGAGAAGGAAGATCTAGGTGGGAGTTCCAGGGTGATCTTGGGTGTTTCTGTGTGGGGTCTGTGATTGGACCCAAAGTCTTTCGTATCCTTCAACGCAGTGATGGAGATGGGAGAAGGTGGGCATGGAGAGTGTGTGTCCCCTCCATTTCCTTGAGTATGCTGAGTCTCAAGTTAGTGGCAAGTTGGACTGAGGGCTACAGTGATAAGGGACTGACGCTTTGTATGCTGCCAAATAGAAGCTCGAATCTATGCTCTGGAGGGTTTCCAGTGTTCTTGGCTTCCTCTCTGCATGAGTCTCAAAGGATGGAGCTTGGTGCTGATCCAAGCTGACCAGATAGAATGCACCTGCTGTGGACTTTCTCTTTATCGTGTAAATCTATGGATCCAAGGATCCTTCCTCCACTTCTGGGCAGCTATGCAGCTTTTTAAAGGCTTCACTGGGTGAAGGAGGTGTGTGGACCTACTATTGGTTCCTACTTCTGATCAATCTTCCCTGGCACCTTTCAGTGTCCATGGCCCCATCATGTACATCTGGCGAGTCCATCAAACATGGACTGTAGGAGGCAGACTGCAATAGGACATGTGTTTGAGACCAAAGACACATGGCTTGTTCTTGTAGCTCATTGTTCATTGCCTATCTTTTGATGCTGGACACTTCCTGGGATGTCTGGGGGGCCCATAGTAAATCTCCACCTGGGCACAAGCAGCTGGAACAGCAGTCTGTGGGCCTCAGCCTCTGCAGTTTTCAGTGGGCCACTGAGCTGAAAGGGGGAGATGGAGTTGCATTGTTTCTCACTGGAAATGCTCATGAAATGCTACGGATATGGGCTGGAATCCCTTCACATTCCTTAAGTCATAGGCCTTGCTTGCCTCTGCTTGGGAAGGTTTTGTGTTGGGTTTTGGCTGAACATGGGCTATGCCACTGTTCTGTGCCACTTTCCAGGCACACAACAGAAATCACTCTAGTTTGCTCCATTCTTCCCTTACCTTCAGGTTTTTGGTTACTGAGAAGAAACTCAGGATGCACTATGTAAATGAAAGCAAGTAGCTTTTATCAAAAGACTTAAAGAAAAGTACACTTGAGTCTTGGAAAGAGCAGTTATCCTGAAAGGTAAGGGGTTTTTGATCTTATGAAGTCTTACTAATTGAGGGAAAGAATAATTAAAGCTACAGGGTTGGTCTTGACTAAGAATTTGGGTAACAATTCTTAGAATTGGGTTCCCTTCCATTTGTTACATAATTTTGGAATTGTCATGGTGAATTGTAAAGATGGAACAATCTGAAAACGACAATTAAATGATAGTGTAATTAGTCAAAGTTCTTGTAGGGTGACCAACATGGTTCATGTAGGTTCATGTTGCTGACAAGCCAGTTGATGCCAGGTCTTGTATGGTTATAAACCCCCTTAGTTACTCTAACACCTGAACCCATGTGCAATCCTGCATCCAGTCGTCTCAGCCCTGTCTCCTTCTGAACAGCAGCCTAGCAGCCATAGACAGGTCCCTTTCTGTCCCAGGGTTAGGTTCCTGTAAACTTCACACAGTATCGTCCAGAGTAATGAGGGGTCATATGTCTTCTCCCTAAAACTTCATGACAACTGTGTGGCATATTTTCCATTTGGATTCGTTTGGCTACCTTAAGCTAAACTGCCTTGTGCAACCTGATTCAGCAGAAGAGGGTTAGCAGCCCTTAGTACAGGCTCCTCCTTTCATCCCCCATCACGGAGGGGCAGATGAGTCCTCATGATTACACCTGAGAAACCTTCCCTGTGGTCAGTAAGCTTGGGGACGTGAGTTTGTGCATACCGGATTGTGAAGCATAACCTTAGGTGTTACCTAACCTCAGGATCTTTTTCCCTGGCTCTAATGCTTGGGATGGTTCAAAGTAATATTCTGACACACCTGGGGGAAAAAGGCTAATCCTCCCTTACAGGAAGCCTTGTACATGCCCTGGTTCACCTCATGTGGAGGTTATCTTCTAGTTTAAAACATTACACATGGTGTGGCTCATTACTGCTACAACTCTTTTAAAACACGAGTCTCCAGTGGGACGTCAGTTTTCTCTGTGTTGCTAATGGTTGGAGGACCTCAATCTTGACCTCAACTACTCATACAACCAGGAGTTAGCAGTAGTGACAAGCTTCACACTTTCTCTGTAGTTCCATGCAGCTGTGCCCATTCCTGGTGAGAGGCTGTTAAGTATTCACCGAAACAACCTTGACACCCTGAATGTCATCTTAGGATCCTCTTTGCTGTGATGCTTTTGTTAGTGTCACCTTCCTACTAAACATCTTACCAATCTGCAAAGCTTTCTTAGAGACCCCTTTATTTTTATCTGTTGCTATGAAAGCAACAAAAATATCAAATAGTAGGAGAAACAGATCATTTCTATTGCATACAGACTATATCCAGTGCTGATGTCTTAAGATAATCACACAGAAGTGGAAACCTAATGTCATCTAATGCATTTCTGACAATATATACTCAATGTCTTATAACAAGTGAGATGGACCATTCTAAGAAGTTTAAAAGACAGAAACCATAGCTAATAAAAACCAACAGCAGTACGTTGAGTTCTGTCCTACGTGTTCCCCATGGATGGTAGTGAAGCCCGAAGGGGAAACACTGCCTCGGGAGGAAGCAGAAAAGGGTACCCGACCTTGATCTTGCTGGCGGTGCACTGACCATCTTAGGTGTCCTGTCTGTGGGTGGGTTCTGGTGCACGTGATCATGGCTTTGGTTGCCTTCAGTTGGTAAATCCTAGAGTGGGAAAACATGGGCACTGTGCTAGGAGTCTGTGAGTGACCCTGATTCTTTCCCCTGGATTGTTGAGTAGAACAGACTGTGAAGTCTGAGTACACCTTGTGATGAGCAGGTATTCATGGTGACAGACGTAAATCTTCCCTGGTAACTTTGCTGAAAACTCACTGTGCAGTGGCTTGGAAATTCACTGTAAGGATGCATGAGAACAGTGTTCTCCTAAGATTTCTGGGGCAATGTTTCATTTGTACCAAAGTTACTGAAAGAAGACAAGCTTCTGGCTCTGTGGTCAATAGTGTCATGTTCTCTGGGCAGGAAGGGCTTGGTGTTAAGGGTAAGGACTCTGAAATTGTTCCCACTGCCGTGGTGTGGATAGCTGGCAGGGCACAAGCACTAGCCAGAGCTCTGATGTGACATGGGAACAGTTGCTGGCCTTGCTTTCTGGGCTGGGGCCCCTTGCACATTTGTGCACTCACCTTTGGTCTAAGGAGGTCATTCAGCGAGCCTTGGAAGGGGGCTGCCTGGGTGGAGGGTGAGAGGATGGTTCAGAGCTGTTGGATAAGAAGTGATGTGTATGTGGGGTGCTCAGTGTGGAATGCTCCACCTCTTGGACTATGCCAGTCTGCACCTCACGAAAAGTAGAGACCTTGTGTTCTGTGGAATACCAGTCTTCCCTTCTCTGGGGCTGAGAACCAGTTTTGTCTGGTTGTGTCCCACTAGAGATACTTCTATGAAACCAACTGCACAGGACTGATACTTGTTCCTGAGAATTGGTGGCAGAGAACATCATTTTGGGGGCAGTTTTTAATTGTATACTTGGTTTCTTTCATAGAAATCCTGAATATTTGATAATGGCTATTTTAAATTATAATCTGAGTATTTCGTAGGATTTGACTATATATTTGTAGTTTAGATGAACACTACTTACAATCTCCAGATCGAGTTGCTAAAATAGTCACTATTTCACTATTTGTTTCCTTGATTGGGATTATTCAGCGATTAGATGGGGAGGCCCATTATTTGAAATACAAAGTACGACTCAGCTTATGGGTTTCTGTGAAGGTAAAGTGTAAAATTTGACAGGCATGGCATTAACTTGATAGTGCTGGTAACAACCAGTCAGTACCAAGATACGGGCTTAAAGCAACTCTCCCTTATAGTTCTGGAGAGAAGTGTGACCTGGGTCTGTCCTTGCTCTAGACGACGATCTATGTTCTTGCCTTATCTTCCTTGTAGAGCCTCCTGCATGCTTTCGTTCATAACCTTTTCATGTCACTCTGGGGCCTCACTAGGGTGCCACAGTTGAGAATGCATCTTGGGATTTGTCTGATGCTCATGTCCAACCCTGTCCCCTCCCAGGTTGTCTGTTATAGCCCAACCGGGTCCCTTGCCCACTGCCCTGGTAAAGCACATATACTGACACACCAGGGACTGCAGCGGAAGAGGGTTGTCTTTTACAAGGTGCCAGGTTGAGGAGATAGGAGTCACTTCTCCTGAAGGCAACAGATACTTGTCTTGTGTCTTTTATCCATTCGGCCAGCCTATCTCTGGAGTGGGGAGGTCAAGCCATTGACATTTATTGAGAAGTGATAGTTGGGGCAGATTTCTGTTGTTGGGTTGAACTTTGTTGCTTTTTCTCTCTTGAGCCATTGTAGTATCTGGGCTTTGATCTTTAGCTTTGAGTAGATTTACATGCGTGAGTGTTTGTTGTGCTGATCCGCAGGTAACCCTGTTTTGAGTACTTCCTGAGGGGCTGGTCTTGGTGAATTCCGTCAGTCTTTGCTCATCTGAGAAGGTGTTGATTTCTCCTTCATATAAAACACTTAGTTTTGCAGGGGATATGATTGTAGGCTGGGTGGTGGTTTGTTTCAGAAGAATGAGAATGGGGCCCCAGTCGCTCCTGCTTTTAAAGTCTCAGAAGTCTGGTGGTGTTCGAATTGGCTTGTATGCCACTTGCTCCTTTTGTCTGACAGCTAGTAGAAGGGCCTCTTTAGTTGATATTTTGGTCAGTCTGATGACTGCATGTTGTGACATCTTCCTGTTGGCATTGAATCTTCCAGGGGTCCTCTGAGCTTCTTGAACTTATATCTGGAGACTTTTAGCAAGGCCTGGGAAATTTTCCGCTATTATATCTTCAAATATAACCCTTGCCAACCCTTGAGTGTTTCCTTCTTCCCCTTCTGGTAACCCTATGACCCTCACATCAGGTTTCTTCACATAATCCCACATCTCTTCTAGGCTTTGCTCTTTTCTCGTTTCTCTGCTCCATCCTTTTGACTGACTTATTTAATTGGAAGGTGTTACCTTCAATCTGAGTTTCTATCTTATGTTTGATCTACCCTGTTCCTGAGGCTTTCCACTGTATTTTGTAGTTCCCTGAATTGATTCTTCATTTACAGGTGTTTGGTGAACCTTTTCTTCATGGTGTCTATTTCTTTAGTGAATTTTTGTTCCAAGTCCTGGAGGCTTTTTGTAGTTTTTGTGTCGGTTATCAAGTTATTCTTACAGGTCATTGAATTTTAAGATCCACATTCAAAATTCATCTTCTGTCATTTTGGTTGGCTGATTTTGGTTGGTGTCCATTTCTAATGGGCTGGTGCTGCTCTTTGGGGGTGTGTTTTCTGTTTGGTTCTCCATATTTCTGAGTTCCTTCGCTGATTTCTTCCCATGTCGATCAGTTGTTGCTTCTTTCCTTAGGTTTTCATTTTTGGGGATTCATCTGCCTTGTTTAGTTTCTGAGCTACTAGTAGGTGTCTGTGGGTGAGATTCGACCACTCCCTGTAGAATGAGTCAGTAGGTGCCATGAAAATGTTGTGCAGATGTACTCCCTGTCAGTAGGTGGTGCTTGCTTGGAGGAACAGGCTACGCTGTTTTGTGTCCTGTAACCAGCACTTGTTCCTTTAGAGAGGCACTCTAGTGCCTCCAGTGGTGGGTGTGGCCCTGGGACTTCCCGGTGTGTCTTTTTCTCCCCCTCAGTGAGGGCTGGTTTGCAAGTGAGTCTGGGCAAAGATGGGTTGGGTAAGCCTGCCCTCAGGCACCACCAATGCCGTTAGAAGGGGTCAAAGTTCTGTTCTCTGCCAGGAAAAGCTGTCAGGGAGGGGCTGGAAAGGCCCCACTGAGTCAGAAATTCTGCATGTGGGGTTGGGGCTGTCTGAGACCCGCAGTCTGGAGCCGGCCTTGCTTCTTTCCACCATCCCCAACTCCGTGGCTACTTCTGGGCCTCTGCCAGCAGGCTGGACATCATGCCACCAGGCCTTCCCTGACTGTATTGTTGGCCAGGATGTTCCCTACATAGGATCGTCACCTGGGCTGGGCGCACAACCTCCCTTTGGGTGGAGGGGTGCCCTCTAGGACACGGATCTGCCCCTGAGGGCATACACACGTCAGTAGGCTGTTCATGTATATCCTTTCTGTGCCCCGGGCAA
This sequence comes from Microcebus murinus, assembly GCF_040939455.1. NCBI lineage: Eukaryota > Metazoa > Chordata > Mammalia > Primates > Cheirogaleidae > Microcebus > Microcebus murinus. Next base: position 87,433,609 of record NC_134106.1, read on the forward strand.
TGAGACCTGGGTGTACGGGGTCTAGTTTGCATGTCGGACCTCTGGGCCCAAGAGTTCAAACTATATCCCCACCAGGGAGAGGAGTGTGCCAGTCCTAATTCACCCATGGGGAGCCCAAGCTGGGTCTATGTCTCTCAGCCTCAGGTCTGCCCCATTCTCCTGGGATGACTGTGCCAGCAGCACTTGGGAGGGCTGGCGGTTAGGGAGCTCACCATCTGAGTTCCTCTGTCAGCTGTAGGTCCCCAAACAGGAAGGGTCCCGTTCCCTGGAGGTGCCTCTGGCTGGTGTCTATATTATCCCTCTCGCCAGCTGCGGGACAGGGTCGGTAGGGGGAGAATGAGACAATATGGTGCCTGCCACGCAGCTTGGGTCTGTGCATAGGGAAGTGCTCTGCGGGAGTTGGGAGCCTGGTGTTGTCTTCTATAGACTTTACCGCTCACTGGGCTGGTGTCCACAGGTCTCTCCACTTGCTGGGGAGCCCACCAGCAGTCCGAGATGTAAGGGGGAAGGGAAAGTTAACTACTCCACCTACCCTTGCCGCTGGTCTCCAGGCTGCTCTGGAGGTCTCTTCTTCCAGTTCCCCTCCCCAAACTCCTGCTATGGTCTCAGGTATGCCTCCTTCCGACCCTCGTCCAATGTATGGTCGTCTTCTTGCTTCTCGTAATGTCTGCTAGAATCTCTTTTCTGCAGAGACAACTCTGTCTGTTGGTGTTCTCTGGCATCTTAAGGAGTCACTTTCCGATCCATCTCCCCAGGAATGTTGGGGCTAAGGTTTTTAAAGGTGGTTTGATGAACATAATGAAGGTCTAGGAATTTGGGTTTGATGGGCTGAGGATGAACTCAGGGCTCAGAAGCGCAGAGACTGTCTGAGATGGAAGATTTCTGGGAAGGGGGGTCTCAAGTATTGTTGCATCCTATCCCATGGCTGTCCCAAGTTCCAGTTGAGGTCAGTGGATCTCCCCAAATCCAGAGTCTGTAAAATAACTCAAAGAGCAGTGTTAGGCTTTATAATTGCAACATTATCTATAGAAGCACCAGTGTTAGGCTTTGTGATAGCAATGTTATCTATGGGAGCCATTGGAAGTGACAATCCTTGAACCTGTCAGGATGTGTGCTATTAAGCATTAACGGCAGACAGCATAAGGAAGTTAGGCAACAACGGCGGGCTAACTTTTGACTATGTACTTTCATAGAAATTGGACTCCATGCTATTTATGCCTATTAATGTTTTACATGATTGTAATACAGGCAGTTTCACCATGCTCTCCTGCCCTTCTGATCATACTGCACCCACAGGGGTAACTTGGAAGCTGCTCCTGTCAGTGTAAGGGGACTTGGAATCTCAGTTGTGTCTGTCCTTCTAATCCTGGCCATGTCATGTAACATGCTCACCAGTTCTTAGGTTTTGGATGCAGACATCACAGGGCCTGGTGCTGTGCCTGGAACACTTGGTATACTTTTGGGAAGTGCTGTTTCTGGAGGAGGATGGTGAACTGTGATTGGGGATGGAGCAGCACTGAAGGGACGGTCTCCAATTCATGGGGAACTTCTGAGAGTATGTATTGGAGTGTCCTTCCTAGGGACGAGACTGTGATCTCTTACCACCTCTACCTGCCCTAGTATGAAGACTTCTTCCCCCAGCACCTCTCCCAGGTGTGAAATACCCATCTGTTGGTAAATTACTTTTCACAGGGAAACCAGTGGACCTTGAGGGTGGAGGTGTGGCCTGGGGCAGCCTGGCCTTGCTGGGGAGGGTCAGAGAAGCCTGGCCTTCCAACAGCATCAGAACAGGTCCAGTGCCTACTGCAGTGAGCCCTGCGGCTACACCTTCCTAGATGGGACTTGTCTTGGGGGAGGATATTCTGTACAGGGCCCTGTCTCATTCAGCTGTGTCCCCACCTCTGCTCTCTTCACTGTTTACTGGAATCCGATAGCTCAAAGTATAAAACTTCAATCACTTTTCCTTATATTGAAACGATGAATTTTGCTAAAACTTTTTCTCTCACAACAGGTAGTGGAATTTTCTTCAGATATCTAAACTGAGGTCTACTTTCTTCAACAGCTCTGCATTATACATAAGTTATAAATTTCTTGAATATTAAACTCATTCCTGTATGGAGATGAAATCAGTCATGGAGTTTAGGTTTTCACGTGTGAATATGTTAACATATATGAGTTAGTGCATCTTATTGCCATGTCTAGATACATACTAAAGAGGGGAAATAGGATCTGAAGTCTTATTGTTCCCCATGTTACTGACTTGAAACTCATTTTCAGGTCTCTACTTTGCTAGAGTTACTCTAGACCTTGTTGGTGGCTCCGAAAACTGAGTACTAAGAACTGTCTGCCTCTCACTTGAATCTGAGGAACAGATGTTGGTTCCCTTCTGCGACATGTCCCTCCTCAGCTGCCATGAATCCTAGGGGCCAGTGTCTTTCCATTTGACCCTCAGGGTTGAAAGAGAAGGAAAATGAGATGCCTTGAAACCCTTTGTTCAGTCTCTAGCAGACCTCACCCTGGTGCCTGGCTTAGGCACTGTGTGTGTCCTCAGGTAGGAAGTGTTACCTCTTGTGCTGGGCTTTACCTCTGCCAACCTGTGTTGAGAAGTCTGACCCCATGGGCTGAGCCCTGCTTGATAAAGCCAATGTCATGCTTTGACCCTTGTGACATTTTTGTTGTGTCATTCAGGTCATTTCCAAGCCAGGGTACCTATTATGGTCTAGGTAAGGGCTCTCACCACATTGGGTGCCCTGGTGGTAAATCTAAATCTGATTTTGAATCTCCCAAGTAACTCGGTTCACTGCAGTGACTTGGGAGTACATCCTGAGGAAGCAAAGTACTGAACACAGAATGTGATGTAGTCTGCTTAGACTTTTTTGGAAGATGTTTAATTGGTACCAGTTTTCTCCAACAGAAGGGTAGAATCTTTGGCCTCTATGGTCAACAGCACGTTCTCTGGGCAGGAAGGGTTAGAAGTCTTTGACCTAGGAGCAGGACTCTGCAATCCTTCCCATTGCCACTTTGTCTGAATGCTGTGCTTGTCTAGTTCCCTGGGCAAAAGCGTGAGCACACAGCTCTTGCTAGATGTGGGACACCTGTGTGATTCTTGTTTCCCAGTCTTAGACCCTTTCAGATTTGTACCTGCTGACTTTCTTCAGGTGGTTCAGGGAAATAGAACAGCCACCACTAGGGAATGCGGGAGGTCAGAGTTGTCTAGAGACTTAGTTGTGGGTTTGCAAGTGAGAGGTGTCCTGCCTCCTGGGACAGCTGTGCTGACCACAGCTCATGAGAAGCAAGTGTGTCTGTGGTCCCCTGTGACATGCATGGCTTGCTGGGCAGCTGAATCTTTCTAGAGTGGGGACATTGATTCCAGTGGTCTCTGGTCAAAGAAGATGGGCATTTGTGTTTTTCCTGCTTATGTCATATGTAATAATTAGGATGTGACTGGTGTACTTCTAAACAAATGGGTGGTTAGATACCAGCAAGGAACATTTCTGGGTGCAGAATATTGGGTGAAGGTTTTTAATTGTATGCTCCTGTAGAAAATATAAAAACTCTTCTACAAGCTTTGTGTGTTTTGCTTTCTATATGTATTCATTTGAAACACTGTCCATAGTATCTTAACATATTATTTGAAGGCTAAGAATGCATGTAGCTGCTTTCCTCATGATCATGCTTTCCAGGGAATAATTGAGGCTTCTCTTTGAAATATAAGGAGAACGCCCTGACCTACTGTGGTTGCTTCTGAAAATTGACCTTGAAAGAAATTTAGAGTGCCTGGACACGTGTTTCCTGGTTTTTCAAATGACTACCATGTTAAGGGCTTACCTGTCTGTAATTGTCCTGCTGACAAGGGATCCTGCCGGAGTAGGTCTGAAGCTTAGCTCAGCTGATTGTCAGTATGTCCCCTTGTCTCCCTTGACATGTGGTGTAATGTGCTCACTTGTTAAACATGAGGACAGATATTCCTGAAGGGTAACTTATCTGCCTCTACCTCCTGCTTTCTTGGAAATTAATGCAAAGCTCAGAGTAGGATGGTGAACTGCTGGTGGCAGCATGGAGACAGCAGCCCCGAGGGGTCGTGTTGAACTGGTCACTTTCAGATATTACCAGAATCAGTGGGATCTGAGGGGAGATATGGACTGTATCTCAGAAGGTCCTACTTGAGGATAAATCTGGTCATTGTATCCCCTTTCTGTCTGCCATGGTCACTATAGTGTTCCCCTTTTTGGCATTTACTCCCAGTGCTGCTGAAATGTGGCTCTGCATGGAAACACTGGATCCAGATGGTGAGGGTGTTGGCCCAGGGCAGCTCAATCATTGGAACCAAAGGGTAAACTACCTGGATGTTGCCATGTACTCAGTTGTTCTCAATTTCATATTTATTCCCAATTATTGCATTAGTCTCACTGTTTGTGTTGACACTATCATATTCTGTAGATGACTGACTTTGTGGGAGAAAGATGTAATTTTAAAAAGGTGAGAATTGAGTCCAAGGATCTAACATTAGACCTACCTCCTTTGTCATATCTCCCGTGTTGTGAGTTGTCCTGAGATGACTGTCACAGAAATATTACCTGATCACTTGATGGGTCATGGAGGTTAGGTTTTAGATGCCACATGAGTGTTGTAATGTCTGTGACCTATTGCCTTTCATTGCCATATACCTCACTTTCTAGCCAGGGGAAATGGAATCTGAAGTATTTTGATCACAGGTAATAGCATAGAAGATGCTTTTCTCCATTGCTTTAGCTGGTGAGAATGGTGTGCATCTCATTTTAGTTGGGTCATTAGTGCTCTTCTCAAAGGGATTTTATGTTCCTTTCTGACATAAAGCACGTTACTGAACACTCAGGATTTGAGGATGTCTGGCCAACTTTTGCCCACTTGTGTTTTGTTTGACCCCTGTTTTCCCAGGCACTGGTAGACAAATGTCAAAGAGTGACCAAGGTTTTATCTGATACTGTGTCCATAGGGAGATCACTTCCAAGTGAGTTTGGATGGTCCATGGGAGAGGGATTCTTACTGTTTCCCTGCTGTGCTAGAAGGCTTCACTCCATTTACCCCCAGGGTAATTCCACTGGGTAAGGACTTCATGGTAGTACTTACTGTGGGCCTCGGACGCTGTGACTTTTTCTGGCTGGCACAGTTAGTTCTCTAATCTAAGGAGCTCAATGTTCTGATACGAACTCCCTTTGGGTGATGAAGACTGGAGTTTAAGGCCCTCGACAGAGTCTCTGATGTGTACAGAGCTGAGCCCACTGGTCAATCTCATGTCAACAGGCAGAGCAAGCACTTCCTTTCTGCCCTGATCTTGGTTGAACTTGAAATGTGGTTTCCTAGAGGTTGACACACAGGAGTCATTGTATGGAACATCTTTGACTTCTTGACCAGGTGACTTAGCTGATCAGTGACTTGAGGAATTTGTCCAATTAAAGTCCTTGCTTGACCTCCATGCTGCAGAGTCATGGTATGTAGCCTTCTACCTTTCTGATAACACAAGACAGACACTAGTCAAGAGATGTGGCACATTCAAACTTGTGACTGGGTGGTTTCCATGTGTCATGACCTTCTGTGAAAAAGAATAGCCTTTATCTGAAATTATTTCATTGGAAAGCCATAATCCTGAAATCATACTGGATTAAAGGAATTTGCCTATAAAAGACAACAGATTGTATCATAGCATGTTTCTGTGAGCTGTTTAGCATGCTTCAGAATTGGCTTGTTCAGGAATTCAATGCTGGGTATTTCTTGTCTGCTTTGGTCCTCAGGAAGGAAATGATGGAAGTATAAAGTTCACAGGGCATTCCCCAACCTATGGTGAATTGTAATAGAAATAATAAATAGAAATAATAATAATGAATTATAATAAATACCATTAATTATAAATATAATATAGAATTACAATAAAATAAAGTACAGAAACTTAATGTACTTGAAACATTCTTAAACCATCCCCCTGTTTCCTGGTCCATGGAAAAATTGTCCTGCATGAAAACAGTCCCTGGTGCTAAGAAGGTTGGGGACTGCTGAAATACATAATTTTGGATCAAACTCTGTTGTAATTAAGAATGACAGTTGATTCTGATGAAAACAAGTTTCTAAACCTATGAACTGTTGGACTGCGTCCTGTTCTTTACCACATTTTTGAGTCATGAGTGCTAGTATTATACCAGGAGGTATTATTTCTTTTTTAAATATATGCAACTTTATTTTTTGCTTATATCTATAAGAAAAAAAAGCTTTTTGTGTGTGAACCATACCTCACTACAGTGGTTTTTAAAAACAAATGAATCATGGAAGAGAATACTCTGCTTTTCCTTCTAATCCCTTGAAATAAGAACTTTAACAAAAATTTGCAATAAATATGGTTCCCTAAACCACATAGCTAAATTATTTTGTATACATTATATTCACGCCTATTGTTTTTATGATTGGCAAGCAACCTTAAACATTTTAGACAGCAAAAACCAAACAAATATAAGTATAAATGATACTATCAAAGTGCCTTGTGTTCAACTCCTTCACAATGCTCAGTTGAATAAGTTAAGAGCTACTGAAGTCACTTCTATTTCAAAAGGCTAAACATCTTGTAATATGAGTGACTTCTCTTCTAGCTAACTGGAATTAAAGGCAATTTGTGGTGTCTCTATTCCACCTCATAGAGCAACAGACACCAATAGGGGTCTCAGGGTAACATCTCAACCCACTGGTCCGCATGGCCTGTGAGCAGGTGTGGAGATGATTAGAGTCTGGCTGTTAGTGTCACCATGGAATTAACTGTCAACCTTTTCTGCCATTAATATACAATCATAGATGGATCCTTTTTCCTGGGATTCTACTCCCACTGAAGGCTTTTTATTAAGAACTTGTTCCTGTGAACACACGTGGGATACAACATGTTGTCTTCAAGATGTGGGGGTGGAAAGTTGCAGGCAGGAAGCAAGAAGAGTGCACTCACTGTCTCCTGTCTTTTCGAGAACCCAGGCCTGTCCAGCATGAAACTGGAGGTGAACCCAACCATCTGTGTCTGCAGGGAGACTTGTCCCATGGACCACACACCTCCTGATGTCAATTAGTAGGTACTATTTCTTTAAGTCAGGAGCTCTCCCAAGACATTGTGATCCCTGTGTACAACACCATGGTGGTGTCCTGAGCCCAAGGGTCAGAGTTTGGTACCATTCTCTATGGTGCACTTGGGGGGCCAAAATGAGATACTTGAATGACGAAAACAAGAAAACATATCAGCCCCTTGTTCCTCTACATGGGATTGTTGGGAGAAGGAAAAGGCTACAAAGTATAAAGACCTTTTTTCTTTCTGATGTTTAGTTATGCTCATCCTGTTTCCCATTTCCTTGAGTAGTATAGGCTGAACATTTCCAAATGTTTCTGCATGCATCTGCCAGTGTCTCTGAGATCAACTCTTCATGATAGTAATTCTCCAGTCTTAATTCCCTTCATGTTGTATCAATTCAGTTTTCTAAAAGATTGTGGTCTTTAGGTTGACTGTCTCGATCTGTTTCTGTAGTGGCTGTCCTGCCTGAGCATAGGTACTGGTGGGAGCGGGTCCACTGAGAATAAAGTCATTGCTAACTGGACAAAGTGATGTCTACGTGGGTTGAAATTCACCTGCTATATTTGTCCTCTAAGCTCTGTCATTTTAGGTTCTATGCCTGAATATGTCCCAGAGGAAACAAAAACCAACCTACTGGAAGGTGGGAGCTGGGTGCCTCTTGTGTGGTGGCCACATGCACATATGCCACTTTGGTACCACTACACATATGCCTGTACTAGGCAGGTGGGGGAGGTGTTCATTGTGGGCAGCAGTGCATATTCTGAGCTGCCAGGTCTAGGCTGGAGATAGCTTAATTCTGAATCCAAACCAGTCTGCAGTATCACGCTGTTGGAGTAACTGACCTTTGGTCCAAACTATAGGCAGATGAGGATTCTGAGTGGAAAAAGTAGCTGTTAGCCATGACTTCCAGTCATTGTTCCCCTTTGTCTTAGAGGTGTCATTCTGAAGACAGTGGCCTGAATCTTGGGATGGCTGTAAGACAAATCCAGGGCTAGTTTATAATGAACTTGCTGTGGTAAGTAGAGCTGGCAGTAGATGGAAATCCTTCGACTACCCACTATGAGCTAGGTGAAACCCAGGGATCCAACTGGCCAGACCTGAAGTCTGAAGACTCGAGTATCTTACTCTGGGGGAGTAAAGCTGGTTGAGAATTCAGCCAGTGGACTTGGTGTGTCATCTTGGTCCTCAGTGAGCCCATTTATTCCATATCTTTTTGGTGGCTCTGTGTTACACCACATCTTGGGAGTTCATCTTTGGTAACTTCATCTACCAGGTTAGGTTTAGTGAAGGTTACTGTGGTGTGCTGTGTTGGGGTGCATCTCCTGAGGTGTGGTCATAAGCACACTGCTGTGGCCTACCACCAATGGATGTTTCCTGCTGTGGGTGTAGTTCTTGAAGTGGCTTGATATGTTAGTGGGCTGATGGTCCACAGCCACTCCAGTCATACCAAGAAGGCATGTTAGATGTGTGGGGACTTTTTACCCTTCCCCAGTGATGTGGGCTTGATTGAGTTACTTTTCACCTCCAAAACATCTGAAATGTCAAGGTCAATGTTCCAGTAATAGACCTTGCCTCTCTGCTTACATTCATGCACAGGATTTTTCAGTTTGAGCACCATAGTAGTCTTGTGATGATACTGCCTGTGGAGAGAACTCTCCACAGAGCTTCCACCATGGAGCTTTTGCCCAATATCTGGTACCTGATGAGTGGTGGTGGGGCAGGAACTGGTCTGCCTTATGACCAGGGTCTGTAGGGGAAGTCAGGTCAATGCAGGTGGGCACCTTCTCCTGGTACTGGTTCTACAGGTGGTTTGTGGTCCATATATCCTGATTCTTCTCTGCCTTATTAGCATCTCCATGCAGTTATGGTTGGGGATGATGGCAAATGTGATTCAGCTTCTATAATTTCTTTGGAACGAACCATCTTCCAATACAGCTGGTGAGATTCCACCTGTAGACTTGGTGAGTCCTCTTGGTCCTGAATGATGAGGCTGTGAGTTTGCACTGCTATGGTTACCATGTTTATCAAAGGGTGTGGTCAACACATCCTGGCAATTTCAAATGGGGGATTCTGACTTGGTTCCATGTGGGAACACAATTGGCATGTTTTATGTTTTTGACACTTTTTCTCCTAGGTCAGAGCTCTGAAACAGTTTGAGTGGTCCTTGATAGCAGGCTCCCATGACAGTCCTGCTATATCATAGCCCCAATGACTGGTGTCCAGGTTGGCATAAGGAAAAAGGTTCTGCTTAGTTTTCTCTCGACTGTTTTGGCAGGTCATTACTTGCCCAAGGATGGGAGCATGAGAGTGCTCTCATGGTATTTCTTTTATTACCTTTGTCCTTAATGCTAATACTAATTAGACTTAGGACACCTTCAAATGAAAACTTAGTCCTCTTTTGTAGAATGAGTTAATGTTAAATGCAAGGGTTTAACTGTGCCATCTGCTTCTAAGAAATCACTCCGTGGAATTATATTCCTGTGTCTGCCCCAAATTAGGGCTATGAAATGCTGTTTGCTGAAAATTGGAAGAGGGGAGCTTACTCCCAGATACTGTTATCCTTCACCCACATTTGTGGGAGGGTTTCCTAAATTGCTCTATCACCAAATGGATGCTTTGTATCAGGAAAAAAGTGCCCTGTTGATTTCCATGATTAAAGTCTAAGGATTAGAAGACACGCAACAGGCTGTAGATCACATGAAGATAGAAAACATCGGAAGCCTATCTGCCTTGTTCTTCCCCAGAGTCCTAACGTCATAGTTGAAGTGTTCAGAGCAGCAGGTCCTCCCAATTCACTGAGAGGGTGTGGCTGGTCCTCACTTCCTGTGGACACTGAGCACCTGGGACACATGAGCAGTAAGGCGACCTAAGCTTTGCACTCATGGATCCTACGGGTCTACTCTGGGTGTGGATAGGAACCCTGGTCTTTTCCTGGTACCTGTCAGAGTGGTTACCTTGTACTATGGCAATTTCCCAGGCTGTGGTTAATTTCCTATAAAACTCTTTCTGAGCCTTAATCTGTCATGGGGTTTTCTCCACTACTCTTCTGGTAAAGGAGATTTCATCCCTACCTCAACCACTCCATACAACAAGAAATTTAACCATTTTCACTTTGGAACTCTTAAAGTGTCTCTAAGCTCCAATTATGATACAGCTCTTTGGGGTCACTGCTAAAATTCAATGGTACGTGTTAAACCTTGGTGAATATGGGTTTATATACATGACCATCTATAGATATAGGGATTAGTGGGGTGACAGTTTGCAAGAACGGTTGAACTGAAATCTGAATACAGCATGGGCAGGGGGAATTTCTTGCCAGGGAGCAGTGTGGGGTCAGGGATGGAAAAGCATTGAGATGTATCAGAGATAGGTCAGTTCAGCCAAAATTGCCCTGCACAGGACTTGTGTTGAAGACTAACCAAGATGAGACATCACACAGTGAATAATGGTGGATGAGGAACCAGATCAGATATTGAGGATGATCAGATCGGGAGTTCTTGCAAAATGGACTCGGCAAGGTTCTTGGTTAAACCTTGGCTTTACAAGTACATGAATGGGCCTGGGGAAAGGTTCACAAGCCTGACTCTCATTTGCCCAAGTCAAGGAATCCTGATGGCTACCTATAACTTCACCTACAGCTGAATTCAAAGGAAGATTATCCTCGTCTCATTTGGAACCTCCACTAGATGGGACTTAGAGAATGTAGCCTTGCGATCTGAGTTGCTGGTCTTAAAAAGCTGTCTGTTGGTAGAATTCTTCCTTGGTCAGAGATGGATCATGAGGCTTCACCTCTTCTACTCCAAAAGGTTATGAAGAAGATCAGAAGGCAATTGCCTCTCTGCAGAAAGCATTTGTTAGATGAGACCAAACCCCTGTTCCATAAGCACAGCAATCCTTTTAGTGAAGCTGAAATGGTTAAGGCTCTCACCCAAGCCTTGCAGAGGAGCTCTGAGTAAGGTACTGAATATCAAGACCTGTAAGCAGGGGTGACAGGTGTGGCTGTGTCACTCAGTGGATGTCTGCTTGAGCTGCCTTGTAAACTGCCTCGGAGTACCTGATCCAGGAGTCTTTACTGATAGGTGACCTGCAGAGGGGGTCGTATAGGAGACTTCCTGTTCTTACCCTGGAAAGTCAGGTTGGTTCTTCAAGATAACTCCAGAGAAGGCGTTTTTCTGTTCAGTTTTGCTTAGCTGTGGTCATGTAATTTCATTCTGCCATAAAGGAAATAAGTGGAGTTGATCTGACCTTTTGAGGATCATGTTCTTAAAAAAGGCAATCTCTTCATCTTCTACAGTTGTCTTTGACTCAGTCTGTGTCCCCTTCTCTGGAAACAATGAACAAAAGAGGGAGGAGTGTGCCCTGCCTAAAGATGTGTCCAGAGGGGTGGGATGAGCCGGACAGGAAAACATTCCCATTCACTGCCCTGATCCACCACTGAAGGGAAGTGGTGCTGGATTTGGAAAATGGATCTGGATGTCTGAGTTGGGTCCACAGGTTGGTCTGCCCACAGCACCCTTGCCCTTCTTCCCAGTTGTGCAGTCTTCAGATATTGACAACGCAGCAGGAATAGGTGGTTCAGGGTTAGATGGTGAATGGCCCCATGTAGGAGGGAGGTTTCTAAGCTTGTCCAGATGGGAATTTAATTGCTGTCATCTTATGTTCCCATAACTGATACCTCACCACTCTTATAAAAGCTTCTTATGAGTCCTATATATTTTGTGTGGTGTAATGAAAATGGGAAACATCAAGGCAAAACTGTGGGACAAATCTACATCATCAGTTTGGAGTGCAATGTACATGGAAGACTGATTTTTGTCTTCCTGGGTCACTAAGCACTTCTCAAGTAGGTTTCTTGTCCTGTAGAAAGGTGTTGGCTACAAATCAATGAGGTATGGTTGCTAAATAGCATGGATGCATGTGGTTCTGATGCTCCTAAAACAATGGGTTCTTAAAGGCTATTTCAGAAGCCAGGAAACAACTCTTCTCTGGATTTGCTTCTGATTAAAAAGCAGAGGATTCAGAGAAAGATCTTGAGGGTTTAAAATGACCTCTCCCAGTCAGGGAAGTGGCATGATTTGTCCCATCTAGATCACATGCTTCTGAGTATGGGGCTTTAGTCTTAGTGCTTGAAATGCAGGTGCTCACTAATGCTGTCTACTAAGTCCTCGGGGGCTGATAGTCACCTTGACTAGAAGGTCTGACTAAGCACCCAGGTATGTGTCAGGTGAGCTACTCATTAATCTGGTAACTGTGTGGAGCTGCCTCTGTCTGGGGACGTCCTGTGGAGACGCCAGGCTGGACGGTCTGATGGACTGGAATCTGGCTCCAATGCTGGTCCAGCAGGACAGTCTGCTCACCGGGATATTCATCTTACTGGTGGTAGCTCTGTTCCTGCAGGAACAGTTGTAGGTGTCTTTGTCATGCAGTTGACAAATCTGGGAAACAAATTAGATGACCAAACGGATGTGGCTGGAGGTGTAGTTGCTGCCTCCTAGGGGAAGTGAATTGGGGGCTGGGATCGTAGTCATGGAAGCCTCTGCTGAGAGAATATGTGGAAAGGGGGGACGTTGCTTACTTAATCTTGCAGTTTGGTCTCTTCTGCTTCTCTGATCTTCAATGCTGAAATGTGATCAGGTGGTGTTGCAGCTTGTTGTCATCTAATATCTTTAATTTGGATTTGGTAGTTCTGTGGAGGTTAAAAACATGAGTTTTTCCCCAGGTATCTGTGACGGCTAGCTGAACTATCGGTCACAGTGTACAGCATAGCAACATCTGGCTTCTCCAGGGCTTTGAGAGTATCTTGAAACAGCAACTCAAAGTACTGTATTGCACTAATCTTGTCTGTCATGGCACCGACTTGAACTTTCTAGCTTACACTCTTCTGTCATAGTATTTGAGCCCATATAGGGCACTACTGGATTGACTTGAGGTCATTTTTGGACTCTTCTCTGCCAGACTTTATTGCTGATGTGTGACCATTTATAGATCATTTCTAGGCAAGAGACAGAAATGGCCCCGGTAATGTTTCTCACCATTTGTTTGTTCTGGTGGAGATACTCCTTTTTACCCCCGGGAAGGCATGCTCACTGCCTATGGGGCATTCACTGTATCAGTTGTGGGCCTGGGTCTCAGTGTTTTCCCCTGGCTCCCACATCCTTGGCACTCTGACATCAGGTGTTCCATCTTCTCTGCCATGGACTGGACTCTGGGTAATCAAGGGCCTGGCAGCCTCAAAACTATATGTAGAGCTGACCTCTGCTGGTAGTTTCCATGTGTGACAGGGAAAGGAGGCATTTCCCCTCTGCCCTGATCTGAGGGTGAGCTCCAAACATGGTTTCCTACAGGTTGACAGATGTGTCCTGTCTGTGGAACACCCCTTGCTTTCCTTGCCTTGGTGAGATGGTGAATCGAGGATTTTATCCAGCTGGAGAAAATCCTGACTTGACATGGTGCCGTGGTGTAGAATCACGGTCATTTCCATCCTCCTGACACCGCAGTGTATGTGCCCATGGCAGGCACTGCCAGTCACTTTTACTTGTAGGCTTGGGTGGTTTTCACAAGTGTGCTTCAGTAAAACCAATGGGTTTCAGTTGAAACTGTTCCATTCAAATATGTTAATTTTTCAGTCCAAATGGATTAAAGATTTCTCTCTAAACTAAGCCTATTTATTTTTCTCTGAGCTCTCTAGCATCCTTCAGAATTAAAGATTTCAACGTTGGATGATCCTGGTCTGTTGTAGTCCTCACAAATGGCAATTAAGTGCTGAAATTAGGATTGCATTCTACATTCCTTTTGGTAGTAAACATAAGTTATAGTGATTAGAACTGTTTCCTAAATCTGTAATAGAAAGTTACTGCTCTGTTACCCTCTGCTATTCCTTATGCTATTTTCATTTTCAGGAGTCTGATACTCCATTACTTCAACGCTCTCAATTCCCATTGAAAAGTCACATGTCCACAGGTTCTAAATATTAGGACAAAAACACTTGTGGTAATTTGTCTCCAAGTGGTAACTACTTAGAAGTGACTCCAGGAATCGAGGATGGCAAACCAGTGACGAGGTAGCAGCTGCTGAAAGAAGTGGGGTTTGTTACATAGAGATCACTGGGGGGTTCAATTCTATTGAAGTCTCTCTGAGAAAGAGGATGTATCTCACAATATCACTACTTGGCAACAACAGTCTAATCAACCGTCCCTACCTCTATCTGCCATGATAATTGTAGTTTTCCTTTCCTCCTGAGGGGTTTCTCAGTGCTGAGAAGTGGCTCTATATGAAAAAAGGGCACCAAGAGGGTGAGTGTGTGGCTCTGGGTGGCTCAGTGATTCTAATCAAAAAGGCAAACCACCTGGATGCCTCCTTCTGCAGAAGTATGTTCTGTGTCTACAGAAACGTAGAGAATAATTCAGCAATTGGGAATCAACAATACAAAATGGAATTAATACACTTCATTATATTCTATAGATAACTTTAAATTTTATTCTTTTTCTCCCACACAAAAAGGTGGGATTATGTGTCCATATGGATCCTTAACTAGACCTACCTTATCTGTCACCACTTACACACTTTGAGTCTAAGATGACTGATAGACATCTATATCTCATTCCTCAATTGGCAGTAGTGGAGGTTGGTAGCTTTGGGTTTCCACCTGTGTGTTGCAACGTTCATCACCGGTTGCCCTTCACTGCTACATACCTCAGTATATACTTAGAGTGGGATCTGAAATATTTTGTCCACATGTGGTTTTATAAGGGATGTTTTTCTGAGGTCAGAAGACTGTATTGCCTTGGGTCATTAATTCTTTGCACACAGAGGTATTTTTCTTGGACATCACTTTCTCGACTTCTGGTGAGTTGGAGCCTAGCCAGTGTCATATGCTTCCTCTAGTAGGAGCTGCTGTCAATCATTTGGCTTGGTTTTGCCCACTTCTGTCAGGTTTTCCCCAGCAGTAGCCTGGAGAATGGGGTTGCTGGGATGAAACATATGTTGCTCTTTGCTTTACCTTGAGATAATCTTAATTACCTATATGGGCACCATTTCCAAGGCAGAATTTAGGAGGGTCCCAGGTGAGGTTTCTTATTTTCTTATGGTAGGGTCTCAGTTTCTCTCTAGGAGAGACCCACAGGATGTGGATTAGGTAGGCCTGGGTCACCATGGGTCTACCCCTGGCCCACACATGCATGGTTCTCAGATCTCAGTTGTTCAACCTCCTGTGCTGTGGACTGATTGGACTGTGAATGCTTGAGGTTGGGGGCCTGGTGAGCCAATGTTGTGTGTGTACAGCTGAACCTCTGGTAGATGCCAGGTCTGACAAAGGAAGTGTTTCCTCCTCTTTGCTGTGATAGGCTTAAGTGGAGCTCGAGTTTCCTGCAGGCTGACCCAGGTTTGTTCTCTCTGGAACATGCCTGACTGACTTGCTGTGGAGAGAGTTTGACGGTGAATGGAAGAACTGGTACCACTAGGAAACCTCCCTCCTTGACACTTCATTCTGAGGAATCACGGTGTGTAGCTTTCTACCTTCCTAAAATCACGGGACAGGTGCCTGTGACAGATGTCACACATGATTCTAACTTGTGACTGGGTGGTTTCCATGTGTGCTGCCTTCTGTAAAGTCAACAGATTCCTTTTTGACACTGTGCTATCTGAATGTCTTAATCCCTGAGTCCCATTGGAATATTTGCCTAGAAAGGAAAATAGACCATGTTTCAACACTTCCTGTTCCTGTGAGCTGTGTAGCATGCTTCAGGAGCAACACAATCAAGAATTCAATATGGGATATACCTGGTCTCTTTTGTCGTCACAAAAGGGAGTTACAAAGTTCTAAACACAAATTCTGGATCTAACTGCATTCCAGTTAATAAGGGTAGTAGTTCATATTGATGACAGTTGTCCAAATACAGAAAATAACTGCTACATTACTTCCTGCCATTCTTCCTGATGATTTCAGGGGTCAGACATGCTACTATTGAAACAAAGAGGTCCCAACCCATGGGCTTATCTCTCAGATGAGCTGTACACAGAGGAGCCCACATTGAACCTCATGTCCTGTGACATGGATGGTCTGCTGAACCCAAATGGGGTTAAAAGCTTGTATCTTTTTCTGTGGTGCACGTTAGGCGCCAAAATGAGAATATTTGAGTGACTGAAACAAATACACCAGATCCTTATTCTTCCTCATTTTTGCCTTTTCATTTACCTGATACTCCCAGGTACCAGGAAGTTGATCCTTCTGATCTTGAGGCTACCCTTATTCTATTCTCTCATACTTTGAAGAGCACTGTATTTTAAGCGGCTTATTTTCATCTGTTAGTGACTTCCTAGTCTTTCCTTGCCACTCTTTACTGTTTGTGAGTATCTTCACTTTCTATCTTTCTTCATTTTTTTACCTTAACGATTGTCCTCATATTGTGTAGTATAAAGTTCTCTAAACAGAGGGTGCCTTTGGGTGAGCACTCTCACCCTGAAGGGTTGTGTTGTCCTCAAATAGAAATTGAAGGCAACATTTGTGTGTTGTTTCTCTTAGCTGCAGTTGTGTGATACCTTCGTGCCCCACAGGTTATAAATGGAGGTGACATCTGAAGTTCAAGATAATCGTCATCAAAGGGAGAAAAGAGGGTAACCTTCCTCCTTTCTTCCATGGTTCTCCTTATGACAGACTGAGTAACTCTTTGGGGATGGTAGAACAAAAGGGGAAGGAGTGTGACTTCATTCTTAATGGTGCCTTGTCTAAAAGTGTTTAAGGTCACATAGGATACTTCAGCAAAACACATACTTTGATTGGTTACCCTGATCCAGCATTGAAGGAAGAAAATGGTCCTGGAATTGGGATAAGGGGTCTGTAACCCCCCCAGATGGACATGTCAGTGTGGTATGCATGTTGGTCTTCCCAGAGAACCCATTCTTCTGTGCCCAATTGCACAGATGTCAGCCTCTGAACCCCAAAGGAGTGGAAGGGTGGCTCAGACTGGTGGATAACCTCGTACTAATACAATGGACATTTCTAGGCTTGCTCCAACTGGTATGCAAGTTTGGTCATGTTCTTCCCTGTGACGCTGAGTTCTTTGTCATGAGCTCCCAACTAAAATACCTTATATACCAGACCAAAGCTTAAATAATGTCTTTTCTATGTTTGTTACCATGGAAATCATGGGAAATGACAACATCTTGGGTCAAGTGGAATATACTGAAGTTTGATATCCCTTCCTGGGTTACTGTTAACTTTCACATACTGCATTTTTCTTCCTGTGTCCTGTAGAAACACGTGTATTACAAATGGTTGTGACGTGGCTCCAAGAGCACTTGAGCATGATACTGATGCTTCTAAAATTTGGGTTTGTGAAAAGGACATAAACAAGACCGGGAAATAACCCTTTCATGTTGCTGAGCATTCAGCAGTTTCTGATAAGGTGAAAGTTCAGAGAAAAGGAAGGATCATAAGGTTTGAAAACAATCTTTCCCAGTTAGGAAGGTGGCATCATTCATGCCATCTAGATCACGTGCTTCCTGAGAATGGGGATTGTCTCATTGCTGAAATCAAATTGTTCCTTATAGCTGCTTACTAAGATTTCATGCATTATGGGATAAGCAGACACTAAAATGAGTCTCAGTATGAGACATCCAATTTGTATTATCTGTGTCATTATTTATCCGGTGTGGATGTGCTATGGTGACGTGTGAGAATTTCTTGTTGCTGGTATCACTGTTCCTCCTGGGGCTGACTGAAGGTGTCCTGCATGCCCTTCTGCAGCTGCTGGCCCTGGAGTCTTGAGCAGGCAGAACTGGATGATCAAACGGATGTGACTAGAGATGAGTTTGCTCACACCTGGGGGCGAAGGAGACTAGGAGCTCTGAGAGATTCAGTCATGGAAGTGTCTGCTGGAAAACTGTTAAATGGATTGCTAGTATTTTTTTAAGTCTCAAAGTTTTCCTCCTTTCCCCTTGTAATTCTATAACACTGAAATTGAATTGAGTCCAAATTTCTTTTTCTTGGTAAAATCTCTAATGTTCTTAACTTGGGACTCAACAGTCCTATTGAGGTGAACAGATGCAACAGTTTCTTTTGTAAACGTGATGGCGAGTTGGACCATATCAGTCCCTGTGTGCAGTGTATTGGCAGCTGGCTCTTCCAGTGCTATGAGTTACTGTTTCTGGATACTCTCACATTACTGTACTGCACAAATCCTGGCAGTACTCTGCCATAGTACTGTTACTTCCCCCCCCCCCCCAATTATTTGTCCTCCCAGAAACCTGAATGCCGAAATCCTCAAATGGTTCTCTCCTGGGTAATACTAAAGTGTTGGCTAGAGATGGGCTGGGCTCTTGTTGCTCTAGCAGAAAATGTGGTTCCTTCTCAAGTTGAGAGGTCTCTTGTCGAGTCACTCCTTACACCTTTAAATTCATGGATCCTTTCAAAGATGAGTGCACATCTTAGATTTGCTTCTGAATCTCATGTGGACTTCTTCCTCTCCTCCCTCTTCTACTTTTCTGTAGTTGTTTTCCTGATGACAATGTCACCAATTGGCTTAACCTAAGATTCAGACATGATCTGGGGCCCTTCATTTCCAAATGTTTCCTGGATGACCGACTATGTCACATATGCTCACAGGTACTAAATGTAGGAAGAAGCCATCTTTGGGTTCATTAACTTACTTCCAGTTGGCATTTCTAAAACAGTGATCCTGGAAAGCCCAGAAGAGAGGGGCTGGTAGACCAGTGACATGGTCAGAAGGTGGGGAAGGGCAGCCACTGAAGAAATAGTATTGACTTGGTCACATACAGAGGAGTTAAGGGCCTTGGTCTCTCTGGGTTGTCAGTGGAAGGTGTGGAGTATAACACAGGATACCACTTCCTGAGGACAAGTGTGTGGTCACTTACCCCTACCTCAATATGCAAGGATCATGATAGGTTTTCCTCCTCCTGAGAAGTTAATGTCCTTCAGGTGCTTGGTGGTGTTTCTGCATGAAAACAGCTGACCATGAGGGTGAAGGTGTGGTCCACGGCAGCCTGTTCATTCTAATCAAATGCTAGGCCACCTAGGTATCTATTACAGCACAAGGGGTGTGGGGGCTCAGCCTACTGGAGTACTGGAATAGAACAAATGTAAAAAAATATTGACGATAACTACTATCATATTCAAAGGGAGATTTTGTCTATTGAGTTCTCCTTTTTTTCATCTCAAAAACGGATGGAGTTGTATGTCCATGGGTTTAAATTTAGACCTTCCTCACTTGTGGGCTTCCCTTACAGTATTTATTTTGGGTCAGGATCACCACTACTTTCTCCCTGGCTACTTGCACGCATGGTTCTCAGGTATTCAATGTCTTCTGCGTGGACTCCCTCTGGGTAGTGGAGACAAGAGTTTAGGACTTGGTGATGTCCATGCTCTATAGAGCTAGTGGCATATTTGTTGTCTGAGAAAGGTGTTGTTGTCTGTCCATCTTGATCTCAGGTTGAGCTCCCAACATGGTTGCCTGGAAGTTGACCAACGGGGCATGTCCTCTCCAAGGGACATCCCTGGCTCTCCTAGCTGTGGAGAGTTGAGATTTGTCCAACAAAGAACTTCTTACTTGATCCATGATACTGCAGAATTGTTTTGTAGCCTTCTACCTGTTACTGGGCAGGTAGCTATGACAAATGTCACATAATTCTCACTGTTGTGATTGCGTGGGGTCTACATGTGTCTGCCTTGTTTACAAGTCAGTAGGTTCAATTTGGTGTTCCATTTTAAAGTTTCAGTTCTGTCTTACTGGAATAAAGGTTGGCCTAGAGGTGAAGTGATCTGTGTTAACATTTCCTTTGTCTTGTGAGCTGTCCAGAATGCTTCAGGATTGACTCAATGCTGGATATACCTGGTCTGTTTAAGTCCTCTCAAGACAGTGCCTGAGGCCCTGCATTTCAAGAGTTAAGATCAACATCTACATTACTCTCAGGAATGATTATCCTGACAGATTAGTTTCAAATGTATAACAGTCCTATTCTGCTACTTGCTACAACTCATGATGATGGCTTCTGAAGTCAGAGCAACAGGAGCGCATCTATCAACATACGGACCTGATTTTTGGAACTGGAGCAATGCACTTTGCGAGCAGGAGTCCATGTTTGTACCACATGTATGGGGACGTGGTTTATATTCTTAACCAAAGACCTGAAAATCCAGTATCTTCCTGTGGTATGTTTTTAGGGCTGAAATGTGGATGCTTGTGTGACTGAAACAGATGTTTGGTATGTTCTCTCAGATGTTAGTCTCCCCCACTCCCATGCTTCTGAGTATCAAACTTGCCATTTCCAGAAACTCTGCCATACTCATTTACTTATGCCCTATTTAAAGGTGCTACATCTTAAGCAGAATATCATGACTTCATATTTTTGCCTGGCTAATATCTTCACTTTGTCTTTAGGATATTGACTCTGTATCTTGGTCTCAATAATCCTTGTATATGTTTGGTTTTCTATAATAGATAGTACTGTTTATGTGACTGCTTTCTTTGCCCTGAGCATTCTTGTAGTGGCAAATCCTGCCTGAGTATAAATGCTGGATATGCCCTGAGAAATACTTCGTATTTCCTGAGTGGCCAAGGGGACATCTTCTGTGGTGGTACTGCATGATATTTGTACTTGGATGTCCTCTGAAGCTGTGATCTCAGGGATTTACTGTTGAAAATGCCCCCAGACAAATCTCGGGTGTAGGTGCTAGAAGATTGGAGATGGACAGCCCCTAGTATGTTCGGACTAGATTCCTTTGGCACCACTAGAAAAATGACTGTATTAGGAGGGTGACTGGTGCACCTTCTCTGGGCAGCCAGGTCCACTCTGGAGACACGGAGCTCATTTCCAAAACCATTGCGGTCTGCAGTGTCATGCTGTTGGATGTACCTGCCTGTTGATGCAATTTATGAGCCAGTGACCTTTCTCTGGGCTGAAAAGGTCACTGTTCATCCTGCCTTGAACTATTTTCTTTTTGTGTTTAAGAAATGCTTTTTTGTGTAAAGGCTGGCTCGGAAGTCTTGGAATAGCCATAATCAGAAAACAAAAACGCCAGGTCTAGTTTAGTAATAAATTTGCTGTTGGTCATTACAGCTGCCAGATGATTGCAGTCGCTTCATTCTGCACATGGGTAAACTGAATAACAGGAAGCTCACCATCCTTCAGTCAGGTCTGAAGCTTTAGGCATCTTAGTTATTCTATTTGTAAAGCCAGTGAAAATGCAACTAGCGGACACGTACAGTTCCCCACAGGCAGCCTGAAGGCCACATGTAGCCTTCTGGATCCTTTTTCGTATTAACTACAAAAATTTTATGGGGATATAAATGCCTAGTTTACACATACTGCATTTGTATTGCCTAAGTCAGAGCTACAACTGTGGAGCCTTTTGACTAAATAGAAGTTTTACAGAAAAAATTTGTGTATATATTCATTACCCCATGAATATATACAAATGAAAAAAACTTGGAAAAATGTGACCTTCAATCTCATGATAAAAGTTCATTGGATAAGTTGCTCCTTATAGATGAACAAAGAAATCTTTTGGTTTTGAGAGAGAATCTACTGATGAAGAGTCTGAATGTTGCCAAAACGACAAAGCATTTGGCGCACCCAAAAGTTTACGGCAGCACAATTCACTATTGCAAGGATATGGAAACAACCCAAGTGCCCATCAAATCCTGACTGGATAATTAAAATTTGGTACATGTTTACAATGGAATACTGCTCAATTCTAAGAAATGACAGCTAACACTGCTTTTATTATCCTGGATTGAGCTTAAGTACATTATCCAAAGCGAGAACACAAGATCAGAAAAATGGGCTCCACATGTTCTCGCTGTCACATTGGTACCGATTATCAATACGGTGCTCAAAGGGTGGTGGTGGTCACCAGATATTCAGGGTGTGGGAGTTGAGACCCATGTCTGAGGGATGCGGTGAACAGGGTGGAGGGGAAGGGCATACCTCTAACTTTTGCTTAAGTAAAGACAAAGATATAAAATCTAACCAAAATGTTATAAAAATTTTATCAGGTGCCAGGCAGGTATGAGGCATGGAGATGCTTATATATACACACATAAGTGCAATGCGCATTGTTGGGGTGAGGGATGTACTTGAAGCTCTGACTCGAGGGGGGAAGGGAAGGCAACAGCAATGTATGTAACCTTAACCTTTGTACCCCTATATTATGCTAAAATAGAAAAAAAGAAATACACCTAGTATAAACTGAAAAACTAAATTTTTATATTGCAATTTTAATAGCTTTACATTACATATAAGTAGCCACATTGCTTTACAGTAAATTCAAGTAGACAGCTAGTGGCTGTGATATTGAATGGCACAAGTCTAGATGTCAGAGCTATAGAACAATCTTGTTTTAGTGTTTACTCAGTGTAATTCAGTTAATCATGGTGGGTCTGGTCTAACTGTTGGTCCTATCCTGTTTGCCAATGTTTGATTGACAAGGTGGCTTGTAATACAGTTTTAGTCAATGAGATGGATGGAAAGTCCTCCAGGATCATTTGAGGGGAGTGTCTTTTTCTTGTGGCTATTGTTATGCCTGTAATTGGTGGCTGGACCTGTAGGAAAGCATGCTGAGGATAGCACAAATAGAAAAGTAGAGGAAAAACCTCAGTGACTGTTGATATCTTTGAACCTCTAAATTAACCAACCCTAGAATGCCTTCCAATTCCTGTATGAGGTAATAAATTCTCCCAATTTTAAAGCCAAAGGGGGGGAAAAGGCAGCAGCAGGATTTGAGAGAACTGATTGCAATTTTGAAAGAAGCTCGAGTGTGAGGACAAATGCTATCAAACAGCACCTCAAGCTACAAAAATCTTGCATGAAATAGTTAATTGGTGTGGCAAACTTCACTGTGGTCTTGTTTTAAGAAAGTGCTTCAGTCGTTGCTACCCTTCGGTGACTTATTACCATGATCAGCTGACAGCTGTCAACGTGGAGGCTTATGATGGGCCTTGCTTGCCACTGCTGGGCAAGCTTTTGTGTTGGGTTTTGGCTGTACATGGGCTGTGCCACTGTTGGGAGCCACCTTCCAGGCACACCACAGAAATCACTCTGCTTTTTTGCTCCATCCTTCCCTTGCAGGTTTTTGGAGACTGAGAAGAATCTCAGGATGCACCATGTAAATGAAAGCAAGTAGCTTTCATGAGAAGACTGAAAGCAAAGTGTACTTGAGGTTCAAAAAGAGCAGCTGTCCCTAAAAGGAAGGGGTTGGGGGCTTATGAAGTCTTACTAATCGAGAAGAATAGTCAAGGCTACAGAGTTGGTTTTTACTAAGAATTTTGGTAGTACTTCTTAGAATGGGGTTCCCTTCGATTTTTATATCTTACATAGTTTTGGAATTGTCGTGGTAAATGGTAAGGGTGGAAAAATCTTAAAACCACGATGTAAATGATAGTGTAATTAGTCAAAAGTCATGCTGGGTGAGCTACATGGTTCATGTAAGTTCATGTTGCTGACAAGCCTATTGAAGCCAGGTCTTGTATGATTATAAACGCCCTTAGTTACTCTAACACCTGAACCCATGTGTGATCCTGCATCCAGTCTCAGCCCTGTCTCCTACTCTAATACTCTGAAATGCTGCCCAGCAGCCATAGACAAGTACATTTCTGTCCCATGGGTAGGTTCCTGTAAATTTCCCACACATGTGGGGTCCAGAGTAATGAGGGGTCATATGTCTTCTGCCCAAAACTTCATGACAGCTGTGAGGCATATTTTTCATTTGGATTTGCTGGGCTGCCTTAAACTAGACTGCCCTGTGAAGCCTGATCCAGTAGAAGAGGAAGATTAGTAGCCCTGAGGGGATGACAGAAAGGAGCCTGTACTATCATGGAGGGGCAGATGAGTCCTCATGATGAAACCTGCCCTGTGGTCAGTAAGCTGGGGACATGAGTCTGCATATACTGGATTGTGAGGCATAAGCTTAGGTGTTACCTGACCTTCAAGATCTTGTTCCATGACTCTAATGCTTGGGATTGGTCGAAGTAATATTCTGGCACACTCAGGACAGAACGCTAATCCTCCCTTGCAAGGAGTCCTGTACATGCCCTGGTTCACCTGATGTGGAGGTCATCCTCTAGTTTGAAACATTACACATGGTGTGGCTAATTACTACTACAACTGTCTCTTAAAGCATGACTCTCGAGTAGGACTTCAGTTTTCTCTCTGTGCCCCTAATGGTTGGAGGACCTCAATCTTGACCTCAACTACTCATACAACCAGGAGTTAACAGTAGTGACAAGCATCACATTTCCCCTTTAGTTTGCAGCTGTGCTCATTCCTGGTGAGAGGCTGTTATGTATTCACTGAAACAACCTTGACACCCTTAATGTTACCTGAGGATCCTCTTTGCTGCGATGCTTTTATTATGTCACCTTTCAACTAAATATCTTACTAATCTCCAAAACTTAGAGACCCTCTTATTTTTATATCTGTTGCCATGAAAGCAACAAAAATATCAAATAGTGGGAGAAACAGATTAGCATTCAATCCAGTCTGGGAATAATAGAGATATCTTAGCTTTCCACTTCTGTGTGAATATCTTAATGTCAGTTAATGCATTTCTGACAATATATTCTTCACTACATTACTTTTTAGCAGGGGAAGATGCCCTAAATTTATCCTCCAGAAATGACTAAATTTCTTGTAACAAGTGAGATTGATCATTCTCAGAAGTTTAAAAGACAGAACCATATCTTATAAAAATAGTCATAAGTTTAGTTCTGTCTTCCATGTTCCCCATGGATTGTAATGAAGCCTGAAGGGGAAACACTGCCTTGTCATCGGATCCTCTGAGGACTAAATTGGGAGGAAGTGGAAATATGTTCCCAACCTTCATCTCATTGGTGGTGCACTGACTGTTAGGTCCTGTCTGTAGGTGGGTTTGTGCTTTCTACCTGAAATCATTCTGTCAGTCACCTCACAGTGCCTGGAGACCACTGAGCCAGAATCAACACAGGTCAGTAAGACATGATGGGGTAGAAAGATCTAGGTGTGGAAATTCCAGGGTGATCTTCGGTGTTTCTGTGTGGGGTCTTGTAATAATTAGACCAAAGGCTTTCATGTCCTTTAAAGCTCAGTGCTGGAGAAGGGAGAGGAGGTGGGCATGGAGTTTGTGTCCCCTCCATTTCCTTGAGTATGCTGGGTCTCAAGTTACTGGCAAGTTGGACTAAGGGCTACAGTGATAAGGGACTGGGGCTTTGTATGCTGCCAAGTAGAAGCTCGAACCTATGCTCTGGAGGGTTTCCAGTGTTCTTGCTTCTTCTCTGCATGTGAGTCCCAAGGGATGGAGCTTGGTGCTGATCCAAGCTGACCAGATAGAATGTACCTGCTGTAGACCTTCGCTTTATCCTGTAAATCTATGGATCCAAGGATCCTTCCTCCACTTTTGGGCAGGTCTGCAGCTTTGTAAAGGCTTCCTTGGGTGAAGGAATAGGTATGTGGACCTACTATTTGTTCCTACTTCTGATCAGTCTTCCCTGGATGCCTTTGAGTGTCCCTGGCCCCATCATGTGCATCTGGCAAGTCCATCAAACATGTACTTTGAGAGACTCTGCACTGGGACATGTTTTGAAGCCAGATACACATGGCTTGTTCTTGTAGCTCATCGTTGATTGCCTATTTTTTGATGCTGGGCACTTTCTGGGATGTCTGGGGAGCCCATGGTGAATTTCTCCTACTTGGTGAGAGGATATGGTGCATTGCCTATGTGTGTGTGTGTGTGTGTGTGTGTGTGTGTGTGTAGGTAGGTTCTGGTGAGTTTGATCACTTTTTGGTGGAGTACATTTGGTTAATCTGAATAGAAAATGACTTGGATAATGTTCTTGGAATCAAGGTGAAGGGATCTTTCTGGTCCTTTTCTGCACCTGTGCAGTAGAACATAGACTCTCCTGAGTCTCACAGTGCACTTGCAAAGAGCAGGTATTTTTCTAACGGTGACATAATTAAAATGCTTGAGTAGACTGTTGAGAAAACTCCCTGGTCAGTGCAGGTACTTGGAAATTCATGCCGAGGAGGCAGAACCCTGATCATAGAATGCAGGGTCAGTGATATCCCCAGACCTTCTGGATTAACAGTGTTCAGTTGATGAGAAGGAAAGATTTCTGCTCCATGGTCAAAAACACTATTTTCTCTAGGCAGGAAGAGCTCAGTGTTCAATTCAAGGAGTGGGATTCTGACTCCATCCCCATGACCACATTGTCTGAATGCTGGGCCTGTCTGGCTCCTCCAGGTGGAGGAGTGAGCTCTGATGTAGAAGCAGCTGCTGGTCATGCTCTCCATGTCTCCATTCCCCTCAGAGCTGTTCTTGCAGGTGTTCTCCTGTGGATGAGGTGTACTGAGCTGGGACAACAGCTGACACTAGGGAAGGGTAGAGATCAGAGCTGTCTGTGCACACTTTCCTGTGTCTGTGCAGGGTGGGAAATGTCCTGCCTCTTCGGGTGTTTCGGTTCCCGGGTTTCGGTTCGGTTCCCGGGTTTCGGCACCACTTGTCGCGCCCGCCTCGCCAGCAAGGAAGACGCGGCAACTGGAGTTCTTCTGACAGTGCTTTAATGGGGTTCCCTTTAGACTTACATGATGCGGAAGACCCTGAGCACAAGCTCTCACACACTTATATACTCTAAGGAAGGAGGGAAGTGATGGGGATAGGTTAAAAGCGCGCGAGGGTTATTACTGATAGGCCAAGCTAAGATCCTTCATATGCATACTTATAGAACAGGCCAGGACTTACTCTGCGCATGCGCTGAACTTGTTTACTACAGGCGGGCCACCGGAAATCGGCGCCATCTTGTAATGGCGTTGTCACCGTGCCCCACATTCGGGTACCTCTGCTGACCTCAGCTCGTGAGAGGCAGGACCTCCTGGTCCCTCTGAAATATGAGGGCTCTCAGAGCACCTTATCCTTTCTGGGGTGAGGAACGTAAGAAAGTGTCCAGTGGTCTGGGTCAATAGTTGGCTCTCTTGGGAAGATCATCTTAAGTTTCTCTCTTCCAATGGTGTGTGAAACAATTGGGAAATAACTAGTGTATTTCTGCCTTCATGGATGGTTAGAGGCAAGAAAATGTGGAAACCCTGGGCTTTTGTGCCCAGAGAACGCTATTAATTGTTTGCATAGGAGACTTAAGCCTTAACAAAAAGATTACATTTATTTCATGATATAGATGCCTTCATTTGAAGGTTAAACTAAATACCTTTCATAATCTGATCCTTTTATCCTTACCATAAAGATGTTGCAGTTCTTGATACAGCACCCCTGGGGAAAAGCTCCACTAATGGAGCTTTTCATTTGAAAGATGAAGGAATCAATGATCTATTGGCTTCTCCTTTTTTGAATTTTATTTTATTGGACAACCTTGTTTAGAGGCTCCCTCTAAGGGAAGAGGGAAGATTTCTGAAACTTGTCTGACTTTGAACATCAGTGTTTCCCCTTCTATTCCCTTGCCATGTCATACAACATGTTCAATTTCTAAACATTAGGACAAGGGCTTCTGTGGTAGTCACTTATCTGCCTGTATCTGGTACTACTTGGGAAAGGGACCCAAGGAAGGCCCAAACAGTGTGAACAGGTGTCACATGGAGCAGCTATTGAGGGGGTGGTATTGATTCGGTCACTTAGAGGTAATTGGGACTAAACCCCACTAGGTGGGGTTGTGTGAGGAAGGTGCAGAATGTACCTCGAAATGTCTTTCCTAATTGGGAACAGGTCTGGTCTCTTATCCTCATCACTCTCTGCTCTGATCATAGTAAGTTTTCTTCCATCGGGCCTGAGATCCTCTGGACTACTCAGATGTGGGCCTGGATGCAAGTAGAGTGGATCAAGAGAATATGTGGCCTGGGCAGCCCAGTTAATAAAGTGCAAACCACTGGGTGTTCTGCAGAAGAATGGGCTCAGTACTTACTAGAAACATTGGGGATAATGAAATAATTGAGGCAATGTAGAAGTAGAAGATAACTTAGAGTGAAGGGATAAGTTGCAATTGTAAATCTCACTTTTCTCTCTCAAAATACATAGAATTGCATGTCGATCTATCTAGTTAGATCTACCTCATCTGTCAGCTCTCCCTTAGATGTTACGAGTTGTTCTAAGGTGACTGTTGAACATAATTACAAGTGATCCCTCTGGGTATTGTGGTGGCTAGGTTTGGTCTCTACACGTGTGACTATTGTAATGTTACCAGCTGTTGCCTATCGTTTCCATACACCTCACTATATTAGGGGAAATGGGATCTTAAATACTTTGTTCACAATGTAAGTCCATAAGCAAATTTTTCCTCCATTCTTTGAACTTGTAAGAGGAGTGTGCCTCTGATCTAAATGGGACCGTTAACTTTCCTTGGTGAAAGGAATTTCCTCCTGATGTAGTACTTTCCTGAGCTCCCATGAATTGAGGAAGCAGCCAATGACATGTTCTTCCTCCTGTGGATGCTGCTGTTGACTGCGTTCAGAATTGAGGAAAGTTCAGAAACAGCGGGCTGCATATCCTCCTGCATTTAGCTTTGCCCACTTGTGTTGCAGGTAAAAACTGAGCCAATGACGTTTTCGAGGTGGGACAAGTAGCTTTTAGTCATCCTTTCCAGTTGGCCCCTTGTGTTTGTCCTTGGAGATGCCTTTCAGGGAAGAAAGGCTCAGAATTTCAGAGAGATGCCTATAAGAAGAAAACATGAGGGGTAGGTCTGTAATTTGCTACTGGTTACATTACAAATGCTGTGAGCAGATGCGAACCACTTTATCCTATACACTGATAATCAGTGTGATTAGCAAGCATTGTAGTGTGGCAGTAAAGCTAGAAGTTAAAAGTCAGAACTGGTGAGTTTGCTTGGTCCTGAGCAATGTGACCATGGTAGAAGGTCCTCTTCAGGTGGCACAGAAGGTCCTCCATGTGGTATCAAACCTCATCTTTCGGTATCTTTGTCCACTAGATCAGGCTTGGTCAAGATTACTATGGTGCTGTGTGTCAGAATCTGCTTCCTGAGGAATGTAGGTTGCTTCTATGGTGATGACGCCCTTGTGAGTGTACCACTACGTAGACTCTCTGGCTTGGAATGAACTTCTTTGAGTGCCTTCAAGTGCCTTCCTCTAATACTGCTCAGTCACTCTGGCAATACCAGGAAGGTGTACTGGACGTTTCAGGAGCTGGTTCTAGGTTTTAGCTCATGCCCGATTGCATCTTTTCCCACAGCAGTGACATCTTAAGCTGATTAATTTCCTTTCCATGTTTGAAGCATCTGAAATGTCAATCTCAAAGTCCTGGCAACAGACCTTTTCCAGTTATCTTCCTGTGCAAGTTTTCTGAGTTCCAACACCAGGGCACATCTTGTGTGATGATATCACTGCCTCTGGGAAGGGTGGCTCCCCGCAGAGCTTCCAGCATGTAGCTCTTCTGAGCTCTGGTCCCTAATGCTGGTGATGCAGGCAGGGCCAGGTTTGCTCCATGCCCAGGGCTCTTGAAGGGGGAGGGGTCAGTGAGATCAGCACTAGGGTCCACCTTCTGATCATACTGGCTGTTGAGGTTCTAAGTCCCTGTGTCCTAACATCTGTTACATTAGCACCTCACTTAATAATGGATTGTGGTATGGAGACAATGAATCTCACTTTGTTGTCTCCACTTCAGAATGAATCATTTACTTCGAGTAAATCCAAGAATTGACTAGCCAGTATCGTCCATGAGGTTTCATACAAAATCAAGGAGCTTGTCTTTGGTACCTTTGCCCATCAGATCAGGCCTTGTCAAGATTCCTATTGGCTATCTGTAAGGGATCCATTTCCTGAGCAATGCTCAGCGATTCTATAGTAGTGATGTCCATGTTACTGGTGACCACCTCCAAGTGGATTGTCTCCTTGTTGACGTGTTTGAGTGCCTTGATACAATGTACACTGTGACTAGGCTGATTACCCAAAACCACTCTGGTTATGCAAGCAATGTCTAGTTTGAGTATCTACCAAGTGTCTCCCTTCCCTAGCCATGAGGTATAAGTGATGTTTGACCTTAAGAATCATGCTCTTTAAAAGGAATATAGACTGCTCTCCCTCTTCCTTTGTGGCTACTATTGAGGCCAAGTGTGACCACTTATAGTACATGTAGTAACAAGAATGAACAAGAAAAATGCATGTACATAAGTGGTGTCCCATATATTCCATGAATGAACTGCTCTTCCATTCATGGGCCCTCAGTTATATTTCAGGGGAGAGAATAGTCAAGAAGGGAGACTAACATCCCCTCCATGAGACCTGTCATTGGACAACCTTGATTCCTAAAGATCACCTATTCTCAGCATCCAAAGGATGTATGATGCTCTACTACCTGTCCCGAAGGTGTCTCAGAACCTTGAGTAGAGATCTAGGCTTTTCTTGTACAGGGGAGGTTTTTTTTACTTGTACAATGGTAAAATTTTGGTCGCAATTTTGTTTGAACTAATACTTAACTATGATCAAAGCTTTTTTGAAGCACTTATTCATGTCTTTTCAAAATGATGGGAAAAACAATACAGAAGAAATTGGCACTTAACCACACTGGAATGCAACAATAGCTTGAGGTCTCAGGCTCTGATTCCTGTGTGAATGTATTCTGTGAGTTAATGCATTGCTAACAATATGCTCGTCACTATGTTGCTCTTTGTTTGGAGGGAAAATGATCTAAAGTTACCCATTGCCACTTTGGTTTCACAGGCTATTTATTTTCTAAACTTCTGTAAGCTGGCTAATCTTCACTTGTATGAGCTATTGACTTATTTTTATGGAGGAGTAAGCTTAATCTGTCTTCAATATTGTGAATTTTCCTTCATCCCCATGGACTGTAGAGAAGCCTGATCAGAATGCTGCCTTCTGATTGGGACACCCAAGATGGAATCAGAAGGAGGAATGGGATTTGTTTGACAGTCGTCTGCCTGGGTTCCTTACATATCTAGCCACAGGTGCAGGGTTAGATGGATATTGTGCTGCTGATGAAGACAAAGACTAGCAAGGCTATTGTCCATTGCCCCAAAGTTATACATTGAATTTGATGCTCATCCTGCCAGCCTCTTAATGCAAGACTGTGGGTCTTAGTGAAGCCTTACATGCCCGATGTTCCTTCTGTATCAATATGTGTTCATTCCCATCAGAAAATAGGAGGCGGGGCAGTCAGGAAGTTCACTTTTCTGATGCCCTGGAAGGACTTTCAGCTTTGAGTTTTCTCTGGAAATGGACAGTATTGACTGAAGCCTGGGCCACACTGGTCTGCCCTACAAAGCTGGCACACACTGAGCTCTTAGACCTACACTTGCGTTTCTGCGGGTGATCGTGTTCCATCATTGTTCCTGACGGTTATTGGCACAGCCTCTATACTCGACTGTAACTGCCATGATGCCCTTGTTTAGTGTGAGTTCTTTATCTCACTGGTTAGTTTTTCTGCTTCACGATGCTTTTTAGGAAATACTCTTCTCTACTCTCTGTGAAATGTTATAAGATCTTCACCCAGAATAAAGGCGCATCCAACTGGGTGGGTTGACAGGATTCTTCAGAGGGTGGTTCTTACGCTTTGCTTTCCATGTGCCTCCTTGTAATGGGAAGTATAGAAGTGAATGCAGGAGGGTGCAGCCAGCTGTTTCTGAACTTCCCTCACTTCTCTGAGTGAGGAGTCTTCTCATCAATGGCAGTATTTCTCTTCTGAGCAGTAATAACCCCTGTGTGGAGTTGTGGAGAAGGTTCTGATTCCATTCTGGTTGTCACCTTGTTAGGGACTCTCTGACTTATGATATACAAGCAGGAGCCAGTGGTGTTCTCTCAGGGAGCTACTGTTGTGCATGGCCTCAAGGATATATAACCCCTTTTAGGTCATGTTTAATGCTTTCTGAAGGGTGAGGTTTTCAGATGTCATGAAGGACTGATTTTCTTTCAGCTCTTTGATTACTATCTTTGGTCCTTGATACTGCTGAGAATTTGACCATAGAGCACATTTGCTGTTTTCCAAGTCTGTTTATTAATCTTAGATGTACTGCACTAATGTTGTGAGGGTCCACATGAAGATGGACAACATGAACACTGCAGGGTAAGTAAAAGAAAATAGTCTCATCTGTAGGCCCCTCTGGAGGGCAGCTATCAGTATAGACTTCCAGATCAGGCATTCCTAACAAAGGCTGATCTAGCAGAAATCCAAGCAAGGACACATATTACACACTCTTGTCATCCCTTCGTGCAGATTTCCTGTCATTGAATACCTTGCAGCTTCTCTGCCATGCCATGGGGGTGACAGTCATAGCAGCCTCACTGAGCGACTGCAGTATTTATGCAGAGGAGGACTTGGTCTCTCTTCCAACAACTGCCTACTATCAAGAGCACTTTACTTTACCCCTGATCTGCTTCCACAACCCCTTAGGGTACAAGAAGTGGATCCATTATTAACTGAAAATTATAAGAAAATGCAGTTGCTTAAGGCTACTCATACAGATGGAGAAGTTGTCCACACGTGTGTGTTCACTCAAGGTAGCCCCTTCCAAGCTTGAGATCTGCCCAGGAGTCTGGAAGGGATTAGAAGATTACCCCATTGTTGTCCCTCTTCCAATCCTCTGTGACTGAGAGCAAGAGTCCCCCTCTCCTGGGGATGGTAGAACAAAAGGGGAGGAGTGTGACTTGTCCCTTTTTGATGGTGCCTTGTCTAAAATATGTGCCCAGTGGGGTGGGACATGCCAGCACAGCATCTACTATTGAAGAGTAGACCTAGATTTGGAAAAAAGGGCCTCAGGGGGTACATGTGTTCCTATGAAGCACCTGTTTCATTCTGCCCAGTTGTGTGGTTGATACCTGAAGACTGGACAGCAGGAATAGAAGGGGACTCTGGAGTTGTTACAGTGAATAGCCTCACATGAGAGGGAGGTTTCTAAGCTTGCCCTGACACTCAGGTATGTGTTCAATTTTCTTTGACATGGACTCTTTGGGAGGTCGAGAGCTCAAGTTAAGGACCTAGGAATCTCAATGCTATATGTAGATCTGACCCACTGGTAGTTCCTGACAGAAAGAAAACATTTCCCCTAGGCCCAGATTATAGTTTGAGCTCAAATCATGGTTTCCTAGGGGTTGATATAGATGTGTATTCCCTTGGAAAACATCCCCGCTTTTCTTGCTGGGGAGTTGGTTGTTGCAGTAAGGGATTTGTTCAACTAGGGAAAACCCCTCGACCCTGTGTGCTGAAGAATCATGGTGCATAGGCTTCCGTCTTCCTGACAATATCACAGGGTAGGTGCCCATGGCGAGTATTGAATGCCATTAGTTTTGTGGTTAGGTGATTTTCGTAAGTGCTGTCTTCAGTAAAATCAATAGGTTTCATTTCAAAGTATCAATCTTGAAGTTGCACTAAAGTTTTTTCTAGGAATTAAGGTCTACCATTTCCTGTTCCTGTGAGCAGCTGTCTAACATCCTTTCAGGATAGACCAGCATTATCCAATGTGCAATTCCTGAGTCAATTTTAGATCTCACAAAGGTAAATTATTTGAAGTGCTGAAATGTAATTGTTGGGATTAATTTACAGATTCTTTTCCAACAAGGATGATAAACTACAGGGAATTTGTATTACAGAAAATAAGTGTAACTGCCTCTTAAGTTGTTTTTTTGGAGTCACACTTGCTAATGTTGAAGTTGTCTTATGATACCTTCTTGCATAGATGAGCTGTCCACACAGAAGAGTCCTTATTTGAACCACATGTTCAGGGCCATGGAATGTATCCCTAACCAAAATGCCTGAAAGTTCAGAATCTTCCTGGAGTGGTTTGGGTGCAACAAAGTGTCAAATATTTGTGTGACTGAAGTAAATATATTGTACCTTTTGTTCCTCCACATACTAGCCTTTGTCATTATGGAGGCCTCTGAACATCATGA
Source organism: Microcebus murinus (assembly GCF_040939455.1). NCBI lineage: Eukaryota > Metazoa > Chordata > Mammalia > Primates > Cheirogaleidae > Microcebus > Microcebus murinus. Next base: position 87,467,528 of record NC_134106.1, read on the forward strand.
ACTTGCCATCTTGTGATCTCCCTCAGCCATACTGATTCTACTTATCTCATTCTTAAAGGTGCTATGTTTTGAGGGGAGTATTTCTGTGTAGGTTCTATGCCTTTGCATTTTTTGCCAAGCTAATATCTGCCACCTTCTGACAATATGAACTCTGTTACTTCCTGAATTCAATAATTCCCTTCGTGTTGTATAGGTTCATTTACCTAAGAAAGTGCCTTTTGTGTGACCATGTTGTCCTGTGAGTTCATGGAGTGCCTGTCCTGCCTGAGCACATAGGTACTTGTGGAGAGGCTCCACTGAGAAATTCTAACTGGCCAAAGGGATGTCTTCCTGGGTTGAAAGACATATGGCATACTAGGATGTCCTCTAAAGCTGTGATGTTCTAGGTCCTATTCCTGAAAATGGCCTGGAGGAAATAAAGCCCTAAATCCTAGGTGGGAGCTTGGCCACCCCCTTTGTAGGTTTGTGCTAGATGCCTTTGGCACCACTACACATGCCATGTGTGGGACAGTTGCAGAGACAGTTGGGGAGTGCTAATCCTGGGCAATGGTGCACTTTGTCAGGGTGAGCAGGTCCAGGCTGTGGACACAGAGCTCAATTCTGAAGCTATTGCTGTATGCAGTATCACACTGTTGGATTAACTCACTTTGGCTCAAACTGATGCAGTGAGATTTTCTTGCCAGCAAATGTAGCTGTTGGTCCTGCCTCCAAGTCATTAGAAATTTTTTTTTCTTGGATTTTTTGGCAGAGAATTGCTCAGAAGTATTGGGGGATGACTACAACAGTATGAATGTATGTGGGGTGGGCAGCACTTCTAGGGTTGGTTTTCATGAATTTTGGTCCATAAAGCTGCTTGAAGATGCAAATGCTTTATTCTGCACACTGCCAAAAACCATTTGAGTAACAGGGACTTGACTGGGCAGTTATAAATGTGAGGTTTTATGCATCTACGTTATTCTGACCCTGTAAACTAGAGAGATTTAAACTGGAGGACTTAGAGTGTATTTGGCTCCAGGTAGTGAAGCCCGTTTTAGTCAGTATCCTTCAGGTGACATATGAAGTCTCCAATCACATTGAGAAACTTGTCTTTGGTATTTTGCATTCAAGATCCCTACATGGTTCTCTCTGAGGGGTCTGCTTACTGGGCAATGCTCAGTGCTTCTCTGGCAATGTCCACGTTACTCAGGACTAACTGCAAGTGGGTTGTCTCCTACTTATAGGTGTACTACTTTGCCTAGATCCAGTTTGCAATTTCACTAGACCTAGTGCCCATAGCCATTCCAGTTATACCAGGAATGTTTCTAAGACGTGGGGAAGTGATCTCTACATAAAGTAGGTCATAAATGATTTTTTTCTTGCCACGGATGTAAGTAGAAATGATGTCCTTGAAACTCATGCCCTTTGAAAAAGGGTACAGCCTTCCCTCCCTCTTGCTTTATGACTCAGGCCAAGGGTGACCCCTTGGAGAGATGTCTGAAGAAAAGCACAGGCTTATTCTGAAAGTTTTCCTTGCTATACATTTTAAATGTGCAATAGGCTAGTATGTTAATGAACTGTTCTTACTCATGGGTACTGATCTATATTTGAGGAGAGAATGGTTTTTAGGGGTCAGTACTACCTGATCAAGGACCTGTCAATGGATAACCCCACTGATTCCTAAAGATCACCCATTCTCACCATCCATGGGGTGTGTCCTCTTCAGGCACCTGACTCACAGGCACCACAGCAGGTGGCTCAGAGAGAGCCTGAGCACAGCCTTATATGGTGGTGGTGGAGAGACCTAGACTTTGCTCAGACAGGAGGGGAGGTTTGCCCTGTTTTTTCTTGTGATCATAACGTTTTTGACATCATTTCATCTTTCGATTAAATACTTGATTTCGACCAAGCTTCCTTTGAAGTCACACATGGTCCCTATGTTTATGTTGTCACAAAAATGTTGATTTCTCCATGCTGTGCTTTCAGCGATTGCCATGATAATCTGCTCCACACTGGAGGGAGGAAAGAATACAGCTGGGTTTTAGGTTTCTATTCGTGAATGTTAATGTCATGCCGTTTCTAACATACACTTCATATGTTACTGTGCAAGGGGAAAGATCTAAACTTGTATTACCACTTTTTTTGTAAACTTATAGTTTTGCTTTTAAACCTTTCAAAAAAACTACCTAATTTTCACTGGGATATTTCCTTTTCATCTGTTTTTATGAAAGAGTTAGCTTAATTCTGTCCTCAGTCCTGGCCAAGGGCCCACGCAGCTGCCCTGTCTCCTCTTGGGCACAAAGCAGGTGGAGCAGCATCCCAGGGCCTCGTCCTATGCAGTTTCTAGTCCTCCACTGAGCTGAGAGGTGAGGAGGGGCATTGTTCCAATGGAGGGTTGGAAATGGTGCTCATGAAATGCTTCTGGCACTTACTGCAGAGACATGGGCTAAAATCGCTTTACTTTCCTTCTGAAGTGATGGTCCTTGCTTGTCCTTGGGAAGGTTAGGTGTTAGGTTTTGACCGTCGATGGACTGTGCCACCTTCCAGACAGAAATTACCCTTCATTGATCCACTATCCCTTTACTTGCCACTCGGCAGATATACAGAGGTTTCCTCCCTTGGGTAGGTCCCTGTAGAAGATTTTACATATAACTTTGTGTCCAAACTGAGGGTTTCTGCTGCCCTTTTCACCAAATCTGACAGGTGTGTTTCATTTTCCATGTGGATTTGTTTGGTTTCCTTTTATTAACTTGCCCTCTTTTGAAGCCCAATCCAGAAGGCTGGGGGCTTGCAGCCCTGAAGGGGAGAGCTGGCCAAGAGGAGCTGCCAGGAGATCATGACTCTGCCAACAAACTGGGTTCCAGGCAGGAACATTGCAAAAGATTTGAAACAAAGACAGAGACAAAGTATAGATAAAAGTGATGGGGAAATCGAGGGTCCTCCAGCATTCCTGTGATCCAGGAGACCACAGGTGAAGTCCTGTTACCAATATTTACTTTTCAGCGATTTATGTGTACATGTATCATGAGTTTGTTTCAAGGTCCCTCAAAGAATCACAAGATCCCTTACTCTTTCTAGGCGAGCAAACAGTTACACAATTTTTCAAGATTAAAAACACTTGCCCCCCAAATCTAGCTAAGCATACACCAGTTAAAGATCATGAGTCAGCAGTAAAGCCTATAACCTGAATGGGAACAAAGATGACATACTTCTTTCTACTTCATCTAGTTTCTCATTAACTGAGACATGAAGTCAAGATAGAGAGGAACACCACCTCAGACTTAGAATAGTAAACTGCTCTTATCTACTGGGCTGGCATCCTTTGATCATTCTCGCCGCCTTTGAACCCCAAGCCTGGGTCCATTTGCAGACAATCCAGGCTGTGACTCTGAGGCTTTAAGGAGGGGTCCATTTTCAGATATCCCTGATGGGCTGTTAAGTATTAGTTAAAAGATAAAATTGTGAGCAAATGTTAACATTGGAGGAAGGAATAAGTATACTGAATGCTGCCGGAGGATGCAGCCAGCTGTTTGAGATTTCCTCAATTCTTTGAGTGTGAACTCAGCTGATAATGGGCCTTATTTCTCTTTGGAACAGTCATAACCCCTGCAGAGATGTGGAGAAGGTTCTGATTACATTCCAGTTACGTTGTCACCTTGTCAGGGACATACTGACTTGAGGGGGTACGAGCAGGAGCCAGTGGTGGTCTCTTGGGGAGCTACTGTTATACACACCCTCAAGGATGTGTAACCCCTTTTAGTTCATGTTTAATCCTTTTTTTTGGTGGCAGGTTTTCATATGTATTGAAAGAGTTGAAAGCATCAGGCCTTCACTATGTTTAGTTATTGATAGCGCTGAGAATTTCATCATAGAGCATATGTACTATTTTCCAAGTCTGTTTATAAAAGTTAGATGTACTGCACTAAGATGGTGAGGCTGTTGACCTTGGGCATAATCTGCAGGAAGGAAGAGCAAATGTTCAGCCAAGGGGTGAGATCAATTCTTGATGGACTACTTCCATCTCTGGTAGAAACCCTCACGTGAGGATTTTTACCAAGACATTGTCTTGGAGACCATTCTGGCTTTCAGTGGAAATTATTACCTGCAGAGCATCCTTTAAGCATGTGTTTTCTTGTACCTGTGAAATGATAACCTGCATTACACTCATCACACAGACTGAAAACCCAGTGAGCCAGGGTCATATCTAGGTAGGGATGGGATGAACGGGAAGAACTAGGTGTGTTACTGTTGTCTTATGCGTCTCAGTGTGGGATCTGGAAAAATTTGACCATAAAAAGATTTTCAGATGTTTCAAAGGTTAGTGCTAGAGAGAAATGTTAAGGGTTTAGGTACAGTGAATTTAGGTGTGTCCTTGCCAGTTCCTTAAATGCATTAAGCTTCAAGTCAGTGACAAGTAGTTGGACTCAGGCCCATAGGGAAGGGAGTGAGGCTCTACATGATACTGTGTGGAAGCTCAGACATCTACTCTGGGAGTTTCCTGTGTTTTTTGTTTTTTTTTTCTTTGCTTGTATGTCCCTAGTAACTGAGTTTGGTCTTGATCCCTGGCTGGCCAGATAGGTTGTACCTGCTCTACATCTTCCTGTATAGTTATCCTGTAACTGAGTATCCAAGAACACTTCCTCCACACTCCTGAGCAGATCCCCAATTTGGAAGGGGCTTCCTTTAATACATGTGTGTGGACATAACTCAGGTTCCTATCTTTCCTCTGGTGAATCCACCTCGATGCCTTTGAGTTTCCCCAGCCTCACCCTGTGTTCCTGCCACAGTATGACAGGAAAGATGTGCCTTAGGGGGGATAGAGAGACATGCTTGTTGAAGCCTTACAAACATGGCTTGCCTCTAATGCCTCGTTAATGGCTTATCTACTGATGTCCGGGACTACCTGGAATGTCTGGAGCCCATGCTGAATTTCTCCCACTTAGTGAGATATGTGTTGCCTTGGCCATGTTGTATCTGGTTTGTAAGTGGCTTTCTGCTAAGTTCAATTGCTTTTTGGGCCTGTTAGGCTGGTGAATATGAATATGAATTTGATTTGGGTAATGTTTTTGGAATGTAGGTGAAGCAATCCTCTGATCTTTCCCCCAGCTGTTCAGCAGAACATAGACAGTCCTTTGTTACAGTGCAATTGTAAAGAACATTCAGTTTCTCACGATGGACTTAAAACGCTCTAGTGACCTCTCAAACTGTCTGCTGAGTGCAGTGACTTGGAAATTCACTGAGGAGGCAGAGTTGTGAATACAGATGTGGGGCTGGTGCTCTCCCCAGATGATCTGGGACAGTGCTCAGTTGGCACCAACCTTATCACAAGAGAAGGAAAGGATTCCTGTGCTGTGGCCAACAAAAGCAGTATCTCTACCTCAAGCTTTCCTGGAGTGACCCTAGGAAGCCCAGAACAGGACGATGAACAGGTGTCACATGGAGCAGACATTGAGGGGTGGCATTGATATGGTCACTTGGAGATAATTGGGACTTGACTGGGTCTGTGAGGAAGGTGCAGAGTGTACCTCAGACTGTCTTCCTTATTTTGGAACTGGTCTGGCCTATTATGCTCAACACTCTCCGCCCTGATCATAGTAAGTTTTCTTCCATCAGAGGCCTCAGGTCCCCTGGACTGCTCAGCTATGGGCCTGGGTGCAGATGAGTGGATCAAGAGAGGAGGGAGTGTGTGGCCTGGGCAGCCCAGTTAAAGTGAAAACCACTGGATATTCTGCAGAAGAAATGGGATCAGGGCTTATCGAAGCATTGGTGATAATCAAATAAAGAATCAATGTAAAATTTGAAAATAAGAGTCAAGGGATAAGTTGTGACGTTAAACCTTACACTTTTCTCTCACTAAATACATGGAATTGTGTGTCGATCTAGTTAGACTTAGCTTATGTGTCAGCTCTCCCTTAGATGTTCTGAGTTCAAAGGTGACTGTTGAACATAATTACAAGTGATCCCTCTGGGTGTTGGGGTGGCTAGGTTTGGTCTCTACACCTGTGACTATTGTAATGTTACCACCTGTTGCTTATCTTTTCCATACACCTCACTTATGAGAAATGGTATCTGAAATACTTTGTTCACATGTAGTTCTATAAGGAATTCTTTCCTCTATTCCTTGAACTTGTAAGAATAGTGTGCATCTGATCTTAAAAGGGACCGTTAACTTTCACTGGTGAAAGGGATTTCCTCTTGATGATGTATCACTTTCCTGAGCTCCCATGAATTGAGGAAGCACAGCCAATGTCATGCTCTTCCTCCAGTGGACGCTGCTGTCAACTGCATTCAGAATTGAGGAAAGGTCAGCAACATCGGGCTGCATATCCTCCTGCATTTAGCTTTGCCCACTTCTATTGTGGGGGAAAAACTAAGCCAGTGATGTTTTCTGGGTGTGACAAGTAGCTTTTGGTCATCCTTTCCAGTTATTGGCACCTTGTGTTTTTCCTTGGAGACGCTTTTAAGGGAAGAAAGGCTCAGAATTCCAGAGAGTTGGCTATGAGAGCAAAACAATGTGAGGGCTAGGTCTGTAATTTGCTGCTGGTCACATTACAAATGCTGTGAGCAGATGCAAACTACTTTATCCTATACACTGATGATAATCAGTGTGATTAGCAAGCATCGTAGATTGACAGACAAGCTGGTTAGAAGTTGATCAGAACTGGTGAGTTTGCTTGGTCCTGAGCAATGTGCCCATGGTAGTCCACACCCTTCAAGTGGCACAGGAGGTTTGATACAACTCGGAGGACCTTCGGTATCTTCATCCACCAGATCAGGCTTGGTCAAGATTACTATGGTGCTGTGTGTGTCAGGGTCTGCTTCCTGAGGAATGTAGGTGGCTTCTGTGGTTTTGAGGTCAATGTAAGTGAGTGTACCGCTGCATAACTGTCTCTGGCTTGCAATGAACTACTTTGAGTGCCTTCAAGTGCCTTCTTGTAACAGAGTGTCAGTGGTGACTGCCCAGTCAGTCTGGTAATGCCAGGAAGGTGTATTGGACATGTGAGGAGCTGGCTCTAGATTGTAGGTCATGCCTGATTGCATCCTTTTCCACGCAGGGTCATCTTAGGCTGATTAACTTCCTTTCCATGTTTGAAACATCTAAAATCTCAAAGTCCTGGCAACTGACCTTCTCTGCTCATCTTGCTGCCCAAGTTTCCTGAGTTCCAGCACCAGGGGACATCTTGTGACCATACCACTGCCTCTGAGAAGGGTGGCTCCCCGCAGAGCTTCCAGCATGCAGCTCTTTGAGTTCTGGTCCCCAATGCTGGTGATGCAGGCAGGGCCAGTTTTGCTCCAGGCCCAGGGTTCTTGGGGGGGAGGGGTCAGTGAGGTCAGCACTAGGGCCCACCTTCTGATCATACTGGCTTTGAGGGTCTTAGGCCCCATGTCCTGACTTCTCTCTGCCCATATCAGCATCTTCACTTGATAAGGATTATGGGATGCAGAAGATGAATCTGACAATCCCATCCACAGTAAAGGTATGTAGGCCAATTCAGCCTTAGTTGTGCTGAGGGGAATTCAACTTGCTTATTCACATGGGAACAGGCTTCTGAGCTCATAATTGGGCACACACAAGGAGGCAAATGTTTCATTTGTAGAGAGCAGAGTTGTCAGCCACTTTGATTAGTCTTGGATAGACAGTCAAATGTTGTCATGTAACCCCTACAAGTAATGGTGTCCAGCTTAGGACCAAGGTATTTTCTTTTGGACAATAACTTGATAAGTGTTCAAAATGAATCATGTTGAACATTTCATGTTTTTCATTGCTACTTCTAGTGACTGGTTGCCTTGAAATTATGATACCTTTAAATGGAAACTTACTCCCCTTTGGCTGTAGAGGGAAATATTTCAGTCAACATGAACTGCAAGGGTTTAACTCTGCCTTTCTTGCTGTCTGAATTCACTCATAGAAAACAAGGGCTCCCGTTTCACTGTCCAAACTAGAGGTGGCTACGAAACACTGTCTCACAAAAAGAGGAGGGGAGGGCACTTACTCTCAGTTGATATCATCCTACCACATCCTTGGGGAGGGTCTCTGGAATTGCATTTTCAAATGGATCCTTCTGTCCCAGAACCAGAAGTGGCTTCTCAATTGCTGTGCAAAAAGCCCCAGATCTAGAAAACACAACAGATTGTGTCACTTAAAGATGGAAAATACCAGAAGCTTGTATTCTCTAAAAGTTTCCCCCTGTCATAGTAGGGGTGTTCAGGGTGGGAGGTCCTTCCTGTTGAGCACTGAGAGCACAGGGCTGGTCCTCAGTGACTTTCCCAGACACTGAGCACCGGAGACACATGAGCAGTAAGATGACCACAGCTCATCCTGGTGAACCTGGGGGCCACATATGGGGTGGTATGGATTGGAAACTTGTTCTTTGCCTGGAACATGGTGTCAGGGAGAGGCTCCTCTGCAGCATGACAGTCACGCAGGCTGTGGTTAATCTCCACTAGGACTTTGTCTATCATTGTGAGTGATAGACACAGGGATGAGTTCCCTTTTAACAGCACAAGATGAAAGGAAAAACCTCTAATCCCATGACAGATTATTGCCCTAAAATAGTTAATTTTTAAAAGTTTAAACTCTTCCTTGGCTTTGAAAAGTCTTTGGAATATACTTACAGCTGTTTTGTCACTGTTTAAAAGAATACGCAATAAGAATTGTTAGAGCACAGCTAGGAAGAATTTATTCAACACCACAAATATTGTCCATAAATTTGTTTCACTCTAAGGATGCTATATTAATGCAATCATAAAGTATCTGTTTGTGATTGGCCTTTTTCACTCTGCATAATTCCTTAGACTTATCCAAGTTGTGTTTTAAAGCTCGTTGCTTTTGTCAGTGCTAAGTGGGTTTCCATAATACAGGTGTACCACACTCTGTAACACTTCACCCATTCAAGCACATGTCAGTTTTCAGTCAGTTTTTGGCTACTATAAGGTTTTATTTATAATAAAGACTGAACATTCAGTTTTTGGGTGAAAGCGTGTTCATTACTCTGGGGAAACATGAGGCTCATTGTCCTCAGAGAGGGGTGTGCTGTTAAGTGCTCCCTGGGAATCCTCCAAGGCACTGTCCTGACTGAACTACCCCTGGCTGGGGTGGGCTGCCATGCCCTGGGGCACTTCCCAGATTCCCTGGTCTAAGGCAGCCTTTTTACTCACCTCCGTGGAGAGTTCCAGCACCTGGGCCAAGCTCCTGAGGAGCTCAAGATCCTGTTTCACAGTCACGTCCTCGAGTTCACTCAGTGGAGTGCTTGCATTTGTTCTGTATTGCCAATGCAAAGTTCCCCCAAGAGTTTGAGAGTGGTCTTTCAATTCAGTGCACCACTGCAATAGGCTCCTGCAGTGAGGGAGAAAAACCAGGTTCAACTGTGCGTATGGCACAGGCAAGTAGGAATTGACAGATAGAGCCAGTGTGTGGTCAGTGGGTGGAAAGTCACCAAGAAGAAATGTCAAGGGTAAGGGGGATTCGGGTTGAACTGTATTAACAGGATTGGTGCCAACCAAAGACAAGCGAAGATGATGACAAACCCCCGGGGGGGGGGGTGTGTGCGGTAGGATATAGAACCTGATGAGATACCAGGGGTCGGGAGGGTGTTTTTGCAAAATAGACTAAGCTGGTTCTTTGCATAACTTGGGTTTCACAAGGAAGTACACAGATGTGCCCATTAGAAGGTCCACAAGCCTGACTCTAGTTTTGTCAGGCAAAGAAACTTCGTCACTATAATTTTACTCTATCTGCTGTCTAATATTTTGAGGGTCTCTGGTGTCATTACTCCTTTCTCATAAATGAACCTCCACTGGGTTGGATGTGGAGAGCTTACTTCTCCATCTGGATCAGTAGCCTTAAGCAATGACATGGTCCTAGAATTCTCAGTTTGTTGATAGTGACCCCTTCTGCTTTGAATTGGTTGTGAAGCAGATCAGGACAAGGTAAATAAATGTCCCCTTCACAGAATGTAGTTGTTCGAAGAGACCAAGCCCCCTCTTCCATAACCACAGCAATCCCCTGGTGAAGATGAAATGATGGCTGTGACTCTCGGCCTCAGAGCCTTGCAGAGGAGCTCTCAGGTGTACTCAACATCAGGAAATCAGGAAGGGATGACAGAGGTATATGTCATCTGTCTCCTGTGATTTCTCCTTGAGCTACCTTTTATATTAGAGTGTCTAGGATGCCTGATCCAGAAGAAGTCTTATAATAGGGAATGGCCTGAAAAAGGCAAAAATATTTTCTGTTGCTTTAAAACTTCCCCCACTGTTTTTAGGAACTGAAGCCTGCATCTCTGTCTGAGGCAGGGTGTTCACGAGGGGCCTGGGGCATGCCTCTTTGTGTTACAGGAGACAGCTCAGCCATCCCAGGCCTGGGGTCTCCCAGGTAGGTGGAGGTGACATGCTTTCTTTGGCAGAGATGGGGTGATTGCAATAGTTAACCACAGTAGCCTAGAACCTCTAAAAGTTCTGTATTTCTGTTCACGTTAAGGGAATTTGGATTTTGAGGTGATACTCTTGTCACTTTTCCTCACTTGCTGGCAAATCTGCTTTCCTTCTCAAACAACTTGTTCTGATTCTTTTGATGCGCCCTTGAGGACAAGTGCTGAGCTTCTGGTCACAAACAGTCTGTACTGACAGCTGGGCTGCAGAAGGCACTGTATCCTTGTGCTTACCTGAGTCATGTAAGTTGTCCATCTTCAACTTGACTCCAGTGGAGTCATTTCTTTGCTCAATTTCAATTGACTGTAGCCACATAACTTCCTGCCCTACAGTACAAGTGGAAGTGAAATCTGAACTTCAGAAAATCGTGTCCTTAACAATGAGGTAAACTTTTCTGTCTCTTCCGCAGTCCTCTTGATGGCTGCAACTGAGAGACCCCTTCTCTGGGGATGGAAGAACGAATGTGGCTTGACCCTGCTTTGATGGCTTCTTGTCTAAAAGCTGTACCCAGTGGGGTGAGGACATGCCAGCATGGGGAGCACACTCCCAACCATTACCCTGACCCACCACTGAGGGAAGAGTTGTCCTGGATTTGGAGAGGTCTCAGTGGTACATGGGTTGGTCTCCCAGAACACCCATTCCCTTCTGCCCAAATCATCCAGTCTTCAGATACCTACCGCACGGTAGGAATGGAAGGTTAGATGGCCCCCAGCTGGATGGTAAATAAGAGGCTATGCATGTGGGAGGGAAGCTTTTAACCTTGCCAAGACAGGGAGTTTTGCATTTTCTTAAATGCTGTCATGTTCTCATGTTCTGATTTCTGAAAAATTCACAAAGGAATAAATGTTGATTTTTCGCATGATATTAGAGAATGGGAAGAAGTGTAGCATACCTGATAAAGTCTAACATGGCGCAAACCCCTTAAAGATACAGTACCAGTAAAACTGAGTGCAAAGTCTCATTGACGAATAGACATGGGTATTACTGAGTAGTACTGACTCAAATAATTTTGACAAAAATCTCAATGGAGGTTTAAGCAAAATCAGGAAAAGCTTGGGCTCCTTTTTCCAGAAAGGGAAATTCATACCTTCAGCATTTTAAATGTGTACAGAGAAAACAAGGGGGGGAGGTGCTGATGAGGTAGTGGTTATATTCATGTGAGGCCCAGGAAATCTATGTTGTGAAGGAAGTGAAGGAAGAAAGGGAGTGAAGGAAGCATCAAGTATGTGGATGTCCCTGGTAGGTGGAAGAATGTCTGACTCAGTCTTGCCTCCAGTTCTGTCTCCTGTAAGATAAACTTGGAACACATTATTGTGGAATTGAACAGGCTTTAGTTGAGGTGCTAGACTCAGGTACAACAAGGAATTGCCTTCATGATCTGTGGGGCTTGTTCTTCCCAGGTGCCACATCACAATAGCAACCATAGCCCATCAATAATACATAAACAGCATATCATGAAGGAGTCAGGTTATTCTAAGAGCACAAAATTCTTTTATAAGGAAAAAACACCTAAATCACGTGTACAAGTTACAGGAGAAAGATTGTTGCAGGTACTAGAAAGAGCACTTAAAATATACATGGAGGAGAGACACTAGACCTAAGGGACTCCTCTGGCAGAAACAAGCTCTTAAATATCAAAGTGAATTAGACACCGAGACATTTAGATGATGCTGTTTTAATGTTCTGATTCCATATGTATATTTGGGTTTATGGGTTACCTGCAGGTTTAAGCTAATGTAGTGAAGAAAAATGATTGTATAGAAACAGTGGATATAGCCACACGGGTTGCTAAAGTTCTCACACGCTTTGGATGGTGAGAATGGTGGTCTTCAGGCTCCTGCCTCACAGGTGTGGTAGCACATGGCTCAGAAGGAGCCTGAGCACAGCCCCATCTCGGGGGAGAGACTTTCCTCAGGTGGGGAGCTTTGCCCTGTTCTATGTGATCCTGAAGTGTTGGTCAATTTCATCTTTCAATTAAATGCTTCAACAGTTTTCCCAAACCTTCCTTTGAGGCACGCTTGGTTCCTATATTTCCTCATGTTGGGAAATGCTAGGAAATGTTGGAAACACAGTGTGAGAGAAGTCTGTTACCTACCTCAGATTAGAACACATGCTGAGGTCTTAGGCATCCAGTCCAGTGTGAATATTTTTGAATGTCAGTTAACGTGTGTCATATTACTGGTGAGGGCAAAAGATAATCTGAAGTTATTGGCAGTTTATTTTTAAACACTATGGTTTTTAAACACTCATTTCACTTGACTAGGGAAGCAGGTGCAATTCATCTACTGTTACAGAAATAAGCTTAATTCTGTTGTTGGTATTTCAACTCCTACAGCTTCTGTGCATTGCAATGAAGCCTGTCAGGAATGCCTGCCTTCCCATTGATTGGGTTCTCCAAGGAATGAAACAGAAGGAAGCACTGTGTTTGAAACAGTCATCTACCTGGGTTCCCTGGAGGGTGAATCAGGTGCGGGGTTGGACTGTGATGACCCACTGAGGCACAGGCTTCCAAGGCTATCTTCCACTGCTCACAAAGCCATTGTGTGGGTTTTGTGTGATCTCATCGTGCCAAGCCGATGGTGAGAACACAGGATGTCAGCTTGCGTGCCTCGTGCTCTCGGTCCTCATGTCGAAACAGTTCAATCCCAGAAGGATTTGAGATTGTCTAGTGACTTTTCCCCTTCCTGATTCCCTGGAGTAATTCTAGGTTCAATTTGTGTTGGAAACACGTGCAGTTTGATTATGAGCAGTGATTTGGATCTGTCTCATGCAGGGTGCTCCCTCAATGCCCACACTGGGCTCTCAGATGTATAAGGCTCTTCAATGTGTTCTGTAGTGCTGCATGACATCTACTAATCCCTGTCCTCATTTGGCAAAGTCCTTGCATATTTATATAGTTGTAACTTCAGGAATTCTGTGTCTTTATTTCAAAATAGGAAAGGGGATACAAATATGTTACATGGATACTTTGTATAATGCTTAAGCCAGGGTCCTCAATGTGCCCATCACCAGGAAAGTGTTCATTGTACCAGATTCCCTTGTTTTGTGGGGTCTTTATCTCATTCACTGTGGTTTCTTAGCCTGAGAATCCAAGGCTGTCCACCTGGCAAATGTCTTCAGCACTCTCGGGCAGGTGGATGCTCTTCCACTTTGTTCTGCACGTGACTTCAGGAACTGTGAACTAGGAAGCACGAGAATGAAGGCAGGAAGCCTGCATACACCCACCCTACCTGTTCTTTCTTGACGTGTCTGGCACCCCCTACAGATGAGACTGTCCCGGATGGGCTGAGAACCGTTGCACACCTTGATCAGCAGTGCTTTCCCCTCATGGCAGACAGAATCCCTGTCTGGACACCTGGAAAAAGATGGTGAACCTGTTCCAGTCCCCACAGTGTCAAGCTGTTGGGATTCACTCAGTCCATCAGGTTATAGTGGGAGCCAGGGGTGTCTAAGGATCATATATGCTACTGTTTTCCCCACCTTCTAGGTCTCAACTCTCTTCTGATGTGTGCTGTAGCTGGGCTGATTTCCCCAAGCCACTCTGGTTATGCAAGCAATGTCTGAGACAGGAAGACCTTATATGTAGGTTAATTGTCTTCTAAGTGTCTCCCTTCACTGGTCATGAAGTATATAAGCAGTAGTGATGTTTGACCTTTTGGATCACGCTCTTTAAAAAGGGATACAGACTGCCTTCCCTCTTTGTGGTGCTTAGGCCAAGTGGGACCACTCACAGGACATGTAGCAACAAGAATGAGTAAGACAAATGCATGTACTGAAGAGATGTCCCATATGTTCCATGAATCAGCTGCTCTTCCATTCATGGGACCTCAGTTACATTTCAGGAGAGAGAATAATCCCAGTTGTAAGAAGGGGGAGACTGTAACATCCCCTTCATGAAACTTGTCAATGGGCAACCTTGGTTCCTAGATCACCTAGTCTCAGCATCAAAAGGACATATGATGCTTTGGTACCTATCTCGCAGGTATGATAGAATATATGTTGGAACCTCAGTAGAGATCTAGACTTGCCTTAGACAGGGGAGGTTTCCTTATTCCTTCCTACAATACTAAAAATTTGCTCACAATTTTATCTCTCAACTAATACCCATTATGATCAAAGCTCTTTTGAGGCACACTTATTCATGTCTTTTGAAAATGATGGGAAACATCTTAGAAAAACAATATGGAAGTAACTGACACTTAGCTATCCTTGTGTTGCAGTGTGGTTGAGGTCTCAGGCTGTCATTTCTGTGCAAATGTCTTTTAGGAGTTAGTGCATTGCCAACAGTACAGTCCTCACTATGTTTCTCTTTTTTGAAGGGAAAATGATCTCAAGTTACCTTATTGCCACTTTGCTTTTATAGGCTATTGTTTTTTTTTTATACTTCTATAAGCTGGCTAATTTTCACTTGTATGAGCTAATCACTTATTTTTTATGCAAGACTAAGGTTAATCAGTCATCAGTATTCTGGCTTTTCCTTCAGCCCCATGGATTGTAGAGAAGCGTGATGGGAATGCTGCCTCCTGATTGGGTCCCCTAGGGTAGAATCAGAAGGAAGAGTGGGATGTGTGTGTTAGTCGTCTGCCTGGGTTCCCTGCAGGTCTAACCGCAGGCACAGGGTTAGATGGATATTGTGCTGCTGACAAAGACAATTGACTTGCAAGGCTGTTGTCCATTGCCCCAGAGTTACACATTGAATTTGATGCTCATCCTGCCAGCCTGTTATGGCAAGAGTGTGGATCCAACTTGAGCTTACATGCCCAATGTTCCTTATGTATCAATATGGGTTCATTCCCATCAGAAAGTAGGAGGCAGGGCAGTCAGGAAATTCACTTTTCTGATGCCCAGGAAGGACTTCAGCTTCGAGTTTTCCCTGGAAATGGACAGTATTGACGGAAGCCTGGGCCACACTGGTGTGCCCTACAAAGCTGGCACGCACTGGGCTCTTAGACCTAGACTTGCATTTCTGTGGGTGATCATGTTCCATCATTGTTCCCAACGGTTATTGGCACAGCCTTTATACACGACCATAACTGTGCCATGATGCCCTTGTTTAGTGTGAGTTCTTTATCTCGCTGGTTAGTTTTATCTGCTGCACGATGCTTTTTAGAAGATACTCTTCTCCCTGTGAAATGTTATAGATCTTCACCCAGGATAAATGCGCATCTAACTGGGTGGGTTGGCAGGATTCTTCAGAGGGTTGGTGGTTCTTACGCTTTGCTTTCCATGTGTCTCCTTGTAATGGGAAGTATAGAAGTGAATGCAGGAGGGTGCAGCCAGCTGTTTCTGAACTTCCCTCACTTCTCTGAGTGAGAAGTCTTCTCATCAATGGCAGTATTTCTCTTCTGAGCAGTCAAACCCCCCATGAGGAGTTGTGGAGAAGTTGCTGATCGCATTCTAGTTACGTTGTCACCTTGTTAGGGACTCACTGACTTGATGAGGTACAAGCAGGAGCCAGTGGTGGTCTGAGGGAGCTACTGTTGTGCGTGGCCTCAAGGATGTGTAACCCCTTTTAGGTCATGTTTAATACTTGTTTGGGGACGGGTTTTCAAATGTGTTGGAAGATTTGAAAGATAATCAGTTCTTCACTACTATCTTGAGTCCTTGATAGTGCTGAGAATTTGATCATAGAGCATAGGCACTATTTTCCAATTCCATTTATAAAAATTAGATGTACTGCACTAAGGTGGTGAGGCTGTTGACCTTGGGCATAATCTGCAGGAAGCAAATGTTCAGCCAAGGGGTGAGATCAATTCTTCATTGACCACTTCTGTCTCTGGTAGAGACCCTCACATGAGGATTGTTACTGAGACATTGTGTTGGAGACCATTCTGGCTTTCAATGAAAATTATTCTTACTGGGAGAGTCTCCTTTAAGCATGTGTTTCCTTGCACCTGTGAAATGATAACCTGCTTTATACTGATTGCACAGACTGGAAATCCAATGAGTCAGGATCACCACATCTATGCAGGGATGGGATGAAAGGGAAGAACTAGGTGTAAATGTTACTGTTGTCTTGTGTGTCAGTGTGGGATATGGAAAAACTTCACCATACAAAGATTTTCAGATGTTTCAAAAGTTAGTGCTAGAGAGAAATGTTAAGGATTTAGGGACAGTGAATTTAGGTGTGTCCTTGCCAGTTCCTTAAATGCATTGAGCTTCATGTCAGTGACAAGTTGTGCTCAGGCCCATGGGGAAGGGAGTGAGGCTCTACATGATGCTGTGTAGAAGCTCAGACATCCACTCCGGGAGTTTCCTGTGTTTTTTTCCCTCTGTGTATGTCCCTAGTAACTGTCTAGCCAGGGATCAAGACCAAACTCAGATATGTTGTACCTGCTCTAGATCTTTATCCTGTATCATTATCGTATAACTGTGTATCCAAGAACCCTTCTTCCACACTCCTGGCCAGATCCCGAGCTTGGAAGGGGCTTCCTTTAATACATGTGTGTGGACTTGACTGGAGTTCCTACCTCTCCTCTGGTGAATCCACCTGGGATGCCTTTGAGTTTCCCCAGCCTCACCCTGTGTTCCTGGCACACTACGACAGGGAAGATGTGCCTTAGGGGATAAGAGAGACATGCTTGAAGCCTGACACACAGGGCTTGCCTTCTAACACTTCATTAATGGCTCATGCCCTGATGTCCGGGACTACCTGGAATGTTTGGAGCCCACACAGAATTTCTCCCACTTAGGGATGTGTTACCTCACCATGTTGTGTCTGGTTTGTAGGTGGCTTCTGCTAAGTTTAATTGCCTTTTGTCTTTGTTAAGCTGGTGAATATGTGTAGGAATTTGATTTTGGTAGTGTTTTTGGAATATAGGCGAAGCAATCTCTGAGGTATTGGGCTTGGGGTCCTTTTGTGGGAAGTTTTGATTGATGGATTCATTTTTTCATAAGCAACCTGTACATTCTACAACTTGGGACTTCAGGTAATTTTACTAATATTTTAAAACACATTAATTGAACAAAGCTCAATTGTCCTTATCACCTAAGTACTCTAAAATCATTTATTCTTGATGCAAGTAATTTGGACTCTTATAGAGTATTCACAGCTGTGACCTACAGGATTACTTTTTCAAAGGACATGGCCTCCCCTGCCTCTTCCTTTGGAGTTAATTAGGTCCAGAGTGACCCGTCTGAGTATCCGAGGGAAATCACAGGCCTGGTCTCTGAGAATTCCTGTTGCTACACATTCTAATACATGTCTAGTAGGTGGTTACATGCCATTTCCATTCTTGGACCCTGAGCTATACTTGAGACAAACTCATCAGAGCTGCCACGAAGTGAGTCTGTAACCTCCTGTTGCAGGACCTGGCAGTGGATATAGCCACACGGGTTGCTAAAGGTCACACATGCTTTGGATGGTGAGAATGGTGGTCTTCAGGCTCCTGCCTCACAGGTGTGGTAGCACATGGCTCAGAAGGAGCCTGAGCACAGCCCCATCTCGGGGGAGAGACTTTCCTCGGGTCGAGAGCTTTGCCCTGTTCTATGTGATCCTGAAGTGTTGGTCAATTTCATCTTTCAATTAAATGCTTCAACAGTTTCCCAAACCTTCCTTTGAGGCACGCTTGGTTCCTATATTTCCTCATGTTGGGAAATGCTAGGAAATGTTGGAAACACAGTGTGAGAGAAGTCTGTTACCCACCTCAGAACACATGCTGAGGTCTTAGGCATCCAGTCCAGTGTGAATATTTTTGAATGTCAGTTAACGTGTGTCATATTACTGGTGAGGGCAAAAGATAATCTGAAGTTATTGGCAGTTTATTTTTAAACACTATGGTTTTTAAACACTCATTTTCACTTGACTATGGGAAGCATGTGCAGTTCATCTACTGTTACAGAAATAAGCTTAATTCTGTTGTTGGTATTTCAACTCCTACAGCTTCTGTGCATTGCAATGAAGCCTGTCAGGAATGCCTGCCTTCCCATTGATTGGGTTCTCCAAGGAATGAAACAGAAGGAAGCACTGTGTTTGAAACAGTCATCTACCTGGGTTCCCTGGAGGGTGAATCAGGTGCGGGGTTGGACTGTGATGACCCACTGAGGCACAGGCTTCCAAGGCTATCTTCCACTGCTCACAAAGCCATTGTGTGGGTTTTGTGTGATCTCATCGTGCCAAGCCGATGGTGAGAACACAGGATGTCAGCTTGCGTGCCTCGTGCTCTCGGTCCTCATGTCGAAACAGTTCAATCCCAGAAGGATTTGAGATTGTCTAGTGACTTTTCCCCTTCCTGATTCCCTGGAGTAATTCTAGGTTCAATTTGTGTTGGAAACACGTGCAGTTTGATTATGAGCAGTGATTTGGATCTGTCTCATGCAGGGTGCTCCCTCAATGCCCACACTGGGCTCTCAGATGTATAAGGCTCTTCAATGTGTTCTGTAGTGCTGCATGGCATCTACTAATCCCTGTCCTCATTTGGCAAAGTCCTTGCATATTTATATAGTTGTAACTTCAGGAATTCTGTGTCTTTATTTCAAAATAGGAAAGGGGGAGTACAAATGTTTCTGTTACATGGATACTTTGTATAATGCTTAAGCCAGGGTCCTTAATGCACCCATCACCAGGAAAGTGTTCATTGTGCCAGATTCCCTTGTTTTGTGGGGTCTTTATCTCATTCACTGTGGTTTCTTAGCCTGAGAATCCAAGGCTGTCCACCTGGCAAATGTCTTCAGCACTCTCGGGCAGGTGGATGCTCTTCCACTTTGTTCTGCACGTGACTTCAGGAACTGTGAACTAGGAAGCACAGGAATGAAGGCAGGAAGCCTGCATACACCCACCCTACCTGTTCTTTCTTGATGTGTCTGGCACCCCCTAGAGATGGGACTGTCCCGGATGGGCTGAGAACCGTTGCACACCTTGATCAGCAGTGCTTTCCCCTCGTGGCAGACAGAGTCCCTGTCTGGACACCTGGAGAAAGATGGTGAAACCTGCTCCAGTCCCCACAGTGTGAAGCTGTTGGGATTCACTCAGTCCATCAGGTTATAGTGGGAGCCAGGGGTGTCTCAGGATCATGTAAGCTACTGTTTTCCCCAGCTTCTAGGTCTCAACACTCTTCCGGTGGGTGTTCTGTACCCTTCAGAGGTTTCATACTGCATGGAGGAGTGATTTCATAGGAAAACATTGCCGAGGCCCTGTCTGTGCAAGTTTGTATGATGGTGCATGGTGGGAAGATGCTCATATCAATGGCTCTGCTGACCATTGCCCTTGTGTGAAGCAGGCTCCTCACTGGCAGCTCTGAGCATCAGAACTTGTCATGTCTCACCTTCTCCAGCTGGGAGTTTGGGGAACACGTAGCCTGTTCTGTGGAGGTGGCCTCGTCCAAAGAAATGAGCCTATGGGGAGCCCAGGGTGCAGTGTCCAGATGATATTTGGAGAAAAAGGGGTCAGATCTTCAGCCTGAAAGTTGCCCTCTAAAGAAATCATTATTAGATTCATGGAATTACGCTTCTAGGTATGAAGCTGCTTACCTCCATTCCGACCCCCATATTTCTTACGATGCAGAAGTCTAAGACTGATTCACTTTCAATGTGGGGTTTTATGGCACTGTTTCATCATTTAAGTGCAGGTTTCATCACTGCAGTCTACTGTGACAATCTCACTAATTTGGGGGGGGTGTTTGCACCTCCATGGACCCCCATTTAATATCCAGTAGTGGGCATATGGTCTGCATAGGTTCACTACAGCTTGTTCATCTTTTGTGCTGCTTGCATTTTGGTCCTTCATCTGAGAGCATCTGATTTAACAGCAATTATAGTCACTGTATTCTAAGTATGTATTAAGAAGTTGGAACTATGCCAAGTAGGTCACGAGGATGCTGACCTGGGGCATAATCTCGAAGCATGGCATAGTTGTCACCCAGGGTTGAGATGAATTCCTGACTGATCGTCATTTCCAGTTCAGGTTAGCGGCACTTGCTTGACGATTTTTAACTGGGCATTGTCTTACAGTTCATAGAAAAGGGAGAACTGAAGGCCCCTCTTAGTTGTCTTTAGGCTTCTGTTTCTATACACCTGTAAGACTGTTGCCTATAATATGCTTCCTACACTGTACCTGCAGATATGAGCCAATAGCCACATTCATATTTAGGTGGGGATGGAATACAATGGAAGATCTCGATGGAAGTTTGAGTATGCACTTTGGTGTTCCAGTGTGGGAACAAACCAAAGGATTTTCCCTGTCAAAGCTACGTGCTAGGAAGAGGGTGGGGGGGGGGTACAGAGAGTTTAGACAACATGTGTCTTGTTCATTTGCTTGAGTGTGCTGTGCTTTAAGTCAGTGATCAGTTGAAATTTACAAAGTTACAGGGAGGTATCCAGACTTTAATGCTGCTGCTTGCAGCTGAAAACTGTATTCCAGAGGGTTTCCAGTTCTCGTCTGCCTCTTTATTTTATATATTTTTTAAATTGGGGACTGAGCTTGTGTCATAGTTGTGGCTTACCAAATGCACTTGCATGTGTTTGACTGCTAGTGTTTTGTAAACACTATGGATCCAGGGACCTTCTGTAGCCGTGGGTGGGTCTGCAGCTTTGTAGGGGCTTCCTTGGGTGAAGGAATAGAGGTGTGTGTGCCTCTGTTACAGGCCCCTACCTATCATCTGAGATGCTTCAATTGCTTTGCGTTTTCCCAGGCCTACCCCTGTGCCCCTGGCATAATCTGTCTGGGATGATGTACCTTAGGATAGGTACTGCACAGGAATGCACATGTGAAGATGCACGCAAGTTGTCCTTCCAGGTAATATGGTCATGGTCTACCTTCTAATGCTGGGCACAGCCCGCAGAGTCCACAGTGAATTTCTCCCTCTTGCCTTTCTGATGTGGTGTATTGGTCGTTGGTTTTTGTGGGTGGATTCTGGTGAATTTGATTTCTTGTCCTTTAATAACATTAATAGGAATAGGGGGTACAAGTTGAATTTCAGACGTGTACATATTGTATAGTGGTAAAGTCTAGGCTTTTTACCCATCACCCAAATAGTACCCATTGTACCCCATAAATAATGCTTCATCTCTCCTCTCCTCCCCTGTGAATCTGCAATGTTTGATACCATCGTGTGTATTTGCATAGCCATAGTGTAGCTCCCGCTTATAAGTAAGATAAGGAATTTTTTGATTGCTGGATTAATTAGGGTAATGACCTCCAATTCCATCCAAGTTACTGCAAAAAACATACTGCATTATTTTATGGCTTAGTAGTACTCCATGGTATGTACACAATACACATTTGTCTAATCGTTAGATATGGAATCAGCCTTAATACCCAGCAACTTTGTGATTGTGAATGGAGCTGTGATAAAATTGAGTATAGGTATCTTTCTGATATAATTTTTCTTTGGGGATATGCCCAGTAGTAGATTGCAAGATTGAATGGCAGGTCTACTTTTAGTTCTTTGAGAAATTGCCATATTGATCTCTGTAGAGATACTAGTTTTCATTCCACCAAAGATGTACAAGCATTCCCTTTTCACCACATTTGTGCTGACTAGCTTTTGACTTCTTATTCATGGCCATTTTAATAGGAATAAGACGGTGTCTGATTCTGGTTGTAATTCACATTCCTCTGATTAGTGATGAGCATTTCTTCATGTTTGACCTTTTGTATATCTTTTGAAAAATGCCTGTTACTGTCACTCTCACCCTTCAAAGGGTTTTGTTTTTTCCTGTTGTGAGTTCCTTGTGGATTCTGGATATTATTGGTACACAAAGTTTAAAAATATCTTCTCCTATTCTTTAGGGTTATTTTATTTTGCTGTGCAGAAGCTTTCTAGTTTAAGTCACATTTGCCTATTATTGGATTTCCTTTTGGTGTTTGAGTCGTAAATTCATTGCCTATGGCCAAAGTCCTGAAGTGTTTGTCGCCTAGAATTTCTGTGATTTTACGTCTTACGTTTGAGACTTTAATACCTCTTGAGTTAATTTTTTATAACAGATGGGGATCCAGTTTCAGTCTTTATGTTGAGTTATGTATTTGAACTAAGTTTTATATTTTCAGGTGTTTTGGTGGTGGTGGATATTAACCTTTCATTCTATGTTTAAGACACATGTGAGCATTTCTTCTAGGGCTGATCTAGTAATGACAAATTTTGTATTTGGTTGTCTTAAAGACTTCTTTTTGGAATATATAAACTTCTTGGCTTACAGTTACATTTCAGCACTTTTAAAATCTCATTTTCTTCTGGCCTACCGTTTCTACTGAAGTTAGTCCACAGTTAATCTGGAGTTTCCTTTATAAATGATACTTTCTCTTAACTTGACAATCTCTTTACTTCAATTATGGTCATTTGGATTATAATATATTCTGGTGAAGTCCTTTTGGTGAATGTACTTGCCTGGAGAACATTGACCATATACTGTATCTGAAAACTAACTCTTACTAGGCTTGGGAAGTTTTTAACAATTTTTTTCCTTTTAAATAGGTTTTCAAATTTTGCATCAATCTTTCCCCCAGGAATACTGATGATTCATGAGTTGAGTGGCTTTATGGAGTCCTAGATGTCTGAAGCTTTGTTCATTTGTTTCTCTGTTGTGACAGGGACACTGACCTGGGTTAGACCTCATGGTATACTGCACTTGAATGTCCTTTGAAGCTGATGTCTCAGGTGCTACTCCTGAAATTTTCCCAAACCAAGCTGAGGACCAAGTGTTAGAAGATTGCAGGTGCACACCTCTAGTATGTGTTCACTGGATGCCTTTGGCACCAACAAAGGACAGCCACATACCATCGGGGGAGAGTGTTCATAATGAGGAGCATTGTGCCGCCTTTAGGAGGTCAGCTGCAGTCTAAAGGCATGATGCTCAATGTTAAGCAATAGTCTGAAGTATCACACTATTGGGTTAACTGTCCAACAGTTGAGTTTTCTAGGTTGAAAGTTATTGCTACACATTCTTCAGTCGTTAGCCTTGCTATCTTTGTCTCAGAGATGCTTTTGTGCGGAGAATGACTCAGAAGTTTTGGAGAATGACTATAGTAAGAGAAAACTGAACAATGTGAAGGGTAGTGTTGAGCTGAACTTTGGGGTTCAGTAGAGCTGCCAGAAGACGCAAAACCTTCATTGTGCACACTGACACATGTGAATAACAGCTCTCTGGCCTGCAGTGAAATCTGAGGACTCAGAAATCTTAGTTGCTGTGGTGGGTAATGTTGGTGAGAATTCAACAAGTGGACTTGGTGAGTCTACTTTGTCTGCAGTGAACCCATTGTAGTCAACATTCCTAAAGTAGCACATGAGGTTTTATACAAAATCAAGGAGATTGTCTTTACCTTTGCCCACCAGATCAGGCCTTGTCAAGACTCCCATTGGCTATCTGTAAGGGGTCTACTTCCTGAGCAATGCTGAGTGTTTCTGTGGTAGTGATGTCCATGTTGCTGGTGACCACCTCCAAATGGAATGTCTCCTGTTTGTTGACATGTTCCAGGGTGAGTTCCTAGACTGATGTGTGCTGTCACTGGGCTGATTTCCCAAAGCCACTCTGGTTATGCAACCAATGTCTGAGACAGGAAGACCTTATGTAGGTTAATTGTCTTCTAAGTGTCTACCTTCGCTGGTCATGAAGTATATAAGCAGTAGTGATGTTTGACCTTTAGGATCATGCTCTTTAAAAAGGGATACAGACTGCCTTCCCTCTTCCTTTGTGGTGCTTAGGCCAAGTGAGACTACTCACAGGACGTGTAGCAACAAGAATAAGATAAATGCATGTACTGAAGAGGTGTCCTGTATGTTCCATGAATCAGCTGCTCCTCCATTCATGGGACCTCAGTTACATTTCAGGAGAGAGAATAATCCCAGTTGTAAGAAGGGAGACTATAACATCCCCTTCATGAAACTTGTTAATTGGCAACCTTCTTGGTTCCTAAAGATCACCTAGTGTCAGCATCCAAAGGATGTATGGTGCTTTGGTACCTGTCTCATAGGTATGATAGAAGATATGTTGGAACCTCAGTAGAGATCTAGACTTGCCTTAGACAGGGGAGGTTTCCTTATTCCTTCCTACAATACTAAAATTTTGCTCACAATTTTATCAACTAATATTTACCCATTATGATCAAAGCTCTTTTGAGGCACACCTATTCATGTCTTTTGAAAATGATGGGAAACATCTTATAAAAACAATGTGGAAGTAACTTACACTTAGCTATCATTGCATTCCAGTGTGGTTGAGGTCTCGGGCTGTCATTTCTGTGCAAATGTCTTATATGAGTTAGTGCATTGCCAACAGTACAGTCCTCACTATGTTTCTCTTTTTTGAAGGGAAAAGGATCTAAAGTTACTTTATTGCCACTTTGCTTTTATAGGCTTTTCTTTTTTAAACCTCTATAAGCTGGCTAATTTTCACTTGTATGAGCTAATCACTTATTTTTTTATGCAAGACTAAGCTTAATCAGTCATCAGTATTCTGACTTTTCCTTTAGCCCCATGGATTGTAGAGAAGCGTGATGGGAATGCTGCCTTCTGATTGGGTCCCCTAGGATAGAATCAGAAGGAAGAGTTGGGATGTGTTTGATACAGTCATCTCCCTGTGTTCCCTGGAGGTCAAACTGCAAGTGCATGGTTAGATGGATATTGTGCTGCTGACGAAGATAAAGACTAGCAAGGCTGTTGTCCATTGCCCCAGAGTTACACATTGAATTTGATGCTCATTCTTCCAGCCTCTTATGGCAAGAGTGTGGGTCCTACTGGAGCTTACATGCTCGATGTTCTTATGTATCAATATGGGTTCATTCCCATCAGAAAGTAGGAGGCGGGGCAGCCAGGAAGTTCGCCTTCTGATGCCCTGGAAGGACTTTCAGCTTCGAGTTTTCCCTGGAAATGGACAGTATTAACTGAAGCCTGGGCCACACTGGTCTGCCCTACAAAGCTGGCACACACTGGGCTCTTAGACCTACACTTGCGTTTCTGCGGGTGATCGTGTTCCATCATTGTTCCTGACGGTTATTGGCGCAGCCTCTATACTAGACCGTAACTGCCATGATGCCCTTGTTTAGTGTGAGTTTTTATCTCACTGGTTAGTTTTATCTGCTTCACAATGCGTTTTAGAAGATACTCTTCCCTACTCCCTGTGAAAAATGTTATAAGATCTTCACCCAGGATAATGGCGTATCCAACTGGGTGGGTTGACAGGATTCTTCAGAGGGTTGTTCTTATGCTTTGCTTTCCATGTGCCCCTTTGTAATGGGAAGTATAGAAGTGAATGCAGGAGGGTGCAGCCAGCTGTTTCTGAACTTCCCTCACTTCTCTGAGTGAGGAGTCTTCTCATCAATGGCAGTATTTCTCTTCTGAGCAGTCAAAACCCCTGTGTGGATATGTGGAGAAGGTTCTGATCACATTCCAGTTACATTATCACCTTGTCAGGAACTCACTGACTTCATGAGATAAAAGCAGGAGCCAGTGGTGTTCTCTCAGGGAGCTACTGTTCGTGGCCTCAAGGATGTGTAATCCCTTTTAGCTCATGTTTAATACTTGTTTGGGGGATGGGTTTTCAGATGTCTTGGAAGACACTTCACTATCCGTAGTCCTTGATAGTGCTAAAAATTTGATCATAGAGCATAGGCACTATTTTCCAATTACGTTTATAAGTTAGATGTACTGCACTAAGGTGGTGAGGCTGTTGACCTTGGGCATAATCTGCAGGAAGCAGAGCAAATGTTCAGCCAAGGAATGAGATCAATTCTTCATTGACCACTTCTGTCTCTGGTAGAGACCCTCACATGAGGATTGTTACTGAGACATTGTGTTGGAGACCATTCTGGCTTTAAATGAAAATTATTCTTACTGGGAGGGTCTCCTTTAAGCATGTGTTTCCTTGCACCTGTGAAATAACCTGCTTTACATTCATTGCCCAGACTGGAAATCCAATGAGTCAGGATTGCATCTATGTATGAATGGGATGAAGGGGAAGAACTAGGTGTGTTACTGTTTTGTGCATTTCAGTGTGGGATATGGGAAAATTTGACCATAGATTTTCAGATGTTTCAAAGGTTAGTGCTAGAGAGAAATGTTAAGGGTTTAGGTACAGTGAATTTAGGTGTGTCCTTGCCAGTTCCTTAAATGCATTGAGCTTCACATCAGTGGCAAGTTGTGCTCAGGCCCATGGGGAAGGGAGTGAGGTTCTACATGATGCTGTGTGGAAGCTCAGACATCTACTCTGGGAGTTTCCTGTGTTTTTTTTCCTTTCTCTGTATGTCCCTAGTAATTGAGTTTGGTTTTAATCCCTGGCTAGCCAGATATGACGTACCTGCTCTAGATCTTTATCCTGTATCGTTATCCTGTAACTGTGTATCCAAGAACCCTTCTTCCACATTTCTGGGCAGATCCCCAACTTGGAAGGGGCTTCCTTGAATACTTGTTTGTGGAATTAACTCAGGTTCCTACCTCTTTTCTTGTGAATCCACCTCAATGCCTTGAGTTTGCCCAGCCTCACCCTGTGCTCCTGGCACAGTATGATGGGGAAGATGTGCTTTAGGGGATAGAGATACATGGCTGAAGCCTGACTCCCATGGCTTGCCTCTAACACCTCATTAATGGCTTATCTCCTGAAGTCAGGGACTACCTGGTATGTCTGGAGCCCACAGTGAATTTCTCCCACTAGCTGTTGGATTTGTTGCCTTGGCCATGTTGTCTGGTTTGTAGGTGACTTCTGCTAAGTTTAATTGCCTTTTGGCCTTGTTAAGCTGGTTGAAAGAGTAGGAATTTGATTTCAGTAATGTTGTTAGAATCTATGTGAAGGATTCTCTGATTTTCTTTCCCTCAGCTGTTTAACAGAGCATGGAGTGTGCTGAGTTACAGTGCACTTGTAAAGGGGAGGCATTTCCTCACAACTCCCTGCTCAATGCAGTGACTGGGTAATTTTCACTGAGAGGCAGAGCCCTGAATACAGATGTGGAGCTGGTGATGTCTCCACATGTTCTGGGAAAATGTTAAGTACCAATCTTATCACAAGAGAAGGAAAGATTCCTGTTCTGTGGCCAGCAAAATCAGTGCCTCCACCTCATGCTTTCCTGGAGTGACCCCAGGAATCCCAGAGCAGGACAGTGAACAGGTGTCCCATGGGACAGCCATAGAGGGGTGGCATTGACCAAGTCACTTGGAGGTAACTGGGACTCCACCTGACTAGGTCTGTGAGGAAGGTTCAGAATGTACCTCAGAATGTCTTCCCTACTTGGGACCAGGTCTGATTTCTTACCCCTGAGGTCTCTGCTGACATCATTGCAGGTTTTTACTTCTGCCAGAGGCATCAGTTTTCCCTGGGCTGCAGCGATGTGGGGCTGGATGCAAGCAAGTGTGTGGAGAGTGAGGGTGTGACCCAGGGCAGCCCAGTCATCCTAATCAAAGTGCAAACCACTGGATGTTCTTCCTGCAGAAGCATGGGCTCAGTGCCTTTAGAAGCATTGGGAATGATTCAATAATTGAGAATAACATAAAAAATGGAGTAACTTTGATTGCATTCATAGTATAACTTATTTTAAATGTCATGCTTCCCCTAGCAAAAATAGATTGGATTGTGTGTCCATGGGTCTAAAATGAGACCTACCTTATTCGTTGACTCTCCCTTAGATACTATGAGTTCTAAGATGACTAGTGGGAAGATACTGACAACTCTAATTCCTTCATTGTCGTGGAAGTTAGGAGGTTTTGATCTTCACATGTCAGTATTGTAATATGTATCACTTACTGACTTTGACTGCCACAGACCTTATTAAGGGCTGCCATGACATCTTGCCATGGTATCTGTACATAACTACATCTGAACAAAAGACTTCAGATACCATTTCCCATGTTAGAGATCCAGTTGGGTTGAGCTTGGCATAATGAAAAGTTTTTATGTATTGCTGTTTCTAGTAGATTGCCAATACTCCAAAAAAAGGTGTATATTAAGAGTATTCTTGTACTCTAGGTCATTTTTGTAATCTTTATTCCTTGATCCTACTGCTGGTGACTGGTCACTTTGAAATTGTGACTTCTTCAAATAGAAGTTTAGTAATCCTTCATAGGGTGAGGTCTGAGAGTCAACATTAAATACAAAGGTTTAACTTCTGCCTACCTGACTTTCTGAAATCACTGAGTACAAAACAAGGGCTCCTGTTTCTCTGTCCAAACCAGTGATGTCTACAAAAACACTGTTCAGCAAAAACGGAAGGGGAAGAGAGCTTATTCTCAGTTCCCACTTGATATCATTCTACCACGTGCTGGGGGGGGGTGTCTCTGGAATTGCTTTTCCACTATACTATTTCCGTACTAGAATAAAGGTGGTTTCTCCATTGCCATGGCCACAACCTACAATTACAAGACATGCAATAGATTGTGTCATCTGAAGATGGAAAATGTAAGACAGAAGCCAGAGTTCTCCCCCAAGAGTCCCCATGTCATCTTTGGAGTGTTCAGAGTAGGAGGTATTTGGTACTACACACCAAGAGGACAGGGATGATCCTCACTGTTTCTGAAGACACTGAGCACCTAGAATAATGAGTGGTAAGATGTCTAGTCCTGGTGAATCTCATGGGTGCATACATGGAGTGTAGACTGGAACCCTTTCCTTGTCCTGGTATGTGCCATCAGGGATAGATGACATTTTAGCATGAGAACTACACAAGTTGGTTAATTTCTATAATTTTTCCATATGAATGGTTGACATGAGGGTGAGTTTCCCTTTAAAAATACAAGATGATGGAGAGGGAAGAGTAACTTTAAAGAGTTGAAACTTTATTTGACTTTTACAAAGTATCTTCAAAATGTACTTTACTCAGTTATGTTGTAGCTATGTCACTGTCAAAAAAAATTCCATGAGAACTGTCAGCACAGTAAGGAAGAATTTTTCAGCACAATGAAGATAAAGGGCCACTGCCATAGTCTCTTGCAGTGAGGAAGAATAACTGCTCAACTCTGCATTACAGCACAGGCAAGTAGGAAGTGACAGTCAAGGAGCAGTGTGTGGTTAGTGGGTGGAGAGTTGCCAAGTGGAAACGTCAGGAGTAAGGGGGGATTTGGGATGAACTATGTTAACAGGATTGGTGCCAAAGAAGCCAAGAAGATCACACACGACTTTAGCAGGAGGGAGGTGGAGGATGAGGAACCTGGTAAGATACTGAGTATAGTTATATATCAAGGGGGAGGGTTCCTGCAAAATGGACTTAGCAGTTTCTCTCCCTAACTTGGGTTTCACAAGAAAGTACACAGATGGGCCGATTGGATTGACTCCAGTTGGACCAGGCAAGGAATCTTGGTCACTACCCATGGTTTCACTCTGCCTGATGTTTATATTTGAAGGGTCTTTGGTGTCATTAATCCTTTGTCATAAAGAATCTTTGCTAGGTGGGATGTGGAGAACTTCTCTCCATCTGCACAGGTAGCCTTAAGCAACTGTGTGTTCCTAGAACTCTGTTTATCATGGATCCACTTCTTGTTACCCTGAAGGGGTTGTGAAGGCAGATCAGGGCAAGGTAAATTGCTCTTTAGAGAAGGCAGTTGTTGGAAGACAGACCAACTCCCCCTCTCCCTAAACGCAGCAATCCCTCAGTGAGGCTGCTATGACTCTCACTCCCAGGGCATGGCAGATGAGGTCCAAGGTATTCAATGTCAGGAAATCTGCAAGACTGTAATGTGTGTCCCTACTTGGATTTCTGCTAGAGCAGCTTGTATGTTAGGAATGCCTGATCTGGAACTCTATACTGATAGCTGTCCTGCAGAGAGGGCTACAGATGAGGTTACTTTCTTGTACTTACCCCGCCGTGTTATGTCCATCTTTATGTGGACTCCTGAGGAGCCATTTCTGCACCCAATTTCACTTAGCTATAGTCATGTAATTTCATCCTGCCATAGAATTAAGGAATGGGGGTGAAACCTGAACTTCAGGATCGTGTTCTTAGCAATGAGGTAATCTTTTGTCCCTCTTCCAGTCCTGTGACTGAGAGAGAGCAACAGTCCCCCTCTCTGGGGATGGTAGGAACAAAGGAGTGTGACTTGTCCCTTTTTGATGGTGCCTTGTCTAAAAAATGTACCTAGTGGGGTGGGACATGCCAGCACAGCATCCACTATTGAAGAGTGGACCTAGATTTGGAATAGGGGTCTCAGGGTACAGGTGTTCCTATAGAGCACCTGTTCCATTCTTCCCGGTTATGTGGTTGATACCTGAAGACTGGACAGCAGGAGTAGAAGGGGAGCCAGAGTCATTACAGTGACTAGTGTCACATGAGAGGGAGGTTTCTAAGCTTGCCCTGACATTTGGATGAATTTTGCCTTGTTCTTTCCTTTGCTGCTGTCACATTTTCATGTTTTCTTGGGGGGGGGGGGGAGGTGATAAATATGGATGACTTATTGAAATGCTTTATTATGAAAAATTCTTTAAACTTACACAGAATAAAACAGTCTTTTATCCATAACCCAGCTTTAGTAACATTTAAAAAACATTTTATCGACATCTCTATTGAGTTTGAAATAGGTGAATTTTCTTGTAACTCAGTCCTCCATCCTAGTAGAAAATGCTTTGTTTAAACACAGAAGACACCTGAAAGATGGCTGATGTGTTCTCCAACAGCTTCATAGACTGTTATGTACCAGTCTATTCGTCTAGTCCCCTACTAGATATTTCAGTTAGCCTTACTACTACAAATACTGCTTTAACAAATCTTGTATATAGACATTTATAGAATGCATTCCTGGAAGAGGAATTGCTGGATCAAAGGTCTACGTATTTATTGTTAATATATTATCAAATTATACCAATTTATGTCTGCCAACTCCATTGTACTAATGATCTTACTGTACAACTTTACAAAGTTTAACATTTCTATAGCACATTCATGACACTTCAGGTATTAGATAAGAGTGACACCTAATTTGTTAGACTCCTGAAGATAGTTCTGATTACAATAAACACAAAGCCTAGTTTTAGACAGGCATTTGCAAGTCCATTTGTTCAAGTTTTACCTCCAGTTCTTTTCAACACTAGTTAATAATAAAACTTACTGGGCTTTCCTTGAAGTCTTCCCATTTTTTTTTTCCAGTTGTGCCTTGTATCTCAGACAATCCCTTAAGCTCCTTTGGGATACTCTGATTTTCTTTCTAGAGAATTCAGTGGCAATTCTCCAGTCAATTCTCATGATAACTAGTTGGGACTCCAGTCCTCCCTCTGGAGCAACTTGTTTTGTGGACATACTCCTCAATGTTGCATGGAAAGTTGTAATTATAGAATTGGGTAATGTGCATATGTAGACCTTGAGATGCTAAGTCACTGGCAATTAATATCCTCACTTTCTCATTTTAAAATTTTATGATGCCTTCTCTGTTCTCTATTACCATGAGAAATTTCCACTGATGTACTTAAGACATTTCACCATTCTGATCAAGGCTTTCTATGAGGCCTACCTTTCTCTGTATTTCCTTGTTACAGTGAAAGTGATAGGAAGTATTAAGGCAAAATAGCAGGAGAAATATGCAATATATTTTACATTGTATGGAATGTATGTAAAGGTTTTGATTTCCTGTGGGGCTATTTAAATATTTTTCAGTGACTGTATTTCTCTGTTCCTTTTGATCTTGTGGGTGGGAGTTGATGACAAACATGAGATGGCTCCTAAAAAGCATCCATGTGGGTGGACTGATGTTCCCCAAACCTCGGGTTCTTGAAACGATATTGTAAGGAATAACCCTTTTATGAGACTTAGCATGCCTTGGTGTGTCCAGATAGAGTTCCAGGAGGAGGAAGGACCCTGGGACTCTAAAGGTTTTCCAAGTCAGGTTGGAATGATGTCACTTTCCTATCTAGTTCCTATGTTTCTGAGGGTGGGGCTTTAGTCTTAGTGCTTGGAATGCAATTGCTCACCACAGCTGCTTACTACATCCTCATGGGCGAATTAAGCAGAGACTTTGACTAGAAAGTCTCACTACTAGGCACCCAAGTATGTGTCAAGTTTGCCATTCCTTATTGTGTAAAAGCTATGGGGTCACCTTTCCCTGGAGATGTGCTGTGGAGACATGGTCTGATTAACTGGAATTTGGAGAGCCGGCACTGAGTCTCGGCCAGCTGTTCCTTTAGGAACTTTCTCCTGTCAATGGTGTCACTCTGTTAATTTAGGAGCCAACTACAGGCATCCTGGTCCTGCAGGAGTTGGAGCATGGTCTTCTGCAGCTGCTGGTCTTAAGTCTGGCAGCCAAAAACTACATGGTCGTGGGGATGTGGCTGGAGATGCCATTGCTACCTCCTGGGGGTAGGGAATGAGGTGCTGAGACTTCAGTCTTGGGAGAATCTGCTTGAACTGTGGAAAGAATGGATTTCTTGATCATTTTTTTAGTCTGTTCTTCCTCTGCTTCTTTAAGATAGGAATGAAGTTAGATGACGTCTATTGTAATGTCTTTAAGTTTGACTTTAGAGGTTCTGTGGAAGTTAAAAATTCACCTTTTTCCCTGAAATATCTGGTGAGACAAACCATGTTAGTCACTGTGTGTAGCATGTCAACAGCCCCTCTGGTGCTTTGAGAGTATCTTAAAAGAAAAACTCAACATACTGTAAATCACAAATCCTGGCAGCTGTCCTGTTACTGACTTTCAGGTTTCCAAATTCCCATCATGGAGTTTGACCTCCATTGTATTGACTGAACTCCTGGGATCACTCAAGGTCATTCTCTAACCCTTCTTTGCCATAATTATGTACTTGTGTCCATATAGGTGTCATTTTCAAGCCAGAGATTGGGACGGTCCAGGTGAGGTTTCTCACCACCAATCTGTGCTAGTGGAGATGTACTCCACTTTAGCTTGAGGGAAGAACTCACTGGATGCAGACTTCTTGTGGACCTCGGGTCGCCTCAGTCTTTGTCCATGGCTCTCCCAGCCATGGTACTCAGATATTAGGTGCTCAATTTTCCCTGACATGGACTCCCTTTGGGAGGTCGAGAGCTCAAGTTAAGGACCTAGGAATCTCAATGCTATCTGTAGATCTGACCCACTGGTAGTTCCCACTTCTGTCAGAAAGGAAACATTTTCCCTCTGCCCAGAGCATAGTTTGAGCTCCAAACATGGTTTACTAGGGGTTGACATAGGTGTTTCCTCCCTTGGGAACATCCCTGCTTGCCTTGCTGGGGAGTTGGTTGTTGAAGTGAGGGATTTGTTCAACTAGGGAAATACCTTGACCCTGTGTACTGAAGAATCATGTGCATAGGCTTCTATCTTCCTGACAACATCACAGGATAGGTGCCATGGCGAGTGTTGAATGTCATTAGTTTTGTGGTTAGGTAGTTTTCGTAAGTGCTGCCTTCAGTAAGATCAATAGGTTACATTTGAAAGTTTTTTAGGAGTTAAGGTCTACCATTTCCTGTTCCTGTGAGCTGATATCCTTTAGGATTGATTCAAGAATTGAATGTTGGATATACTGGTCTATCTTAGATATCACAAAGGGCAATTGTGATGTGCTGTAGTATAACTAGGATTAATTTACAGATTCTCTTTTAACAAGGATAACTTACGTGGAATTTTCTAATATAGAAAAGAACCATTACCTCCTGCTCTTAAGATGTTTTTTGAAGTCACTCTTGCTAATGTTGAAGTTACAGGTGTCTTATATCTTCTCAGACAGGTGAGCTGTCCACACAGCAGTCCTACGTGAACCACATATCCAGGGCCATGGAATGTGTCCTGAACCCAAGTGCCTGAAAGTTGTAAATCTCTCTGATGTGCTTCGGGGACAAAATATGTTGAATATTTGTGTGACAGAAATAAATACGTTGTACCTCTTGTTCCTCCACATTTTAGCCTTTAGACATCATGGAGACCTCTGAACATCATGAACTTGCCATCTTGTGATCTTCTTTGCCATACTCATTCTGTTTATCTCATACTTAAAGGTGCTATGCTTTGAGGGGGAGTATTTCTGTGTAGGTTCTATGCCTTTGCATTTTTTGCCAAACTAATATCTGCCACCTTCTGAGAATATGAACTGTCACTTCCTGAATTCAATAATTCCCTTCATGTTGTATAGGTTCATTTACCTAAGAAAGATAGTGCCTTTTGTGTGACCATGTTGCCCTGTGAGTTCATGGAATGGCTGTCCTGCCTGAGCACATAGGTACTCGTGGAGAGGCTCCACTGAGAAATTCTAACTGGCCAAAGGGATGTCTTCCTGGGTTGAAAGGCATATGGCATACTAGGATGTCCTCTAAAGCTGTGATGTTCTAGGTTCTATTCCTGAAAATGGCCTGGAGGAAACAAAGCCATAAATCCTAGGTGGGAACCTGGCACCCCTTTATAGGTTTGTGCTATAGATGCCTTTGACACCACTATACATATGATGTCTGGGACAGTTGGAGAGACAGTTGAGGAGTGGTAACCCTGGGCAATGGTGCACTTTTTCTGGGTGAGCAGACCCAGACTGGAGACAGAGCTCAATTCTGAAACTATTGCTGTCTGCAGTATCACACTGTTGGATTAACTCACATTTCGCTCAAACTGTGAGCCAATGAGGTTTTCTCAGTAATAAATGTAGCTGTTATTCCTGCCTTCCAGTCATTAGAGGAATTTTTTCTCTTGGATTTTTTGGCAGAGAATTGCTCAGAACTCTCAGAGGATGACAACAATAAGTGTGCATGTATGTGGGGTGGGCAGCACTGCTAGGGTTGGTTTTCATGCATTTTGGTCCATAAAACTGCCTGAAGATGCAAATGCTTTATCCTGCACACTGACAACAATTTGAGTGACAGGGACTTTACTGGGCAGTTATAAATGTGAGGTTTTATGCATCTAAATTATTCTGACCCTGTAAACTAGGGAGAAACTGGAGGACTTAGAGTGTATTTGGCCCCAAGTAGTGAAGCCCATTTTAGTCTGTATCCTTCAGGTGGCATATGAAGTCTCACAGCACATTGAGGAACTTGTCTTTGGTATTTTTGCATTCTTAGTCTGGATCCCTACAGGGTTCTCTTAGGGGTCTGCTTACTCGGCAATGCTCAGTGCTTCTCTGGAGATGTCCACGTTACTTGGGACTAACTCCAAGTGGGTTGTCTCCTACTTGTGGGTGTACTGCTTTGCCTAAATCCAATTTGCAATTTCACTGGACCCTAGTGCCCATAGCCATTCTGGTTATGCCAGGAATCTTTCTTAGACATGTGGGGAATTGATCTCTACATAAACCAGGTCATAAATGACTTTTTTCTTGCCATGGGGTGTAAATAGAAATGTCTGTCTTGGAACATCATGCTTTTTTAAATTTATTTTTTTTATTTCGGCATATTATGGGGGTACAGATTTTAAGGTTTCAATAAATGCCCATTTCCCCCCCTCCCCCCAAAAGTCTGAGTCTCCATCATGACCATCCCCCAGATGGTGCACATCTCACTCATTATGTATATACCCGCCCCCTCCCCCCTCCCACCTGCCCAATACCCTATTACTGTAGTACCTATGTATCCACTTACAATAAATGCTGGCGTGGTTGCGGAGAGGGAGTAACACTCCTACACTGCTGGTGGGACTGCAAACTCGTTCAACCTCTGTGGAAAGCAATATGAAAATACCTTAAAGCGATACAAGTGAATCTACCATTTGATCCAGCAATCCCATTGCTGGGCATCTACCCAAATGATCCAATGACACTCTACAAAAAAGGAACATCATGCTTTTGAAAGGATACAGCCTTTTCTCCCTCTTCTCTTACGATTCTGGCTAAGGGTGTGACCCCTTGGAGGGATGTCTGAGGAAAAGCACAGGCTTGTTCTCAGTTTCTTGCTATACATTTTAAGTGTGCGATAGGCTAGCAAGTTCCATAAATGAGCTGTTTCTTATTCATGCACCCTGATCTTATTTGAGGAGTGAAAATGTTCAGTCGAGAGTCTGTGTAACTACCTGAGCAAGGACCTGTCAATAGATAAACTCCCCTGATTCCTAAAGATCACCCATTCTCACCATCCATGGAGTGTGTGCTCTTCAGGCACCTGACTCTCAGGCCCTACAGCAGGTGGCTCGGAGGGAGCCTGAGCACAGCCCCATCTAGGGGGACAGACCTAGATTTTCTTAGGACAGATAGGGAGGTTTGCCCTGTTCTCTCCTAAGAGCCTAACATTTCTGACTTGATTTCATCTTTCCATTAAATATATCACTTTAACCAAGCTTTCTTTGAGGCACACTTAGTCCCTATGTTGATGTTGTCACAAAAATGCTGATCCTCTTCCACACTGTGCTTTCAGTGATTCTCATGATCTGCTCCACAATAAAGTCAGGAAAGAACACAGTTGGATCTTAGGTTTCCATTCTTCTTGAATGTTAATGGCAGGGCATTTCTAACATACTCATCATATGTTAGTGTTCAAGGGGAAAGGTCTAAGCTTATTACCACTTTTTTGTAAGCTGATAGTTTTGCTTTTAAACCTTTAAAAAACTGCCTAATTTTCACTTCAGTATTTGCTTGTTTGTCTATTTTATGGAAGACTTGGCTTAATTCTGTCCTCCATATTTTTACTTCTTCAGCCCTTGTATTTAGTAAAGCCTCATAAGAAACACCTGCTTCCCATTGGCGCCTCCAAGGCGTCAATCGGAAGTGTGGGATGTTTGAAGTGGTCGCATCTTACCCATATCTCTTGTGGTGTCTAATCAGAGGCATTGGATGCTGTGCTGACTGCCCAAGGCAAAAGTTGCCAAGGCTCTCCTTGTTCCCCACAGAAATCTGTGGGGTTTGTGACCACCTCCTGCCAACCTCTGAGAGCAGGAGTGTGGGGTGCCCTTCAGCTTGTATACAATGATATTCCTACTCTGCATGTGTCAACAGGAGTTCAATCCAAGCAGGAAATATTTGAGATTGTGCAGTGAGGTTTTTACCTTCTTGATGCCCTGAAGGCAACTCACAGTCAACTTGTCTCTGGAAATGTCTGTAGTTCGACCACCTGGTAAGTGTTGTCTGATCCCACATAAGACTTTGCTCTAAGACTATCCCACACTGGGCTCTTGGATCTCAGGTTCTTTAATGTGCTCTGAATGGGATGATCGCACCAGTCTTCATGGGCCATGGTCCTAATATCTCTATAAAGTTGTAACTTCAGGGGTGCCTTTGTTTTTTGTGTGATCTCTAGCCCATCAGTTACTTTCTCAGCATGAGAATGCATTTTGCGAGACGTCCCTCACCTGGAAATGTATCAATCTGGTCTGGGATGAGGATTCTACACCTGGGTGATTATCCGTGGCAATCTTGAACAGATGGGTGCTCTTGTACACTTTGTTTTACATGTGGCTCCTTGCACTGAAAACAGGAAGGGCAGGACAGAGACCAGGAAGCTTACAGCCAATTGCCCCTGAACTTGTTTCATTTGGCACCAACAGAAATGTAAAGTCTACAGTTAGGGTGAGGATGGTACACATCTTGGCAGAAATACCTACTCCTCTGGCTGGCCAGGGCCGTTGTCTGGAGATGGGAGCAAGGATTGAATCTGGTCCAGTCAGCACTTTCACCCTGTGGGAGATTCATTGAGTCAGAGGCAAAAGTGTGACTCATGTATTCTCTGGGTTGCAGGAGCAATTGAGGGAGCAGCTGTTGCTCATGCCTCTCAGATATTAAACCCTTTCTGGTTCTTGCTTGGTGATACTTTCCTGGGGAGCTTGTTTCAGATGTCTCAGAATTGAAGATGCTCTTTCATCGTTCTCATTACTACTGTCTTTGGACCTTGATGCTCCTGAGAGAGCACTTAATTTTAGAGCAATAAGTTAACTATTTCCAAATCTACATATGACATTTAAATGCACTTCAAAGAGATCATGCAGCTTCTGACCTTGGGTATTGTCTCCAGGAGGCAGGGAAAATTGTCACCCAAGGGTGAGATGAGATCACTTCTTCATTGACTGTTTCCATCTCAGACAGACACACCCACCTGGGGATTACTTGGGCATTGTCTTGGGGGCATTGTGTTCTTAGTGGGACTTTTCATACCTGTAGCTTTTCTCCTTCAGGTTTGTGCTTCTATCCATGTGTAAAGCTGGCGCCTATAGGGCAGTCACTATGCCATGCATGAAAACCTGAGTCACAATTGCCGCATTTAAGTGGAAAGTAGGGAGAGCAGCAAGATCTAGGTAGGGTTGGGTCTACTCTCTGGTGTCCTAGTGTGGGACATGTAATTTAATAGGTTTTCATAACTCTAAAATCTCCTTGCTAGTGGGCACAGTGAGTTTAGACTTAGGGTGTCCTCTCCTTTGCCTCAAGTGTGCTGAGCTTTACATCAGTGACAAGTTGGACACGCTCACCAGGAAGTATCCAGCCTGTTATGCTGCTGAGTAGAAGCTCAAACCTCTGTATTAGAATTTCCAGGGCTTTGGTCATCTTTTGTGTGTCTTAAACTAAGTTTGGGCCTAATCCATGGCTTTCTGGAGATGCTGAAATCTGCTCTAGACCTTGTCTTTAGTCTGGGATCAATGGATCCAAGGACCCTTTTCTGCACTTGGAGTGGGTCTGCAGCTTTGTAGGGACTTTCTGCTGAGAATAGGTGTGTGTGGATCTTCAGGTTCCTACTCTTCTGATTAACATGGCTGGTGCCTTTCACTTGCCCAGTGCCACTCCTGTGCTTCTGGTATGCTCCATCAGGCATTAATGTGCTAGTGTATAGCTCTGCACTGGGACACGTGTTTGAAGACAGATGCATATCATAGGTTCTATCTCATTGCTCGTGGCTCATTTCCTTCTGCTGATCACTGCCTGGGATGTCTGTGGAGCCCAGTGAATGTCTTAAGACTGGCTCTGCAGGGTGTGACAGGCTGTTTATAGTATGATTGTAGTTACCCCGATTCCTCTTTTGCTTTGGTTCAGTTGGTAAGTCTCAGATGGAAAAACAGCTTGGGAAATTGCCTGGAACCTAGGTGAGGGGTTCTTTCTGTTTCTTTCCCATGTATGGTTCAGTGTATGGGCTGTCCTTTGTCATAGTTCACTTTCTCAGGAACCAGGTAGTGCTTCCTGGTGACAGATTTAAATCTCTGGAAACTTCTCAGAGGCTCAGTCATTTGTGCAGTGACTTCGAAATTCACTGAGGAAGGGAGGTACTGGATATAGAATGCAGGGTCCATGCTCTGTCTCGACTTGTAGGGATGTAACATTTAATTGGTACGAATTATCAAAAGAGGCAGAATCACAGTCCTGATCTTCCCAATCAGGGAGTTCACTGTGAAAGCAGATCCCTGCCAGCCCCTGAGAACATAGCTGGTCTTTACTGTTTGCTCACACAGCATCTGGGGATGCGTGGTTTAGGAGATGTGGGACTGTTATGCAGCAGTGTAATTTCTTATTTTGGGTCATTCCATAGGCCCATAGGTGGGGCCTCAAGGTTTAAACTCCGTTTGTGTCCTGTCCTGGCTCTTGGTATTGGTTGTCCGTTAGCAATTTGGTAGGTGAGCACCCATTGTGGTGACTCTACAACTTTTACAAAGCATGAGCTTCTCATGAGACTCTAGAATTCTGTCCCTGTGCTTTATTTTAGATTCTTTAGGCAGCCCTTCAATGGGGCCTAAACCACTCCTACAACGACATGTTGGCACTAGGGACACGTTACTTTTCCTTGTTTTACTGATGTAGCTGAGTTGTCATCCACTTTCACTCCACTTGTTCCTTGGGAGTGCCTTTGTAACATTGCCATTGTCTTTATTAGGGTCTTCCACTAAATAGGATTTAGAGATTTTTATGCTTTTAATCCCTTACCAGTGTCTGTCCTTGGAATCTTCCTTGCTTAGACATTGCTTGTGACGATGTCACTTCCTCCACTTTGCACAAATGTAATGAGGGAGTAAGTTGTTTCCTTGCAGGGGAGAGGCTGCTTGTGATCAGACACATTTTTTGCTTTCCACACTGTATCCCACAACTGAAATCTTTACTGCCCCCTGTAAAGTGCTAATGGCATGGAAATATGGCAAAGTTATGAAGGATGCAAATCAAAATTGAAGCTTAAACCATTACCTTTGCCTGTTCTTAGGGTTATGGGTTCAACATTCAACCTCCAACAATTGAATAGGAAACCGTCTGGGCCTGTGTAGTTCTCCCACAGTGG
This sequence comes from Microcebus murinus, assembly GCF_040939455.1. Lineage (NCBI taxonomy): Eukaryota > Metazoa > Chordata > Mammalia > Primates > Cheirogaleidae > Microcebus > Microcebus murinus. The sequence goes on from NC_134106.1 coordinate 87,507,918, forward strand.
GGATGTCTTACTGGCAGTTTGGACTTCCTTAGGCCTGGACAAGGGCCCAGATAGATGCCCTGTCTCTTGCTGGGCACAAAGTAGCTGGAGTAACATCCTGAGTCCTCAGCCTCTGCAGGTTCCAGTCCTCCACTGAGCTGGGAGGCGAGGGGCATTGTTCTAATGGAGGTTTGGAAATGGCGCTCATGAAATGCTCATGGCATTTACTACAGTGACATGGGCTACAATCTCTTCACCTTCTTTCCGAAGTGATGGTCCTTGCTTCTCCTTGGGAAGATTTAGGGTGTTAGGTTTTGACCATCCATGGCCTGTGCCACCTTCCAGACAGAAATTACCCTTCATTGATGCACTGTCCCTTTACTTGCCACCCAGCAGCCATACAGAGGTTTCCTCCCTTGGGTAGGTCCTTATAGAAGATTTTACATATAACTTTCCAAACTAGTGAGGGTTTGTGTTGCCCCCCAAATCTGACAGGTATGTTTTATTTTCCATGTGGGTTCGTTTGGTTTCCTTTTGTTAATCTGCCCTGTGCAGCCTGATCCAGAAGACTGGGCGTTAGCAACCGTGAGGAGGGGTGTCAGAGAGGAGCCTGTAGTCCTGTAGCTTAGGGGCAAATGAGTTCTCATCATTCAACCTGAGAAAGCCTCTCCCCGGTGGTTAATAAGCGGCAAACATGAGATTATACTCCATGGTCCAGCGTGCCCCAAACTTAAGTAGCGTCTCTGACCTTCAGGATCTTGTTCCCTGACTCTAATGATCGGGACTGACTGAGCTGATACTTTGGCACATTTAGGATAGAAGGTCAGTATCTCCCTGTAGGGAATTTTGTGCATTTCTTGGTTCACATCGTCACATAGAGGTCTTCCTTTAGTTTGAAACATTATGGTTGGATGACTTTCACTACAACTATTTGTCAAGGCATGAATTTCCAGCATGTTTCTCTTTCTATTGTCTTAGATTGTTGAAGGACTTCAATTTTGACCTCAACAACCATACAACTAGAAAGTAGCACTAGTGATGAGCCTCATATTTTTTATCTGATGTAGCTGCTTTCCACTCTGGGCTGCAGGTTCCCTGTTACATATTTAGTGAAATGACCTAGACACACTTAATGATGTCTGAGGATGCCCCCTGTTCTTTCCTGCAGAGTTAAGGTGTTGTCACAATGTGACCTTTCAATTAAGTATCTGAGTAAAGCTTCCTTTGACACAGTTGTCTGTTATATTAAGAAATCAATGAGATATTGTGGGAGAAATTGACTGTGTCTCTTGCACACATCAGATGGATTAAATGCTGAGGTCTTAGGTTTCCACTTGTGTGTAAATATTTTCACATCAGGTAATTTCTAACAGTACACTGTTCATTCTACTACTTACTGGTTAAGGAGGGAAGGTGCCCTAAAGTTATTTTATTACTACAAAAACAAAACTGCTTGTAACAAGTGAGATGGACAGTTCTTAGAAGTTTAAAAGAACCATAGCTTATAAAAACAAAACAGTAAGTTTAGTTCTATTGTCCACATTCTAAACTTCAACCTCATGGATTGTAGTGAAGCTTGAAAGGGAAATGCTGTCTTACCGGCGGCTCTGAGGACTGAATCAAGTGGAAGCATGAATGTGTTCACAGCCTTCATCTCCCTGTGTTCCCTGCAGGTTTAGCCAGAGGTGCAGGGGTGGACTGGACGCTGCGCTGACCCACTGGGAAAAGGATTTCAAGGCTCTTTGCCATTGACGATAAAGTTCTTTGTGGGTTTGTGATTTTTCATCCTTCCTACCTCTGCTCACGTGAGTGTAGGTCATCCTCTAGCATGTGCTTGCCATTCACCATGTCAAAATCATTTCTATCAAAGTATGAATTTGTCCAGTGAGGTTTTTCTCCTTTTCTGATGGTCCTGGAAGACTATCACTGGAGTGTCAAGGGGATGTGTATTATGTGGACAATGATTGTGGATGTGGGCTAAGCTGACCTACCTTCACCGAAGCTTGCCCATGCTGGGCTCCTAGATCTAGGCTTTCTGGTTTTCCCTATAGAGGATTAATTCATTGTCTTCATGGGCCACAGGCCTGGTTCTTTATAGGATGGATAGTCAGAGGTGTCCTTAGCTGATGTGTGGCTTCTTTATCCTGTTGGTTGTGGTTTGTCTTTCTGGGAATGCATTTTGGGAGATGTGCTCTGTCCTGAAATGTACCAGATACCCTTTGTGAATGAAGGGACATCCACCTGGGTTGCTTTTCCTGGAGATTGTTCTGAGTGGATGGGGTAGTCTTACAATTTGAAGTTTTGCATTTGGCTGCTTAAAGTTTCAAATAGGAAACTGTTTCAAAGCACAGGACTTGAATGCTGGTGGTTGCAGCTGGCTATGCCTGAACTTTCCTTTGTGATTCTCCCAGACAGGCTGAGGACCGTGCACATCATGGTCACCAGCAATAGCATTTTCTCTGGGCAGCCTCAGACCCTGTTATAGACTTGGAGAAGATCTTGAATCTCTTCCAGGCACCACCTTCAAAAACTCACTGATTTTGATGTGAAAGCAATGAGTAAGTGGTCATATCCATGTTCAGGGAGCTACTGCTGGTCACACTTTCAAGCCTTACCCCTTTTGGGTTCATGTTTGGTCATACTTTTCTGGGAAACAGGTTTCAGATGTCTTGGAGAACTGAAGATGGTCTTACAACTTTTTCACTGATACTGTTTGGTCCTTGATTCTGAGTGAGCATTTGTTTATAGAGCACTGTATTCATTGTTCTCCAAGTCTGTATGTGACATGGATACACTGTACTAAGGTCATGAATCTGCTGACATTGGGCATAATCTCCAGGAAGTGGGTCAAATTTTCAGCAATCGGTAAAATGAATTCTTGATGACCACTTCCATTTCAGGTAGAAGTACTCACCTGAAGATTGTTACGTGGGCACTGTCTTGAAGGCCATTGTGTTTTTCCATGGGAATTTTTTTCTTACATACAGAGTTGTCTTTTAGGTTTGTGCTTTTTTCCCCTTTATTTAAAAATATTAAGGGAGTACAAATGTTACATGAGTCAGGGCTATAAATGTACCCATCGCTGGAATAGTGTTCATTGTACATGTTAGGAGGGATCTTGCCACTTTGCTCTTTCCACTGCCTGATTTCCAATGCTTCTATACTTCTGTGTGTATGTACACCCATCAGTTCCAATTTATTAGAGTACATGTGGTGGTTTTTCTATTCTTGGGATACTTCACCTAGGAGAATGGTCTCCAGTTCCTTCCAAATTGCTGCAAAAGGCATTAATTTATCCTTTTATGGCTGACTAATACTCCATGGTGTATACATAGACATCTTGTTAATCCATTGATGAATTGATGGGCATTTGGGTTGATTCCACATCTTTGCAGTTGTGAACTGTGCTGCAATCAACATTCAAGTGCAGGTGTCTTTTTGATAAAATGAATTATTTTCCTTTGGGTATATACCCAGTAATGGGATTGCTGGATCCAAATGGTGGGTTTACTTTTAGTTTGAGAAATCTCCATATCATTTTCTATAGAGGTTGTGCTAATTTGCAGTTCTTCATCTGCATGAGCACTTGTGTTTAGATTTTTCTAATAAAAGCCATTCTGAATATAGTAAGGTGATATCTTGACCTATAGAATGGAAAAAATGTTCAGTCTGCACATCTGATAAAGGGCTAATATCCAGAATCTACAAAAGAACTAAGCAAGGAAAATAAGCATGAGACATGAACAGAAGTTTTTCAAAAGAGGATAGACAAATGGGCAAGAAAGAAGAAAAAAGCTCAACACCACTAATCAGGAAAATACAAGTTATAAAACTCCAATGAGGTTTGTGCTTTTTTTTTTCCCCAAATGAACTCATTACCTGTATTACGATTGCCATTGTGCCTGGAGACCTGAGTCAGGATAATCACACACATCTAGTAAGGATGGGAAGGACAGGAAGAACTAAGTGGAAGTGGGTAGTATGCAATTTGGTGTCCCGGTGTGGGACCTGGACTAACATGACCAAACAGAAAGGTTTTTATCTTTAAAAATCTTTGTGTAAGAGCAGGTATCAAAGTGTGGGCACAGTGAGTTTTGAGACTTAGGTGTGTCCTATTCATTTCTTTCAGTGTGCTGAATTTTGAGTCAGTGACAAGTTGTACTCACAGGGTTATGGGAGGTATCCAGGGTTTTCTGCTGCTGCCTGGAAGCTCAAACCTGTATTTGCAGAGAGTTTCCAGTGCTCTTGCCTTCCTCTTTGTATTTGTCTCCCAAGAAACTGAGCTTATGCCTGATCCATGGCTGACCAGATATATCTGCTCTGGACTTAGTTTTTAATCTTGTAAAATCTGTGGATCCAAGAGCCTATTTTCTACACTCTCAGATCAGTCTTCAGCTTTGCCAGGGCTTCCTTGGGTGAAGGAATAGGTGTGTCCACAGACCTATCTTGGGTTCCTACTCTCCTCTGATGAATCCACCTCGACACCTTTGAGTTTCCCTGGCCCTGTTCTGTGCTCTGCTTTTGGCATGGTACATCAGGTAAGATGTGGCTTAGGGGATAGGCCCTGCCCTGGACACATGCTTGAGACCAGGCACACATCATATTCCTCCAGCTCCTTGGTCATGGCTTATCTTCTGATGCTGGGCATTGCCAGGAATGTGTGTGACGCGCACAGTGAATTTCTCCATCTTGGCTGGAGATGTGCACTGACCACGTCGGGTCCTGTTGATAGATTCTGGTGGTGCAATCACTGTTTTGATCCTTGTTTACTCGGTAAACTCCAGAGTAGGGAAATAACTTGGTCATTGTCCTAGGAACCTCAGCGAATGACTTCTTTCTCCCTGTACTGTTCAACAGAACAGACTCGTAAATCTCAATACACCTTGTAAGAAGCAGGTATTTCTTTTATGGTGACAGATTTAAATCTGTTTTGGAAAGTTTCCTGAAAACTCAGTGTGGTTGATGCAGTGGCTTGGAAAAAACTCACTCTGAGAATGAAAGGACTGATTGTAGAATCAATGATCAGTGCCCTCCCCAGACTTTGTGGGACAATGTCTCATTTGTACTGAAGTTAGGAAAAGAGGAGCTTCCAGCTCTAGTCAGTCACCAGCACCTTCTCGGCAAGGAAGGGCTCCATATTCCGTGACCAAATGAGCAGGATTCTGAAGTCATTCCCAACACCATGTCTGAATGCTGGGCCTCTCTGAGCCAGAGTGCTTTTCTGTGACCCGTAAGCAGCTATGAGTTTTGTTTTCCAAGCCTTAGCCCCATGTAGATTTGTACTTGCTGTTGTCTTGTGGAGGTGGTCACAGAACAGAACAGTGGCTGCCTCAAGGGGAGAGGGTGGAAGATGTTCAAAGCTGCTTGTGCAAGAACTGATCGTACATCCGTGCAGGTGAGAGACACCCTGCCTATTCTAGCATCTGTGCTGACCACAGCTCATGAGAGGCAGAGACCTCATGTTCCCCTCTGAAATGTGAGGCTTCTCCCAGAAGTTTAGCCTCTCTGAGGTGAGAAAAGTGAGAATATAGCCAGTGCTCTTGATTGATGTTGGCACTTCAGGGAAGATAGAAAAACTCAAAATGTCCATCTTTTCACACCGTGTTGAATAACTTGGATATGGTAGGTTTTTACCCTAATGAATGGGCAGCATGCAATAAAGTAGTTTCCTGGGCCCAGAGGATACTGTAGGAGAATTTCTAATTGCTATAGAATTTCTTTCATAGAGAACCCAAATAATCAAAACCTATTTTTTTATTGTATAAGGTTTAATAACTTGTGTTTTTGGTATTTATATGTATTGATTTGAAATTTACCTAAAACACTGTAATACCCCTTCATCTATTTGATAACGGTAAGAGGATATGTAGCTATTTTTCATGCTTCCCATGGAAAGAATACTTAGGAGGCTTCTCATTTAAAATAAATAGTAGAGAACTGTTCTCCTTTATATCATCAAGCAGACCCTGAAAGAGAAAAGTACCTGTACAAATTCTCTTTCTGCTTTAACAAATGACCACCAAGAATAGGAGCTGAAATCAAGCAAATTCATCTTGCAGTTCAAAACTGTAAGTTTGAGATGGTTCTCACTTGGATAAAATCATATTAGCAGGGTTGGGTTATTATCCTGTTGGTGAGGATAATGTAGTGCCTTGACTCTTACCCACCTTTCAAGACCCCTTGTGTTGCTGGACAATGTCATACCTTCATCTTTAAGTTCAGGAGCCTCTTTCACCTCAAAGCACCGTGCAGATCTGACTAACACCTGTACTTCTGCCTCTTTTCTCCTTGCCCTTACTGTGATGGATGCCCCAGTGGTATCTGGGTCTCAAATTCAGCTGGTTAGTAACCTTATTTCAGCGTTTCCTTATTTCCTTTGATGTGTCACGTACCATGTTCACAGGCACTAAGGCTGTGCTTCTGCCATCTGATACTACTTTGGAAATGATCCCAGCAAGTCCAGAGATGGATGGTGAACCAGTGACAAGTAGAAAGAGCAGCCACTGGAGGGGTTGTGTTGAATGGGGCACTTGCAGTGACAGTAGATACTCAGTAATGCTGGGGTCCCAGATGTGGGATATATGGTCACAATGTCCCCTCCTTGTGGACAAGAATCTAGTCACTTCAAGCCTCTATCTGCCATGATCAATGTAGTTTTCCCTTTCTCTGGAGGCATTAATCCCTGTGCTGCTGAGATGTGGCTCTGCATGAAAAACATAGTACACCAAGAGGTGAAGAGTGTGGCCCAGGCCAACCTAGATACTGGATCAGGTGACAAATCACCTAGATGTCCATTTCTGAAGGACTGGTTGGTGTCTACAGAAGTAGTGAGAATAATTAATACAGTTACCAGGAATGAATAATATAGAAAATTGAGATTAACTTTTACTATAATCCATGGATGACTTGTTTTACTTAAATATTTTAGCAATGGGGCATCTTGCTCTGTTGCCCAGACTGGAGTTGAATGTCATGATCGTATCTCACTGCAGTCTGGAACTCCTGGGTTCATGTGATCCTCCCACCTCAGCACCCTGAGTAGCTGAGAATAAAGGAGTATGCCATTGCACCCAGGTAATTTTATTCTTTGAGCCAGTAAGAACAGAGTGCATCTTGGGGTTCGGTTGGACTATTAAGCTCCTTTGGTGACAGGATTCTACTCTCCTCCCTACCCCCAACATGTCACTGTCTTGAGATCCTTTGATTTGGGGCAACCTAGCCAGTGTCACACTGCTTTTTCTAGTGGAGGCTGCTGCCAGTCACATTTGGCCTGGTTTTGCTCACTTATGTCATGATGTTTGATCCCTATTCCCCAGGCCACTGCTAGACACAACCTAGGTTACTCTTTGACCCTTGCCTGCCAGGCATTCTTTCTTGTGCCCATATGGGGTTTTTTCTGAGTCTGAGGTCACCACCTATCTGTTCTGGCAGAGACAGTCACTCCATTTTACCCCCAGAAAAAACCCACTAGATGTGGATTCGAGGACTTGGGTCACCATGGTCTTTCCCCGGCTCTGAGGTCTGTCTCAGGTGTTCAATCCTCTTTGCCAGGGCCTACCTTGCATGGTGAGTAGCTGAGGTTAAGGGCCCAGAAACATCAGTACATGCACAGCTAACCCACTCGCAGATCCCACATCTGTCAGGCAATGCTAGTGTTTCCCCTCTGCCCTGATCTTCAGTGAACTCCACACATGGTTTCCTGCAAGGTGACACAGAACCTCCCTGATTTTCTTGCTGTGGTGAGCCAGTTTATGGTAAATTGAGGGATTTGCCAAACTATGGAAACTCCCTGTTTGACACTTTATTATGCTGCAGAATCGTGGTGTACAGCCTTCTGCTTTCCTGACAGGTCACAGGACAGGTGCCTCTGATGGAGACCCTAACTTTGTGACTGAGTGGTTTCCACCTGTGCTGCCTGCTGTAAAGTCAATGTTCCGTATGAAATTGTGGCATCTCAATGTCTAGATCCTACTAGATGAAAGGTTTGCCTAGAAAGAAAAATAAACTATTCACACATTTCCTATTCCTCTGAGCTGTCTGGTATGACCCAGGATTGACTCAGTCAGGAATCAACACTGGATATTTTTGGTCTGTTAGTCCTCGCAAAGAAAATCCTTATAAAGCCCTTAATTTCAGATAATTCTGGACCAGACTCTGTATTCCAATTAATACAGGTGATATTTTGTACTTAACACAGCCATTTTTGAATTCTACATTATAGAAAACTGTTCGCTTGCACCTGCTATTCTTAAGGATGTGTTTTGGAGTCAGACGTGCTACTTTTGTAACACAAGCTCCTATCCCTTATGATTTCTGTAGCTCAGAAGGATGATGAGTCCCTATTTATACCACATGCCCAGGGCCATGGATGATGTCCTGAAACTTGTGTCTTTATGGTGCACTTTGGGGACCAAAATGAGAAGAATTTGAGTGACAGAATCAAACACATAAGGTCTTTGTTCCTCTACATTTTAGCCTGTTTCCTTATGGGGTGTTTCTGGGTATTTGGAGCTGTATTCTTTTAAGATATACTCATCCTATTCTCTAATATTTTAACACTATATATTAAGCTGAACATTTCCAGCTGTGTCTTATGACTTCGTGTTCTTGGCCTTGCTTATCTGCCTCTTGGTCTTTAAGGATATAAACTCTTATTGTATAGATTCAATTTTCTAAAACAGTTGGTGGCATATAGGTGACTTTCTTTGTCCTATGAGTTCTTATAGTGGCTAATCCTGCCTGAACATACACACTAGAGGGCATGCTCCATTGAGTAATACTTTGTTTCTCTTACTGGATGAAGTGACATCCACTTGGGTTGAATGTCATGCTGTATTGCATTTGAATGTTCTCTGAAGCTGACATTTTAGGTGCTACTCCTGAAATAGCCTTAGATGAAGCTAAGACCTAAATTCTAGAAGATTAGAGGTGGACAACCTCTCGTGTGCCTTTGGTAGGTGTCATGATGAAATCTGGCCATGTTGTAACTCCAATTAAAGCTCCAATCCAATCTAACAATGCATTAGAATAAGGTGCTTCTAGTTTTCTTCTTTTTCGAGATCCTTATGGACTTCATCACGTGGTCTTTTTTTTTTACCTTCAGATTGTTATAAAATTTAATGGTGCTAATAAAATAATCCTTGTTGTAATTACAGAGCAAGTCATATATAATACTTAACGAACTTTGAAGTAATAAAGTAACATAGTAGGTCTTCATCACTTGTTCAAAGATGGGAGCATGTTCAGAGTATTCTTGGTCTTGCTGTTTCATGTTACTTCTTGTTGATCCTATTGCTGGTGACTGGTCACCTTGCGATTGTGACAGTTTCAAATGGAAATTTAGTTCTCCTTTGGTTTAGGGGTGTTGAAGTCTTAGAGTCCACATTAACTGCAAGGATTTAACTGTGCCTTGCTCTCTGAAATCACTGAGTGGAAAATAAGGGCTCATGTTGCTCTAACACTACAGCTGTGAAATACAAGTCCTTCAAATGGGAGAGGAGGGAGCTCATTCCCAACATCTACTTATCTCCTATAAGGGTCTCCTGAAGTTTTCACCAAACTGATGCTTTTGTATCAGAGAAAAAGTGGTCAATTGCCATGGCAAAAACCTGAAATTAAGAGACACAACAGATTGTGTCACTAAAGGGTAGACAGTGTCAGATACCTGTCTCGAGTTCTCCCCCAAAACTGATTGCCCATGTTATAGGGAACATGCAGAGTGGGAGGTACTTGCTGTTAAGTATTGAGAGCATGGGGCTGTTCCTCACTGTTTTCTACAGATACCCAGCACCTGGGACACAGGAGCAGTAAGATGATTTCAGCTCTTCTGGAGAATCCCATGGTCCCACAAAAGGTGTCAGGACTTAAGTCTTGTACATTTCCTGGTACATGTCCTCAGGTGGAGGTTACTCTATAGTATGACAACTATACAGGCTGTCATTTCCACTATAGCCATTTTAGGGAATTAATCTGTTACAGAATTAGTTTTCTTCCTCTCTCCCTATCATCTTGCATGGTTAAAAGGGGACTCCTTCATACTCAACCACCCATATGAGAAAGTTAACCTGCTAAAGTGTAAAGTCTATTAAACTTAAGAAGTGTCTTTATAATAGGCTTTCTCTTAAGATACATCTGCTTTGTCATTGTGAATTAAAATTATTCAGTGATACTTGCTAAAGCATATTAAGTAAGACTTTATTCTGGACCCTTGATGTGTTGGGGCCACTATGATGTGGTCTTGCAATGGGAATGAGTGAGATACTGGGCTCAGCTTTAAGTACAGCATAAGTATGGATTTATTATGCCTAAAGTAGTGTGGGGTCAGTGGATGGAAAATTACCAAGAGGAAACACCAGAGTTAATGGGAATTCCTATTAAACAGACCTAATAGGATTCCCACTAAGGACAAACCAGAAAGATCAAACCATCTGGCAGATGGTGGAGGATGGAGGAACCTTATCCATGGAAAATCAAATATGTGAGGGGTTGTTACTAAGCAAATTTAACAGGGTTGTTTGCTAAAACTGCATTTTACAAGGAAGCACACAAATGGGCCTTATAAGAAGGTTCAAAGGCTTGACTTCAGTTTGGCCAAGCAAAGAATTTCTATCACTACCCATGATACCACTCTACCTGCTGAGAACATTGGCATCATTATTCGTGTCTCATTAGGAATCTCTGCTGGATGGAACATGAAGAACTTTTTTATATATGTGATGGCTGTAAGCAGATGCATTTTCCTAGAATTCTTCCTTGGTCAGAGATGGCTTATGGTGCAAACCCTTCCACCTTGAAGTGTTATGTAGGAGATCAGGAGAACATAAGTTGTTTCCTCTTTGCTGAAGGCAGTTTTGGGAAGAGACCAAGCCCTTCTTATAAATACAACAAGCCCTCAGTGAAGCTGAAATGACAGTTTATAACCCTTACCTGCAGAACATTGCAGACAAGCTCTGAGTAAGGGATTGGATATCAGGAGGGCTACACCAAGTGAGGATAGGTGTGTGGTGTGTATGTCCCTCCTTGGACTTGTTTGAGCTGCCTCTATGCCTGAGAATGCCTGATCCCACAGGTGTCTGTAGTGGTAGCTGACCTGCAGAGGGGGGCCCAGAGGGGACTGTTCTTTTAATTCAAAAGGTTCATGTTAGTCTTCATTCAAGTTTGATGAACCATTTGTCAGCTCCATTTCACTTGCAGCTGTAGTCATGCAGTTTCATTCTGCCTGACAGATATCAGTTCTACTTACAATCTTCTGTATAAGGGAGGTAATGTCCCTGTCCCAACTGTCCTCATGACTGAGACTGTTCCTGGGAGTGGTAGAACAAAGAATGAGGGGGGGCTTGTCTAAGAGGTATCCAGTGGGGTAGGGCACCCCTGTGCAGTGGTACTTGCCCTGATGTGCTATTGATGGAGGAAATTAGTCTTGTGTTACTGGACTTGGGTCCACTTAGTGTGCAATAAAAGTCAAACACTGACAATATGATTTGCAGCAACAGAGACTCCCGGTAATCTGGGAAGGATGTGTCGCCTTTTCTCCCTGGAGATTTGCCTTGGAAACAATGAGCTGGACAGAGAGCTCAGTTAACCAGAAACTTGATCAGGTGCCAATCCTGGGCCAGCTTTGCAAGGAGCTCCTCCAGGAGCTTCCTCCTGTCCTGGTGTCACTCTGTTCCTCCTGGAGCCAGTCCTTGTTCTGCAAGAGCTGCAGCATGCCCTTCTGGAGCTGCTAGAGGTGAATCTGGAGGACAAAGAACTGTGAATGGTCATGGGAAATGTGATTAGAGGTGCTGTTTGCTAGCCTTGGTAGTAGGAGTTCAGGCACTGAGACTTCAACTGTGAAAGTATGCTGAAGAAATGGGTTGAAGGAATGGATTGCCAGATTCTTCTAAGCCTCCTTTGCTTATTCTGCTTCTGTCACTCTGTAATACAGAAAGAAAGATTGACTTTTGAGCTGCCTTTTCTTGATCAAATCTAATGTCTTCAATTATGGACTTAATTTTAATCTCCACAGAACTAACATTCCCCCCCCCCCCCCGAAACATCTTTGAAAAGGATCCAGGCCATATTAGTCACCATCTGTTACACAGTGACAACTGGCTCTTCCAGTACTTTGATTTGCTGTTTTGTGATCGTCTCACATGTCCTGTGATTCACAGGTCCTGGCAGCTGTCTGTCAGGATTCTGATTCTCAAACTTCTAGATTTCTCTACATATAACTTCATAACCTTCTTGGAAGTTATTTTCAATTACAGTAATGTATTTGCAGAACTCATCTCAACATTTGCCAAAGAGCCAAGTGTCTTCCTTCCCCCAAGGTTTTCTCTCCTTGTAGTAAAGCAATGATGTCCTTATTAAATGCATTGATTTTTATCGATCATTTTTCCATGTTCATCAGGTATGTTGATTCCAAACTTTTTTTCTGGTGACTATTTTCCAACAAGGGCAGAGAATTACAGATAAGCGTGATGCACTCAGTGGTGAGTTTTTCTGCAAGGCAGGAAACAGTGGCTCTCCCTTTATCCAGAACATCTCTGAAGTGTGGGTGGTACCGAAAGAAATTGTCTCTGCAAGAACCTTTACAAGGCTGATCTGGGCACTTGACTATCACATAGCACTTCAGATGGCTCATGAGTTTTGGTACCATGTCAATGACCTTGTCTTCAGTAATTTTGTCCACCGGATCAGGCTCTATCGAGATTGCTATGGAGATAACTATTGGAGTTCCCCTCCCAAGTGGTCGGTGGTTCTATGTTGAAGTTCATGTTACTGGGGACCACCACAGTGGATTGTCTCCTGCTTTGTATTGCTTGACAAGTGCCTTTATCTGACATGCAGTATCAGCGGGGCTGATGGCTCACAGCTGCTCTGGTTATGCTAGGAAAGCCTATTAAACATGGGGAGGTGATGTTCACATTAATTATGACAGATTCCCATCCCTTTTCTGGTTGGTGGGATATGACCAGTGGTAACGCCTGACCTTTCAGGATCATGCCCTGTATAAGGAAGCAGCTTCTACTCCCTTTCCCTTTGTGGTTATTATAGAGAGGCTAAGAGTAACCCCTTATAGAAATGACACAGGAAGAGTTCTTAAACCCTTGAGTATTCTTGCCACACATTCTAAAAGGTGACCATTAACCTAGTACATGTCATTGAACTGCTCTACCACTTATGGGTTCAGAGCTACATTGGAGAGAAAATGGTCAGAGGTGGAGGGAGGGAATGAATCTGTAACCTCCATCAATCTGTATCCATTGATGTGTCAATGGATAAGTCTATTGGTCTCTGAAGACCAAGCATTCTCTCCAGCCCCAAGTTGTGTATTTTTTAGGCACCTGACTCTCAGGTAGGATGGGAGGTGCTCAGAGGGAGCCTGAGTACAGCCTCATGTGGGAGAGAGAGCTCCAGGCTTTCCCCAGACAGGGCGGGTTTGCCTTGTTTCCTGTGATGCTGAAGTTTCTTTGACAATATCACCTTTGAGCTCAGTATCTTCCCACTATAACCAAAGCTGCTTCTGAGGGACACTTGTTTTCTATATTTGTTTTCCCATGAAAACAATGGGAAAAATCATCAGGAAAAAAATGGGAGAAAACAATCCCACTGATGTGTTAACCACATCAGAGTGGAACGTCGAGATCTTAGGTTTCCATTGCTATGGGAATAGTTTGATACATCACTAATGCATTTCTACCACTTTGTTTTTGTACTGTACACTTTTAAACTTCTAAAATTGCCTAATTATCACTTGAATGTGAGCAATTTAATTCAGTTTTTGAAGGAATAGCCTTAATTCTATCTTGACATTCCTATATTTTTAGCTCTATGATGTAGTGAAGCCTGACAGGGAGATGCTACCTTCCCATTGGATCCTCTGAGGACAGAGTCAGAAGTATGCATGGGATGTGTTTAAAATTTATATCTCCCTGTGTCTCCAGCAGGTCTGATCTGAGGTGCAGGATTGGACCCAATACTGTACTGACCCACCAATGCAACGGATTACAAGGCTTTCTTCCACTGGTCATTGACAGTCTACATGGGTTTGGCAAGATTGTAGGTTGTCTTTCAACTTGTCACTCTGCTCTTGCTCCTGCTGTGTAAGAACAGGAGTTTGTTCCCATTAAAAATATCTGAGATTTTGAATTGAGGTTTATCACCTTCCTGGTGATCCAGAAAAAATTTCAGCATTGATTTATTTCTGGAAACGTCCATGGGATGTTGCATACATGGGTAATGTTACGATCCTGGGCTGTACTGTTCTTCCCTGAATGCACGCTCACTAGAGAGAGCTAGGTTCTCAGGCTCTTTGATCTGCTTTGTTAGGGAATCATCTTCCAATCACCATCTTGATAGGTTCTGTATCTTTGGTGATAACTTCAGGGATGCTCTCCTTTATCAGTTCTTTATCCCATGGGTTGCAATTTCTCTGAGAATGAATTTTGGGAGATGCACTCCACCTTCATCCACCTAGCTTGATTGTCCTTAAGATTTTTCAGCAGATGGAGGCTCTCACACTTTCATTTTTCTCACGTGGCTGCTTAAACTTTCTCACATGAAGTATGGGACTGAGCACAGGAAGCCTACAGCCAATTGTCCCTGAATTTTTCTTCGTGATGGTTCTGGCACCAGAAGAGATGTAACTGGTGCAGACAGTACTGCTACTGTCTATGTGTACCACCCTCAGCCTTTCTCCTCTGGGCAGCCGGGGCCTTGTCCAAAGGCTTGGAGAGGATTTTGAATCCATTTTAGCCACCAGATAGGGATTTGTTGACCTTGAAATAATGGTATTCGTTGAGTTGAAAGAAATACTGTTGTTCATGTCTTCCAGGACTTAATCCCTTTCTGGTTCATATTTGGTGATGCTTTTCTGTGATAAGCGTTTTAGATATTTCAGAGGTTTGAAGATGTTCTTCTCCCCCTACCCCAATAATGTCTGTGCTCTTTTTTGCTGAGACAGAATTTGATCATAGAGCATTATAGTCACTTTCTTCCATGTCTGTATAATTTAAATGTACTCCAAGATGTACTCAAGGAAGGTCATAAGGCTGCTGACCTTGAACATAATCTCTAGGAATCAGAAAATTATCAGTGAATATCAATCAAGATCAGTTCTTGATTGATATTCACCATTTCCATTTTGGGTAGAAGCACTCACCCAAAGATTGTTACCTGGGCATAGTCTTGGGTCGTGTGGCCTTTGGTGGGAATTTTTTCTTACCTGCAGAACCTGCTTTAGGTTTGGGCTGCTTTTTACTTGTGAAATTAATACCAAGATCACTGTGCACGGAGACTTGAGTCAAGATCACCGTGTATGTATATCTAGGAAGGGATGGAAAGAGCAGGAAGACTTAGGTGGAAGTGTGAATATGGTCTTTGGAGTTCCATGTGGGACACCAAACAAAAGGTTTTCACATCCTGCCAAGCTGTGCAGTAGAAAGAGATGAAGAGGTGGATACTGTGAGTCGAGACTAGGTGTGTCCTCTCTATTTCCTCTAGTGTGCTGAGCTTCACGTCAGTGACAAATAGGACTCAGACATGGGAGGGAATGAGGCTTCACATGCTGCTGTAGGAAAGCTCAAACCTCTGTACTCCACATAGTTTCTGATACACTTGTCATCCTGTCTTTGTATGAGTGTGACCAGATACTTTGTACCTGTCTAGACCTTGCCTTTATTCTGTAAAATCAACAGATCCAACGACCTCCCCCTTCTGCATTCTTGGGCAGGTCTGCAGCTTTGTAAGGGCTTGCCTGTGTGAAGGAACGGTGCATGCGGGGGGCCTTATCTCAGGTTCCTTCCTTTCCTCTGATTAACTCACCTTGATGCCTTTGAAGAGTCCCCAGCCCTGTGCTGTGTTCCTGGCACAGCCCATCAGTGAAGATGTACCTCAGGAGGTAAGCTTTGCACAGGGACACATGTTTGAAGCCCAACACACATGGTTTATCCTTATTTGTGGCTCATCATCTGATGCTGACCCCTGACTGCAATGTCTCTGTAGCCTGGTGAATTTCTCTAGCTCGACTCTGTGGCACGCTTGACATGCTAAATGCTGTTTATAGGTGGGTTCCAATGACTTTGGTCTCTTTTGGCCTTGCTGAGTTGGTAAATCCCAGAGTAGGGAAGGCGAGCACTGTCCTACGAATCCCTATGAAGCACTGATTCATTCTTTCCCCTTGGATTGCTCTTCAGAACACTGATTCACTTCCCTTATGCTGCTGAGATGTGACTCAGCATGAAGACAAGTAGACCAAGAGGGGTGAGCATGTAGTCTGGGGCATCCCTGTCATGGGAATCAAGTGGCAAACTACCTGCTGTCTCCTGAAAAGAGAGGCTCAGTGCCTACTGCAACAGAGGGAGCTCCTTGTTCCATCTTCTGTGATGTTTTTCTCCTCCTGGAAGAGGGGATTCTTTATATACTCCTATCTTCCACTGATCCTACCCTCTGATGCCTATAATGATTGTTTGAATTAAATATAACAGGAGGCAAAAACTTGAATAATTAACTTTGTATCTAGGTATGATTTGCCTTTTAAATCTCACATTCTGCCACAAAAATGTTGAATGTTTAATCTCAAAGTTGATCTACCTCACACGCCAGATCTACCTACAGAACATAAGTTGTTCTAAAATATTGTAGAACAACTCATTGACTCCCACTCTCACTGAGAAGTAAAGAGCACTAGGTGGTTTAGATCCATACTTGCATGAATATTTTTATGTCAACTATTGCATTTCATTGCTATCTACCACAATATAGCTTAGAGTGAAATATGATCTTGAAGTCTTACCAATATAGTTTTTGTGATGTATCTCTGCTCCAGTTTTTGACTTCTAAGAAGTGTCTATCTCATTTGAATTTGAAAATTATCAATGCTTTATCTTGGTGAAAAGAATTTTTCTCTTCAAACATGCTACTTTCTTTAGCTCCAGTAAATTTTAGGGAGCCTATTCCCTTTTACACTGCCTACTCATTTAAAACCCCCACAGTTGAATGAGAAGTGAGAATGATGTTTGAAATCCTCCTTGCAGTCCGTGGCAGGTCTGACCCACATGCCTGGGTTGATTAGACTGTTTGACCTAAAATGGAAGCTACTGGACAGATGTATTTGACCTCGACTTTGCCTGCCTTTGTTCTATAGTGTTTGATGCTTCTCTCAGCCCCTTATAAACAGACAAGGTCAAAGTGTGATATAGGCTGATACTCCTATGTGTCCATATGATGGTAATTGCCAAGCCAGAGTATTTGGATTGGCCCAGGTGCAGTTTCTCATGACCAAACTTCCCTGGGGGAGAGGCTTAGTCCATTTAATCCCCAGGGACATTCCACTAGATGTGGGCAGCATTTATCATGGGCTTGAGTCCCTAAGGTCCTTTCCACTAAGCTCCCACATCCGTGATTCTCATGTTTCTGGTGTTCAGCCCAATGTGCCCTGGGTTGCCCCTTGGTGTGGTGAAGAGCTGAGGTTTAAGGGCCCAGTGATGTTGAAGCTGTGGGCAAAATGACCCACTGGTAGACCTGGAGACAAAGCAAGTATTTTCCATTCTACTCTGATCTTCAATTGAGCTCCAAACATAACTTCCCAGAGTATAGGCATGATACTAGTGTGTCCTTGATACTAGTATGTCCTTTTTATGGAAACAGCCTTGATTTTCTTGGTTGGAATGACTTGAAGGTAAAGTAATTGTCCAGCTTGGGAAACACCTCATTAGATTTCTGACATAAAATCAGGATCTGTAGCCTATTGGGCTCCCTACATGGTACTGAGCATGTGCCTATGATAGGTGTCACAAGTCCTTACCTTTCATTGCATGATTGGTCACTTTCTCCTTGATGTGCCTTCTTTAAAGTTGGTGGGAATACATTTAATACTGTTCACTTTGAAAGTTTTTTATAATCCCAATTTTTTTTTATTTCAGTATATTACAACGGTACAAATGTTTAAGTTACATATACTGCTTTTTGTCTCACCTGAGTCAGCTTCAAGCTGTCTGTGTCCATCCCCCAGACAGTGCTGCTGTGAGGAAGCTCAAACCTCTGTACTCCACATGGTTTCTGGTATGCTTGTCATCTTGTCTTTGTATTTGAGTGTGTCCCATGGGACTGAGCCTTTGTCCTGATCCATGGCTGACCGGATACTTTGTACCTCTAGAGGTACTGTGTACCTCTAATCTCACCATACCCATTAGATGTGTATATACCCATCCACTCTTCCCCCTCCCACCTACCCAACACCTGATGAATGCTGTTATGTGTACACTTAAATGTCGATCAGTTAATACCGATTTGATGGTGAGTACATGTGGTGCCTGTTTTTCCATTCTTGGTATACTTAATAGAATGGGCTCCGGCTCTATCCAGGAAAATACAAGAGGTTCTATATCACCATTATTTCGTATAGCTGAATAGTACTCCATGGTATACATATACCACATTTTATTAATACACTCATATATTGATGGGCATTTTGGTTGTTTCCACATCTTTGCAATGGTAAATTATGCTGCTATAAACATTCAAGTGCAGGTGTCTTTTTCCTAATGACTTTTGTTCTTTTGGGTAGATGCCCAGTAATGGGATTGCTGGATCAAATGATAGTTCTACCTGTAGTTCTTCGAGGTATCTATGTATTACTTTCCACAGACATGGTACTAGTTTGCAGTTCCGCTAGCAACATGTGAGTGTTCCTATCTCTCTGCATCCAAGTCAACATTTATTGTTTGGGGACTTGTTAATAAAGGCCATTCTCACTGGAGATAGATATCTCATTGTGGTTTTGAAAAGTCTTTAGCCAGAAAGATTACATGAATAAGATTTGCCTAGAGAAAATAAGCTACATTCTAACATCTTTTGACCCTGTGAGCTGTCTGGCATAATTCAGCATTGACTAGATCAGAAATTCAATACTGGATATTCTAAGTTTGTTTTCAGGCCCTCATAAAAGCCACTTATTTTGATATCCTGAATTCCTAATTGAAATCAGATGAAAATCTATATTCTGATTAGGTGACATTCTACAGAGATGGAAATTATCTAAGTACATAATGCAGAAAACTGTCCAGTTGCCTCTTGCTGCTCCTGATGTTTTCTACAACTCATTGAGCTGTCCAAGAAAAGCAGGGTACAGGAGTTTCTTAACGTTCAGTCATGGAGGGTACTCGGAAATGTCTCAAGGGTTTTGTACCTCTCCAAACCATGCAATTTGGAGGCCTAAGAAGAGAATGTTTGAATGATGGAATCAAATGCATTCTGTACCTTCATCTCCTTGTTTTAGTTTCTCTTCCTTTGGGCATCAGGCAATCTCCATGATCTTCAGCCTATTCATTAGAGTATTATGTGTATTTTTAGACCATGATATTTTCTGCCGAATATTTGTATTCTTTTTCCTTTGAATGATACCTGTTCACAAAAAATTCAATTCTAGTTTTCTTCATTTTAATAATTGACTTCCTTAGGTTTAAATTCTATTTTATTGAAGTAACAGTGCCCCTTAAGGTGATTGCTTTGTCTGTGGGTTCTTCAAATGGCTATCAAGATGTATCTGTGCTTTAACTGGCTGACTTGATGTACCTGGTTTGAATGTCACACTGTACTATAGCTGGCTGTCCTCCAAAGCTGTGAAGTTTCAGGTGCTGCTTTTGAAATTCCACCAGTGGAAGCAAGACTGAAATGCTAGAAGGATGCTCCCTAGAGTCTGTATGCCTTTGGTACTAGTAGAATTTTGATTGCCTGAAGGGGCGGGGGGAGACAGTGGTCATCACTGGTAGTATTGTGCATTCTCCTTTGATTAATAGCTGTTCCATGCACTCATTTTCACCCTATCTGCTCTTTACCATCAGAGGCATCATGGTGTCATTACCCTTGTATTCCTAGGATCTTCAACTAAATAAAACATAGAGAATCCTACGCTTTTAGGTCCTGGTTGGTGTTCTGTTTTCTCCTAGAATCCTGGCTTATGGCCAATCTCTCCCCATGGTTTGCCTGAGTATAGCATGGATGAGGAGGGAATAAATTGCCTCCTAGTATTTAGGAAGAGTTCAATTCTCTGTACATAAGCACAGCCATCCCACACTGATAGATAAATGAGGGCTGAATGTCTCCCCATGAATTCTGATGGCAGTTGTGCTTTGTTCTCAGGGTGCATTTCTGTTTTGCCTGCTTTTAGACAATCTGCTCTGTGCAGTCTGACCTAGCGGAGGCTGTGGCAGTTGCTGGCCTGAGGGGAGGGGGCTTCCAAGGAGCCTGTTTTCCCATAACTTTTCTTGCATGGGCTCTTGAGTGCCTATGAGTCAACTTTAATAAAACTAGTTTTTTGCTGTTTCTTGGCTGTACACGTATAACAAGTTCTGTCTACACTGGGGTTCTGAGGTGTAGGTATTTAGTTATCTCTGACCATAAGTATTATCTTTGATTCCATTGCATGTCAACCTGATATTTTAGAATACTCGGGATAGATTGCTAATTCTCCCATGGTATAGAACCTTTAAAGTTCATGTCCTCATACAGAGTCATTTCCTAGTTTGAAAAATTGTACATGGTGTGTTTAAATTCCACGATAGCTGTTTTCAAAGCATCAGCCTCCGGTGGAATTTGAGTTTTCTCTCTGTCATTTTCGGTTGTTGAAGGAGAACCTTATTCTTCTTGCCCTCAAACACTTGCCACTGATGTGCTGTCACCCAAAATGGTATTATAGAAACAATCTCTGTAACCTAAAACATCTGTACCATTAATATTGTGAAATAAAAAAGGTTCACAGTGGTGATAAATCATGTACTTTGTTCTGATGCAGTTGCTCTCACCCCTGGTTATACCCTACCTGTCATTGAAACAACACTGGTACTGCTGCGTCAGGAGAATCCTCCTCTGAACAGGACAAAGATGGTTTTGTGTGTAATCCAGATGGGTGGCCATAAAGAACTGCATATTCCTAGAATTCTTTCCTGTAAGAGATAGCTTATGATACCACCACCCACCTCTATCTCCCTAACAGAGTGAAGATAATGTTACATTTGGAAGAGTAGTCTCTACGTAGAAGACGGCGTTTGTGAGGAGACCTGTTCTCCCAGTCCCCACTGAAATGGAAATGTGGGGTGGTATATTCCTTGCCTTGAAATCACAGCAGATTACCTTTGGTGCCTTTAGAAGTCAAACGTGTCTGCAAGGAGGGATGACAGGTGTGTGATGTATATTTCTGCTTGAGCTGCCTCTTAGAAATTTTCCCTGCCTGATCTAGAAAACTAGACAGCTACCTAACCTATCAGGGGGGTCATGGAAAAGGTAGTTTATGCCTGTAACTTTAACAGGGTCACATGAGTTTCTTGTAAGTCAGTCTTATGTAAGTTGATGAGCTTGCTCTCTGTCAGCTGGGACAAGGTAAGTTATGATAATGGTGTATAGGCAATGTGGTGTCCAGTGGCTGCTAAGATCCTGCTCTTTCGAAAGAGGTGGACTTCCCTCTCTCACAAGGTCCTTGTTAACACTGAGGCCAAGAATGACTCCCTGTACAAATGGCAGAGGAAAAGCAGAGGAATGTGCCTTAATTCTTGCTAGTGTTTTCTAAGAGGTGTCCAACTCCCTAGAACATTTCAGTAAAGAACTCTCCCATTCATGAGGCTCACCCACCTTTTTAGGGAGAAGACAGTTCTGGAGGTGGAAGGTGTCTACAACCACCAGTTCAGGCACTTGTTAATGGGTGCTTTAGAGAGACAAAGGTAGATTGCCAATTCTCATGTGCCCAGCATGTATGGTCTCCAGACACCTGCCACGCTAGACCAGAAGTGGTCACTGTTGGCCCATGAGTAGCTATGTCTGGGGCGGGAGGACTCTGGCCTTGCCTAGACACACAGAGGTTTGTCTCATGTTTTCCTTTGGTTCTCAGTTTTAGTCCCAGTTGTCTCCTTTGAACTAAATACCTCTGACAACTCTGACCAAGAGATCTGTTGCTGAATATTTGATTCTCTATATTTCCTTATCTTGTCTCGGAAATGATGCTAAAGATCCTGGGACTAAAATTCAATACAAGCTTGAAAAACAAGTCTTGCAAATCAGCCTCTGTCACCCCACAGTTGCTTGGTAGGAACAGTTTTTCCCACTTGGCCTTTCAGTGCCAGAAGCGGAAAAACCTCAACTTTGTGCCTGCATTTTATACACTTGTGTGTGTAGTGATACATCTCCAACTGTCCTGGTAGTTATTCTAGTCCTCTTGACCTGCAGTATTACCTGTAGGAAGCAGGGGAAAGTGATACCGTGGAAATAGATAGATTCTCGGTTCATATTGACTGTTCTAATCTCAGGTAAGGGGCATTCACCTGAGAACTATTACCTGGGCATTGTCTTAGAGGCCACTCTGGCCTTTGGTACTCTTTGCACTTGCAGGGGCTGTCCAGGTTTGTGTTTCTAAGGAGTCATTGCTTAGCAGGTCTCCAGACGTGGTGGGGTTGAGTCAAGATCACCACATCTAATAGAGATGAGCAGGAAGATCTCGGGGAATGAGCATGGCTTTTGTTGTTCTAGTGTCGAACCTGGAATAATTTGACCAAACAGGAAGGTTCTGATCTTTCAAAGCTGTGAACTAAAGATGGGGAAGGGTGGGTGCAGCGAAATTCAGGCTGGATGTGGCCTCATGATTCTTGAGTGTGCTGACCTTCGAATTAAGGGTATGAATGAATTAACAGATGGGTCTGGGGGTAGAGTGAGGCTTTACATGCTGCTCTGTGGCAGCTCAACTCTCTGTACTCAAGAGGCATTCTAATTCACTCTTCATATTTGTGTGATCTCAGGGGTTCCAGATAAATGCTACCTCCTGTAGACCTTTTTTTTTAACTTGTAAAATATGTGAACCAAAATCTATCTTCTGCCCTTAGGTGATTGTGTATATGGCTTTGCACTCTTTCCTGGTAAATGGATGGGTGTGTACAGACCTACCTTTAGTTCCTACTTGTACTCTGAAGGATACAGCTCAGTGTCTTTGCGTTCAAGAGCCCCAGACCTGTTTCTGGCACAGTACATCAGGGCTGATGTGCTAGTGGGCAGGCTCTGCCTTGGGACATAAATGCTGAAGACAGACACAGGGTCTGTCTCTGCTGCCCGACCCCTTGCTCACAGTTGGCCTGTGATGCTGGGCACCGTCTGGCACCTCTGCTGAGCCACCATGAGTTTGTCTGGCTTGTCTTGTGGGTGGGACCTGTTGGTCATATCTGATTGTGCTTTTAGGTGGATTCTTGATTTGCTCCTCCTACCCTTCTTCATCTGGTTCAGCTGGTGATGCTCAGAGTGGGAGAAATGACTGGGGCAGATTCTTGGGACATGGGAAATAGCTTGAGTGAGGCTACCTCTGCCTCTTACCCAGAGTTTTGCTTCTAATCTCAGAATGTGCTAGTGACACGTGGTCTCTGACAGTTTGGGAAATAAAAAAAATTTTTTTTTCTGGTTGGGGAAAACTTAAAACATAGTATTTCTTTTGGCGAGGTTTTTCACTATGGAAAAAGGGATTGGGCTGGGGTACTTTAGTGGGGGGTTTTGATTTGTGGATTCATTTTGTTTCATAGGCAACCTATACATTCTACATCTACTTGTGACATCAGGTAATCCCACTGGAAAACAAATGAATTGAACAAACCTCAATTATAACCCTCCTCATCACCTAAGTATTATAAAAGACATATTTTATTCCTGAAATAAATTGGCACTCTCATATAGAGTATTCATGGCTGTGAAAGAACAGTTAAGGTTCGTACTTGATTTATGCTGTGAGACCTGAGTGTCTTCATTTGAATTTTCTTAACTCAGAATCTGAGACCTATGCTGGGAGCAGATACTTTTTTTTACAAATGATTGCAGGGAAACAAAATGGAAGGACAGTGGATTGCAGGGAGAGCAAGCGACAATAGGCTGGACATTGAGCTGGTCATGTGAAGGCTGTATGTGGTTCAGTGCCACAGAGACCCTTCTAAGGAGCCACATAGACAGTGTCTCAGAATTACCCTCCTAGGATTGCCCACGGGTTCCCTCCTGCCTCACTGGCTGAGTTTGAGATTGGTCTGCACTGCTGAGATGGGCCTTGGGCCTGGGACTGGCTGCCCTGGGGGATCTTGGAGAGAGCTCTAGGACAGTTAGCTAGACTACATACATATGGATCAGGAACAAGCTTTGTCCCATAGAAAGTTACGCCGGTAAGGACACTGAAATTTCTTGTCCATTCAGTAGCCAGTGATAACACATGTTAGAATCTCCTAAGGGCCTCTGATAAGACAGCCCAGCACCAACGAGCAGCTGTACAGTGAAGGGGGCTTCCTCAGGTTTCATCCTGCACATTTGAATTCCTTCCAGCAGCTTCCATCCACTTGGGATAGCTCCACAGATTAGAGCTGGGAAGACTTAGCAGCCCAGTTCCAGAAACTGAGGCCACTATAAGCACGACTTGGTGCAGGCTGCCCACGCTGAGGTCTTGTGCCCCACCCACTGTCTGACTTTCAGACCCTTCAGGACTTGAAGAGGAGGTGCCTGTGTATGGGGAGAGCTGGAAACCAAACCCTCCCTCCATGGCTAGACAAGGAAGCGCTGCCTACAGTTTCAATACTAGTAGGGCCGGTGCACTGACCTCAATCCTTGTGCATGAGTGCTCATTACAGGAGCATCCTTAAGGGAGTATTAGAATAGGCAGAGGGAATCCCTTCTTTATTTAGACCCCAGAGAAGAGCAGGACATACTTCACTGATGCCTGAGGACCAAGCACCCTTAGTGTTAACTGAGCACGCTACATTCGCCGGCAGCTCTTCTGTTTGAGTCTGTTCCTTGCTTGTGGCCTCTCATAAGCCACTGCTCACCAGTAAGGCGCAGGTGGTTCCTCATGGTAACAAATTCAAGTCTACTTTAGAAGGTTCCCAGAAAGGTTCAAAGTAGGCACAGCACTTGGGAAACTTACCTGGAGGAGGTGAAGGACTGAATGCAAAAAGCATGCTGCTGCAAGCTTTGCCTTTCTCTTCTGTTGCCTGAGGGACCCTAATCTCCCAGAAAGTCTAGGGAGAGTGCTGATTATGGTCACAACAGCACCTTCCCCTGTGGACAAGAAGGGGCTCAGTCATCGGTCTTAATCTGTGCAGTAGGATGTGAAATCACTCCTGTTACCAGGGATTGGGGGAGCTGGGTCTGGGAGCTCCCTCAGGCACAGGAGTGCTCTTCTGACTCAGATGGGACCCAGAGTCACCTCATTGAGAGGGAAGTTTTCATGTCTTTAAAAGCCTGTGCTCTGGGAGGTGTGAGCTGGGAACAGCTAAGATGAGCCATGCCCTCTCTGGATCCTCAAGGTGAAGCTGGGGTTTCAGGGATATGAGAAATTGACAGTGGTGTCTGGGGAGGGGGAGGGAGGCTCTGTTTGCTGCTATGTGGGATATGAGTACACTGCAGTCTGTGGATGTCTAACCCCCTCCCCTCCTTCTGTTTGTATTTGTGTCCTACGGAACAGAGCTTATTCCTGATGCATGTGTGAACAGATCTTACCTTCAGTTTATAAAAAAAAAAAAAAATCTGTGTTACTGTGCTTGTGCTTTATCGAGTGGATCTGCAGCCTGGCTGTGTCTGCCCTGGTGGAAGACTGGGTATGTGTAGACCCATCTCAGGTTCCTGCTGGACTGTGAAGGACACACCTTTGGATCACTGATTTTCAGTGGCCTCCATCCTGTGTTGCCAGCACAGGCCATCAGCATGATGCACCAGGGCACTGCCCTGGGATAAAATGGCTTGAAAGATGGACATACTCTGTCTCTCCTTCCCAGCCCCTGGGTCACAGTTGGCCTCTGATGCCAGGCACCCTCTAGCATCTCTGCTAAGCCAAGGGTACTTGGGCTTGCCCTGTGACGAGGTATATTGGGCACATGTACTCGTGTTTACAGATGTGTTGTCCATGAGAAAGCTTGTTCCTTCACCAGGCCTTGTTCAGCTGGTGATTGCCAGGACCAGGGGAGACAATGTCCTGAGAAGTTGGCAGTCACCAGGGGTGAGGCTGTGCCTCTCTGCCTTGAGCTTTGTTGCAAATCTGAAAATATCCTAATGGTATGCAGTCTACTGCAACAGTTTGGAAATTTGTGTCTTTTTATTGTTTTTCTGGAAGACTTTAAAGTTTTTCAGGATGAAGAAAGAAGCAAGGAGGCATTGGCCTGTAGTTTTGGTGAGAGGTTTAAAATCATAGAATCATCATTACATAGACAACCTATACATCCCATGTTGCTTTTTGTGTAAAGTTTGCTGAGTTGTTTCAGGCATTAGCCAAAATGACTTTGAAATTTAAATTAATTGAATAAAGCTCCTAATGGCCTCTTCACTTAGACACTTTAAAATACATGCCCTGCCTTTTTATACCTGATATGTAATTTGACATTTTGATATTCAACTATGTGAATTATGGAGTGTCTGAGAGTTGTCTTATTTGAAATATGAAATGAAATCTGAGTGTCTTTGTTTGGATTTGCTGAATACAGAATCTAAGATGCATGCACAGATCAGATACAATTTGGAAGTGATCCCAGGAACACTAGAGAGTGGAATGATGACAGGGTAGGGAGAGCACCCAGAGAGGGTCAGAGCTTTAAGCTGGTGATGTCTAGGCTGAATGGCTCCTGCTCACTGGGATCGCTCGAGAGAAATACGCTAAAATCATCTCAAGATGTGCTTTCTAGGAAAACGGTCCTAGAAGTCCACCCAACGCTGTCCACCCCATTGTTCTAGATTTATCTGTTTTAGATCTGCACTTGCACATGGCAATTTGGGAGGAGGTGGTTCAGACACTAGAACAATGGCTGCCAACAGGGAGTGTGGAGACGGTTCAGCTCTGAGAGAGAACTTGTCATGAGGCAGCACATTTCACACTGAGCACCAACTTCTGGCACTGTGCTGACCAAGAATAGCAATTCAAGAACAGGGACCTGGTGGTCCATCCTAAGATGTAACCCCTTTCCTAGTTTTAGCCTGTCTGGGGTGAAAATGCTTCTTGCTATTCCTGCTGTTCTAGTGGATCCACTTGTCAAGAGTGACATTGAGAAATATTCCCATCTTTTGTCATCTGGAATAATGTGACGAGTATCATATTTAACTGTAAAGTCCAGAAAGCAAGCTATTTGGTCCCACAGAACACTTTGTGGGAACATCTCTTTTTTCTAGCATATTATGGGGGTACAAACGTTAAGGTTACGTATATAGCCCTTGCCCCCCACCTCAAGTCAGAGCTTCAAGCATGTCCATCCCTCAGATGGTGCATATCTCACCCATTATGTATACTCATCCCCTCGCCCTACACCTGCCTGACGCCTGATAAATGTTATTCCTATATGTCCACTTAGGTGTTGATCAGTTAATACGAATTTGATGGTGAGTACATGTGGTGCTTGTTTTTCCATTCTTGAGATACTTAATAGAATGGGTTCCAGCTCTATCCAGGAATATACAAAAGGAGCTATATCACCATTGTTTCTTAAAGCTGAATAGTACTCCATGGTATACATATACTCCAATTTATTAATCCACTCATGTATTGATGGGCACTTCGGTTGTTTCCACATCTTTGGAATTGTGAATTGTGCTGCTATACAAACATTTGAGTGCAGGTGTCTTTTTTGTAGTGTGTTTTGTTCTTTTGAGTAGATGCCTAGTAATGGGATTGCTGGATCAAACGGTAGATCCACTTGTATCGCTTTAAGGTATCTCCATATTGCTTTCCACAGAGGTTGAACTAGTTTGCAGTCCCACCAGCAATGGAGGAGTGTTCCTCTCTCTCTGCATCCACACCAACACTTATTGTTGTTTTGGGACTTGTTAACAAAGGCCATTCTCACTGGAGATAAGTGATATCCATCATTTCTTAATTTTCTGTTTGGAGGATCGGTCCTGTGCTGGCCATGGGGTGTTAAAGTCTCCGGCTATTACGGTGGTGGTTATTCATTTGTTCAAGTAGAGTTTGCTTTATGAATCTAGGTGCACCTAACTTGGGTGCATACATATTTAGAATTGTTTTCTTGTTGAACTGTACCCTTCACCATTATATAGTGACCTTCTTTGTCTTTTATTTTGTTGAATTAAAAATTACATTATCTGAAACCAAAACTACCATGCCAACCTTTTGGCTCCCGTTTGCTTGAAATATTTTTTCCACCCCTTTACCTTTAGTCTAAATGCCCCTCAGTGAGTCTTCCTTAAGCACCACAAATGCTATTAGCAGAGGTCAAAGGTCTCTCCTCTGCTTCTGGGCAAAGCTGTCAGGAAGGGGCTGGAATGGCCCACTCAGCCGGTCCCTCATGCTCCCATCCATTCACTAACGTTCCTTTTTGGGAACTTGAGCCCACAGGCCAACCCTATGCAGAACGAGTGTGCTTTCTCACCTCCCACACTGACCCCAACCTACAACTTCACGGGGATGCTGCTTTACCAACCATACTGTGACCCACAACCACTACCTCTGCTCTGGGACAGTTCTTCTGGTGCAACATGACACTTACCTGCTGTGTCAATACATCCACCCCAGGTCCTTGTTTCCTTGTCATAGTGGTCCCTCAATTAACTGTATACAGTGAGTCTGAATTTGGTAGCTTCTCCCAGAGGTCCCGGCTGAGACAAGCCATCTCTTTACCTGTCATGGTGGGTCTCAGCTTGGCCTCTTCTATTGTAGCCTCAGGGATCATGGGAGGTACCCTGGGCCACAGTGTTATTTCTGTCAAGATTTTGCAGATTGCTTACAAGTCGCCCTAGAAACCACTTCTGCCTCGCTGGCCTCACTAAGACAACCAACGTCGCTGGCTCAGGTTACTCTCCAAAATCGGAGCATTAGATCTGACAGCTGATAGAATACCACAAGATAGAAATAAAGATGAGACTAAAAAGTAGACTTGAATTTTATATTCAAATAATTTGCCTTTTTAAATCTCATGTTTTCTCCCACACAATAGGCAAGACTGTACTTAAAGAGCTAAAACATATACCTCATGTCAGATCTCTGGTCCATGTCATGTGCTGCTGGGATATTTGGAGAAGAAACTTAACAACACTCCTTCCCTTACTGGGATGTGATGTAGGTTATGAAGTTAGTCCCACTCTTGGGGGAGGGTATTGGAATATATGTCAACTATTGCTCTTCACTGCTAGATACCATATATGGTTTAGGGGTGAGTAGAAACTAAACTATTTTAACGTTTGCTTTAAGGTATCTTTCCACCCTGGATTTGAGCTTTTAAGAAGAGTTTGCATCTCATTTGAATTTGAACAACCAATGCGATTTTGTTGAGAAGAATTGATAGTCCTCCAATACTGCATATTTTTCTGCTCCTTTGGATTATAGTGACTGTCGCCAATTAACATCCTCACATGTGACAGGGAAGAATGATCTGGCTTACAACCCCTCTCTCCCCCACACTCCCTGGCAGGCCTAACCCAGGTGCCTGGATTCACAGTAGCCTGTACTGTCTTCAGGAGGCAGCTGCTGGTGACATCTTTGGTTTTGGCTTCACTCCCCTCTGTGGCTTTTGACATGTATCCCCCTGCCACAGCCGCTGCTGGAACAGCCTAGCTTGTCCTTTGATCCCTGTCTGCCTCACGGTGTAGCTCTATGTCCATAAGAGGGTCATTTTCAAGGCAGCATTTGGAAATTGTCCTGGTGAGGTTTCTCACCACTTAACTGCCTTGGGTCAGAGGTTCACTCTGCATTGAGTAAGGTTGCTTTCTCAAAATGATGGCGCTCTTTAAAGGACTAGTTTCTGTCCTGTGTGTTCTCATAGTGACTATAAAATGTTTCCATATGTATTGGCAGAGAGGCTCTGTCAAACATTTCTGTTCTCTAACTGGCTATGGGGATGTTGACACTGGGGGGAAAGTCATAACGTATATGTGTTTCTTCAGAAGCTATAACATTTCAGGGTGCTGCTCCTGAAACATTCTAGCATTGAGATTCCACTGGAAACCTAGAGCTGGACATCACCTATACTTGATTTCTGGATGCCTTTTTAACCAATAAAAATACAGTTGTTAGGTGGGGGCAAGTGGTCATCGTGGGCAATGTTGCACCTTTTCCCCTGGGCAGCCAGGGCCCATTTGGGAGACTGGAGCTGGATGTGTTGTGAGCTTTATAGTCCCACAGTGTGATGCTGCTACAGGTGACTGACCCTTATCCCAAAACTGTGAGCCAGGGGAACTGTGGGTGGGAGAGGTGGCTATTGGTCTTGTATTCTGGGCATGTTCCCTGATCTGCCCGTTCCTTGGAGTTGGATTTGGCTGGCATTGTATAAGTGGTCCTGGGAGTTTTTTGTAATAAAAGAACAATACACAGTGCTGGGTGAGGCTTTTCTGTCATAATGAATGTCTGCCTTGGTCTGTGAGCTGTACAGGGGCTGATTGTGAAAGTGCTGTTGGTCAGCAGAGCTTCCAGGGCATGGAAATGCCTTATCCACTGAGAAAGAACCCTGAGAAAAAGGAGCAGGGAGCCCCCTGGTCACCAGGGAAGTTTGAAGACTCCTGCATCTTAGTTACTTGGGCAGTCATGCTGGTGGAAATTCAAGCAGCATGCTCAGTGAGACGAATTGGTCTGCAGAGATGACTACATTGTGAGTCTGGGTGCCTGGTTGTGACAGCCCCCGCTGAAGGGGTGAGGCCAACTCAGCCTGGGCAGTTTGGAGAGGGAGTCTTCTTGGTCTCTTCAGCAGGAAAGCAGGAGAGTAAGGAACTCATTCCAAGTCGTACGCATCTTCCATAAGCTACATCCTAAGCGGGTCTCCTGAAACACTCATGGTCAGGTGAAATGTGAGGCTCCATATCTGGATCAAAGGATGTCTTCTAGTTATTATGGGGAAAACCCAAGTTTAGAAAACACTCAATAGATTGTCACTAAAGATGAAAATATCAGACAAGAGCTTGCCTGAGTCTTTCTACCCAAAATGTACCTTCCTAAATATCCCGATCAGGAGTTGGTCGTGGGAGCAGACCCTAGCTAGCCTCTGAGAGCACGTGGCTGGTCTTCCCTGTTGTCTGCAGTTGTCAGCATCTGGAAGTTGACTGTGCAGAAGGTCTGGGTATGTTGGCAACAGTAAGATAATGTCTTGTTGATCATCCCATGGGCCCATAGATGGGGTGTTGGAGTTTAAAGTCTGTACAGTTCCTGGAATGTGTCATTGGCTCTTGGTGGCCAGCTAGTTAGTGTTAAATCTCCTGTACGATTTGTGAAACAAAAAGGGGCTAGAGTGGAATACGCCACCACCTTGGGTGCTCACCTATTGCTCACTGCCACTTCAGAGAGTTAAAGGGCACTTCTTTGGAAACTAAACCACTTAGAAAAAGTTAGAACTAGTGGTAACTGATACTTGTCTTCATGTAGTTACACTCCCTCACCCTTTTTCACTGTGCCAGCTAATTAGCATTGAATGTACTTAGGTGTTAGTAATGAAGTTTTAAGAGTCCTTCTCTTACTAGTATCTGGACCATTCTATGCTTCTATTTTGCGCATGTTCCTGGAATTCTTTCTTGCTCAATTTATGGCAGCCACTCTTCATCCCTGCATTTTGCATGGATATCATGTTGCTGAGGAGAGAATAAGTTTTCTCTTTGCAGAAAAGGGTACTTTTGGAAAGATCAATTTGTTCCTTCACATGAGGGTGATGATGTTACACTGAATTAGGAAATGTGAGTCAGGTGGTGCTTGGCCAAATCAGATAAGAGTGTGGTGGTTTACTTCCCAGCTGGGTATTGTCTTTCCTTGGCTTCAGTGACTTTGTCTGCCCTGGGCAGCCTGATGAGGAATGAACTATGGCAGTCCTGGGCCTGAGGAGGGGGCAGCTGACAGGAGCCTGTGTTTACAAGACTTGTCATCTGGGAACATACAAGTCCCCGTTATCTGCATGGAATACAGTTGATTTCTCTGCTGTCTCCTAATTAGATGGGTACATCATGACATTCTGTCTGTCCTGGGCTAGAGACATTATTGTAAGTAACAGCTGACCTTTAAGATCTTGCACCTTGATTGTACTCCTTGCGACTGGTCAACCAGATACTTGGAAACACTCAGAATGAAAAATGTGAGTTCAGTTGTTCTTTGATATCTACAAGGAATGGGTTCTAGGACCCCCCACAGAAGCTCAAAGCCCTATATATTTAAATGGTCTCTGCATTACTTAGCATACACATTATACTAGGTATTTTATGAGAATAGCTGTTGTATCGTTTAGGGAATAATGACAACTATGCAATATAAATGTAACTAAGACCTAACCACAAACTCCATATCAGCAGCAATATAACAGCTCGTTCTTTCAACACTTAGGGACTGCTTTCATGTAGACATCTGAAAAAGTGTTAATATTCACTGAAACCCTAGTAGTTCTCTCAATAACCAGCATGTGATGATGGTGACAGTGGTCACTGTATGGTCCTACAGTGCCCATGTGGGCAGACATCGGACTAACGTTTGAAGCCCATGATAGCATGTCAGAAGGACCATCTACCAGGAAGCACGAGATTTCCAGGTGACGTTTTGCAGGAGGCTCGATGCTGATGCTGGGGTCTGTGGAGGTTGAAACTTGAGGGTCTTTAAGCATTGAAAGTCCCAGGTTCATAACTGCACTTGCTATAGATAGAAACATTGTTCTGGGATTTTCTTTCCTTGCATCAAGCCCATTTTTGCAGTGGTTGCAGGCATGTTGTGACACAGGTTTTGTTCCCTTGAGGGATTCTACTCTGAGCTGATACCTTTAACCCTCATGCCTGTTGAAAAACTGCTGCAAATGTTAACTTTGGTTTGTTGAAACACTCCAGATAGAAAGTGCAGGTGTGGTGGGCTCAGGTGCCCAGGTTGAGACTTGGAGTTATTTCACAAAACACAAAAATCTCATGTTTAAAAGCACATGATCTAAAGAGTATGATAAAGTGAAAATGGCTAAGTTAAGACCAGGTATCATCCCCCTCTCTAGATGATTGACTGGAAGCTCAATTTCGGGGATAAGAAGGAACTGACAGTGGTATCTGGACAGGGAGTGAGGCTTTTCATGCTGCTGTGTATACAACTCAAATTGCTGTACTCCAGAGGGTTTCTAATTCTTTCCTCCTCCTCTTTGTGTCTTAAGGGACACTGGAGCTGCCTGCTGCAGTGCCAAGCTCCCTGCTATGTCTTCCTGTGATGGGAACTTATATTTTTATACACCCCTGTATCTCATTCAGTCTTGTCAATATCTGCACCTGCCTGATGCAAAAATTTGAGAAGAAAATATTAAAGTTATCCTTTTTTCACTTCAATGAATCTAGGAGGAATTACTGGCTGCTTTATAGAAGGATATGAATTACATAGTGGTAAAGTCTAGGTTTTTAGTGTATTTGTCACCCAAATAGTGGACATTGTACCCAAAGTCATCCTTCAAATAGAACAAAAGTTAACTTTTAATCTTATGCTTTCTCTCATACAAAATGAGATTATGGTTTTAAAGATCCAAGATCAATGTTCAAATGTCAAATATCCCTTACATGTCAGGAATTACTCTAAGATAAATTACTGTAGAAAGAACTTAGAAATCTCATTCCTTCATTAGAATGTTTTTAGAAGTTAGGGCGTGTGTATTGCATATTCATGAGAGTGCTGTGTATCAAGTATTGCTTTTCATTGCTATGTACTGTAGCATTTAAAATACTAAAATAATTTAGATAAATAAGATCTAAATTAACATTTACTGTTATGGTATCCTTTTAGTCCATATTTGAGCTTTTGAGGACAGTCTGCATCTCTTGTTTCTTGGCAATTGGTACTTCAAGAAGAAATCTAACTCTTCGTCCATCACTTCATGTGTTCTGGCTGCTTTGATTTCTAGTGACATTAACCAATTTTATGCTGCCTCCCAATAACAATTAAGATTGAATGAGAAAGAAAAATGAGAC
Source organism: Microcebus murinus (assembly GCF_040939455.1). Lineage (NCBI taxonomy): Eukaryota > Metazoa > Chordata > Mammalia > Primates > Cheirogaleidae > Microcebus > Microcebus murinus. The sequence goes on from NC_134106.1 coordinate 87,541,773, forward strand.
TATTTAAAACCCTTCTCCTGCTTGCAGTCGCTGGCAGGGCTAACACTAGTGTCTGGGTAACTGGATCCTATGCTGGCCTTAGTGGAAGCTGCCACCAAGAGTTTGGCTTTGACATTGCCCACTTCCTATATAGTGTTTGACCACCACCATCCCAGCCACTGCTGGACACAACCTGGGTTATCCTTTGCTCCTTGTCTGTAGGGCACTCTACTTCCTGTGTGTATGACTCACTCTCAAGCCAGAGTATTAGGAATGGTGTTAGGTGAGTTGTCTCACCAACTAACTGCTCTGGGGAGAGGGTCACTCCAACGTAAGGTCTTTATAGTTTTTTAAAATTGATCTTTTCTGGCTACTCATTAGTTCAACATTTATGGGAAAACTATTCTCACTTTGGGTTTTCATCTTCTTGTCTCCTATTCTTGGATCCTATGGCTGGCGACTGGTGTTGTGAAGCACTGAGGATGACAACTAGTCCTCTCTTGGTATAGGGTGAAGAAAGTCTTACAGCAAAAATTAACTAGAAGATTGTAGTCACCCCTTTTTGCTCTCTGAAATCTTCAGTAGCAGAAAGTTGAGTGTCCGTAACTTCTGTGTGAAGCTAGTGATGGAATGGGAGCTCAGGTCCTTTCAGTAGGAATGTAAGAGTAGTGAGAACATTTCCAGTCCCTGCATTGTCACCTGTAACCCATAACCCTACAGGAGCCTCCTAGAACACTCGTGGTCTCAGTGATGTTCAATATATGGCTCCCAGGACGTCTCACAGGTACTCTGGGGAAAACCCAGGGTTAGAAGATGCTCAACAGATTATACGTCACTTAAATAGGTGAAATATCAGACACAGGGACTTGTCTGAGTCTACCAAAAACATTCCTAAAAATCCTAATGAGAGAAGAGTCTGTTGTAGGTGCAGATCTGGGTTAGCCTCAGAGAACACAGCTGGTCTTCCCTGTTTCCTCCAGTCCCCAGCATCCAAATATTCCCTGCTCAGAAGTAGGGGTGTGTTGGGAGCAATGAGATGATGTCATCTTGTTACAGGTCACCCTGTGGGCCCAGAGATAGAACCCTAGAGTTTAAACTGTTTTTCTGACATGTGCCTTTGGCTGTTGGTCCTCAACTACTTAGAGAACTCTCAAGTCTCCTGTGTTGCTGTATGCTTTAAAAATGGCTGCAGTGGAATACACCCCCACCTTGGGTACTCACCTGTGTCTCTGCCACTGTAGATTGTTGAAGGAGCATTTCATGGGAAACTTACCCATATGTACAATGGCAAGTTAGCAATAGGATAAGTTGTATTTTACCTTGTCATGGGGATGTAGCTGATCTCCTTCACCAGTTTCTACTCTACCTGTTAACCTTAAAGGTACCTTGGTGAGTTTAATACTGTCATAAAAGGGTCCCCCACTAAATAGCATGTTGGAGGACTTTGTACTTTAGTCTCCTAATTGATAGTTTTATTCTTAGAATTATTCCTTGGTTGTTGGTTGTTGTAATTCTTCCTTGGTGGAAACAGCAAAGATGACTACTCACACTAGGCTGACTTGAACCTTCTGAGAAGATGTCATAAGGATGTTATGTCAGAAGAATTGGGTTTTGATTGCAGATTTGATTCAGTGTCAAGGACTCAATATCGATGATAGGATCTGTGGATTTTGAGAGCTGCAGCACTTCAGGCATGGAAGATGGAGAGTTGAGATTGGAGACGCTTCAGTTACAAGTGCTGTGTAGAAAATTGTTCTTTTTTTCGTGTTTTTGTATTGAGAAATAAGTCTTGCAGTGGTTATAGACATGTTATCCTTGGGGTGGCACAGGCTTCCTTCCACTGAAGGATCCTACTTGAGGGTCACATACTTGAACACTTGTGCCTGTTCACAAACTTCTGCAAACATCAACTTGGTATTTTTAAACACTGCAAATGTAAAGTGTGGGTTGAGTGCCCTGGTGGTACCTGGAAGCAAGTGACAAAAGAAAGTTTTTCATATCTTTAAAAGGCTGTGCTTCAGAGAGATGAAAAAGAGGTAGAAATAAATGGAGTATAGAGTAAGTGTGCCCTTCTCCAGATTCTTGAGTTGAAGCTCAGAAATTGGGGCTAGGAATGAAATGACAGTGGTGTCCAGAGGAAGCAGCAAAGCTCTGTAAGCTGCTATGTGGAAGGTTAACCTACTGTACTTCAAGGGGCTTAGAATTCTTTTCCTCTTACTATTTATTCTTACTGTGTCCCAAGATATGTATCTGGTTCCTCACTGATGTAAACAGGTACATGCTACTTTCTGTGATCTTGCCTTTAGTTTTATAAAATATATTTTTTGAAATATTTTCCTTTCCATTATTTTCTTTCATCAATCTGTATTTCAATAGTTGATAAAATCTGTATGACCCAGGACCCCTCCTTGGTTTGATCAATGTGGTCTGTAGTCTTGCAGAATCCTCCTTGGATGAATGGATGGGTGTGTGGAGACTTACCCTGGAACCCTGTCTGCACTCTGAAGGACACATCTTAGGGTTTTTGCTTAAACAGCTCCAATCTAATGTTTGGGGCAGATGCATTTTGTAGGTGATCCCAGAACGCTCAGTGTGGAGTGGTGCAAGGCAGGGCAGGGAAGGCAGCCAGAGAGTAACAGCATTGAGCTGGTCACCCCTAGGCTGTATGTGGCTCAGTCCTGCTGGGAATTATTGAAGGGACCACATTGAATATATCTCAGAATGTCCCTCCTAGGGAACAAAGGTCCTTGGATTCACCAACTCTGTATACCCCAAAGTTTGAGATGCACCTATTGTGTGTACTCTTGAGAAGGCCCCCTGTGCCTAAGGCTGAGCTGGCTTGGGAGAATGTGGAAAAAGCTCTAGGACAGTAACCTTGAGAGGTGACAGGAAAGGGTCCTAGTGGGATGGGGCCACAGGCATGGTGCTGTCCTCACAGCTGTGTCAATATCAAGGAGTTGGGGGTATGTCACTGAGCTCTCTATCCTATGCCATACTGGCCCATACTTTGCAGAAGAGTCCCATTGCCCCTGGGATTTCCTTCTAGCAGGATGGGGACAGTGTCATTTCTTCAGCAGTTGTCCAGGTTCTATTCCTGAAGACTCTGACACCTGTGATCTTGTGCTGGTCTTCACCTTCTCCTTTAGCCTGCAGATGCTAATGTGGGCTGGCTTGGGAAATGGCAAGCCACTTCTCCTTTGAAACCCTCAGGACTGAATCTGAGGAAAGAGCGAGGTGTGTTTTCAACTGTCCTGTGATGTGAGTGGTGACGTCTGACCCTGGGTCCAGGCTGATTTAGGCATAGATGATGGAATAAGGGGAGGGCTCCATGGCTACTTTGCTTTCTCTTTGTAGCAGGTGTCTATGTGGGTCTGCATGGTCATCATCCTGCCAACCCTCATGGTCACAGCCAGGATGTCCTTATTTAACTGTCTGGTGCTCTTGCTCCTCATGAGTCATAGGGGCTCTTTCCCTGCCCTGAGTACTTGAGATCATGTGAGGTGTCTCTACATCTGGTTGCTTCAAAAGGAACTTTATCCCTGATTTCTCTTTACATGTGTCAACAGGATGTTACATGGGGAGTGTTTATTTTGACCATGGTTTCTCAGATCTTCCCCAAAGTTTCACACATCTGGGCTCTCGGATCTCTGGCTCTTCCATATGCTGCCAGAGGATCATGCCCTGGGATTGTCTTCAAGGTACATAGACCGGTGTTTAAAGTGGTAGAATCTTCAGGTGACAGCTGCCTTTGATCTTCTGGTTTATTTACCCTTAGTTTTGGTTCTGTGTGAGAATGAGAGTGCACATAGGTGTTCGAACCACATGTAAAGGGCATGGTGGTTACCTTCAACTCAAAAGCCTGAAATCCTGACTACCCTCCAGCCAGCGGTGAGAGGCCCCTGAGACTGGCGGATGTGAGTGATGGAAATGCAGACATCTGTCCTTCTTGCTTACTGCACCTTACCTGCTGCAGTTATACAGACAGTAGGAACACAAGGTGAATAAAGCAGTGCTTCCAATAGTGCAGATTGTCAGTATTCCTGCCTCGGATGTCCCAACATGTGAAGATTCTCTGATTTGGCCCTGGCTTCATCCCAGATGACTGTCAAGCCCCACATGGGGCCATCCCATTTGAGGCTAACTCTCCACAATGGACGGGGTTTGCTCTCAGTTGCTCCTTCAAGTTTTACATCCAATGTATCAGGCGATGTCAGGCATCAGCACATGCAGCTATGACTGCAGTTGCTGTGGTTGACTTCTTCCCATGAGTTCAGCCCTGAGTCTGACCAGATGAGGTCTCTCTCATGGCGTGTCTATTTTGTGCCTGTGCTGTTGGTATGGTTAACATAGAACTGTCAGTCTGATCCAACACTTCAAGAAATTTTGACAGAATTGTCTCTACCCTTCCTCATATAAAGTTACCTCAACACCATGGATGTTAAAATTTTTTCAGTAATTGGTGGTAGCACGTGTTGGAATCTAATGAGGGACAGGTGGGTCCTGTGGCTAAGGGGTTATTGGAGCCTCCTGAGGGCTCCTTCCAGAGAGTTGCCCAGTGTCCATTGAGCAATGGACAGGTGCAATGACAGGTGCTTCCTTGGGTTTATCTAGAATATTCTCATTTCTTCAGGCCAACCCATCTGCCCAGGGCCCTTCCACAGCCTGAGCTGGCAAAGTTCTCAGCAGACAATTTTGAGGCATCTCACTGTGAAGACAGCTTGTGGCAGGCTGCCTGCCCCATGGCCTTTACTCCCCCCACTATGTGGCCTCAAATGTCATTGATATGTGGCCCAGAGGTAAAAAAACAAACCCTTCTGTGACTAGAAGAGGAACAGATGCCTTGTCATGTTTTAACAGGCCTGGTACACTGACCAGTCTTTGTGTGGGAGCCCTGCTCACAGGGACATCTAAGGTTAGGAAGCACCAAAGAAATATTTCTTCTGCCTGCCTTGCAGACTCCAGAGAAGAGGGAGGTCCTGATGTTTCTTCAGTGTTAATTATGTGATCTACATCGGCATGGAGCGCTATGCTTTGACCCACCTTATCAGGAACATTCAACAGGTCATACTCTTGAGTAGTAGGTATGTTTTCTTGGAGGCTCGCCAGAAGGAGGTGAAGGACTGATACAGAATACATGGTACTGGAAGCATCTGCCTTTCTCTTTTGATGCCTTCAGAATCAACAGAAGTTGGTATGCTAGAAAGTCTAGGGACAATATTGGTCACCTTTATAATAGCACCTTCTCCTCTGGCTAAGATGTGCTCAGCAGTCTCTCATCTAAGAAGAAGGATCCTGAAGTCATTCCCACCCCTGTAGTGGGGAGAGCTGGGCTGGCCAGGCTCTGCAGGCAAAAGCCTGAGCCAGAGTTGCTTTCTGATGTGAAAGCTATACTTGCCAGGTCTGGGGCCCTTTGAGATTTGTACTGCAGCTGGTGTCTTTAGAGCATGGGAGCATAGATCAGACAACCAGGACAGAGGCTGCCACTAGGGAAGGGTAGAGGATATTCAGAGCTGTGTGTGAGAGAGGACTTAATGTCAGTGCTCAGTAAGATGTGCTGGTGCTCTCTTGAGTTCATGCACTGCAGGGACCTCATGGTTCACTCTGCAGCGTGACCCTCTCCTAGTCCTAGCCTGGGGTGGGGAAAATGCGAATGCTTCCTGCTGTGGTAGTGGATCCCCATGGTTTTCAGAGGGGAAAGAGATACTTAGATACTTAGAAATATTTTTCATTGTATGTAATAATGGGTAGGTGTCATGTCTTAACTAGTGGTAGAATCCAGGAAGGAAGTTACTTGAGCCCATGGAATACTTTCTGGGAAGATTTCGAATTTTATATTTAGTGTCTTTTATAAAAACACATTCTTAATTAAAGCAAATTAACTTTACAGTGGTTGAGTTTAATACTTTGGAATTGGTCTCTGAGGCAAAAACAAGGAGGTACCATGGTTCTGTTTTTCTAGAGAATGATCCATTTCCTTGACTCGCCTACCTTTCAGCAGCCTCCTGTATCCTTTGACTATAGTCCCTTTTTCAGCTTCAGAAGGAGAGACTTTTTAAAAATAGTGTGGTTAAGGTGGACTGCTCTTTGTCCTCTGGGTTCTTAGAGAAGCTATATGCCTTTGTATATATATTGGTCAAGGTGGTTTACTGAAAAGTATTTTCATTCTCTGTCCAATTTGGTTGGGTGCTGTGCTGTGAAATAGCTGGATGTCCTCCAAAGTTGTGACGTCAGTTACTGTTCCTGCAGTTTCCCTAGAGACAGTGAAGACTGAAATGGTTGTCCTCTGGTCTCTCTCTGTATGGACTTGGCACCAATAGAATCATTGCTCCAGACAGGAGGGGGACACTTGCATTAGGGACAGCACTGTACCTTCTCCTATAGGTAGCCAGAGCCTGTCTGGGGACATAGAGAATTCTGAAACAATTGTAGTCCCATAGTGTCTCACTGCTGCACTTAACTGACCCTTCTCCAATAACTTTGATCCAGAGACCTTTCTGGGTAAAAGAGATAGCAGGTAGTCATGCCTTCTAGTCATTACCTCTTCCTGGTTCATTCTTGGTAATGCTTTCCTGGGCAGAATGGCTCAAAAGTCTTGGGGGGATGTCTTCAATAAGAGGAAGATAAACAATACTATCTGCCTGTTTTAAAAACAACATCTTGCTGTTGGTCAGTGTGCAATGAGATGGGTTTTTGCCTCTTCTGGCAGTTTTGCTGACCAACCATGTGTGAAGCAGGGAGCTTACTTGCCACTTGGTGAATCTGAGGACTCATGCATGTTAATGTGTCAATAAAGCTTGTGAGTTTACTTGGTCCTCATGGATAAGCCCATTGAGTCTGGTGTGCTCTGTGTGATGACTGCCCCTACTTGAAGGGGTGAGGTCAATTCAGCATAAGAGGAGTGGCTAATCAGTCCAGTAGCAAGATATTTCTGAACTTATAGTTGCCTCCTTGTGTGTATTCCAAACTTCTCCTCCTTCCCCCTTAGAGGACAGAGCTACAAGCATATTTGAGCCAGGCTGGGCCTAAGTGATTGGAGGTGTACTACACTGGGACTTCATAATGGCAGCTCCCTTTGAGGATGACTCAACAGTGCTTTCATGATATTTTATGTCGACCTTTGCTGGCAGCTTTATTAATCATTAATCATCCAAGATAAGGACATATTCAGGATACTTTCACTCTACCTATTTCATCCTTGTCATTATTTATCTTCTGTTCCTTGATCCTATTGCTGGTACCTTGGTCACCTAGATGATGTGACACTGAGGATGAAACTGTCTTCCCTCAATAAAGGATGAAGAAAGTCTTCGAGTCCAAATTAACTGAAAGGTTATAACTTCTCCACCTCACTCTTGGAAATCTGTTAGTAAGGAGCACCTGTTCCTCTGTCCAAGGTATGATGAAATGAGGACTGTGGGTCTCTTCAGCAGGAAGACAGGAGAGTGAGGGAATTTAATCCCAGTCCATAAATCACTGAAGAGTGATAACTAGAGACATCGGTCACCAGATCATCCCAGAGGGGAAGGAAAGGTTTCAGATACGAGGGAAAAAAAGACACAGATATAGGTCAGGGAAAAGCTTCCAGAACCTAATGGAGATTCCATGTGAAAAAGTTGCAGAGAAGAATGGGAAGAAACAAAATGTTGGCAGAGATCAACCCCAGAGAAGCTCGAGCAGGGTAGAAAGGGTAGGTGTGCATTTCCTTTCTCCTTCCCTCAATCTCTGGTCATCAGCAGGCTCCTGAGCTCTGCCTGCTGGAGAGCTTTTCTACCTTCATGAGCCCAAAGGCTGCTGCCACCGCTGAACTTAGGAGCTTCTTGAAAATAAAGCACCGGACTGCCAGACCCTTCGGGGTCACTCCCTATCATGGACAGGAGCCAAGTTGGCGAATGTCATACAGCTTCTCCACCCACACTGTGATTTGTCCTCCCCAGGGAGCAGCAGCACTTCAGTTTTGGTGTCATTTGTTCTTCACACTGGCAGTTCCCAACTCCTGTCCAGATTGTGGTGGCCCTGGGGGCTCTGAGATCCCTGAGTGTGGGCATTCTGGGTCAGCCACCTTCCAGGGAAGAGGGATGAGGAGGGCTATAGTGCCATCTCTCCTCCATCAAGGCTCTTTCTCCGCTGCCCACTGCTGCTGAGAGGGATGATTGAGCCGAGAATCTCAGAAGTGCCTGTTTCCCCTCTGAGGGTATACCCACCACACCAAGGCTCCAATGAGTGGGGCCCACATTTTCCTCCTTGAGGACCTGAAACAGACCTCAGGGTGCTTCGACTACGAGCTCCTGCACACTGGCACTTGCCGGTGTAGGGCTTGCCCCAAAGTGGAAGGACATTAAGCCTGCTTGAGCTCTCCACAGGCAACTCAGGACCAACGTTCCTCCCCCTGGAATGGCCAGGAAACTGAACTTGGTTTAGGGGATGGGCTGGCAGGCTGGATCTGTACCCCCAGGACCGATAGTGTTGCTTAGGGACACGGGAGATTTGTGAATTAAACTTGGGAGGCGTTGGGAGCCCATGTGGGCAGAAGTGACAGGAGTGCAGTGTGGGTCCAAGCTGCAGCTCACTGGTGGAGCACCCCTCCCTGCAGCACAGGAAAGCCGCACTTTGAGACTGGGATGGGACGTGTGTGTGGGGTAGTTCCTAACCTGTTGGTGAGCTCAATGAGTTCAGCCTCCTGTTTACAGGCAGACACTAGGAGGAGACTTACGGGGCAGGGAGGAGGTAGAAGAGTGAAACTCACTCCCGACAGTCTGCAAATCCTAGTTGGCCCCTTCTGCAAGAACATACTTTAAGGTTTGGTGAGGCTGCTTCAGCCCCTTCCTGGTGGCTTTCCCCAGTGGTCTGGGAGCTGACCCTTAACCCCTGATGAGACTGTTCTTGTGCCCTTAGCTCCACCCAGCCTCGCTCCTCCACCCACCTGTGCTGTGGTGAACAAGGAATCCCCTAGGAGCTCCAGGGCCTCACCCAATGCTTGGGGCATTTGAGAGCCTCTCTTGGAGGATTTGAGCCAGTCTCCCAAAATAACAGTGTAGCTAGCTTTCCTGCAAGCACCACTTACAAGAACAACCGATACAGCATCTACTGAATCAAACAGGGCCTGGTTGGTTGTTACAAGCACCACCTACCATCTCAGATGATTCTTGGTGTCCCAGTATAATTCACACTGCTGGGGGATGGGAGGATAGCAGACTAGAAGTGGCCTGTGGGTGTTCTTCTTTTAAGGAGATGATAAAAACTTGCAGGTACCTGGAGCTGTTGGGGGGATTCCCACCACTGTAGACCTCTGTACTGATCAGGAAGCTGCTCAGAGTCTGCAGAGACATTGCACTGGAGAGCAGGTTGAGCAGAGATCTGGTGGCTGCCAATCCCAGGTTTCTACAGCTGACAACATCCTGAACTCAGGAGCATAGCACCAAGTCTGCTTGGGACTCAGCTTTCCAACAGTAGCCTTCACATCACCCCTGTCAGGCTTGGGAGGAAGCAGAGTGGATGCTCCCCTGCACTGTGCCCTATGACTGGGAGCCAAGCAGCCCTACCCTCCAGCATGGGATCTGAGCACAGGAGGAGCCACAGGTACCACCTGGGAAACCATGAGTGACTGCCTCAGCAGGACCTGGGTTTGAGGGGAGAACTCCAGCTCGCCTCCACAATCACTGGGCCACTGGAAAACCCCACCCAGCACGACTAGGTATCAGCTGTTTTCATGCTACAGGAACAGCCTCCCCCATTTGTGTGGCTTTTCCGCTGTTATCCCCAGATCCAGCTCTGAGGTACTTGCTGTGCCCAGGCCCAAGGCACCAGGGCCCCCCACCAGGCCTGGCCTGTAATAACAGCCCAAGATTCCAGAGATATATCTGGGCCCCAAGACCACCCACCCTTGAGTCTTCTCCACTGCCTCTGGTCCAGTGGGACTACCCCACTATCCAGGGACCCACAAGGGATGCCCCCAGCCTCAAGTCACCAGTACAACTGGATCTGTTTTGAACAAATGCTCACAGCCCAGGCACCCTTGACCACTGCCTAGATACTCATCCCACTGCCACTGTCACATCCCTGGGCAAAGCAGTCTCCCACAACACCAGCCTCCATGGAAAGAGTCTCACCCAGACCCCAACATGGACTTCAAACAATGACCTGGGGAACAACCTACCACCCCACACACAGATTATCCAGCGCTGGATGGAACTGAGGCAATCACGGGGGAATGGGACAAAACAGCTACAGTACAAGCATTACACCCACCCTTCCCTTGCCAGGTCAACATTCCAGAGTAGAGAACACAAGCACCATCTAGGGTCTTCCCCTTCTGACTAATCAGGAGAGTTGTCAACAAAGGCAAATGGGTAAACTGCAAGCCTATTAGTCCAGAGCCAAGAGAGGAGTCAGTTGAGAAGAAACCAGCAAAAGGACTCTGGCAACATGAAAAAAGTTTGACACCCCCAAGGGCTAACACTGAAATTATAGTAGTAGACTCTAACTGAAATGAAATTGTAAAAATGACAGAAATGGAATTCATAATATGGATAAGATGAAGGAATTTGAAGAGAACATTAAAAATAAAAATTTTACAAAATCGAGTCACTGAAGGAGGTAGACAACAAGTAGAAACTAAATGAACATATGATTTAGGGAATTTCAAAACATGGTAGAAATTTTCAACAGACTAAACCAAGGGGAAAATAAGAATCTCAGAGCTTGAAGGCAAGGCTCCTGAGCTAACCTAGTCATTCAAAGAGGCAGAAAAGCATTAAAAAATCACTTAGAGAAACGTGGGATTATGCAAAGTAAACCTATGAAATGTAGTTATCCCTGAGGGAGGAGAAAAAGCAAATAGCACAGAAAATCTATTTGAGGGAATTATTGAGGAAATGTTCCCATATTTCAGAGATTCAGATTCCAGACATTAAGATGGTCAAACACTGAAAAGATTCATAGAAATAGGACATGTCCAAGGCACATAATCCCTGGCAAAGTTCTGCAAGCAGCAACACAAAAGTGACAACTAATCTGCAGAAGAAAACCCATCAAGCTAACTGCAACCTTCTCAGTGGAGGCCTTAAAAGCCAGAAGAGCTTGGGGCCCCATCTTTAGTCATCTTAGAACAACTGCTGTTGAGGGTTACGTTTGGAACATGAGAACCCTAGGAGTGGGACAGGACTTTACCAAAGAGCAACCTGTGGATGTGCCAGTTCACTGAGCAGAAGCTGCATGACCTTGAGGGGGACATTCCATCCATCAGGGATGTTTGCAAATGAACCCCACCTCAAAGGCTGAGGGCTACAGCCTGGATGTCTGTAAATGGACCAGGTTTGTAATCTGAAGGTGGAGAGAATGATCAAAGGACTCAGGCCAGCAGATAAAAGCAGTTTGGTATTCTAAGCCTGGGGTGGTGATCCTATCTTTCCCGAGTTCATGTCTTAGTAAATAAGGAACTAGATGAAGTAGAAAGAAGTAGATTATATGCTTGACTCATGATTTCATCTTTAACTTGTGTATACTTAGCTAGCTTATTGTTACTTTGGGAGACCTTGAAACTTATGTGTTTATCAGTGACAATTGTTTGCTGAAAGAATAAATACTGATGCAGGATTCCATTCATGGCCTCCTGGCTCACAGGAATGCTGGAGGACCCCTGATTTCCCCATTACTTTATACCTTGTCTCCTTTATTTCCAATTTCTTAGGACGTTCCTGCCTGGGACCCGATTTGTTGGGACAGCTGCAAACTCCCGAAAAACTGACAGTGTAAAATTTTGTATCCTATAAAACTAAGTTTCATAGATGACAGTCTTTTCCAGACAAGTAAACACTGGGGAAATTTGTCATGATCAGACTGCCCTACAGGAAATACTCAGAACTGCATTATACATGGATCAGCACAGTAGACAACCAGCCATTGCAAAATCACCCAAAAGCTAACGCTCAGAGCTCATGTAAAACAATAGCACAAGAAGGCGGGCAAGGCAATAATTTACTACTCAACATGGAACAGAACAGCATCATACTTACCAAATCTATCACTCAATGTCAATGGTCTGAATGCTTCACTCAAAATACATAAACTGGCTGAATGGATAAAAACCATACATCCCAAGCTTGTGATACCGCCAGGAAACACATCTAACCCATGAGGCCATGCACAGACCAAAGTTGAAGGGATGGGAAAAACAATTCTGCACAAAGAAACCAAAAGAGCAGGTGTAGCCATTTTCATATCATAAAATTGACTTTATATCAACAATGGTAAGGAAAGTGAAGATGGTCATAAATAATGGTAAAGGTAACAATTCAAGAATATAACAATCCTAAGTATATATGCACTTAACAGTAGATCCCAGACTAATAAAGCAAATTCTACTAGGTTTTAGCAGAAAGACAATTACCTTGATAATTGCCAGGGTTCTCACTCCAAGGCCAGAGCATGTCAGGTCATCAAAACAGAAAATAAACACTGGACTTAAATAGGACTCCAGAAAAAAAAATGGTGGAAGCTGAGCAGTTGGGATGACCAGGAACCTAAGATGAACCCTTTAAGGTGAAGCTGATAGGCGAGCTGAATCAGCAAGAGGTCCAGCTTGGGGTGCCAGAGAAGGTGTCCTGGCACAAGGTGTCCGAGTACAAGGACAGCGCCTGGATCTTCCTGGGAGGGCTTCCTTATGAATTGACTGAAGGTGACGACATCTGTGTTTTCTCACAGTATGGGGAGATTGTTAACATTAATCTCGTGCGAGACAAGTCCAAAGGATTGTTTCCTCTGCTATGAAGACCAGAGAGAAGCTCCATTAAAATTGTCAATGGCCAGAATTGTACCAAGATTAAAGGGCAGTCTTAGTGGGTTGGAATCATGGCGGCTACGGCCACGATGGCGACCTTGGGCTTGGTGCGGAAGCGGCTGCTCAAAGACGAAGACATGACCAAAGTGGAATTTGAGACCAGAGAGGAGGTGGACGTGACCCCCACGTTCGACACTATGGGCCTGCGGGAGGACCTGCTGCGCGGCATCTACGTCTACGGGTTTGAAAACCCTTCAGCGATCCAACAGAGAGCTACCAAGCAGATAATTAAAGGGAGAGACGTCATCGCACAGTCTCAGTCTGGCACAGGTAAAACAGCCACCTTCAGTATTTCAGTCCTTCAGTGCTTGGATATTCAGGTTCGTGAAGCCCAGGCTCTGATCTTGGCCCCCACGCCAGAGCTGGCCGTGCAGATCCAGAAGGGCCTGCTTGCTCTCGGTGACTACATGAACGTCCAGTGCCACGCCTGCATCGGGGGCTCCAATGTGGGCGAGGACATCAGGAAGCTGGATTACGGACAGCACGTCGCAGGCACACCAGGGCGGGTCTTTGATATGATTCGTCGAAGAAGTTTAAGGACACGAGCTATCAAGATGTTGGTTTTGGATGAGGCCGATGAAATGTTGAATAAAGGCTTCAAAGACCAGATTTATGACGTGTACAGGTACCTGCCTCCGGCCACACAAGTGGTCCTTATCAGTGCCACGCCGCCCCATGAAATCCTGGAAATGACCAAGTTCATGATGGACCCAATCCGCATCCTGCTAAAACGTGATGAGTTGACTCTGGAAGGCATCAGACAGTTTTTTGTGGCAGTGGAAAGAGAAGAGTGGAAGTTTGACACCCTGTGTGATCTCTACGACACACTGACCATCACGCAGGCGGTCATCTTCTGTAACACCAAGAGGAAGGTTGACTGGCTGGCAGAGAAGATGAGAGAAGCCAACTTCACCGTGTCCTCGATGCACGGAGACACGCCGCAGAAGGAGCGCGAGTCTGGCGCCAGTCGAGTGCTCATCTCCACAGACGTCTGGGCCAGGGGCTTGGATGTCCCGCAGGTGTCCCTCATTAACTACGACCTGCCCAATAACAGAGTTGTACATACACAGAATTGGGAGGTCAGGTCGATATGGTCGAAAGGGTGTGGCCATTAATTTTGTAAAGAACGACGACATCCGCATCCTCCGAGATATTGAACAGTACTACTGCACTCAGATTGATGAAATGCCTGTGAACGTTGCCGATCTGATCTGAAGAAAGTCCCACTGCACTGTAGATGGGTTGGAGGTGGTTCACATATTTTGTAGTCCTGTTTGGAAACACTTAGGGTCAGCTTCCATTAAAGGAGTTCATGTGAAATCTCTCCTCATAGTGCCCCCAGGAAAAGCTTGAGGCTGCTGCTGCTGACTTTTCTTATCCACATGTAAATAATGCATTGCTGCAAGTCTTTTTCATTAAACATTTAAAACTTAAAAAAAAAAAAAGATTAAAGGGGGAACTATCCGAGTGGATCATGTATCTAACTACCGGCCTCCCAAGGACTCGGAGCTCTCTAGGCACATCACCCAGTTCTTCTAAGAGAAGGGCTGTCACGCCACGCCAGAGCAAGATGGCCGACGCGGCGGCCGCGGCCGGGGCTAGCGGCTCCGGAACGAGATCAGGAAGTAAACAGTCTCCTAACCCTGCTGATAACTACCATCTGGCCCGGAGGAGAACACTGCAAGTGGTTGTGAGCTCCGTGCTCACAGAGGCAGGGTTTGAGAGTGCCGAAAAAGCATCCGTGGAAACATTGACAGAGATGCTGCAGAGCTACATTTCAGAAATTGGGAGGAGTGCCAAGTCTCACTGTGAGCACACAGCCAGGACTCAGCCCACACTGTCGGATGTCGTGGTCACACTTGCTGAGATGGGTTTCAATGCGGACACACTCCCAGCTTATGCAAAACGGTCTCAGAGGATGGTCATCGCTGCTCCTCCAGTGACCAATCAGCCAGTGACCCCCAAGGCCCTCACTGCAGGGCAGAACCGACCCCGCCCGCCACACGTCCCCAGCCATTTTCCTGAGTTCCTGATCCCCACACCTACATCAGAACTCCGACTTTCCGAGAGCCCGTGTCGGACTCCCAGGGCCTGCGGGAGAAGGCTGCATCCCAGAGGCGCGATGCGGAGCGGGCACTCGCCCGTTTCATGGCCAAGACAGGAGAGACCCAGAGTCTTTTCAAAGATGACGTCAGCACATTTCCATCGATTGCTGCCAGACCTTTCAGCATCCCCTACCTGACAGCTCTTCTTCCGTCTGAGCTGGAGATGCAACAAATGGAAGAGACGGATTCCTCGGAGCAGGACGAGCAGACAGACACACAGAACCTCACTCTTCATATCAGTACGGACCATTCTGGAGCCGAGAAGGAGAACACTTCTGTCCTGCAGCAGAAGCCCGCCTTGTCGGGAAGCCGCAACGGGGAAGAGAGCATCATTGATAACCCCTATCTGCCACCTGTGAAGAAACCCAAGATCTGCAGGAAGAAGTCCCTCTCGTGAGCTGAGAAGGAAGCCTGGCTTGTCCACGGGCCCGGACACCACCCCCCTGGGGAGTTAAAGCCACTGCAGGGCAGAAGAGAGAGTGACCTCTTTGTGGCTGAGCCAAGGCTGCGGATGTGATTGGACATGATTTTAATAGCAAACCTTATATTAAGATGACCCGTTTTCACTGGATGGTTGGTTTGAGGAAAAGATGATGGTAATAATGAGGCTTCTTAATCAGCGAGCATGTACCGTGGGCGTAGCAGCAGCCGGGGACTTCATTTATTATCATAGGACTTGATTGCTTTGAAACCCAGAAGACCAGGGAACGTGGCAGGAAAGAAGGGTTCTTTGCCGCCGTGCTTGCTGTAATACCAAGAACACTGCCTGCCTGCCCGGGGTGTGTTTCAGGATGTTGGGATCCCTTTTCTTGACTCACAATTTGTCGCACTAATTTATCATGTCAGGACCTCATTCTTACTTCTCTCCTCTCTTGGGCTCCAAGTGCCCCGCTGAGCTGATGGAAGTGACTCTGCGCCCCCTCAACACGCTGGCCATAGGAGGCCACACGTCACAGCTTTGACCCAGGGCTGGCAGGAGTTGCGAGCTCATCACATTCTCATCAATGTGGAGGACAGTGACATGCCAGAGTGGTGCTGATCCTCTGGTTGGCGTTTGATGTAGGGCAGTGCTCTCTGTCCCCTCTGTGGTCAGTCATATGTCGTCCCTCTGTGGAGCCTGTGCTTTGGGAACTTCCAAGTCCTGCCCCTCCCGGGAAAAGAGGGCTCTCTGACAAGAGCCTGGGCGTTGGCTGTGTTATGCTGTGACTGATAAAGGAGACATAGATTTTTAAGCTGTAGGAGAAGGATTTGGTGCGGTGGGATTCTGAGGGCTGGGTTTGGCCTTGTCTTCTGAAAGCTGAAAAGGTTCACTGGTTTGCCACAAGGCCGGTGTGGACGGAAGGCCACGTTCCCACCTTGCGGTGGGAGTGGGCTGCGAGAAGCCCGCAGTCTAGGCTGAGGTGTTCTCCAGGAAGCAGAACTGCATCTGCTCAACCTCTGCGTCCTGGGGAAAGATGGCGTCATGATGGATGTACTCAACACACCAGAAAAGAAGTTTTGAAGAAAGATGCTGGGCAGGCTGATATCCTTTGATCTCGGAAGGAAGAAAGATGCCTGTAAACACCTGGAAGTTACCACTGGATAAACACGCTGTTCCCTGGGTTAGAACCCTAAGGTCCATATTTAATTATAGTCATCTCATAAGTGTCCATTCTCTTGGTGAATTTGAAAACTCGAGAAACTTGGGAGATTGCCAGCAGGCTCTGTATCCGTGTCCCCCTAGCATCACTGTTCTCTGGGACACTCTGTCCCTTTGCCCGGAACTAAAGAGGGGACAATAATGAAAAAAACTGGATTCCCCATATTAGACTGAATCTGTGCCAACCCTTCGGAGTGTGTGATTCAGCCCTTGGCAGTTCTTGGCCTGGCGAGTTTAAATACAGTCCCAGGTTCAAGCCATGGCTGAACCCGGCCTGCCGTTCTCATCGCTTCCGGGAGCGGATCCCAATCAATGTTTTCTGCAGGTCCTCACTCCTCGTCATTACCCCACACCAGCACCTGCTGCAGGCCCTAGTGCCACGAGATTGGGAAAAGGGTTGCCCTTTCTGCTGCTGAACTTTCAGAGGTTGCACTGCTGCCAGTTCTGGATGGGAGCCACTGGGAAAGAGTTAGACAAGTTGAAACATTGACCTGCCCATTGTTGTGTAAAAACTGCATAATTCTCAATGTATATTTATAAATTTCTATTTTTTATAGCTTTGGGGGAATTCTTGGAGGGAAAAAGTAGTAGAGGCAGATTAAAAGTGTGACTTTTGAAAATCTCATAATAAAAGTTCATAATATCTTTGCAAATAAAAAAAAAAGAGCAGGGCTGTGGGGCTCCTACCCCCTCACCGAGTTTGTCTGAGGGCTCTGAAGATGACAAGCCCACAAAAAAAAAGAAGACAGACAGACCAGGCAGTAGAGGCTGAGCAGCCGTCCTCCATCACCCAGAAGCAAGGCAATAAAGGAGGATGACCCTAAGCAGCACAGTGGCTTCTGAACTCGGAGTTCTTGCTGGAGTCCAAGGAGGGCCAGAAGCGCTACTCGGCCTCCCCTGAGGCCAGGACCACCTGGCGTGTTGGAGCCCAGGACCCGGAGAGGGAGCCAGAGGAGAAACCCAAACGTGAGCACAAGTCCTCAATCAGGAGGGAGGCAAGAGAAGAAAAACAGGGATAGGGACAGAGGGCGAAGCTCAGACACACATTCTGGCTGGAACAGGCGTTCTGAAGGGAGTAGTCATAGAAGTAGGAGCCATGACAGGTCCCACAAGCATAAAAGGGCCCGGCACTCCCCGGAGCGGGACTCCTCCAATCCCCGGGACCGCAGGCAGCACTGAAGCCTGTTCAGCTGCTCAGTAGATTTGGAAGTGAACTGTTTTTAAATGCAGTCAAATTCAGTTATGTTGTTCCTATTTTTGTGTATAAAACCTCGGGGGCTGAATTCTTTTAATCTCTTGAATGTTAGAGTCATTGAGAGGGCTATAGTTTCAACAGCCACATAGCCACAATTCCTTGGCGGGGGAGGAGGGGATGGGTATATGCAACCAGAACGAGTAAAATGTGCAATGTGTGGGGGATGGACACGCTTGAAGCTCTTACTCAAGGGGGGAGGGGCGCATGGGCAATATATGTAACTTTAACACTTGTACCCCCATAATATGCTAAAATAAATTTGTCCCTGAGAACATACTTGGTACTTATCAGAGTGAGTGTCCTGAATTTGGTTCATATAGACCCCTTGGCCCCACAGACACCAGTTTAAGATGAAATTGCCAGGAAGGGGAAAATACCAGACAACTCTAGAAGTCTAATCAACATCTATTAATAGCATGAAGAACAACCAGCATCATAGTTCTACCTGCCAACTGGAAAGGTCCTATCAGTGAGAAGTGTGGTATACTAGGTTTGGACAGCTCAACGTGATTGTGAAAGGATTCTTAAAAATCAGCTCCTTCCCTAACCCCCGTGTTAAAGTTCTTTTAAGTGTCTTTTTCGTTTTTTTAAAAATCGTTTTTGGTTGATATATAAATTGCAAAGAAAAATGTGAAGAGACATTTATATTGAGGTTAAATGAACCATTTGAAAGGGAATAAAATTCACTGGCATTTGGTACATTCACAGTGCTGTGTAACCATCACCTCTATCTAGTTCCAAAACATTTTCCTCATCCCAAATGAAACCCAGTACTCATTAAGCAATAACTCTCCATCTGGCCCCACTCCCCACCCTGCCCTCCTAGTCCCGTCCCTGGCAACCACCAATCCGCTTGCTTTGTGGATTTGCCTATTCTGGGAAATTCAAGTAAGTAGGAATCCTACAGTCATGATGGCCTTTTGCATCTGACTTTTGTCTTAGTATAATTTTAAATTTCAGAGTACTAAGGGGGTACAGGTGTTTTTAGTCTTTTATAATGCTTGAGTCATGGTTATAAATGCGTGTCACCCAGATAGTGTTCATTGTTCATTGTATTTTGGGTAGGTTTTCAGCTATCCTCTCCTCCTTCCCCCCCTCCTGTGATGTCCATTGAGTTATACTTCATTCTATGCACATGTGTGCTCAGTTAGTTCCAATTTAATAGTACGTGTGATATTTTTCCATTGTTTAGGTATTTTACTCTGGATCATAGTCTCCAATTCCATCCATATTGTTGCAAAAGGCATTAAGTCCATCCATCATGGCTGAGTAGTATTTCATGAGATACATATACATTTTGTTAATCGAGTTGTGAATCGATGGGGATTTGTGTCGATTCCACATCTTTGCAATTGCAAATTGTGCTGCAGTAAACATTTGGTTGTCATTTTTTGATAAAATGACTTCTTTTGGGTAAATGCCATTTGATCCAGCAATACCACTACTGGAGAAGTCTACTTTTATTTAGTTCTTTGAGGAATCTCCATACTGTATTCCATGTAGGTACTAATTTGCAGGCCCACAAACAGTGTGTAAATGTTCCTTTGTCTCTGCATCCATGGCAGCATCTGTTTTTTGATTAAAAACATTCTAACTGGGGGAAAAAGACTGGAGAGAAATAAGGAAGTGGTGCTCAGAATTTGGTGGTATGCCCCTGAGCCCGCTGGTGAACCTGAGCCCGCCAGCGAAATAAAAGCTGATTCTCCAACCCTCTGTGCACCACTCGGTTCTTTCCCTGGTCAATCGCTGTAACACCTCCTGGAACACTTAGATCCTATACGGGAAGACAGAAGCCCATGTGTTTACATCCCTAGGTGTCAAAAGCACACATTACATGTCCTTTTCCCCATCCTGACAACCCAGTCTGACAAGAACCAGTTACTGAAGAACAACTTTGACATTAACCAGGGGAGGAGAGAATCAGTACTTTGCCCACATGATATCCCAGCACAGGCCCCACTTCCGTGGGATCCCGATTGCGTTTTGATGTTCCTGAACCTCCCTCTCTCCTCAGTGCTGCAAGACCACACCCTCCCTCAGCTTGTACAACCTACAAAGCTGGCTATTACTCTTTAAGACTTCAGGTTACATTTAAGTACCATGTGAATAGACGAGGGAATAGAAGCATTGCATGACTAACAAAGTGACAAGACTTCAAGGTTGCAGCCTTAACTCCTGTTGCACATTCCTCTCCCAGGCCAGGCAGGTTCTGCCTCCTGGTGTGTACACAGCCCTCTGCTGCCTTAGAGTCAGACCCCACCTGAGCCTGCATGGAAGGGGCTCTTCTCCGCCAGCACCATGAGCTGACTCCCCACCTCTTGCATGAGAAGCAGCCAGCCACAGACCACAAGTGCTGGAACCTGGGGGAACCCAATGTCTGCATGCACGGGGTGAGGAATCCTCTGGGTTCAGCAGATAGCCTGGCTGATGCACCTGCCCTGTACCCCCCCTCCCAGGCTCTGGAGAGTCTCACCTCAAAGACAGGCACGTGAGGGGATTATGTTCCACATCAAGCAGTATGCTACCCCCCAAAACCACTGCTATAACCCTCAGCACTCCCCACCTCAAGCAGCTGGCTACCACCACCTGCATGAAGACCCCTGGTGTTGGCGTCAAGCAGCCACGTCTGTTGTGAACTATCACACTCCAATGTATGTGGTAGGCCCAAGATCCCGTGGGCTCATCCCCAATATGTAACCTTTCTGCGCAGGTCCAGGAAGCCTTCAAGGTCCATGGCCGCCCTCGGCTCCACCGAGCAGCCAGCAGGACTCTGCAGGAAGTCAAGAGCTCCCACTTGGTTTGTCTGAAAACTCCAGCCTGTGTGTGCCACCAGGGGGAAGGGACTGCAAAGCCACCAGGCCCAAGTGCCCAGCGTGAGACTTTGCTCATCTTCTCACCAGAGGCAGAATGGCTTTTGTCTGGGGATAAGGTTCCCAGATATGTGCTAAAGGGAAGATGAAGGGTCACACAGCACATCATACTGTGTCTTGTCCCCTGCCATGGTCAACGAGTTACCATGAAGTCATGGGGTCCCAGAACCTGCTCACTGATGACTTCCCATTCCATGGGGAACATGACAGTACCCAGTACCCATTATGCCCTAGAGCTGAGCAGACTGCAGTTTCCAACTACCCCCACCCAGCAGATCCTTCCCCATACCCCCCACTCAGGGTCTAGGTCCTTGGCAGCACTCCCACCCAAAGGCCCCCCCACCCCCGTGTCCCACCTGCCTCAGTCCCCTTAGCACTTCACAGTACTAGGAATTTGAGGTTTTAAAAATCAAGTTGTGCCCCTCAGCATTTGCAGGGCATGTTCCCTGTGAGAGGCCTGGTAAGGACACAGTATCTGCTTAGACTTGGCGTCACCAATCATGCAGGAAGGGCTTAGCACAGGGCTTACCCAGACACCTGCAGATCCCAGAGGGCAAGGATTAAGACGTGGAGGAGGGAGGCATTTCCAAAGCGACTTGAAAGGAGCAGTTGGCGGTCCCTCACCCACCTCACCCGGCCCCTCCCAGGGCAGGATTCCAGTGGATCCCACCCCACCACACTCCAGATTCTAGTGCCCTCTCAAGAAGGGGTCAGTGGAGCCGCCCTGCTGTGCAGAACTGACCACTCCCCACCAGCCCCCTCAGAGCCCCGGTCACATCCGGGCACCTCTTGCTGACTAGGGCGTCTGGCCAGGAAAGAGACTTCAAAGAGCAGCTGAGTCCTGCTAGGAGCCCCGCCTGGAAGAAGGTTCATTTTGGAAGTTGGGCAGGGGGGAAGTTCCATGAGGTCGGGCCACGTGATAAAATATCTTGAGGGTGGAGTTTACCTTGTTCTTTTTCTTGAACTAGGCTTGACTATGTTCATCTCATGTCATTCAGTGAGGTCGAAATACTTCAAGCCTATCACAGCTGGTATGAACCAGACCCCCACAGCTGACCCACCCAGAAGTCTCAGGTCGGCAAGGCTGAAGGCACAAGGGTGAGGTCTCTGCGCTCCTGTGTTCTGCTCAGAGCCGCTTCCAGAAGCTAGCCAGCCTTGCATCTAAGCATGTTTCTCCAGGTAACCCCATCCCTCAGAGGTCACTATGTCCACATGACGAGGTTCAGCATCTTGATGCCTCCCTAGGTGTCACTGTGCAGCCACTGTGCTCCTGCACCATCTGTCACCCTCCACTTTAGTCCCGAGTGTGGCCCTAGCCAGAGCAGGCCGCAGGAAGGCAGGCTCCTCCCTGATCCATGAGCTCTGGGAATGGGTCCCAGCTTCTGTCTCCTCTTAAGGCTCTTCAGGACCCCAGGAAGGCAGCTCTCAAGCTCAAACTCTGAGGTCCGCTCAGACTGAGGCATTAAAGCAGACACGTCTGTACCCTGAGTCCCTTTTCTTTGGCAAGCCCAGCCAGGTCCTCGTACCTGAGGACTCCACTTAGTCACATTTGATACTCCAGCTGTTGTGACATCCCACATAGCCATGCAGGATCGAGCCCTTCGTAGCCATAAGAGAGGGTAACATCCAGCCAACACAGGCACACGGGTCTCTGCTTATGCGGCCCACACCTGCTGAGAGTGAGCCAGGAACAGCAGCTTTGTAGCCATACAAGGAGGCTTCATTCCAACATTGGCTGAAAGTAGATCATCTAAACGATGCCTGTGGTGGGCAAGTAGAAGCCCATGCCATCCTGGCATCTAAGCCGAGTTCTCCCCATCAAGATCAAGGAAAAGGGTGAAGGCACCAACTCTCCAACCCCAACCCAGCCGTGGAACACTCCCGTCAGGGAACTCCATGACGAAGTGCACCTTTAAAGGCAGCCACAGACCCAACACCCAGTCAGAAGCTAGGGCAACACAACTGTTACCTCACCACCCAGAGAAACCCCCATTTCCTGCTGATAACAATGGGGTTGAAGGAGAAAGGTCAACACAGCTCCCTTCCAAGAATGCAAGGTCAACACTTCTCCCATGGGGGGAGAAGTGGGTACTTCTCGTCCCTTCACCCCAGCACTCCTAAGTCTGCCCGTGACAACGAACAGCTTTTCCTAGAGTTTGATATGAACCACCCATGACCCTGGCACCAGACTTCCATCATCAAGAAACACCCAGTCCTACTGGTCAGCAGGAATTCTCAAAGCCAGTATGTCATGCCAAGAAATACCGGCACTGGGAGGATGCCAGATAGAGCAGGGCTTTCTGAAAGTGAACAGTGATTACCTAATTTGGCAAAGCATCGATCTCTGAACTCCCAAAGCAGAAAAATCTATGGTTCCATATGAAATGGGAAAATTTAGTAGCAAGACTTCCTGAAGGGTTCAAGTTCAGGAATTTCAAAGTAATCTTGATTTCTGTTTCTAACGGTAGTAATTTGATCATCTTTTCCATTTGGGATCAAGAGTATTATAGAAGTGAATGATGAGACAGTCTCATGATACCCAGGACTGGTCTGACTTCATTCGACTAGTTTTCATCTCCAGGTACCACGGTGGTTAAGGTGACCAAACCTACCTACCACATGGATACTCACTTAACCAGAGTGACCCATCTGAAAAGCATCAGGATGTGCCCCTAGAGTTCCCAGAAGGCCCTGGCCCCAATGACTTGAGCATGGGTATTCCAACAGCAGAGCCACCCCTCAGCCTCTCGACAGACCACAGAGGGTTGGTTTTTCCAGCAGATGCATTTGCTACAGCAGCCTCCGTCCCCGCTTTTGTCTGCCTAGTCCAGCCAGCACAGCTGCCAGCTGGATATCTCTACAGGAAGAAGCACTCCTGTGCTTTTTGCCTGTCTCCCCCCCTGGGGTGTGAGGCCAGGCCCTCTAGCAATGGTCTGAGTTTTCCCTGACAAACCTTGAAAGTTTTCCCCAGGAAGAGCTGTAACACCTTGACCTCATCTTGAAGGTTCTGAATGACCAGGGCAGCCCCTTCCCAGCCCTCTGTGGGTACTCCCCCCTCTGATAATCCCTGGTACCAAGTGGCTCACTGGGCTTGCACTGTCAAGTTCCGTCTTTGATTGGAAGGTCACAAGCAGGCTGATGCACAGGAGTGATAGCAGGAAGCAATCCCACATAAACAGCTTTCTTTGCAGAAAAGCTGCACACAAGGCAAAAAACACATTCCAGGGAGACGAACAAGGTTCATCTCCGGAAGTGGAGAAAGATGTTAAGGACTCCAGGTGGCTTTTATCAGCCTGGTCAGGGGAGGGCTTATGTGAGGCATGGGATGTTCCTAAGTGATTGATATACATGACTGACGGGTGTTCTTGTGTTTCCCTGTCACCCCTTCCCGAACGGTCCCTGGTTTCTCTGCCCCGAGGAACCACTCCCTCCCTGGCCTGTGTCTGCCATCTGCAGATTTGGTCCCTGCCTAATATCCCCCCCCCCAAGGTATGCAGAGCCTGCAAACCTTTGGGGTTTGGGGCTGAAGGTCCATTTTCTATAGCTGCTTCGAGCTGAACAGGGATGGTTTCTCCACACTCCATGACCTCTTTAGGAGCTACAGGTGAAGTCACTTTGCAGCCTTATCCAGCAGCTCCAGATGGTATTATCTTATTCGGTAGTGGGTGGACTCCGAGTTAGCATAACCTTCACATGGATCTATTGAAGCCTTAAAGACAAACTAAAGGTTAGAATACACAGACCAAATGGACAATGGCCACTAAAGGTCCCAGGAATGATAACCAGGTCATAGTTGCTAATAGTAAAAGTGAAAAATGAAGTCATGACGATATGAGAATTGTGGGTGCTTGAAAATAGGCATGGAATTATTCCCACATGGCACGATGTGTTTAATATGCAGAAGATTCCAGCAAAGGCTGAATATTCTCAGCATCCTTCCTTGCTGGTGTCTAGGTTCTAAGCACCCACTGGTTTATAGCTCTCGTGATGTGTACCCCCAGCTCTTGGGTCTCTTCAGTTTGACTCCTGTGGGGGAAAGAGCATCTCAGGCATATAAAGGCCTGAACATGGAGAATTTCTGACCACCGTCCCTCCCTTCCACAAGAGGGACCTAATATGTAGGCTAGGATTCAGGTTAGGACTCCCATTCTCAGGCTAGGATTCTCCACCCAGCAGTTGGTATTGGGACCAAGCTGTGTTGCAGAAAAATGCTAGTTTTGCAGGGACCGTCAAGTCCAAGGGATTTTTGTTAAGTAGATGTACCAGGGGAGAATTGGTGGGGACAGATTTCCTGTCCCAGTCTGTGGGAACAGACCAATAGGTTACCCATCGGACCAGGCCATCTGCATATCCTGCAAGTTTGGCTCTGTTTGCTTCCATACCTTGAAACCCTTCTGCATTTAGGCAGGGCTTGCTTGGACTATGCCCTAGAGCTCCCTGTCTGAACCAGGTGTCCCCAGTCCCAGCACATTGGCCACCACCCACATTCAGGCATTTCTTTCCTAGGTGGCACTTCACCTTGGGGACACTTCATGACCCATGATCAAAGCCCTCCAACTGGCTACGGAGACCCAGTGAAAATGTCCCATGACCACATAGCAGACGGCAGGGGTCAGTCTGCCCTCAGTTCTGTCTCAAACACCATGGGATATCACAGGACAGTCCTAGAAGAGTTTGAGATAGAACACGTGTTAGTACAGGGGCTCACTATATACGGTTAGTTTTCCAGCCAGGGTATCCCCCTCAAGCATTCCTCAGGGTATGTCTCTCCCGGGGGTTGGGGGGGGGATATTAGGCAGGGATCAAATCTGCAGGTGGCAGTTACAGGCCAGGAGGGCCATTCCTAGAGACAGAAGCTGGGTACCTATTAGAAGGGACTGCAGGGAAACGCAGCACACTTGACAACCATGTATGTATCAATCACCTAGTAATATCCCACACGTCCCATAAGGCGTTCCTCAGACCAGGCCAAAAGCAGGAAGCCACCTGGAAAGTCCTTAACATTTCTCCACTTGTGGAGACTGACCCGTTCCTCTCTGGAACGTGTTTTTCACTTTGTATAGCTTCCTTTTCTACAGAGAGCTCTAATTGTTTACAGTCTGCAGTCACAAGCATGCCTGTAATTGTTCCAAGCAAGCAGTGGAAGAAACAGGACAACAGTCTATCAAAAGGTTGGACCTGACACACACTACATGCCTGGCACCTGCTAAACTGTTCCACTTGCGTTCTACGTTCCTCCCCTGCTGGTAAGTCTTGCCTTTTCCATCTTTAATTCATTCGATGCATGATGGAGCCAACAGGCTATGTTAACCAACGGGTCCTTCCAGGTCATGAGAGAGAAGAGCCCTCTGAGTTGACCCCCAAGACTCCCTTCGACTGGTTATGGACTGCGATCCTTTCATCTCTCCCCCTCCCAATAATCCTCATTCACATGGCAGAATCCTGGCCAGCAGGAAAGCAGTCTAACGTTAGGCCCTAGGATTTGCTACACAGAACAGGACGGGTATATGAGCATGGACTTGAGCACCTGACACTCCTGGATCCCAGCCTACCTTAGCCTTTTAACTGAGACATCTCGACCACTCAGCAGTACCTAGAACATATGGAAAGCTTAGATACCCTGTTGATTTGTCTCACCTGGAGAGCCTTCAGTTTTGTCAAAGCACCTTTATCTGCCAAGTTTCAAGCGAGTTCTGCCACTCGTCTGTAAGTTATTGAGACTCACATGTCAAGCAAAGTGAGAAAGCTATAGATATCCTGTCTCACTACATCGTATGTCCAAGACTTATCCACGTGTTATACCCAGCACACATCTGAAGAATCAAGCTTCCTGCCTACAGGACCAGATTAAAGGTTGGCTACATTGCTCAGTTCTGTAGTGATTAGCTCAAAACAGATAAGTAACAAAAACTAAGATTCTGAAAGCTGTGAGCACACTAGTGACTTCAAGCAGCACCTGTTTCATGTAAGTCCCTTAACTTGCTGTGTTAGTAATATTGGTCATGTTGCAGTGATCGACTTGCCACGGGGATGAAGGATATACCCCCCTAATCCTGGAGCTAATTTACCAACACTAAACCTTATATACTCCCCCAGCCCTGAGAAGTTCAGCCAATTCCCTTTAACACAAAAGCTTTACTAGGTTCATTAACAAGCCCAGCCAAGCAGAGAAAATTGGCTGGTTTGCTACTTAGTCTCAAAGTTCCCAGAAAGCTTATATCAAGAGTAATTCCTCAACTTAACAAGGGCTGCACTGGAGTTTTCCATTAGGAAACCAGCTGTGCATTCTAGATCCAGATGCTTGCACTAAGTGGGGACAATGCAGACAAGACACTGGCCATGGTTCCAAGGACAAGTGTCCGGGCCCACCACAGGACAGCCCAAGTGGGATTGGCTCATCTGGCTGCCAGACTCAGGCTCATGTTTGTGAGGACTACAGATCCCAGGCCAGCTCACCCAAGGATGCCATCACCCCAACATCTGAGACTGACATTGACGCCATTGCCCGGCACATCCATGGTACTTGTCACTCCCCTTTGTAGACCCAAGAACTTGAAGTGCAACAGGTTTGAGTGAAGCTTGGCTACACGACTCCCTCTATCCATTGTGCAAGTAACAGTCCAACTTAACCCTTGTAAGGTGAGGAGTATTACTATGTCTGAGGAGTATTACTATGTCTAACTATGTTTTTGAAAAATTAAGCACTATCAAAAAAACCTACCCAGCGGTTTCACTCTGGCGGGGCTCCTGGGTGCAGGAGGCTCCTGCTGCCAATTCAGGGGAAGCAGTTCTTACCGGAGTGTTCAAAGGAGGCAGCCAGATCCCTTGATGTCTCAGCTTTTAAGTGACTAGCATCACCCATTATCTAGTTGTACAGGCCACAAGTTTGACCTCCCTGGGCTCCTTTCCTCCCCCAAACTACAATGCATCTGTCCCCTACCTGTGTGTCTCAGTCATGCTACCGTCCCTCCACAGGCCACCTCCTCATGCCAGCCCATCCCCGAGTCCCAGCTGGTCCACCACACCCTTCCCACAAAGTGGTCAGAGTAGTGGCCCAACAATCTGAACTCCGTGTTCAATGTCCTCTCACTTCCTGCCATGAAGGCAGCATCTGAATTTAAGATGGCTTTGGGAACCCCCAAACTGCCACGGTTCTCTTGCCGATT
This sequence comes from Microcebus murinus, assembly GCF_040939455.1. Classification (NCBI taxonomy): domain Eukaryota; kingdom Metazoa; phylum Chordata; class Mammalia; order Primates; family Cheirogaleidae; genus Microcebus; species Microcebus murinus. The sequence goes on from NC_134106.1 coordinate 87,569,622, forward strand.
CCCATTTCCAGCCCTACTCCTATTCCACACACACTTTCCTTTGGGCAGACTGTTCCTGAGCACATGGTTTACTCACTTTCCTCATTCACATCTCAACTTTGAAGTCCTCTAAGAAATCCTGACCTTCTCAGCCCTGGCAGCCTCCAGTTACCTGGCACACTCGGCCCAGGCACAGCACTCAGGTTCTTACAGGCAGCATGCTTACAGGACACCCAGGTCTTCCCCGAGAGTAGGTGTGTTCTTAAAGTGCACTAAGACTTCGGGAGGTATGGGGGGGGGGATAAACCGTACCTGGTACCAAACGCCAGGATTACGCTGTCCAATCTTTCAGTGTACACATTAACATGTGGTATATGCACAGCTTGTGTTTGAGCACCATCCCACAGGTTGGAGCTCATGTAGTTTGAGGTATCCTGGTGTGTTAGCTTGATCCCTCTATAGTCAAGGGAGGAACTCGATGCATTTAGCTGGAGGCACCTTTTGAAGCTAGATCATGGAGTGGAGTGACTGGGAGAATACTTGGGGGAAGGCTGAAATAAGGTTTATGCAACGTTTTGGAAGACTGCAATAAGCACTCAGTGGCTGACAGTGTCAATTCTACCTACTATTGAGCATTAGTTCAAGTTTTAGATTTTTAAGAGGAACACTGCCATGACCATTGATTTCACTACTCTTTGTCCCATATGACTTGAAGTAATGGTCTGCTGGCTCTAAGAACTAGAATACCACTTCCCTATGCCACTAGAAGAAGCTCAATGGGATTCTGAGTCACACAATATCCACAGTGTGCCAAGCAGACTATGTGTGGCTGGCCTAACACCACACTGCCTTGGTCATCTCTAATCTGCAGGGACAAGCCTGCCTGAGGGTCTATCGTTCCCTGTCCCACACATCTATAAGCCTCCACCATGGGCAAACTGCAGCATCTCCCAACAGTACACAACCATGGTACCAACTCCAAGTAGCAGCAGCTGAGCCAAACGTAACTCGAGGATGGACATACATAATAAACACCTCATTTAAAAATCCCTGCCAGTTGCCCGATGTTCCCAAGTGTACATAGTGATGCTACTTGACTTCAGCATTCAGGTCTCAGCTTATTCGTCCTCCACCTCCCCTTTGGAATCTCCCTTTGATCTATTGATGAGAAAACCTCATAACACATGACTTGTCTGAGTATAAAGGCCTATTCCAATCCCAACAATGCCATGGGTAGAAACTGAAGCCCACGGGTGGGGGATGGGGTGCGGTCAGCATCTGCACTGAGACAGCATCAGTCCCTGGTCAGCTTGCGGCTCCCACCTAGCTCAGGGTACCTCTGCTTCCAAGTGCAGCCATATGGCCACACCAAGCAAGCTAAGTGAATTGGTCCACAGCACTCAAGGGGCAGGGGCAGACACCGAGTAACTCTTGAACAGGAAGTGCTCTGGTGGCATATTTTAAATGCAGACATTTGAAGCCACTGCATTTGAACATTTTAGGACAGAAGCCAGGACCTGGGCTGGAGCATAAGTGCTTGTCACTTCAGTGACCCTTTGGCCAGGCAAGTGTAGCAGAGGCACCTGATCTCAGACTGTACACTGGTTTGCAGTTTTCCCAAGGGCAGTTGCCTCAGAATGGATGACGATGCTTTTGTGGGGTAAAGGTGCCACTGTCACCAGCAAGGTGGACAAAGAAAACTCAACTGCCTTTACTTCCTTCAAGGGGCCCCAGAGGCTGGGGATTGGGCCTGTGGTCGAGGGGAGGGAAGATGTCTTAGGCAAGCCCTGCCTCAGATGCTGATGGGGCGGAATTTCTTCTCCCAGATCGTGTTGAAGTACTAAGTCTCAGTGTGACCTCATTTGGAAATAGGGTTGTTGCAGATGCCATTAAGATGAGATGAAACTAGAAAGGTAAGTCTTGATCTAGTTAAGACTCGTGTCCTTGTTAAAGAGGGGAAATGAAGACAAGCCCATGGAGAGACCACATGAAGATGCAGGCAGATCAGAGTGGAGATCTTACAAAGCTGGGATGCACCAAGGATTGCCAATAAGCCCACAGAAGCCAGGAGAGGGGCCTGGAACATTCTCCGCCAGCCCTCAGAAGGTGCCGACCCTGCTCACCTCTTGGTCGAGGTTTCCTGAGCTCTAGAATCAAAGTTTAAGCCACTGGGTTTGTGGTCCTTTCTGGCAAGCAGTTCTAGCTGAGTAATACACTTCTTCCCAGGCACACAGACCTGGACAACTCCAGATCCCTGCTGGTGGGTTGGGTGATGTCCACCTGGAAACATGACCACTTGGAGGAAGCAGATCAGAACATTTGCTCTCAGCAGGGAGAGCCCAGAGTCCAAAGGGGGAAAGGGCTGAACTACACACATGCAGTTCCCCACCAGGCCCATCTAGCGGTAGGTCGGGAAGCATGAGAATGGGCGTCAGCTCGTCAGCGACCTCTCCATGGCAACAAGGGTCAAGAGCTGCTGCCAAAAATATCTGCATTGCTTTCTATGTTTTAGAAAGGAGCTGGGCCTTTGTCAATGTGTTCAAAGAAAAGCAGACTAAAAAGGCTATTGGTAAAAGGTTTTGGAAGCAGCCGCCACAGGCTAATAACTAAGGGGTCAGGGCAACAATGGGAAGTGTTAGCAGAAGCCAGCTAAACTTCTGAATGCAGCAGTACCCCCTGGGAAGGAGGCTGGATCTGGTCCCGCAGAACGTTCTTGAACACTCACATGGTGTGTGGATGGGCAGAGACAGGCTGTGGGGTCTACACAAGCGGACTTACTGCAGAAAGCAGAGCCACCCATGCTTGAAAACTCCGTATCAGCAACAGGCACTGGCACGATCCCAAGACCAGACATCCCGCATGACACCAACTGACCACACTAGCCAAGCCCCTGTGCCACAGGTCAGACACCAGCACTCAGAGCCAAGCAGCTTACAGCCAACCACACCACTAGAGAGGCCAGCCAAGGCCTGGTCACTCTCTAGCCTAAGAGAAGAGTAAAAAGGGGCAGAGACTCAGCAGGAGTCTGGGTATTTGCCCAAAGGGATGGAGCTTTTCAATTGGAGGGTAACTGACACCATTCATAAATTTGCCTGACAGCGCCACTGGATTCCACCACATTTACTGGAATAAGGTTGGCTATTTAGGGAACACAACTCAGACTTTCAGTCCACTCTTTTCAACCATCTCAAGAGGAACAGCCTAGGCTTTGAAGACGACAGATTTGAGCACGAGTCCTGGTTACATCACTTGGGTTAAGACTTGTCTAAGTTCAAAAGTCCCCTCCCCCGGTGGAAGATGAGAGCCAAGAGCACACAAGCCAGGGCCTGCCTCACAGGAAGTGCTCACATGAGGCAAAAGCAAGCCATTGTTCCAGAAAGGGGTTCTGGGAAGCAGACAGGAGGGACAGACGAGAGAGGGGAGAGGCCAGGACCATCACACCTGTGCCTCACCCTACCACACTTCCTATCAGGGAAAGGCAAGAGAAGCAACTACATTCTCACATGAGTTTTGTGCAAGAAGGAGCAGGTAATAGTGTAACTCCTTTGACACAAATCTCAAGCAGTGTGGGGCACAGGCTTAGGGCCTGGTATCGCCCAAATAAGGCTTGACTTCAGCCAGTTAACACTCAACTTGGTCCTTAGAGAAGTCATGTTTAAGGTACCCGCAAGATGGTTTTAAGAGGGTAACTTGAGTTAGTGTATATTCCCTGAACTATGTGACTAGTTTAAAACCTTACTAATTATAGTGAGTTCTTGGAAGCACATCTTAGGTGTCAAGTAGGAAAGTAAGCTATGTCCAAGGTTCCATAACTTGCAGGGATTTGTAAGCTACCTACTGCTGGTTACAGGTGTTCACCTCATGCATAACCCACTTCCTGATGGGCTGCTGCTCAGTTGATAGAAGCATTTACAGACAGGCCCCAAGAAGGGATACAGTGAACAAGCTCACCCAGGGTTGAATAAAGAATTCACTTCTGGCCTAAGAATTTACAACCCAACAGTGAACACTTTTGAGTAACTGTGTAGGCAGGTCAGGGTCTGTGTTACACCAGTCATCTGATAGAGACATGAAGGACTAAAGCATAGAGAGATTTGGGGGTGATGCCTCAGCTCTTCCCTTCTGAAAGGGCAGCCCTAGGGCCCACCTTAGACTTCCAGGATCAAAGGTGGGTACCTGCAGCTTCCCTAGGTTTCACCACCACCCCATCATAGTTGATTACAGAGGGACTCAATCCAGCTGGGACTATTTGAGAATTAAGATTTGAAAAGCCCACTGGGTACCCAAAACATTGCAGGCAGACTCAGGGGCAGTGGGCAACCAATTCCTACCACAGGTCAGGCCTCTAAGCATGCCCACTGGCAACCACTTGCAGAATCAACACTTGGCATAGGGCCCCCCCCCTTCCTGGGGGCTCAGGGCAGTTGAAAGAACAGGGAAGAGGAAGTCCCTTTCCTCAGTATGACATGAGGTTCGAAGTGCGGAAGTAGGTTGATAGGACTTAGAAGCTTAGGATTGTCCCCATTGCTCCATTTTTGCTCCCTGAAGTTTCCAAGAGCACAAACCTTGCACATCTCTCATTCCCAGTTTATGGAGCCAGAAACAGGGTTTAGAGGCAAAGCGTGCACAAAGGACAAGGATGACTCTCATGAAACCATGCCCCAGGGCTTGCTTCTGCTACATAACTAAGCACTCAGAACTGACCCTAAACTCATTTCCTCGAAGGAGTGTTAAGACCAACACCTGATGCCAATTAAGTGCTACCTTGAGTTACCCAACTCGAGCAATTAGAGCTGGTTTACTTAAAACTAGCCCCAGTTGGATCCAGTTGGCATTTTCCTCGATGAGTACTTGTTCGAAACGTTACTTTAAGCAGTATGTTTAAGAACATGCTAGTTTACACTTTGGAATTAGGTGCAAAGTAATGACACTCATATTGCTCATTTCCTCAAGAATGTAAAAATCAGCTTTAGATTTTCCAGAACTTCACATGGGGCTCACTGGACAACTGTGGTCCCTGCTCTGTTTGGGGGAGACAGACTAACAGATTGATTTCAGTCTTGGTAATGAATGTAACAGTATGAAAGTATAGCTTAAGAGGCATCTGTGGGAAGACCCAGAAATAGGTGCAGCAGCCCCAAGGCAGGTGCATGGCAGGACAACCTAGTGGACTACCTGTTTGAGGCAGGCAGGGGCTAGGCACTCCAGGACCTAGTATACACAGGAGGGTGCTCGTCTTTGAAGAGATAGGGGGCCAAAGGCTGACCAGGTTTAAGTCATTCTGATTGTAATGAGTGGCTCCAAGTAGATGTAGTGGATAACTGGTCAGGAAGTGGCTAAGGTAGCCCAGGTGAGGTGAAGCCATGTTAGTGAACTAGAACAAATAAGAGATGCAGACATTCAAAGTGACGATTTGGTGAAGGCTTGCGTAGGGGTGAGTGAAGTTTCTGGTTAGTGAAGCTGGACACACTACTGGGAAGCCCACCCCAAAAAACAGGGGAAGGCGAGTTCTGTTTCATTACGGCTGCAAGTTGGGCTTCACTGGGTGCCTATGAGACATTCCCAGGGAGAAGCCAGGGAGATTACAGCCATGAGGGCAAAGAAAAGTGGGGGGCCAAGACACCAGGGACACCACCATTACTGGGTGTATTATCCAAGGCAGGGGTGGGGACTAGGAATGAGCGTCACTAAGCCCCAACAACTAAGACAGATTTATACCCTAGGAAGGACCCAGGAGTAGACACCCTGGTTGCAGTCCCTCTCCTTCCAAACCCTGTAAATTGCCAGGTCTACCCTGTCTTCAGATACTTAATTTTCACAGCAAAGAACTCCACCCTACTCTAGGACTTCAAGCTCCAACATGTAATTTCCTCTGAAGCTAAAGAGAAGCCATAGAGCCCAGCAGCCAGGGGGTTGGAAATGTGTCACCCAGATTTGCTTTCGTTTCCTTTATCAGTGTTAGTTCCAACAAGGCTAGAACTGTCAGTTCCAACAGTTCATGCACCCGAGTTGAGGTAACTAGCTTGTAAGCGCTTGAAGCTGGCACCTCAGCTTCCCTCAATAGTCCTATTATGTAAATGCACTAGGGTGGATGCAGCTGTAGCACTTGCTTTAACGGTCTCATTCAAGAGGTCTGATAATTAAAATCCTGGTTTCTCGGAGCAAGTACAGCCCTGCCTGTGGGCCATTTCTTTGCTTCAGGAATCTTAGCATTTTACACAAACACTTGACATCTTAGGGCCCCTTCAGTTCAAACTACCTTTCACGTCCATTTCTTGATCAGAAATTGTAGGTGAGGAGCATTGTCCAGGTGCCAGGGATACTCTAGGTAGCCAGTAACATCAGGCGGAAGGAGGAACAGGAGTGTTTGCATAGAAGCAGAAGGCTGTATTTTAGGAGGGGATAAAGGCAGGTGAAACTCATTGAGAAAGTGATATTTGAGCAAGGTAGTACTTTTAAAAGACTAAATTAGATAGGTTTCTGGGGAGATTTTCAAGTAGGCAACAGATTGTGAGGTCAGGTACAAAAAACAGCAATACGGATGAGAAAGGGCAGTGAAGAGCCTGAAGCAACCCTGACACCGCCACACACGGCCTAGGAGGCCACTTAACGGACCTTGGTTTTTTTACTTCACAATCTTTCTGCCTCAGCCTCCCGAGTAGCTAGGACTACAGGCATGCACCACCATGCCTGGCCAAATAACATAGAAAAAATTAGCCAATTAATTTCTTTCTATTTATAGCAGAGAAAGGGTCTTGCTCTTGGCTCAGGCTGGTTTCAAACTCCTGGCCTCAAGCAATCCACTGGGCCTCGGCCTCCCAGAGTGCTAGGATTACAGGCATGAGCCACCCTGACCAGCCAGTTGTGGGATGTTCTTACGATAGGGAAAAGCCCCCACAACTGGGAGCCCTGAGGCAAAATCCACAATCCACTGATTGGATACCTGTGAAGTTTATGGCTGATCCTAATGATAGGGAAAAGCCCTCTCCTGGGGGCCCTGAGGCAAAATCCACTGCAGATTGGATTCATGAGAAGCTTATTGGCTGATCCTACTAATCCCACCATTAATTGGATAATCTTGCATGCTCATAGGTGATTGGCTACGTGTGATCCAAGAACCGTATATAAGACTGGAGAGAAGGCAGCCTCCTCTGGAAGCTGAGCAGTTGGGACGACCGGGAACCTGCTAAGGTGAACCCTTTAAGGTGAAGCTGATCAGTGAGCTGAATGAGTGAGAGGTCCAGCTTGGGGTGCCAGATAAGGTGTCCTAGCACTCTGAGTACAAGGACAGCGCCTGGATCTTCCTGGGAGGGCTTCCTTATGAATTGACTAAAGGCGACATCATCTCACAGTATGGGGCGGAAGATGTCGCTCACCAGCTTTTTACCTGCACCTACTCAGCTATCTCAGGACCAGCTTGAGGCTGAAGAGAAGGCAAGATCTCAGAGGTCACGCCAGACCTCACTGGTATCCTCCCGAAGAGAACCTCCCCCATACGGCTATCGGAAAGGCTGGATACCTCGGTCATTAGAGGATTTGGGAGATGGAGGTGCTTTTCCAGAGATCCATGTGGCCCAGTATCCACTGGACATGGGACGAAAGAAAAAAGTGTCGAATGCACTGGCCATTCAGGTGGATCCTGAAGGAAAAATTAAGTATGATGCAATTGCTCGACAAGGACAGTCAAAAGACAAGATCATTTATAGCAAATACACTGACCTGGTTCCAAAGGAGGTTATGAATGCAGATGATGCAGACCTGCAAAGACCCGACGAAGAAGTTATTAAAGAGATAACAGAAAAAACAAGGGTAACCTTAGAAAAATCCGTATCGCAGAAGGTTGCCGCAGCCATGCCAGTTCGAGCAGCTGACAAACTGGCTCCTGCTCAGTATATCCGATACACACCATCGCAGCAAGGAGTGGCTTTCAACTCTGGAGCTAAACAAAGGGTTATTCGCATGGTAGAAATGCAGAAAGATCCAATGGAGCCTCCAAGGTTCAAGATCAATAAGAAAATCCCCCGGGGACCACCTTCTCCTCCTGCACCTGTCATGCATTCTCCTAGCCGAAAGATGACTGTAAAGGAACAACAAGAGTGGAAGATTCCTCCTTGTATTTCTAACTGGAAAAATGCAAAGGGTTATACAATTCCATTAGATAAACGTCTGGCTGCTGATGGAAGAGGGCTACAGACAGTGCACATAAATGAAAATTTTGCCAAACTGGCTGAAGCTCTCTACATTGCTGATCGGAAGGCCCGTGAAGCTGTGGAAATGCGTGCCCAAGTAGAGAGAAAAAGGGCTCAGAAAGAAAAGGAGAAACATGAAGAGAAACTTAGAGAAATGGCCCAGAAAGCCAGGGAGAGGAGAGCTGGGATCAAAACCCATGTGGAAAAAGAGGATGGGGAGGCACGTGAGAGGGACGAAATCCGGCATGATAGGCGAAAAGGAAGACAGCATGACCGGAATCTTTCTAGGGCCGCTCCTGATAAGAGGTCGAAACTTCAGAGAAATGAAAATCGGGATATCAGTGAAGTCATTGCTCTTGGTGTGCCCAATCCTCGGACTTCCAATGACGTTCAGTATGACCAAAGGCTCTTCAACCAATCCAAGGGTATGGACAGTGGATTTGCAGGTGGAGAAGATGAAATTTACAATGTTTATGATCAAGCCTGGAGAGGTGGTAAAGATATGGCCCAGAGTATTTATAGGCCCAGTAAAAATCTGGACAAGGACATGTATGGTGATGACCTAGAAGCCAGAATAAAGACCAACAGATTTGTTCCCGACAAGGAATTTTCCAGTTCAGACCGTAGGCAGAGAGGCAGAGAAGGACCAGTTCAGTTTGAGGAAGATCCTTTTGGCTTGGACAAGTTTTTGGAAGAAGCCAAACAGCATGGTGGCTCTAAAAGACCTTCAGATAGCAGCTGCCCCAAGGAACATGAGCATAAAGGCAAGAAGAGGAGGAAGGAGTAGACACCTGTCTCTTCAAAGTGAACGAACTATTATCCAAAACCCTAATGATGCAAGTCATATGGGGAATACTTTGTCAATGGTCAGGATAAAAACCAAATCTGGGTGACACATCCCAGCACTACTTTTTATTACAGGAGAAAGGGGGATAGAAAATTCTACTTTGAATTAGTTTTTTTAAAGAGTGGGTTGTGTTTGTCCTTCTCCCACCTTTTGGCATTTATAGAACATACTGCCCCACATGAAAAATTAAGACCACTTCCTTTTATGTGACACTACAAGTTTGGGGTTAATATTTTGTGTACAAACAACTGCTTATGAATAAAGTTACCCCAACCATGATGAGGATGATATTCACATATTGGAACTGTGCTACCAAATGACATTTTTCCCCCCATTGTGCCGTTTTAATTTGGACTGGGGAAGGTAAGCTCTTGCTTGGTGCAACTATTGTTTCAAATAAAACCCTATAGACAAAAAAAAAAATTAAAGGGCGAACTATCTGAGTGGATCATGTATCTAACTACCGGCATCCCAAGGACTCGGAGCTCTCTAGGCACATCACCCAGTTCTTCTAAGAGAAGGGCTGTCACGCCACGCCAGAGCAAGATGGCCGACGCGGCGGCCGCGGCCGGGGCTAGCGGCTCCGGAACGAGATCAGGAAGTAAACAGTCTCCTAACCCTGCTGATAACTACCATCTGGCCCGGAGGAGAACACTGCAAGTGGTTGTGAGCTCCTTGCTCACAGAGGCAGGGTTTGAGTGCGCCGAAAAAGCATCCCTGGAAACATTGACAGAGATGCTGCAGAGCTACATTTCAGAAATTGGGAGGAGTGCCGAGTCTCACTGTGAGCACACAGGCAGGACTCAGCCCACACTGTCGGATGTCGTGGTCACACTTGTTGAGATGGGTTTCAATGTGGACACTCTCCCAGCTTATGCAAAACGGTCTCAGAGGATGGTCATCGCTGCTCCTCCAGTGACCAATCAGCCAGTGACCCCCAAGGCCCTCACTGCAGGGCAGAACTGACCCCACCCGCCACACGTCCCCAGCCATTTTCCTGAGTTCCCCGATCCCCACACCTACATCAACACTCCGACTTTCCGAGAGCCTGTGTCGGACTCCCAGGGACTGCGGGAGAAGGCTGCATCCCAGTGGCATGATGTGGAGCGGGCACTCGCCCGTTTCATGGCCAAGACAGAAGAGACCCTGAGTCTTTTCAAAGATGACGTCAGCACATTTCCATTGATTGCTGCCAGACCTTTCAGCATCCCCTACCTGACAGCTCTTCTTCCGTCTGAGCTGGAGATGCAACAAATGGAAGACACGGATTCCTCGGAGCAGGAAGAGCAGACAGACACACAGAACCTCACTCTTCATATCAGTACGGACCATTCTGGAGCCGAGAAGGAGAACACTTCTGTCCTGCAGCAGAAGCCCGCCTTGTCGGGAAGCCGCAACGGGGAAGAGAGCATCATTGATAACCCCTATCTGCCACCTGTGAAGAAACCCAAGATCCGCAGGAAGAAGTCCCTCTCGTGAGCTGAGAAGGAAGCCTGGCTTGTCCACGGGCCCGGACACCACCCCCCTGGGGAGTTAAAGCCACTGCAGGGCAGAAGAGAGAGTGACCTCTTTGTGGCTGAGCCAAGGCTGGGGATGTGATTGGACGTGATTTTAATAGCAAACCTTATATTAAGATGACCTGTTTTCACTGGATGGTTGGTTTGAGGAAAAGATGATGGTAATAATGAGGCTGCTTAATCAGTGAGCATGTACCGTGGGCGTAGCAGCAGCCGGGGACTTCATTTATCATCATAGGACTTGATTGCTTTGAAACCCAGAAGACCAGGGAACGTGGCAGGAAAGAAGGGTTCTTTGCCGCCGTGCTTGCTGTAATACCAAGAACACTGCCTGCCTGCCCGGGGTGTGTTTCAGGATGTCGGGATCCCTTTTGTTGACTCACAATTTGTCACACTAATTTATCATGTCAGGACCTCATTCTTACTTCTCTCCTCGCTTGGGCTCCAAGTGCCCTGCTGAGCTGATGGAAGTGACTCTGCGCCCCCTCAACACGCTGGCCACAGGAGGCCACACGTCACAGCTTTGACCCAGGGCTGGCAGGAGTTGCGAGCTCATCACATTCTCATCAATGTGGAGGACAGTGACATGCCAGAGTGGTGCTGATCCTCTGGTCGGCGTTTGATGTGGGGCAGTGCTCTCTGTCCCCTCTGTGGTCAGTCATTTGTTGTCCCTCTGTGGAGCCTGTGCTTTGGGAACTTCCAAGTCCTGCCCCTCCCGGGAAAAGAGGGCTCTCTGACAAGAGCCTGGGCGTTGGCTGTGTTATGCTGTGACTGATAAAGGAGACAGATTTTTAAGCTGTAGGAGAAGGATTTGGTGCGGTGGGATTCTGAGGGCTGGGTTTGGCCTTGTCTTCTGAAAGCCGAAAAGGTTCGCTGGTTTGCCGCAAGGCCAGTGTGGACGGAAGGCCACGTTCCCACCTTGCGGTGGGAGTGGGCTGCGAGAAGCCCGCAGTCTAGGCTGAGGTGTTCTCCAGGAAGCAGATCTGAATCTGCTCAACCTCTGCGTCCTGGGGAAAGATGGCTTCATGATGGATGTACTCAACACACCAGAAAAGAAGTTTTGAAGGAAGATGCTGGGCAGGCTAATATCCTTTGATCTTGGAAGGAAGAAAGATGCCTGTAAACACCTGGAAGTTACCACTGGATAAACACGCTGTTCCCTGGGTTAGAACCCTAAGGTCCATATTTAATTATAGTCATCTCATAAGTGTCCATTCTCTTGGTGAATTTGAAAACTCGAGAAATTTGGGGGCTTGCCAGCAGGCTCTGTGTCCCCCTAGCATCACTGTTCTCTGGGACACTCTGTCCCTTTGCCCGGAACTAAAGAGGGGACAATAATGAAAAAACTGGATTCCCCACATTAGACTGAATCTGTGCCAACCCTTCGGAGTTTGTGATTCAGCCCTTGGCAGTTCTTGGCCTGGCGAGTTTAAATACAGTCCCAGGTTCGAGCCATGGCTGAACCCAGCCTGCCATTCTCATCGCTTCTGGGAGCGGTCATCCCAATGAATGTTTTCTGCAGGTCCTCACTCCTCGTCATTGCCCCACACCAGCACCTGCTGCAGGCCCTAGTGCTACTGGATTGGGAAAAGGGTTGCCTTTTCTGCTGCTGAACTTTCAGAGGTTGCACTGCTGCCAGTTCTGGATGGGAGCCACTGGGAAAGAGTTAGACAACTTGAAACATTGACCTGCCCATTGTTGTGTAAAAACTGCATAATTCTCAATGTATATTTATAAATTTCTATTTTTTATAGCTTTGGGGGAATTCTTGGAGGGAAAAAGTAGTAGAGGCAGATTAAAAGTGTGACTTTGAAAAGCTCATAATAAAAGTTCATAATAAAATCTTTGCAAATAAAAAAAAAAAGAGCAGGGCTGTGGGGCTCGTACCCCCTCTCCGAGTTTGTCTGAGGGCTCTGAAGATGACAAACTCATTAAAAAAGAAAAGGAGAAGACCGACCGGGTAGTAGAGGCTGAGCAGCCGTCCTCTTCATCACCCGGAAGCAAGGCAATAAAGGAGAAGGATGACCCTAAGCTGCACAGTGGCTTCTGAACTCTCTCGGAGTTCTTGCTGGAGTCCAAGGAGGGCTGGAAGCGCTACTCGGCCTCCCCTGAGGCCAGGACCTGGAGAGGGAGCCAGAGGAGAAACCCAAACGTGAGCACAAGTCCTCAAGCAGGAGGGAGGCAAGAGAAGAAAAGAACAGGGATAGGGACAGAGGGCGAAGCTCAGACACACATTCTGGCTGGAACAGGTGTTCTGAAGGGCGTAGTCATACAAGTAGGAGCCATGACAGGTCCCACAAGCATAAAATGGCCCGGCACTCCCCGGAGCGGGACTCCTCCAATCCCCGGGACCGCAGGCAGCACTGAAGCCTGTTCAGCTGCTCAGTAGATTTGTAAGTGAACTGTTTTTAAATGCAGTCAAATTCAGTTATGTTGTTCCTATTTTTGTGTATAAAACCTCGGGGGCTGAATTCTTTTAATCTCTTGAATGTTAGAGTCATTGAGAGGGCTATAGTTTCAACAGCCTCATAGCCACAATTCGTTGGCGGGGGAGGAGGGGTTGGGTATATGCAACCAGAACGAGTAAAATGTGCAATGTCGAGGGGATGGACACGCTTGAAGCTCTTACTCAAGGGGGGAGGGGCGCATGGGCAATATATGTAACCTTAACACTTGTACCCCCATAATATGCTAAAATAAAGTTGTTGTCCCTGAGAACATAAAAAAAAAGGAACTACTAGACACTTACAAAACATTCTTCTCCAAAAGTACTGACTACATTTTTCTCACCAACACATAGGACATTCTCCAAGAATGACCACATCACAGAGCACAAAGGAGGTTTCAACAAATGCAAAAAATTGAAATCGTATCCTATATCCTCTTAGACCACAGTGGAATAAAATTAGAAATTAATCATGAGAAACATACCTACACAAAGTCATGAAACTTAACCTGCTGTTAATTTCATTCATGACCCAATAATTGTTTAAGATCGACATCAAAAGATTCTTCAAACTGAATGACAAAGGTAACATGAGCTGTCAAAATCTATGGGATTAAGTAAAAACATTCCTCATGGGGAAATTCTTAGCCTTAAATGTCTGGCTAAAAAAGACAGATCAAATTAACAATGTAATGTCACATGTCAAGGAACTAGAAAAGGAAGAGCAAACCAAAGCAGCAGAAAAGAAATAACATCTCAGAGCAGAACTGAATGAAATGGAAAACAATACAAAGGATCATTGAAATAAAAAGTTGGTTCTTTGAAAAGATAAAATTGATAGGCTCTTGTTAGATTAACCAGGAATAGAAGAGAAAGGGCCCAAATCAGCTCAATGGAAAAGGAGATATTACAACTGATACCACAGAAATCCAAAATATTTTTTAATACCACAAAAATCTCCACACAGATTATCAAACATAGAGGAAATGGCCAAATTCCTGGAATCTCACAACCTCCCAAAGCTCAATCAGGAAGAAATAGAGCTGAACAGACCAGTAATGGGCAGCAAGATTGAAGTAGTAAAAAATCTCCCAACAAAGAAAGCCCAAGACCAGATGGATTCACAGCAGAATTCTAGACCTACAAAGAAGAGCTAGTACCTATACTACAGAAAGTATTCCATAACATTGAGAAAGAAGGAATCCTCCCCAACTCATTCTATAAGGCCAGTATCATCCTGATACCAAACCAGGAAATCACAACAAAAAACTAAAGACCAATATCCCTTATGAATATAGATGCAACAATCCTCAACAAAATATAAACAGAATTTAACAGCATCTCAAAAAAATAATTCACCATGCCCAACTGGGTTTCATCCCAGGGATGCAAGGATGTTTTAACATATGTAAATCAATGTGTTTCACCACATAAACAGGAAAAAGACCGCATCATCTCAATACATAAAAAGCATTTGACAAATCGAGCACCCTTTCGTGATAAAAATCCTCAAAAAACTAGGCACATAAAGTGATGGGGATAAGACCACCGGGACTTAGGGATCCTATTTCTGAGGCTGTGAGGGGAGAGGGGGTGAGGGAATGCTGCCTGAGCAGGAGCCCAGGGATAAAAGCAGAAGTTAACTGCCTGCCTACCTGAGGGACATTCCAGTGATCTGAGAGTACAGCAAAGCAGACTCTCACCTTAAAGCCTGAGAGGCCTCATCCCTAAAAAGCCACGGAGCCACCCACAGCTGTAAAGGAAGGTTGCAAAATTTTAGCCCAGGAGAAGGTACCCAGGCTCCAATTCTTAAACACCAGGTTGAGTTCCTTCCCTCCCCTTTCTCAGTAGAATGCCTCATTAATGGGGAGCTATTCTCCCAATAAGTAGTACTAATCTCTTTGTTCCTCAGTTGAATGGGCCACAGCTGCTGAGTTCAGAGATACTATCTGCACATACCTTAAAGTGTAGTTGTGCTTAGTAACCAGCTATGTGTTCCTGCTTCTATAGATAGAGTAATTAGCTAAGACATCTTGTGACTATTAGGGGAGACTTGAAACTTCCACACATTGTAACCCACGAGCTTCTCATGTGAAATCATTGTAATCTATAGCATGAAAAAGAATAAAAACGGGTCCTAAATTTCAGTCAGTACCACCTGGCTCATGGGAATGCTGGTGGTCCTCTGATCTTCCCCACACCCTTTCACCTTACTTTTTGTGCCTATGTCTTTGTCTCTCCCATCTCTTGCAGCACACACTGCCTGGGGACCTGGTTATATTGGGAGCATTGCGAACCCTTGATAAGAAGGAACATATCTCAAAATTATAAAGCCCATATAGGATGAACCCATAGCTGCCAACATACTGAATGGGGAAAAGTCGAAAGTGTTTCCCCCTAAGAACTGGAGCAAGATAAAAGTGCCCACTGTCATCACTTCTATTCAACATAGTGCTGGAAGTTTTAGCCAGAGCAATCAAGAAAAAGAAAGGGCATCCAAATCAGGGAAGAGGAGATCAAACCACCACCGTTTGCTGATGATATTTTATATCTAGAAAATCCCAAAGACTACACCAAGAGACTCCTGGAATTGACAAGTAAATTCAGCAAAGTCTCGGGTTACAAAATCAATGTACACAAATCAGTGTTTCTGTGTACCAATGACAGTCAAGCTGAGAGTCACATGAAAGGCTCAATACCATTTACAATAGCTACAAAGAATATACTTAGGAATATACTCAACTAAGGAGGTGAAAGATCTTTACAGAGGGGACTATGAAACACTGAGGAAAGAATGCATACAAATGGGAAAACACATGCTCATCGATTGACAGAATAAACATTTTAAGTGTCCACACTGCCCAAATTGATTTACAGATTCAACACAGTCCCCATCAAAATACTAACGCCATATTTCATACATCTCGAAAAGAATCATTCTATGCTTGGTCTGTAACTAATAACACAAATAGCCAAAGCAATTTTAAGCGAAAACCAAATCTGGTGGCATCAGATTACCAGACTTCAAACAATACAAGTCTATTGTAACTAAAACAGCATGATATTGGTGCAAAAATAGAGACATAGACCAATGGAACAGAACCAGATATAAAACCAGCTACCTGCAACCAAATGATATTTGACAAAGCAGACAACATACGCTGGAGAAAAGAAACCCTATTCAATAAATGGTGTTGGGGGAATTGCATAGCCACATGTAGGAGAATGAACTCTTACCTCTCACCATTTGCAAAAATTCAAGATGGATAAAAGACTTGAATGTAAGGCATAAAACCGTAAAAATTGTAGAAGGAAATGTAGCAGAAACTATTCTAGACATCTGCCTCAGCAAAGAATTTGACTCAATCTCCAAAGGTGATTACAACAACAAAGATAAATGGGACATAATGAAATTAAATGCTTCTACAGAGCAAACAGAATAATCAATAGAGCAAACAACTTACAGAATGGGAGAAAATATTTGTAAACTATACATCCAATAAAGGGCTAATATCCAGAATCTACAAAGAACTCAAATCATTCCATAACGTGTGTGATGCACACCACCAGGGGATTGGACACATGGGGGGGGAGGGAGGTGGGTCAGGGGCAGTATTTGTAACCCTAACAATATTTGTACCTCCATAATATGATGAAATAAAAAAATACTCAGCAAGAAAAGAAACAATTCCATTAGAAAGTGGGCAAAAGACATAGAAGTTTTTCAAAAGAAGATAGATAAATGGCTAATAATCATGAAAAAATGTTCATCACTAATTAGGGAAATGCAAATTAAAACCACAACGAGATCATTTTATCCTTATCAGAATCGCCATTATTAAATAGTCAAATAGATGCCGGCATGGATGCAGAGAGAAAGGAACACTTATATGCTCTTGGTAGGATTGCAAACTAGTACAACCTTATGGAAAACAGTATGGAGATTCCTTAAAGAATTAAAAGTAGAACTACCATATGATCCAGCAATCCCACTACTAGGTATCTACTCAAAAGAAAAGTCATTTTATCAAAAAGACACTTGCGCTCGATTGTTTATTGCACCACAATTCACAATTGCAAAGATGTGGAATCAACCCAAGTGCCCATTAATTTGTAAGTGAATTAACATCATGTAGTATATGTATACCATGGAGTACACTCAGCCATAAAAAGAAATGAATGTTCTTTGCAGCAATATAGATGGAACTAGAGACCATTATCCTAAGTGTATCAGAAATGGAAAAATAAATACCACATATGCTATCTAATAAGGTGGAACTAATTGATGGGTACACATGGGGACAAAAAGATATAAAGTACATTATAAATCAAGAGGAGGCTGGGCGCGGAGGCTCACACCTTTAATCCTAGCAGTTTGGGAGGCTGAGGCGGGCGGATCACTCAAGGTTAGGAGCTTGAAACCAGCCTGAGCAAGAGCAAGACCCCCTCTCTACCAAAAATAGAAGTTAATTGGACAGCTAAAAATATTATAGAAAAATTTAGCTGGACGTGGTGGTGCATGCCTGTAGTCCCAGCTACTCAGGAGGCTGAGGCAGAAGGATTGCTTGAGCCCAGAAGTTTGAGGTTGCTGTGAGCTACACTAACCATGGTACTCTAGCCTGGGCAATAAAGTAAGACTTTGTCTCAAAAAAAAAAGGGGGGGGGAGGGGTAAAAATCTATCAGGTATAATGAATACTATTCGGGTTGATGGGCACACTAATAGCTCTGACTCGAGCATTATAAAAGGTAGCCATGTAACAAACATTTGTACCCCCTTAATATTTTTAAATTTAAAATTTCCCCATTTTGCAATCTCTTCCATAATTGATTCAGTCAAAAACCATTAGGAATAACAGGGTGGATGTTTGTTTAGTCTCCAAGTATCTCTGTGCAAGATACTTGACAATATCAAAGGAAAGGATAAACAATAGCTTCAGTATGGAGAAAATTGGCCACCTTAAATTAGGTGACCAAAACTGATCCTGGATTTTCTTTTGTCATCTATGACAACTGAGTTAGATTGAAAATGATCTGTTAGATAATAGTCTTACATTAATATTAATTTTGATCATTGTGTTGAGTTTATTTAAGATAATCGTGGTTTGGGGTAGTACACGCTGAAGTATGTAGGGGTAAAGAGGTATTATGTCTGCTACTTTCAAGAGGTTCAGGAAAAAGAACAAAGCAGATGTGATAAAATGTGATAAATTGTTAAATCTTGTAAAAAGTTTATGCTCAGGATTTCATCATACTATTCTTGCAACTTTTCTGGGTACCTGACATCATTTCAAAATTAAAAGCTACAAGTTTGAGAAAAAAATTGAAACTGTATCAAGTATATCTTCCAACCCTAATGATATCAAGCTAGAAATGAGGAATAGTAGGAATTTTGGAAAGTGCACAAATACATGAAAATTAAACATGCTCCTGAATAACCAATGAGTCAATGATGAAATTAAAAGGGAAATTTAAAATATCTTGAGACAAATAAAAATGGAAACGCAACCTACCAAAACCTATGGGATGCAGCAAACTTATGGGAGACAATTCAGAGAGGGAAGATTATGAAATACATCAAAAAGCAAAAAGATCCCAAATAACCTAATATTTCATTTCAAGGAACTAGAAAAACAAGAACAAACTAAGTTCAAAGTTAGAATGAAAGAATAATGAACAGAGCAGAAAGAACAGAAAAAGATCAATGAAAATACGTTTTTTAAAGGTTAAAAATGACAAACCTTTGGCTAGACTAAAAACGACTTAAAATCAGAAGTGAAAGAGACATTACAACTTATACTACAGAAACACAAAAGATCTTAAGACTCCCACAAATAATTGTGCACCAAAAAACAAAACAAAATAAAAAACCTGGATAACCTGGGAGAAATGGATAAATTTCTAGACACACATGACAAACTAAGAGTGAATTATGAAGAAATGCAAAATCTGAACAGTCTGATAAAGAGTAAGGAAATCGAATTAGTTATAGTCTCCCATCAAAAGAAATCTCAAGACCAGGTGGCTTCACTGAGTTCTACTGAACATTTAAAGAATAATATTATTATCCTTCTCAAAATCATAAAAAAATCAAAATATCTCCAGACTCATCTTATGAGGCCAACGTTACCCTGTTATCCAATCCAGACTAGAGCACTGTAAGAAAAATCACAGGCCGGTAGAAACAAAGAACATAGATGCAAAAGTCCTCAGTGCAATACTAGCAAACTGAATTTAACAGCACATTAAAAGCAGCATTCACCCTACCCATGTGGGATTTATCGCATTTCTCACAGTTCTGGAAACTGGAAATCTCAGATCATCATGCTAGCATGGTTGGGTTCTGGTGAGGGTCCCATTCAGGGTTGTGGACTGCTGACTTGTCATAGCCTCACCTGGCAGAGAACAGAAGCAAGCTCTCTCGTCTCTTATAAGAGCACTAATTCCATTCATGAGAGCCCCATTCTCATGATTTCATCTCATTCTAATCACCTCGCAAAGCCCCTGCTTCCTAATACTATGATATCATGGGGTAGGGTTTCAATATATGAGTTTGGCCGGGGTCGAGGAGGGACAAATATTCACTCTAAAACAATATTATCTCCATATGAGAAATTTCAATATTACCCTTTGGGATTGAAAAAAGGATAAGATATAAGCTTGATGCTGAAGGTCCCTGACCGTCCTAGAGCTATTCTGGTTGTCAGTGCAGCCACATGGAGGAACAGGAACCTGGTAGGGAGACTACTGATGCCATTCTTTTAGGACTTGGCTCCTACTACATTTGAGGTTTTACTCAGGTCTCCACAGTGAAGTAGGTCAAACAACTTTTTTATTAAAAACCAGTTTCAAATGGGTTTTCCATTCCAGGCATCTGGAAGACCCTGAAAAAGAATGCACCCATATTGCCAGCAGCTTTTTTTTCCTCCCCCCGAAACGGAGTCTCGCTCTTTTGTCCTGAGTAGAGTGCCGTGGCGTCAGCCTAGCTCACAGCAACCTCAAACTTCTGGGCTCAAGTGATCCTCTTACCTCAACCTTCCAAGTAGCTGGGACTACAGGCATGTGCCACCATGCCCGGCTAATTTTTTCTATGTATTTTTAGTTGTCCAGCTAATTTCTATTTTTAGTAGAGATGGGGTCTCATTCTTGCTCAGTATGGTCTTGAAATCCTGAGCTCAAATGATCTGCCCACCTGAGCCTCCCAGAAGTGTGAGCCACAGCCCAGCCTTTCCAGCTGCTTTGTTGGAAATTTTTTCCATACAAAAGTAATGTACATTCATATGTATTATAAAGAGTTGTAACGTATACATGACAAGTATACATACTGTTAAAATTAATGAAAACAGACTCTCAAACTCTTTAAGCCAGCTTGTTTCATAAAGTGAAAGCGGTTAAATCAGCTTCTGGCAGAAATATTTAATAGTACTAGAATTGTGCAATAAGTTTTTGTAAAATAATCAGATATAAAGTGCCCTATGATATGGTTGGTGAAGAAGGAAGCATGTGACACTCTCTGCAAAGACTCATGTCTGAGTCCATTTTCCATTGTTTATAATAGAATTCCTTTTGTTTATAAATTACCCAGTTTCAGGCATGCATTTACTGCAGCACTGGAGGCTGGGAATTCTAAGGTTGAGGGGGTGCATCCGGTGAGGGCTGCCTTGCTGGTGGGGACTCTGTACAGTCCCAAACTCACTCAGGCCATCACATGGGGAGGGGGCTGAACATGCTTGCTCAGCTCTCTTCCTCTTGTGAAGCCACCAGTCCCATGGTAACCCACTAACCCATGAATGGATTCATCTGCTCTCATGACCCAATCTCCTCTCAAGGGTACCACCTCTGTTAGGGACCGACCTTCCACAGTCCCACCGGACAGAAAAGCAGAGACATCAAAGATGCAATCACACAAGAGGAGATTCATTTTCTGGCTAGCTAGGGTCCAAGCCCCAGAGCACCAACGCAGTGGCCACTCTCGCAGGCAAGGACCTCGACCGGAACAATGGTATGCCTCTTATTCCCATGGTGCACAAGCTGCACACAAGCTGATCACGCATGGATCATGCGTTGACCTTTAAAATGACTGGTTGCCCACTATTGTCCTTCTAATATGATTGGTTGCCCACTATTGTCCTTCTAATATGATTGGTTGCCCACTATTGCTTTTTGAAATAATTGGCGGGTTGGTTGCCCTCTATTGCCTGATGAGCCAGTCGCCTGTGCTTCAATGACCTCATCCCATAATTCCCCATACAGTGGCGTAGCAAGCAAGCAATGACCCGAAGCAAAAGTTTGCGGTTAGCTCATTGCCCCACCCAAGTAAATTCCCGACAATTGGAAAAATTCCTCTGCCCTTCCTCTGCCCTATACCTCTCAATACTGGGGATTAAGTTTCAACGTGAGTGTTGGAGAGGGCAAACATTTAAGCCATAGTAGTGTTGCCAAAAACAACACCTGATTTGGACAGAGCTTCTAGGTTTAAGTACAGTTTATAAGAAACATAGATGATAGCCTTTGGCGTGAATGCTGTTGGTGGCCCTCCCAGATCCCGTAAGCCTGCTGCTGGGAGCATTGGCTGCTAAAGGTTATAGAAGCTCTTCCTCTGGAAACTTGCCTTTGGCCAAAAGTGAGCTTCCTTGCCCAAGAAATGACTGTGCCCGCTCAGGACAACCCATAGTTAGCAATTGCTTGGCATGCAGTACTGTGGGCTGGCTCCTTGGCTGAAAGAGGAATCAGCATTGTGGTGCCCGAGCGCCCTCTGGTGTCAGGCTAACGCTAACCTCCAACAGGAATGCTGTCCCTGCTTAGCTACTTCCCTTCCCTGTCCTGCTTCCCCTGCTGTGTTTTCCTTCTCTGGAGAGAGCTCTTCAATCCACCACTTCTACAAAAACCCTCATCTTGAGCTCTGCTTTTAGAAAATCTGACCTAAGAAAATCCTTCACATATCAAGCAAAGAAGGGAATGTTATAGATTCAAATAAGCCAAATGTGAAAGGACATATAGGGTTGGGAGATTCTCATCCCAGTGCCGCCCAAGGAGGCTGAAAGAGTTAAAGCCACGGTGGACTGGTCACCCCCATCTCCAAGCAGCATAGCCAAGACCATGCTGACATTTACGGAAGGATGACTGCCTTACCATACCTGGTGATGCACACCATATCCCCAATTTAATGTGTCTGTGTTTGTGCTTGCCTGTGTAACCACTTGCTGTTGGGTGTGGCATGGAGAATTGCCCAGCTTGCCACCACCGTAGTCCTGGCACGTGAGATCCCTGAATAAACTCATGTCTCTTTCCTCTGGTCCTCTGTTTTTGTTCTTGGGTCTCCATTCACATTAGGAAGAGGCTTTAAAGCCTCTTAATTAGCAGGACAATTGGTGTAGCCCACAGGATATGTTGAGTTGACCTCTGGCAAAAGTGACATTCTGTCAGTGCTTCAGCAATGGGGTGACTGCTGGACTGGGAAGTTGGTTGGATCCATGTGGTATGAGGTGGCCATATTAGTAGATACACAGGGACTACTGTGTGAGTACAGGCACAGCCCCTATAGATGCCCGCAGGGCTGCTTTTGGTTTTGGAAGCTGTACAACCTGCTCTGACCCTTGGGAAAAGGAGGGAGTTAAAGCAAATTGTGGCAATAGTAGCATGGCCACTACTGCAGGCTGCATGAGCTGCAATAGAGGCTTAGTTGGCCACCAAAGCTGCCCTCCATAGAGCAGGGGAGGACTGCAAGTTAGAATGTGATGCTAAGCTGGCTCAAATGGACATGAAAGAGTTACTTTCTACCAGGCTACAGCAAAGAAGGGGAGAGTGGTTCCTTTGGAAACAGCTGCCAAAGGAAAACAGTTTCAGCCTCTCTCACAGCTGGCACTGAAACTGGCCATGAGAATAATGGAATGGACAGCCAGCACTTTAAAACAAAAAACTCCTGATTTCCAAGCATTCATGAAAAATGCTGAGCCTTTGGAGACTCCCTCCTTCCTCCCAGGTGACTGAAATCTCCCCTGCTGAGCCTTGGCTCTCCGTAGGCCCAGGACTAGGGGAGAGGCCGAGGTCTTTTTGCCAGTCTAGGCCCTGGTGGGGACCATTAATTGGCCCCCAAAGAATGTGCAGAGAGTCCTTGCCTTGGTAGATATGGGAACAGAATACACTCTAATCTCTGAATTGGAAAAGATCAGTATAATCTGTCCTGGCCACAGCCCTTAGAATTCTCCTGTATGGACAGTGCATAAGCCCAGTGGCATCTGGCACATGAAAGCCGATTATAGAAAATCAAAGTCCTCTCTCTCCCCTTTTTTGCAGTGGTCCCCAACATAGCCACAATGCTGTAACGCTTCAGTAGCAACCTTGGCACCTATCGTTGTGTATTAGACCTGGCCAATGCCACTTTTAGCATCAAGATAGCCCCTAAAAGCCAAGATCAGTTTGCTTTCACATGGGAACGCAGGCAATGGACCTTCACTGTCCTCCCCTGGGAGTACCTCATGGTCCAACCTTTTGCCAAATAAACTCATGTCTGTTTTCTCTCATCCTCTGATTTTGTACTTTGGCATCAGATCACATTATAATTTAAAGGCCCTTAATCAGCAGAACAGGACATTTATGAAGTAATTGGGGAAACTTGAAGCGACTAGATATTTGAAAATGTGGAATTGTTGATACATTTTAGTTACATTGCACTTATTTTTTAAAAGTTCTTATTTTAAGAGAGATACGATAGCAAGTTTATAGGTAGGATAGTGTAATTCTGGAATTTGCTATAAAATAAGCCAGTGGCAGTGGGATTTGGTAGTACATAAAAACAGAAAGGAAACAAGATGAGGCATGTGTTGATAGCTGTTGAAGCCAATGATGGGTACATGTCCTCTCTACTAGTGTGTATGTTTACGAATTTCAGTATTTTTTTCTTTTTTATTTCAGCATATTATGGGAGTATAAATATTAAGGTTACATATATTGCCCTTGCCCCCCTCCCCCCTCAAGTCAGAGCTTCAAGCAAGACCATCCCCCAGACAGTGCACATCTCATTATGTATGTATATATCCGTCCCCCCTCCCCCTCCCACCTCCCCAACACCTGATAAATGTTATTCCTATATGTCCACTTAGGTGTTGATCAGTTAATACCAATTTGCTGGTGAGTACATGTGGTGTTTGTTTTTCCATTCTTGGGATACAATCATTTTTTAGACAATTTTTTGTACTCTTTTGCCCATATTGAGTGGCGACGTTTCTTCTGACAAATTAATTGCAGCTGCAGTTAAAGATGTTCTTCAGCCTCTCTAGTTGCCATAGGGTAGGACCCGGGAATTTTTCCTGGTCAATTGTAGGTGTACAGTGGTTCATCTTTGGGATCACAAGGACCAGAGTCACCTAGACTCCATTTGATAACTGCTTTTTGTTGTGCTCCCATTATTTGTGCCGGGGCTGTCATCTGTTAAGTGGCTACAGGTTCCTAACTCTTTCCAAGATTGTATAATCAGTTGCATCAACTGTTGGGAGAACATGGCATTGCCAAAGGACCTCGGGGGCATCAGCTTCTCAACATACAGCAGTGAGAAAGAAACCTGTCCCCACATGCTGTCAGCTACTCTGGTCTGGGTCATTTCAAGCAGATTGAAATGGAGAGGCATTGCTGCTGCACAGGTTGCACAAGGAAGCACAGGTGCAGCCACATCTTAGCGGATTTACACCTTGTTCATGAAAAAGTGTCTTTCTAACAGTCCAGTAGGCCATGGCTAAGGGCAGCTGATGTTAGAACACAGTGGTAAGACCTCCAGTAAATGTATTTTTGACAGAAGTTACTGTAGTATCATTGATGTAAATAAACACTAATTCAGGGATTCCAGACCCAACACTGGAACCATAGAAAGTCATGATTCTGTAATCAATATGTGTGATAATACATTGTCAAATTTAACTACATAAAGTGGTTATATTAAGAGTGTTGAGCAAGTCTTGATTCCTTCATTAGGTCTCTTTAAACATAGATCATTCATTCTCAGGTTTAGGCATCCCCCCTCAATAAATAATTGAACTCAGTTTTCACAATAGTGTTCATCTTTTAAGACCATGAAGTTATCAAATTGATTTTTAGAGTACTTTGTTTCTTTAAAGAAATCCTGGCTTTCATTGTTACCGAACCCACAAGGGTGTCCCAGCCGAGGTCTAGTTAGGGTGATTTATTACAGATGACATCACCTGGGAGGGGGGCACTGCCTCAAATCTGTCTCCCCGACCAACTGAGGATAAGGGTTTGTTTTATAAGGGGCTCAGGGAGGTGGCTCAGTGTATTGGGGCAGCTTGTGTTGAAAGCAACACGTGCAGCAGGTCTAATTCCGAAGTCACAGGTTAGCGATGGATGGCGAGTCTTGGCTTTGTTACCCTGTGAAGAGTCTGCTGTTTCTGAGAGACAACTCAAAAGATAAAAGGGTTATTTAAACAGAAAGAGGATAATGTTCTGGCCATGGAGCCCTACTGGCTTGGGAGTCCAAAGCATAAGAAAGCTACAGGGAAAACACATATGGGAAGTGTCATTTTGTATTTGTTCATGGGGCAGATGACATTATTACAAATTTATAAAACTTGCAAGACACTGTATCCAGTGGTGTGCTGGTAAATGCAGCTCTCCTGGAAAAACAGCTCTTATTTGTAGTGTTGCCAGTTTCCGTGGTGTAAATTCTCCCACTGTGGCCTACTTAAAGCTGCCAATATGACATCACCGAACATGGAGCTCCGTGGAGATGCCCATGATCTCCTTTCACTAGTAGCTATGGCCAGCTCCACCAGGACACGGCTTCCATCCCAGACCACATTTGAATAGTATTCTTACGATTTTATCTTCTACATTGGTGTTCTAAGATATTTTTTATTTTAATTTTTTTAACTTTTTGTTTATTTCAGAATATTATGGGGTACAAATGTTTAAGTTACATATATTGTCTTTGCTATATAGAACTCAGGGAAATAAGAAAAAAAATCAACCCCATTAAAAAGTGGGCAAAAGACATGAACAGAAACTTTTCAAAAGAAGATAAATGGCTAACAAACATATGAAAAAATGCTCAATATCTCTAATCATCAGGGAAATGCAAATCACAAACCACAATGAGATATCACTTAACTCCAGTGAGAATGGCTTTTACCAAAAAGTCCCCAAATAGATTCTACTTGGGGTCTTATAGTCATATTTTGGATATTTGTTCCAGGCTCCTTTAACAGTAGTGGATGCTATTCTACCACCATTCTTGCCTAGGATTCCACCCCCTAACATGTGCCTCCTGCAGGGCCCCTACCCACCAGGCCCTTCCGATATTGGTGTCAAGCAGTTGTGTTGTTAAATCTGCCTCTGATCTTCATGGGCCTTGAGGCAAGGTCTGTGTCCTCCCTGTTTTCCTGATGGGGTGGGGTTTGTGCGGCATGGCTAGCTCCTGCCTCTCTTTCATTCATCTCAAGAATGGTTTCCCTAAGTTTGTTACCAGCTTTACTAACTTCTCCAACACATGTAAATCTAGTACTGCTTGCTGAATCTGAGTGCTGCCTTTTTTTTCTGGTACCTTTTTAATTTTTTAAAAAATGCATGTTAAGCCCCAAAAGAAAGAAAAATTCAGGAGTATGTTAGAAAAATCAGAATACAGTGTCAGAAGCATTTACCGTTCAAACAGTTCGTACCCCTAGATGATGTGCATTTATCAAGCTGAGTTTCTTTTCTCTGATTCACTAGCCTTCTGTTGTAGAGATAATTTTTTTTTTCAGAGATGGGGTCTCCTCTGTTGCCCAGGCTGGTCTTGGTCTCAAACTCCTGGGATCAGGCGATTTCTCCTGCCTTGGTCTCTGGGGTATCTGGGACTACAGGTGCACCTCTGAGCCTGGCTCTTTTTTTCTTAGCTGTTAACCTTAATGTACCTTGATGAAGATATAAATGCAACACACATGAACGTATACAGTCAGAAGTCGATATTTCTAATAACAGTGATTTTAATCATCTAGAGTGTCATAAGTTCATATGTTGACAAGAATATACAAAACCGTACATGGAAATGGTGTGAACTACAATATTATTTCTTTCTTACTCTGAATTACTTCTCTAGAAATCCCCAGAATTCTTTCTCTAGAAATATTCAAATTACCTCGGTATTGTATTAGCCTAAGTTACCAAAGTCAATTAGGCATTTTGGAAAAAAAAAAGTGAAATAATACAATCTCTCTTGACATTAAGCATTTGTCAGAGAAATTTATCACACTCTCCTAGTAAAGTTTTGAGAAAAATGAAATAAGTTCTAGAGCCACATAATTTGCAATTAGTATGAGTTTTCCAAGTAAAAATAAAGATACGAGTTTTATAATTTATACTCAATTTAATTGAACCTCTGCTTGCACTTATATAACCTTAAATTTTAGTTTAAGTTATAGTAAATTACCTGCTCTATGGGGCAAGTGTTAGGAATTAAGGGCATCCTACTTAATTTAGGCATTTTTGTTTAAAAAGTCAAAATCTTGCATTAAATAAAATCTAAAATGCTAGGTTTGCATTTCATTTCACACTATGATAGAATCAGGGAGGAGATATATAGCTGTCCTTTAAACCCCAAATTCACAGAACAATTTAAATTATCAAATGCTTTAATTGGATTCTATGTTATTATGTGAACTTGAATTAAAATGTAATTATTTTGAGTCCTTTTACCTCATAATCTTAAAACCCTTTAAATCATGTTCTGAAGAGTTCCCTACAGGTTTTTTTTTTTTAGGATTTCTAATACTGGGTCTAATGCCAATTTGCATATCTTTGTTCTTTATACTGTAACTCAGCAGGGATGCTAAGGGTTTACACCTAAATTATACCTTCATTTGTCTCATGCAAAAACTTGAAAGAGAAAGAGTTAGGAAGTTTTGAAGCAATCCCATTAATTTGCACCAAGAGGGCAAAAAAGAAGCTATGAGAATCTTGAAACTTAGAATAGTAATATTATGGAATATTACTATAATATTATGGAATATTCCATAATAAATGGAATATAGATCATGTAAATTTTATACCTAAAATAACCTCAAGACAGTGTTTAACCCTGACAAGGTTGGGCAGACAGGTGAGGGAAGGGAATATATTTTTTTATCTCACAAAAATTTAAAGATAACAAAATATCAACAATTGTTAAAATTTTCTGTGTTTTAAAGCAATAATTTTAAAACTTTTAACAGAGGTTTCCTTCCATTTATAAGCCTCATGCTTAAGGTAGACTAGACCTGAAGCCCCTGAAAGACCTTTTCAGTCCTGGAGAAGGAAGTGGTTATAAAAGCCCAGCAGGTACCCTTTCTTCTTCTTTGTTTTTTCTTTTTTCTTTTTAATAATAATACAATTGCAAATGTGAGGGGGGGGGGCGTCCCCACTGAACTTCAGTGCTAAAGTGGGGCCAGGCAGCCTTCTACATCTTGAGAATACAATTCTTTCATAAGAGTCTCTGGCCCTAATTAGAGTGAGGTGAGTGCACAGGAGCCCACGTTGGAGGAGGACAATCCAGTGCCATCAGGGGAATAAAACCACACTTTCTCCCAGGTCCTCAGAGCTGCTGATCCACCTCCTCCACCAGGGGCTGCTGCAGTTCCTGGTATCCCAGGACTGTTTCTGCTGGTTTCTCTGAACAAGGAGCTCTCCAGAAGCCATGGCAGTCTCCTTTGAGGTCTGAATCGCCAGGCCTATCCCTCCCTCAGTTGGTTCCTCCGGGAACCAATAATTCTGGCAACCAGAGCTGGGCTATTCCCTTTTGCCACATCTCCCTCTTTTCCCTGTCACCAGTCATGCTATAAACCTGGAAAGCATGCTGGGTTGGGTACCCTGACTCCTACACTTTGCTCCATTATCTTCCCCTCCCTTCCTCCTTCCTCTCTCCCCTCTCCTCCTTCCTCCTCTTCCTCCCTCCTTCTCCCTCTCAACACTTGAGAGGGAGAAAGAGGGAGTTTTGAGGCAATCCCATTAATTTGCACCAATTTCCTCCTCTTCCTCCTCCTCCTCCTCCGCCTCCCTGCCTCCTTCTCTCTCCTTTCCTCTCTCCTCCTCCCTCTCTTCCTCCCTGCTCCTCTCTCCCTTCCTCCCTCCTCCTCTCTCCCTTCCTCTCTCCTCCTCCCTCTCTTCCTCCCTCCTTCTCTCTCTCTTCCTCTCTCCTCCTCTCTCCTTCTCACCCATTGCCCCCTCTCCCTTCCCCGATTCTGAATGTGGAGAGTTGGGGCCGACACACTTCTTGCTTCTCGGGTGGAACTAAATGAATCTGCTCTCCCTCCCCTACAAGAGGGGCACAGCCTGGACAGGGCTCCTGCTCTTTGAGCACCTCCTCCTAGGAAGGCAAGGTGCTCTCATGTGCCAGTGGGGGGCTTTCTACAGTTACAAATGTCTTCCATTTCTGATGTTTCTGTTCTATAGCTTCATGTAGCCATTTTCTTGTGTGTTTAACACAAATCTCTTACCAAAAGTGTTTTTTCAGAGAACAGGGGAGGGTTGGGGTGAAGAGGTGACTCCCCTCTAGGGGCACGTTACAGTGAGGAGCTCCAAGTTTGAGCCATGCCCAATGCCAAGGAGTTCTTTATGTAGATATGGTTTCTCCCAGATGTGATAAATCCTTAATGGAAGAGGTAACATTATAAAGAATTTCTTTGTTAATGCTTTTTGATTCAAGTCTATTTGTGAGAAGGAAGGAGAAAGATTTTTAACATCTTAAATCACTCCAATTGTTATATACTGTACATAATTGTATGTTCTATACATTTATATGACTGGCAGCACAGTAGGTTTGTTTACATCAACATCACCACTTGAGTAATGCATTGTGCTACAACATTATGATGGCTATGATGTCACTAGGCAATAGTAATTTTTCTGCTCCATTTTAACCTTATGGGACCACTGTCATATATGTAATCCATCATTGACTGAAAAGTCATAAAGTGGTAGATTATAAATTGACAGTTTTCCCCTTGTCACTTTAAAGAGATAATTCTACTGTTTTCTGGCTTTCTTTATTGCTGCTCACTTACGTTTCCTCAGTAAGTAATTATAGTTTACTCTGGCTGTTTTTAGACCATGTCTTTGTCCTTATAGTTTGACTAGGATGTGCCTAGGTAGCTACTTTCCATTTCTTTATTTGACTTGGGATTTCTTGGCTTCACAAGTCTGTGGATGAGTGTTTTTCTTTAGTTGTGAAAACTTTTTGATTATTGTCTCTTTGGCATCAAAGAGTATTCCCTCTGCCCTGTGTTTTAAGTTACGCTTTCCTATAACTCCAAATGGACATTTGAAGACATTCTTACTAAATCTTCCATGTCTCCTGATGTCTCTTTTATGTTTCTACCTCTATGTGTCTTTATACAGCAGTTTCTTTAGCTTCATCCTCTAGTTCACTCTTTCACTCAGCCTTATCTAATCTGCTGTTTAACCCAATCCTTGAGTTCTAACTTCTATATTACAGAAGTGGACCAGAAACTTCTTAGTCACTTCAGATCCCATCTACTTCTGTGTTTTGTTCTAGCTACTGCTTTCATGAGTTTTCTTTGAATTCATGCAGGTGCAAATGAATGATACCTGACCCCATCCTCAGTGCTTACCTGTTATGCCAAAGTATGAGTCCCTCTGGGTCCACACCCTAGTGGACACTGAACGTGGTGCAGGACATCACAGTATATGATATGACTGTATAGCTTGCCATGACCTCTAGGGGCTCTTATTAAGCTCTCCTAACTGTCCAGACTCATAGACTTTCTTTCATTGGCCACATCTAACATTAACCGACTCAGAAGGATATGGGATAGAAACCACAGCTTAACAATGGGGCAGCATCAGGAGTTCTTCTTCTAGTGTAATTCCTTTTAATAGTCCATAGGGCAGTCCCTAGAGCTGCCTTGGACAGAGATGGGGAGGGAGGATTCCCTGTGACCAGCTGATAGAGGAAGAAAAAAGAAGAAATAGCAGCTCAGACTTGGTTAGGTTGGCTTGGTATGTGGGTACAAATGACAAATGCACTTCTGCACTGGTGCCCCTCTCAGAGGTGACTGACAGTGCAGCAGAGATTTGGGTGGTACATCTGAATATTGACTTCATGTAAATGGAAGTGCCTAGAAGTAAAGATATGCATAGACTCATGGACAGTGGAGAATACCTGGGTTGGATTAATCAGGACCCAGAAGGAAGTGACTTCTCTCCATGAGTTCTAGCAGAGGCTAAAACACTAGAAGTGCCACATGCAGCCACTTCCAGCATGACACTGAGCGGAAGGCTAGATACGGCAGCAGAGGGATGAGCTTGAGGAAATGCTCAGCCATGATGGGCGTTGACATGCTGAGAGAGAAGGTGGACTGATGGAGGCTCGGTGAGAGGTGGAATGGCCATTTAGGGGCCTTCAAATAGAAAATTTCTGGGCCACAGTCTATCAAAACTCTAGACAGGATAAGCCACTCTTTTGAGGCCATCTGTCCAGGGAGCAGACCCATCTACCCAGCAGACAGCAGGCATCTGTCCAGACCCACTACTCTGCTGTTAAGGGAGAATCCAGAGGAGACAGTGGAGGATGTAAAGACCTTGTATCTCCCATCCAGATCACCAAGATGTCATAGAAGTCACATTCGAACTTACTTTCTGATTCCCTTTGGGAGAGCTTCAAGAAGAGGTCAAACTTGGTAAGAGTGAGATTTCACCTGAGTTATTAAAGCAGAAGCTAAGCTAGAAAAAAGATCATTTATATTAAGAGAAGATGAGTATACTAGATTTTACTAACTACAAATTTTTCTCCTCACTGCTCAGTAGAGAGAAGACACTTAAGAGGCTCAGCAATGTGGAAACTGCTGTAAGCACGATTGTGACCTCCCTGAGAACAACCTGTGGGTGTCTGTAAGTTTGTGAACAGCTGCTGGCATGCACTAATTTGGCTTGGTTTGGTTTTCTTCTGAGATTAGTCACTCAGGTCTTTGGAAATGGCGAGTGACAGCAGGATAATGGCCTGGGCCAATTAGGGGTCAAGGGGTCAAGGTACTAGAGAAAAGAAAACTCTAAGCAACAAAAGTTGACAATTTATTATAGATGCTAAGATAGAGTGATAGAATATATATAATTTGAAGAACAAAGAGAAAACTATTGGGAAAGTTGGAGAGCCTTAGGAACTTGTGGAACAATATCAGAAGAGCCAACATTGAGGTAATTGGAATCCTAGAAGCAAAGAAAAGAGAATTATGCTGAAGAATATTTGACAATATTGGTAATAAATTTAAAAATGTTTCAAATTTAGGGAAAGACAAATGTTCAAATCTAAGAAGCTCATCAAACCCTAAGTATGATAAACCCATGACAGCCATGGCTAGGCACATCTAAATCAGACTGCTGAACCCCAACAATAAAGAAGAGAATGTAGTCATACAGAAAAAAATGAATAATATTTAGGTAACAGTGATTCAACTTACCACCAACTTCTTATCAGAAACTATGAGAGCCAAAAGCGAAGGAAACAATATCTTAAAGTGTTGAAAGAAACAAGTGTCAACCCAGAATTCCATATCTAGCAAAATTGTCCTTTAAGATTAAAAGTGAAATTAAGACAATTTCAGACTAAAGTAAATTAAGAGAATTTGTTGTCAGCATTTCCAAACGATAAGAAATGTTAAAGTAGGTTCTTAAGATTGAAGAAAAATAGTACCAGAAGAATCCTTGAATCTTCTAGAAGAAATAAAAAGCATCGTTGGAAATACTAAATATTTGGGTAATTTTAAAAATTGGCAACTAAATGGATAAAAATTAAAGACTGTTTTTACTTTTAATTTCCTTAAAATATATAGGACTATCTAAAGCAAAAAATTATGAGATTTATAATGTATGTCAATATAATATACATGATGACTACATCAAAAAAGATGTGATGGATAAATAGACATATATATATATATATTTAAAAGACTTTGATATAATCATTAAATATGAAGTATCCGATCTCTACTCAAAAGTGTAGTTTATTATATCTCAAACAAGAAGCAGTACAATTAAAGTATGTGCTTAAACTATCAACAAAATTTTGCCATCTAATGGTAGCGTGTTTATGCCAGCAGCAAAGAAGTCTGGAGAATGAGTGGCGATGAAATCATGAAAGGCACTTTCCGCAGCTTGTTAGGAATTGAATATTTTTCCTTGCAAGGAGTGATCCAAAGCCTGGAAGGTAGTGGTAGTCAGTTGGTGCAAGGTCTGATTTTATACAGTGGATGACAGAGTTTCTAAGCCCACCCTCTGAAGTTTGAGCAGTGTTGTTTGTGTGACATCTGGTCTTTCAAGAGGATTGGCCTGTCTCTATCGACCAATCTCAGCTGCTTAATCACAAGCATCCCCATCATTTCATCTGACTGGTTGCAGTAGACATCCTCTGCAATCAATTGACGAGGTTGCATGAAGCTGTAGTGGATAATTCCAGCGCTGGCCCACCAAACAGACACCATTAGCATTTTGTGATGAATATTTGGTTCTGGAATGTGTTTCGTCTTTATCCAACCATTGTGCTAAACACTTGCCATTGTCAAAAAGAATCCATTTTTCATCACACGTAACAATATGGTGAAGAAATCGTTCACCTTTATGTCATGACAGCAAAGGAAGGCAAGCCTCAAGATGATTTCTCTTCTGACGCTTGTTTAATTCATGTGGTTCCCATCTATCCAGCTTCTTTACCTTGCTGATTTGTTTCGAATAGTCCAATATTGTTGGAACAGTACCATCAAACCTTGCTGCTAATTCACATGTAGGTTGAGATGGATTCGCCTCTACTACAGCTTTCAGCTCATTATCATCCACCTTGGTCTCAGGTTGCCCATGTGGCTCATTTTCAAGATTAAAATCACAAGAATGGAACTGCCCAAACCATCTATATACTATGAATTCATTAGGCACATCCTTTCCAAACATTTTATTGATATTTCAAGCTGTCTGCACTGCATTGGCTCCACGATGGAACTCATATTAGAAACTAACACAAATTTTTGACTTATCCATGGTTTCACAAAAATTGTTCTTAAAAAAAAATGAAAGATAATCATAAGCCAAAATGTGCATTTGCAAGTCTGGGGATGTACCTTCACAATAAAAATAAAACAAGAGCGTCAAAGTGAAATATCAGAGGTATCAACTGTCAAATTTCATACTTAAAGAAATTGGACATTTCATACTTAATCTAATATTTCGTAAAGTGCTATAATGTCAGCTCTAGAGTGTGAAAGTTAAAAATGGATATTTTAACTTCTAGAGCAACCATTTAAAAGTGCAAGAGGACATAGATAACTAGATGTATTAAATAGAATCCATTTCATAAAGAGAGGCCTCAGACTCCCCAGTAATCCCCTGCTGGATTAAAGCCTAAGAGGGCTAGTGTCACAACTCTTAATTTATCTCTACTTTTGTTTCCTTTGTTCCTTTTACTCGAATCCACCTATTCTTGTCAAACTACCTTCAGAACAGTTATTTTGGGATACTAGTATTGCAACACAGAATATATAGTGGAGGACAGAAAAATGGGTCAGTGGGCAAGAGTTTCTCATCTAACAGGAAGATTGAAAGACAAATCCCCATATTCTTTAATACTCCTTAATATTCCTTCAGTTCACAGAGGTATAATGTGATAAATCATAAGCCAGAAGACCTGGGTTCTGGTCCTGGGCCCACCACTTATAGACACTGTGATTTTCCAATTTGATGCTTTTCCTGTTACTAATATAAAGTTAACCCATGTCTCCCCTGGCTGTCAGGACAATCTTCATAAGTAGTGGTACCTCTTAAAATAGTCAACAGTTTATAAAGTACCTTTGAGAAGCTCGCCGGGGGCAGAGAGCAACTTAGAACTAGTTTAACTGTGTTTATCGTGAACAGCAAGTCCACATCCTGGGATTTTTATTTTGACTAATTGAACACTGCCATCTGGTGTATAGCTGTGGGAAACAGCAGGGATTGGATTCCCAGGAGGAAGGAAATTCCTCTGAAACAAAGCAGTTTGCTTCCTTTATTTCTTGTCCCTTTAACTTCACGCTGCAAATGAAAAGACTCAGGATACCAAAGAGACCCAGATAGACTTGCTTAGGCCATTCTGATGTATTTGAAAGGATAGAACTTAACTTCAGAGGTCAGGTGGCATTTGGATAGGCCTCCTGGTGGAAGTGAGGGATGGAATAAGGAGGACCATGTAGTTAGAAGCCCAATATCAGGGAGAAACATGGGGCTGGGATCAGCCCTGAGCTTGGCCACTGTCCACCTGTGCATCATGGCTTGGTCCCCGCATGTGTAACATTGGGATAATATGGATAGCAACCTCTTTGGCTGTTAGAATTAGTGAAATAATCTTTATTAGGTTTTCAGCACAGCACTTGTCACAATAAGCATATAACAAATAATAGCTATAGTTTTTTGCAGTTTAGATGGGGGAGAAATAAAGGAAGTTAATTAAAAATTCACTAGCACCTTTGAAATAAACTCCATATTAGCCTCCTTCTCCCACAGAGATTTGAGGGAAGGAAATGAAAGAAGTCAGATGAGATTCTTCCAGATTTAGCAGAGTGTAAACACAGAACAACAATATTAGTAATAGTTAGCCATTTATTGAGACTTTATTATGCACCAGGTATCAATCTATGTGTGCTATGTGAATTAACTCAATCTTTATATCAACTCCATGAGGTGGGAACTTTTAATATTCTCACTTTATAGTTGAAGAAACAGGCACAGAGAGGTAAGTGCATTCAATGTCATATGGCCAACAAATGACAGAAATAGTGTGATAGTTAATTTTATAAGTTAACTTGACCATCCTAAGAGATGCCCAGGTAGCTGGTTAAACATTATTTCTGGGTCTGTCAGAAGGTATTTCTGGAAGAGATTGGCCTTTAAAGCAGTAGACTGAGAAAGGCATCAACCAATCTGACAAGGGTCTGAATAGACCAAAAAGCAAGGGAAGGGCAGACTGGCTCTCTTCTTGTGGTGGGAGATCCACCCTCTCCTGTTCTCATTGGCTCCCCTGGATCTCAGGCTTTTGAACTCAGACTGAATCATATCACCAGCTTTTCTAAGGTCTCATATTGCAGATAGCAGACTGTGGGACTTCTGAGCCTCCATAATTGTGTGAGCTGATCCCTTATAATAAATATCTTTGTATATCTATTAATATATCTATCTTTGCACATACCTATGGTCTACCTATATTCTATTGTTTCTGTTTCTCTGGAGAACCCTGACTAAATCCATGGGATCTTCCCCCACATCAAGTTCTTAGGTTTAGTTTCCTATAGCCAATAAAAGCTATCTGTGTGTGTTTGGGGTGTGTGTGTGCGTAGCTATTGTTATTGCAGATTTTTCCAAGTTAAACTCCATGCCAAATCTGGAGGAAATCTAGCTACACACAGTGACCTATTGTCTTTTGCTTGTTTGCCTTGTTTGCAGGTTTGCCTCAAACCTGTGTGTGCATGGAAGCCCCCCCATCCTTAGAGTGTCTAGGTTTAGCAAATACAAATACAGATGCCCAGTTAACTTTGAATTTCAGATAAACAATAAAATTTTTTCTTTAGTTAAACATGTCTCATAATATTTAGAGCATTCTTATATTTAAAAAAAAGTAGTTGTTCATCTGAAATCCAAAGTTAACCGAGCATCCTGTATTTTATCTTGCATCACTACCTTGACTGCACCCAGTAGCTATGGTATCCCACTAAAGATTGTCCAATGCTTTTCCTACTGAACAAAAGCACATGCCTTGCTTCTCCAGAGATACAGACAATGCAACAGGTGTCGAGAGGTGACTGCTGACAGTGAGCTGGGACCAAAAGAGTTAAGCTTAAGCTCAGGCTCGAATGTCTCAGTTGCTTGAGATAGAGCAGGATTAAAGTCAGTCATTGGGACAATTCCTAGCTTCTCAGAGAGATATGGGGACAAAGTGTGTATAACCTTCATGGAAAAAAGCATGGAGATTCCTCAGAGAAATAAATGTGGACCTACCATTCGATCCAGCAATTCCACTGCTGGGTATGTACCCAAATGAAAAGAAGTCATTTTATTAAACAAACAACACCTGGTGATTCCCCTCACCTCTCCCTTTGTTCTACTCAGATGTGGTTTACTTCTTTGTTTTGAGAAGCACCTAGTTAAGTACTTTCTAGGGAGTTCAGCCGTGTCCTCTGTTGGCCAGGATTGACAGCGTAGGAGGTTGCCCCAGCGCTGGACAGCTTAGCGTTGAGGGGGTTGGTAGATTTTAGGAATAGCAGAGCCTGATGGCAGCCTATGCTGTCAGAAACAAGGTGGACACAACATGGAAACAGGCGACAAGGCTGGACTCACAACCAGGAGGCCTCGCCTGTACGAGTCGATGGTGATGGTTGATAGGCCGCAGGGTTGCTAGGGACGAGATAGATGGGCAGCCAACCAAAACGATTGCTGAGAATATCGGCCATCACAGTGGAAAGCCATGATTCCTTATCTAATTTACATAACTGAGTCATTTATTAAACAGAAGTCTGGGTCCTCTTGAAAGGACCCTTAGTGTCTGGCAGAACTCTCACACTAGGTCCTTAAACTGTGGAGTAGAACCTATGTATTAATAATAAGAACAGCTAAGTGGGAGCCTTTGAGTTACCCAAACTCCAGACCAAGATAGTACATATGCAACTACATATTGTGTGGGGTAGAATGGCAATGAGTGCCATTGGCGTGCCATCCCCAAAGATTTTAAGGCTATAGGGTTGGTGGCCCCCATTATATCTCCATTTAATATACCAATCAGGCTCCTGCAAAAACTAGATGGCTCACAATGGATTGATTGGTAACCCAATCATAACTATTATATCATTATGTTGTCGTTTCATAATTATAGCAGATAGTTATGATATAACCTCTGCCACTTGGTATGCGGCTATTGATTTGGTGAATGCATTCTTTTCAATACCATCGGAATAGAGGCTGAAAAGCTCTTTGCATTCACTTGGGACAAATAGTAGCATTAATACATAAATAGGGTCTCATCCCAAGGAATTATGCTCTAACAAAGCTCTCTTTAGCAATATAGTTTAATGGTTCCTGTATCATCTGAATATTATCAGAATATCATGCTGACCCATTGTATTGATGATATTATGATAACCTAACCTAAAAAGGAGAAAACATAACTGTGGAAACTCAGATAAGGTATATGTCACCAGTGGGTGGAAGAAATACCTGTAAAGTTTCAGCAGCCTGCCATATTGGTGAAGTTTTTAGTAGTAGAACAGTGGTTGGTTATTGCAGCTTACATGCACTTTCTACCGTGAATCAAAAATATATTTATATATATGAGGTAAATATTTTGGATTTGAAAAGAACATGAATCACGCTTGAAAATACCACTCTAACCCTCTAACTGGGATGACTCCGAAGGCTGCCAGTTTTGAGGGACCCAGGAGCAAGAAAGCAATTTGTAGTAGATTAACAGCAGCCACAAATGGCTTGACTACATGACTGGAAGATCTCCTGGTTCTAGAGCAGCCTGATCCCTGGGCCAGCTGCCTGTTTTTGTAAATAAAGTTTTATTGGAACATAGCTATGATCATTTGTTTACATATTGTCTACAGTTGATTTTGTTCTA
Organism: Microcebus murinus; assembly: GCF_040939455.1. Classification (NCBI taxonomy): domain Eukaryota; kingdom Metazoa; phylum Chordata; class Mammalia; order Primates; family Cheirogaleidae; genus Microcebus; species Microcebus murinus. Next base: position 87,608,201 of record NC_134106.1, read on the forward strand.
CAATGGCAGAGACCATATCACCAGCAAGCCTAAAATATTTACTATCTTGTTCTTTAAGAAAAAGTTTGCCTACCTTTGTTCTAGGACAATGGCTCTCAAACTTTGAGTATGTATCCTGTGTGTGTGTGTGTGTGTGTGTGTGTGTGTGTATCTCTATCGGAGGGCCTACTGATGACTGTAACAATGAACCCACTAGCGCCCCCTATTTTGGTTTCTAAATGTCATTCTAAACTAAAATAAATCATGTTATCTTGGAGAAAAGGTTGGTTTTAGCATGAAGACAGGAATAAGATGAGCTTGGAGCATCTAACTGTGCCAGAAAGTAATGAAGTGCTCAGATAATGATGGGTACATATGAAAAGCACACATAGGCCAGCCTAAGGAAGTTCCCATTAGACAAACCTGGGAAAATTTGAATGGCAAAATAAATTATGACAGTAACATATTATAGCCATCCCTTGCTGTCTACAGGGGACTACTTCTGTGACCTACTGCAGATACCAAAATCCGATGATGCTCAAGACCCCAGTAGACCCTCCATATCTGTGGGTTTCACATTTGCAGATTCAATCAACCGTGAACTGAGTCCCCACCGAGGGCCTACTGCACACATTGAAAAAGAATACCTAAATCTATATGTATATAAATAATTAAATGGGTAAATATATAAATGGGGAGAGGGGAAAGCTCTTCTTTACAGCAGAATAATGACTAATAAATATAGATGAACTGATGGAGTTCAAATATCAGCAATGGATATTTGTGGGTGACAGTGTCTTGCCACAAATTGTTTATTGATTGCAAAAGGGAAAATAGTAACTTCAAAGTGGAGAAACTTAACAGGCACCTCCCAAACACATGACCAAAGTTAATATTACCCATAATGGAGCAAACCAAAATCATATGCCTTCTGATAAGAGGCACTTAGATGGATACACCATCATTTCTGAGGTATTCCTGCCATGCATAACTTGATCAAATCATCAGGAAAAAACCCTAAGATAAACCTAAGTGTTTTTTCTTTTTGACAGATTTACTACCAAAAAAAAAGACCTTTACTCTTCAAAAATATCAAAGGAAGAGTGAGGAGCTATTCCAGATTGAAGACATGACAGCAAGATGCAACATGTGATTCTGTAATGGGAACTATAACATATTAAGATAATTTGTGAAATGTGATATAGACTATAAATTAGGTAGTATCAATATTTTCCTGAATTTGATAATTGTTCTGGGGTTATGCAAGAGATTTCTGATTACAGGTAAAGTTTTAATGTCTTCAATTTACTTTCAAATGGTTTAGGAAAAATGTGTGTGTATCCATGTGTGTTTATATGTGTGTATATACCTACATACATGCACACACAGAAGAAATTTTTAAAAATTGGAAAAATGTAAACAGTTGGTGAATCTGGGTAAAAGCTTTATAAAATTCCTTGTACTATTCATGCAACATTTCTATAGTGTTGATGGTACATCAAAATAAAAAGTTTGAAAAAGATCACAAAAATAAGCAAAGAGAAAGATGAGATCATGGAAGTACAAGGTCACAACGAGGGGGCTGGTGGGTCACACTAAAAAAACTCACAGCTTTACCCAGTGGAGCCAGTAGTGGGTTGTGGCAAGGAGCAGTTGAAGAGAGGACTTTGGCCATGGTGTGTATGAGGAGGAATCCCGGAGACCAGGTTAAAACAGCAGCAGCAGTAACAACAAACTTAAGAAATAGTCTAGGGTCTGAGTGATGGAATTTAACCCACATAAGCATCAGCCCTTCTCAACACGAAAACTAATAATGTCCCTCTATTCTCAAAAGACTGAAGTAAGGAAATGTACTGCAGTGTTTCTTGACTAGTCCATACGTGTCTGTCTATGGACATCAAGAGAGGAGTGAGTTGGCTTGTTCAGTGCCACATAGTAAGCAAATTTGAAGGCATAAAGTCTATGGTAGTGAATTCAAATGAATGAGAGTCAGATGAATGCATTGGGGTCCTTTTGACAAAAGCTGCTATTTCAGAAACTGAAATATTTGTCCAGAGCTTTCCGGGACCTAAGCTAGATTTAACTTCATTGAGTTTTAAGTGGAAATTGCATCCATTAGGCTAGTAAAGATACGTTGTACAACCCAGTGAGTTTGGCTGAAAGACATTTTCAAAGGTGCCTTTCTTTGCAATCTGAAGAATCTGAAGCAACAGATGTTAAACTTGAAAAAGAACTGTTTTCCCCAAGAGATGTACATAAGGTGGTTTGTATGTCATCATCCTCAAAAGTTACTGATAAGATATGTGATTTGAATACATGCATTATGCGTGTTTTTTTCAGATGGGGATGGTGAATATGGGGGAAAGAATAATTCACAACCCATTCTCATGATGTTCCAGTAGCAGCCTCTTCGTATAGGAAGGACAGATCTACACCCGGATACGTGAACATGCTCATCCTCAAAAAAAGAGTGATAAGTTGTATTTTTGATTTGCTCAACAATTAAAAATACTCAGAGGTATACAGTGAGTGGACATCTAGTCCTGGAGCACAAATCAAGGTCTCTAGCCTTTCACACTGAAGTACCCAATGCAGAGGTTAAGAGCATTCGTGGCTCTGGAAACAGGCTGTCTGAATGTGAAGACCCACACCCTCTCTCACTAGGTGTGTGCCCTTGTGCAAGATGTTCATCTCTCTGCTTCAGTCTCCTCGTCTGTAAGTAGGTATGTTAGTATCTACTCCGAGGTTGGATGGGAAGAATAAATAAGTACATTCTCAGTAGAGTGTTCCTGGTCCTAGAACATGGTAAATGTACAATATATGTTGACGATTAGCAGCAGCAGAATTACTCATATACATCATGACACAGGATATTGATGTTATTCTTGGAAAATAATGATTATTACTCAGCTCTTCTCAACTATAGCTCCAAAGCTTAGGTTTAACCACATAAATAAACATCGCATGGAGTACCATAATATCTGTGCTGCTGTAGCAAGTTATATCTGTCCTAATCAAATGTTAATTTAGGGAAACTGTAGCTATCTTACTTCTGAATTCTGTAAAGAAGGGAGAAAGAAATACCTAGTGCAGAGAATATCTTCAGTAAATTTTCATTGCCCTTCCTTTGGCGGATGTTGTCAATACTCTGTGCAGTCCCTCAGATACCTTTTTCTGTTTCTCTGTGGTCTCCCCAGTGTGTGTGTTTTCTTCCAATGGCTCCCGAGTTGCCTCTTTTCTTCCCAGGATTGCCCTGGGGCTCCTGGAGCTGCCTGTGTTGCCCACACCACAAAGAGCATGAAGAGCTACAGGTGCTGAAAGTTAAACTCTCCAAATCGCTCAGGTTCCAGGCTTGGAATTGGGATGAACTGAGACTCACACCGAAGGAAATCTCATCCCTTAGGCTGTAGCCTCCCTTCCCTGTCATCCTTTCCCAGCTTCTTGTGGGAGCAATTCTTTAATAAACAATGTACACACAAATCCTCATCTCAGGCTCTGAGATGTTTCCTACGCTCGTTCTCGCTGGAGTGGCTTGGCAGGTGGGGATTGCCACGTTGAAGGTCCTCTCTCCTCCTCCTCTTGGACACATTGAGAAGTAGAAGCTGGAAAGGCAACAGATCCCTGGCTTTCTGTGACATTCCCATCCCTGGAATAGTCGAGTCCACATCTCACAACCTTTGTGCTTGTGTGTAACAGTTTAATAAATATAAATTTCATTTTTCAAGGAATGACTGTTTACAAGGGGAACATTTGCTGGCCATAAAATCTATAGGTGATCTCAGGGCCAGAAACCTTTCTTTCAGACATTTAGGCAATTTTTACAAACAGGTTTCCTGAAAGTGTCATACTCTGGGAACCAAAAGACCTAAAGTCTAGATTTGATTCTGTCAAGGCCAAAGTCCTTTTATCAAGGACTTTGAGGCCCATGGAGTGTAAATGACCAATTTCCGTATCTGCAAAGTTAGAGTACTTGGGCTCATAAACTCCTTTGAGAATCCAAAGAAAGTTATGGATCCTTTCCCAGAGGAGAGAAGCCCACTGTGCACAAACATAATTTTGTATTTACTTCAAAAGTTGCTAGATACCACAGAAATCCATCACTGGATCCCTTATTGGATGATTTCTAGTGACCTTACTAGCTATCATGTTCTATATTTCTAACTTTTCTCAGGTCTGTAACTGAGGGCCACTTAATCAAGGACAGATTGTGAATGTTTAAGCATAAACTCTTCTGAAGCAAGAGTGGCCAGACTGTTTTTAATTTGATTTCTTTGTGGCACGAAGATGTTATTTACTGCCAAGAAGAGAGTGTGTGTTTAAAAATAAAATCATTCCACATGGGAGGAGAAAACATGTAGGGGCAGCACACATCCTAAGCCCTTTGGTCCTTGGTAGGGAGTCTCAGGAGTCTTCCTGCAGAGTGGAGTTTGGAGGCTTACAACCAAAGGTTCCAATCCCAGCTCCACAACTTGTCAGGTTTGTTTGATGATGGGCAATAACAATAGCTCAGGTTTAAACTTCTTCCACTGTTAAAATGGAAAAACAAAACAACCCCCCCCCCAAAAAAAACCCACCCCAAACTTTAAATTAATTTTTGCTACAATCCTATAAGGTATAAAGAGATAATATTCATACATTTCTTGGCATGTGATTCCCATACTCCTTTTTTATCTCTAGTTTGTTTCTCTTCCTTTCCTGTCTTAAATGGTAAAGTTCCGAGTCCTTTAATCCTTATCCCAACAATCTCTTTTATATCTGTACCCTCGAGTTCTAACTATGTGTGTTGCTGATGACTTCCAAGTGTGTACCTTTGACCTTGAGCTCTCCCTCCACTTTTCACAGTCATGTACTCAGCCTCAGGAGGGAAATTTTCCCATGGAGTGGATTTCTGTTGTTTCGGCCTGTCCACCAGACAAATATCCTCTTTTGGTAATGGGACTCCTTTTCCTTTCAAGGGTTTCCCTGACCCTATGCCCACCAGAGGACATAGGGCGGGGGAATCCATATTCACTGTTCAAAGTGTCCCCTCCCCACCACTCAGTGACTCTCAAGGGGCAGCTGTATGGGCCAAGTGAGGGCTGTTAGAGTTCCTTCCCAAGAGTTGGCATGGTTGCCAAAAGCCAAACTTCTTCAGCTCTGATGACTCGAAAATAAAACATAGAGTTGTCTATCATTATCGCCACCATAAAGAGCGAGACTGAGAATGAGATAACAGGAAATCTGAGCTGTGAGAATGAAAGAAAAATTATTTGTGACTTCGATTGAGTCCCTGGATCTAGCTGTGGCAGGTATAACCATGAGGCATTTTGAAAACAATTCAAAGTAGCTTTCATAACAATGAGAATTAGCTTATATAATTAGGAGCCCATTGCTTTAGTCTGGAATCATAGTTTCAAGCCATAGAGACCCAACAGGTTGACTCATCCTCCCAGACATCTTCTCCCTGTGTTCTTGTTTCAGTTGGAGACACCGACATGCACCTAGTTGAATTCCATGCCAACTAAAGACCTGGAGCCATCCTTAACTACTCCTCCATCATCTCTACACCCATTAGACTGGCCAGTCCTACTGTTCTTATCTCTCCACTATTTCTCCAATTGCTCCACTTTTCTCCATCTCAGCTCCTACTACCTTAATCCTGGATTACAATTAGAGTTTACTGATTAGACTTTCTATCTCTTGTCTTGTTCCTCCCATGTTACTGTGGTGGGACCAACGAGAATGGATGTATGTAAACCACACCTGACCATGGTATTCCTCTGCTCAAACACCTTCTGAGATCCTGTTGCCCCAGGATAACATCCACCCTATTCACATAGGACATAAAAGCTTGCATGTAATCTTTAGCTACTCTCTGCTTCCCACATTACTTCCCAGAAACAGCATTCTTTGTAGTCATTACCCATGTGCAACACCCTGTTACCCACCTCTGTGCCTTTGCTCACCACCTTGGGAAGACAGATAGCTTGTCTCTATTAAACATGAGGCTTTGGAGTCATACTGAACTGGGTTCAAAACCTCCTTCTGGTACATACCGACTACAGCTTGGGCAAGCTGCTTGACTGCTCCAGCTTCATGGTCACATTTGAAAAATAGGGATGACAGCTAATAGTAGCTGTTTCATTGAGCATGTTGCCATGAGAGTTAGGAGATATCCTGAAAAGCTCTAAAGACAACATCAGAAGGCAGTAAGACTTGGTGGGTGTTAGACGCTTTTGTTTGCACCATTTCCTTTGCTTAGAATGCTCTTGTCGCTGTGTCCCTCTGCTCCATTTGATCTATTCATTGCTGTCCAATCTCCACTCAGCCCAGATGTCATCTCTGGATGATGATGACTCCTGGGGTGGAGGAGTCACTTCTAAGTCATCCTGGGTCTGTCACTATCATTGCTCTTAGCATTCTGGATCAGACTCACCTTCTCATCTATTCTGAGCTCCTCAAGGGCTGAGATGGTGTCATCTTTGCATATCCAGCTCCTAACAATTTTTGGATTGAATAGAAATGTTATCTTCCTTCTCAGCCTCTGACAGGGAACATTAGTGAACTAAGCGGCAACCACATTAATCTCCTTGAATTCTCTTGCAGGCTGGTTCTCATTTATTTTTCCCAATACACATAATTTAGAGCTATTATACCTGTCTGCTTTTATCCTGTTAGGCTCTGACAGGTGAGCTATTGGGAGAGACTGAGACTTGTGAATACAAATGAATAGAAACAACTTGACAGACATTCTCCTTACCTTCCAACAAAAGCAGCTCTTTTCCTGTTGTTCACCAGCCTCGGAATGATGGTTTGGGAAAAATCAAGCCAACATCTCCTCTTATTACAGCACACTTATTAAGCCCAGTCAAAGATTCTAAAGCTTTCTGTAAGAAAGAGAGTCTAGGGGAATGTTACAGGCTTGGTTCCGCCATCCTCTCTGCCTTTCACCCCCACCCTGATCATGAGGGAATGCATGGGTAACACACATTCCCAGGTAAGTACAAATTCTAGGAATTACTGAGTTGGAACTAGAATGCCCAGGGAAAACAACTGGTGAGCTTTGTTTGAATCAGACTTTTGAAAGCTGCTTGGTTTTTATAATGAGAAAAACAGTGGTTTTGGAAATGAATTTGAACATTTGTCTAACCCTTTTATAGATGAAACCAGGAGTCAGGCAGATGACATAATCTTCCCAGGTTCACCCAGCTACTAAGTGTAAGTATTTATTTCCCATAAGGGCTTTGGAAAGGAGAAAGTCCTATAGGGTACATGTAACACCCAGGAGAGTGCCAGCACATACGGGCACCTAACACTTTTTCACACCTAGTAACTGGGAAGGCTGGTCCTAAAATGTCACTGCTAGTTCCCTTTTCAGATTATATTTCCCCTAAGGTAGATGTCCTACTAGCCCTCCTGTCATCCCTCACATTTTCACATGTAGAAGGGACTTTCTGCTTCATTCTCCAGAAGCTATGAGGAGCACTTTTGGCTCTCTTCCCTGGGGACTTCACTCTTGTCCAGAAGAGGAGAGGTGGTCTGTCTTGTTTAGGATAATGAACTGGCCATGCCTGGCTGGCCACCTTGGTCTAGATTGCTCTAGCCCAAAGGACATGTGTTGACTCCTGCTCTCTCTCTTGGGCCACTTACAGGGTCTTACTGATCCTGTAAGAAAAGACAGTACTTATTCCTTGGGGCCCATGACTGGGTGGGTAACAGGTCTCTGTATTAACGTGAGATATCAAAAGGCTTGTTATGACCACACGTGTGAACTGTCAGCAATGAAGTTGACGTGTTTAACTCTACCAGTCTGATTTCTGTGTTGTCACTCAGTTAATTCCAAACTTGGGAGTAGATGAGTGAGTTGAGGAAAAGTAATTAATAATATTATCTTGACCCATTGCCAGAGACTTTGAGGCACAAATTCTAGTGGCTGGGAATAAAGGCCTAAGCAGGATCAAGGTCTTGGGCTTAGCCAGGGCCTGAGACCTCAGATTTTTGTTCAACAGCAGTTGGTGGGTCACAGAAGATTATTTTCCACTGCTAACTAGTGAGTTGCTGTTTTTATTTGGTCAGGCTGATTAACACTTAGGAAGTGGAGCTCTGTGATGCTCTGTGACTGACCCAAACTGACTTGGGCTTGTGCCTTCTCTTGGCAAAGTGCGTCTGAGGCAAATATGATAGGAAAAGTATCTTTGAGCTTTGGTTAAGGCTCCCTTCCAAATAGGCAAATCTTTCCTGCATGGCCAACTAGATAGACATTGCTAGGTGTTCCTATTTTTTATGCTTCTTAGGCTAATCTGTGGGCCAGGACTTTAATCTGAAAGGACAGCTATGTTTCATGTGGCTCGGAGCATTCCTGTAGGCTTCATGTAGGTCTAGGAAGCTAACTCCAGATCACCTGCCCCCAATTCAGTTCCTGCTTATGCTGTTTACAGTTGTATACAGAGCAAGGGTAGTAACCACTCAGGTAGCTAAGGAAATAACAAATGTAATGCAAGGAATTTGTTTAGATCTTAATTTGAACAATAAATTTGGAGACAATTGGGAATATTTGAATGTAGATGGGGCATTAGACCATATCAAGGTATTATTTACAATTTTATTAGGTATAGTAACATTTTGATAAGAAGTATGTCTATTTTTTAAAATGGATGCCTACTGAACTACATAGGGATGACATGGCATATTTGCTATTGATTTTAAGGAAAAAATGCTTTTGGTAGCAGGTCTCTGTATCAGTGTGAAATATTAGTAGGCCCACTATGACCACATATATAAACTATATTTGGTTAGATATAATAGTAATAATAGTATCAATAATAGTAAAAACAGTAATAACAGTATCAATAATACAATCCGTTAAAATGGATTCAGGATGGTTCAATGACTCTATTAATAGTCCCAAGGAGGAAAAAAAACATACAATGTGGAAAAGACATTTAAAAAAAATTCAACCATTTCTGAAAAGTAATTATTAGATAGTAGATGTTAAAGTACATTATAAAGTTCAATAATTGAGAATGCAATACAGGGGGAATAAAATAACAAATATCAATGGTATAGAATAGTATATGTTCACTTGTAGATCCATATATATGGGAATATGGTAGATTTAATATCTAGCAAGTGTCTTATGTTCCTAATCAGTATATTTGTCATTCTAAAGCAATAATCTTTGTTGATAGTGAAATACCAAAAGCAGACTGATATTAATTAGTATTAATATTAGTACTGACATTACTAGCAGTATTTAATATTCTGAATATATCAGTCAAAGCAGTAAAACAGAAGAAAGAAAATAGACATAAAAATAAGAGAACTTGATAAATTATTATTGGCAATAATTATTTCTAAATATGTGTACTGATTTTCTTGGTATCAATCATATCATTTACCAATACTGACTTCAGAAATGTGGCTTATTGGAACTTTAATATACAGAAATTAGTAGGGTTTTAAAAAAATATACAAATGATCAACATAAAATGGAAGAAAAGGTCATATTTATAGTACAAAGATAAAACAATTGAACACATAAGAATAAGCCTAAGAAATGTGCAGAATCAAACCTTAATATTGAGACTTCTCATGCAAGCACAAGATGTGCCTCTCATCTTAAGGTTTTCTCAGCATGTCAAAAGTGGAAATAATTCTCTGTATATTATATCATAAACAAATTATAATCTCAAGTCAAACTCAATTTTTAAAAAAAGTTTAGTTGAAATGTTACTTAACTAAATAATTTAATCCATCTGGAGGAACAAACCTCTAAGAGGAGTCTGAAGGAGGGGCCAAGACTGACACATGGGAGTGGGGATGGGTGGAAGAAGAGCTAATGTCCCAGGCTTGATCTTAGAAAGGTCTGCTTGCTCAGGCTGGTAAACAGCTACCCCCACTGATAGGAGGTTTCCTCCCAAAGATAAGAGTGGCTCATTGTGTCTCTTCTATGCAAATGATGTGGTTTGTGCCCAGTATGTGTTTTCCCTCTGAAGTCTTGGTATGCGCCAGGCAGACAGTGCCTACACCACCAGCCCCCAGCAAAAACCCTCACACTGAGTCTCTAATGAGCTTCCCTGATATGTGACACTTCAAAGGTGTTGTTACAACTCACCTCTGGGGGAACTGTGATTCCAGGATGAAAGGATTCCTGGGGGCTTGTGCCTGGTTTCCTCTGGACTTTGCCCCATGCACCTTTTCCCTCTGCTGACTGTGTTTTGTATCCCTCTACTGTGATAAATTTTATATGCTGAGTCCTGTGAAATCTTGTTGTGGATCATCAAAACTGGGGGTGGTCTTGGAGACCCCCGACACAGATGGAGACTTGAAGGAGATACTTGGAAACGTAGAAGGCAAATTGGGAAGAAAAAAAAAAACTGATTTGGAAAGGCTAGGAAAAGAAAGGTTTTAAGAAAACTGGAATGACTAATTTTCAAATGCTTCAGAGCAACACTAAAATTAAAATGCAACTCTTAAAGCAGTTTACTGAAAGCTAAATAAGACAACCTGGCCAGAAGGCTTGGTGAACATTGCCAAACTGAGGCAAGGGATGCATATTCTGTCTCATTGTTTTCAAGTTTACATTGTAGACTAACAGTTAAAAAATAGAAACCAGAGAAACTACACACATGTCCACTCTTACAGACTGAATCGTGTCTCCTAAGACGGGCATGTCCAAGTCCTAAGCCCTGAAAGCTATAAATGTCATCTTACTGGGACACAGGGTTTCTGCAGATGTAATCAAGCTAAGGCGAGGCCATAACTGGATTAGGGTGGACTCTAAATGCAATAAGACTGCTGTCCTCTTAACAGGAAAATGTGGATATAGAGACACAGACACGCAAGGGAGAAGGCCCCGTGAAGATAGCCAGAGATTGAAGTCATCCAAATCTGCAAGCCAAGCAACTCCAAAGATTGCCAGCAACCACAGAAGGCAGAAGAGGCATTCCGGAAAATTCTCCCCTGGAGCCTTCAGAGAGCGTGGCCCTGCTGACACCTTGAGTTTGGACTTTTAGGTTCCAGAACTGTAAGAGAGTATATCTCTGCTGTCCTTACCCATCTAGTTCATGGAATTAATACTGTATCACGGCAGCTCTAGAAAACTGATGCATGTGCATACACTCTCTCACACGACCTTAACCATTGTGTTAACTACGCAGAAGTGAATTTTGTTTTTTACTTTTAAAAAGCCCAAATATTATTTTGTTTTGTCAACTAAGAAATAGCAGTAAGTAAAAAAAGAAGCACAAATACTCAAAGGGGGGATTACAGTTCAAGTAAACTAATCACAAAGCCAAGAAATTGATCACTGAACTAGATTTAGGTTGATCTGGGCTCTGCTAGAGCCCAGAGAGGCTCCAGGTCACAGTAGGGGAAAGGTGCCTGCCCCAGCATTTTGCAAGTCCCTGTACAAAGGCCAGATGGAGGCCAGATACACGTGCTAAGTATTTAAAAGTTATTTACCTAATTTGTTAGTTCAATTGATATATAATATCCTGCTACTTTCACAAGTATACTATCATAGCAATAAATATTTTTAAAATGTCTAAAGTTATGTATGTTTTTATAAAAATAGTACCAGCAAAATAGTAAAGATGACCAAATTTCATTATTATACATGTCTAAGTTTCTGTTGATGGGCCTGCAGTGTTTAGATGAGTAATAAAATAAATTTATATTACCTATAAATTTTTAAGTAACATCTATATAATCTATTTTTCTTGCCTTTAATTTAGCTAAATCTCTATTTTTATAATCATAATTTTCACATAGCTTATTGACAGAAATGACCTAAGCATATTAAAGTGTAAAAAATTAAAAAAATACATTTTCAAGTAGTTAAAACTAGCAACTATCTATAGAATTCAATGAAAAGTACATGCTGTACGAAGATAAAATTTTAATTATTTAAACACAGATAAACATTTAATTTAAAATATAGTTGAGTCACATTATTTTTTAAATATAAGAATAAAACTAACTACAAATCTAGTATTCAATGTTTATCCAGTTGCCAAAGCACAGAATTGGTACCATGCTTCACACACATTACATCTAGATCCACATATATAAAACGTAGGAGCAAGATGAATTGTCTAATGTTGGGAAATGTCTCTTAGCCACCACATGTAATGGGATACATATTATGGAAATTTGTAAATACCACACAAATAACAAAAAGCAATGAAATAGATGTTCTACACTACTGGGAACTGGTTGGTGGTTATGCAAGAATTTATTGTATTCATGCTTTTTGAACAGAAGCATTTGTTAAGTTATATTCTTTCTCCTACCTAAGCACTTCCATGTCTTAACCTCTGCAACTTCTGAAGTAGTCCCTGAAATAGCACAGCCCACAAATCTTCATGGGTCTCAGTCATCCTTTGTTCTTAAAACATCAGACAGGAGGTGTGGAGAAGTGGTTCCCTGGGGCCTGAGTGTTGTTAGTTGTGAGAATTAATGTTTAGAGCTGTGGGTTACTGTGCCACCCCTGAGCCTCAAATCCCAAGTAACAGAGCTTCCTATGTGCTCTTTAAGTAAACTAATGAACACCATGTGTTTGTAGTACTTGAGGCTCTCCAAAGTGTAGGATCTACAGAGACAGCCCTCTTGCCTGGTTCTGAATCCCTGGTGGGATTGGGAGGGTATGTGGACCTGTAAGGGAGGAACCAGGTGAGCCGTTGTTGCTTGTAGTCGCCCAGATGAGACATGTGAGGTCCTGATCTAGGCTCACAAGGCAAGGGATGCAGAAAGAGGTCTTCACTGCTATTCGCTTAAAGTACCAGTTGTGGGTAAATGGCAATTTGGTCTGAATTCATGCCTCTATAGAACCACAAGCAACTCATTCGATACCTCTTGTACTTGGCTTTGAGACCGCTTTAGTTAGGATACAGGGTGATTCTGTGCCCTGAGTTCTACTGATAATTTAGTCCATGCTTGGAGAGTAAAAAAATAATTCTTTGTCCTTATAAATATCCTCTTTTGGCCGTTCTATTTCTTTAAAGCAAGACTTAGTATTTCAATGCCTCAGCTCCAGACTTCATGAGTAAGAACTGATATTTTGCAGGACATTTTGTGACAGAGGGAAGAGGTTTACATACTAAGCAACATGATGAACTTCACATAAAATTCTCTTTAAGTCTTTCTATTCTTTCCCTCCTAATTCTCTCCTAATGGCCATCTTATCTCTTCTTCCTTCACATCAGGCCTTCCTCTGCACTTCCTCCCACAAGCTGGCTCAAGCCCCACACCCTTCTCCTCCCTTAGCCTCCCAGGGCCCTTCCCTACATAGAGCAATTTGTATGTCCCTGGGCTCCAGTCTGCATCCTCACAGTCCTATCCCTGTCCAGCACACAAAGGAATTTCCCTGAGATTCAGTGTCTTTAGAAGATAGGAACTATGGCAAAGGAAAAGAGGGCTTTCAGCCAGAGTTTTGCAGGATATTTGGATTATTGTTGAGTAGATTTTAATTCCACTCTCTTTTGCCTGCTGGAAACTGCAAACAATGAAGCCAGAGCAGGGGTTTTAGGCAAACTGGTTTCTAGGTTTAGTAGTGGCCTCTTATCCAGAGGAGAATGAAATTAAATGAATGGCATACATGTTCCCAGCCCACTTTCTTGAACTCCTCTTTCTCCTCATGCCCACGTGTGTGCTAGAGGTTGTATTAATAACCCATTGGGGCATCTGAGAGGTTATGCTTAGACCACACGCATAATGAAAAACAATAGTTGAAAAACTTTCTCCAAGAGCGTCAACTCATTTGTGTTTTTGAGTTAATTATCCCCTAATCAGTAGTCCTGTATTTATGGAGAAGAATTTTGTGAGGTAGAAGTGAAGGAAGAAGGTACCTGTGCGAAATGTTGACATTTCTCCAGCTACAGTGTAATGAAAGCTGCACATAGAGCTAGACCAGTATGGAAACGAGTTCAATTCCTTCCTGGTAGCTAAGATAGCAGCTGGTTTGAAACATAATTCAATATCAATGTCTTTATTGCCTCGGGTATTCTTATTGCAAATGATCTCACATTAAGATTTGGAAATAAACACATGCACTTTAAGATAACATTGATCCATGGAAAATATTTGTTGAAAGAATAAATCCACCCTATACCAGCCAAATGAATGACTACTCTCTGTTCTCCAAACAATTTTCCACCACTGGGCATTTTTCATGCTGTTCCTTCTATCTAGAATGTTCTCTACAAATTCTACCCTTTGCTAAAAATCATTTCAACTCTTCAAATAACCTCTCAGTGCATCCTGTTATCACTGTGGGGCAGGGGTTGGGGGTGCATCTGTCCCAATCCTGGCAGGAACCAGATGGCACATTTCAGAGTGTGATCAAGGGCTCTCCAGCAAACTTATGTGTAGGAACACCACTTCCCTGAGACCCTTACAAAGCCCTGGAAAGTGAATTTAGCAATGCGTTCACATGGTCATTTATTTTTGCAAATTTTCATAGGAGATATTTTAACCACAATTGGATAAGATCTCTGCCCCTTTCCCCTCTGATTTTCCCTTCATCCTCCTGTTGGGTCATATTGGAGTGCACTGAGTCCAGCTAAGCAGAAGTTGAGTTTAGGATATGTTTAATTTATGAATTACATGCCTATATCTCACCAAACCCAGACACTTTCAGGAACAGTTATTTGCCATGCAGGGATTGCCATGCAGGGATGGCCAGGCATTGCCATGCAGGGATGGCCTCTGGGAGTCTTCCTGTTACCTTCTGTGGCAATTCACTCAAGTGTCCTGACACAAAGCTGCAGGTCCACAGGCTATATTGCCATACATGTGTGTCCTATGGAGACTAGCTACCAGAAGTGTGTGGACAGGGAAGGAGAAAGAAGAAATATGAGTTGTATAAAGTCATAAGCGAGCCTGTAGAAAATTCTTCCAGTCAACAGATGTGCAAAATTGTAAGCACAGGGTTCGGTCTGCATTGACTCTCCTAGTCAAAACTGAAATATTATCCTATTAGAAATAAATTCTATTTCACACTCCCCATGAGAAGTTTGTCATGCTAACAATTCATGGATTACAGTGTTTAATCAGCTAAAAACAACCAAATTATTTTAGTTTGTTGAAAAAGTTAGAAAGCTGATAAAACTTTTCATGTGATAATGAAGAGAAGGCAGATAAAAGTGTACAGAAAAGATATTATTGAGGTGTGCACAGATTTGGTGGACAGAGTTATTTGTAAGCTTTATAATTTTGAAAGTTGAGCTTTCTCATTTAAAATAGATATTTAATTTTATACTTGTAAATTTTTTTTTTTTTTGAGGAGGGTCCAAAATTTATCTAAACTTCTATGCTACAAAACTAGTTCTTCCTGTGGCTGCGGTCTTAGGTAGAAGAACTCGGAAGGATAAAGAGGTCAGGGTCTATATTCCTCCAGCTTCCTCACTGCCAACTTCTGATCTCCAAACCCGAATGGAAGCTAGGGGGTCAGGGAGCCCAAGTATTTCAGTCCATGGAGCTCAGCCTCTCTGGGCACAAAGCAAGGTGGCAAGTGAACAAGCTGAACCTATCCAGCACAGCGGGGGCCCTCCCGTTGCCATGATGGATATTCCACTAGAATATCACTGAAGGACACTCCACGGGTGCCCACCTCCACTCACTCCTCCCCACTGAAATGGAATGACTTGTGCAATTAGTGAGTTTGCGAGAAGGAATGGAACCTGGGGGCATCAGTACCTGCTGGGCTTTCTTCGATTGGTGCCTGCCTGCCTGTGGAGAGGGCACATCCTGTGTGTTCTCAGGCTATGCCTGTCAACGGAAGTCACCCAACCATGCCAGTCGACAGAAGTATGTGCCCAGCTGGGGCCAACACAGAAGGAAGCTCATTGGAGGACATGGTTTAGATGTGATGCAATAAGGCCCCTT
Source organism: Microcebus murinus (assembly GCF_040939455.1). Classification (NCBI taxonomy): domain Eukaryota; kingdom Metazoa; phylum Chordata; class Mammalia; order Primates; family Cheirogaleidae; genus Microcebus; species Microcebus murinus. The sequence continues at coordinate 87,624,044 of NC_134106.1, forward strand.
CCAGAACTAGTTGATGGTAACAATGATAGGAATAATAAATAGCATTATTATTATGCTCTAGTCTAACCTCTACTTTTTACAGATTAAAAATTTATTTTGCTTTTAGAATAAATGCTCCATTAAAATATTTATTATGGCTAAACTGTTTATTTTTAGCTTTCTTACAACTCTTAGTTCTTACTGTATTTGAACACATGAATAACTTCCAGTTTTAGAGAACATTTGTATGAATTACTGGCAAACATAAGTGACCATAATAATCTTCTCTCATTTTATTTGAGAAACCTCTGAGTTCTAAATCATAATTCTTTTTATGGCTTTCTTAGTGGAATTTCTTCCACAATAAATATAGACTAGAAAGAACTCCCTTTTTCCTTTAAACATAATACATGATCTTTTAAAACACAGGGATTTATACAATATTGAGGCTGAAAGAAAGGAAATGACTCAGTTACATTAATTTTAAAATTTTTATTGATATATAATATTTGTACATATTTATGGGGTACATGTGACATTTTGTTACATGCATAGACTCTGTAATGATCAAGTCAGGGTATTTAAAATATTCATCAGTTTGAGTATTTATCATTTCCATGTGTTGGGAACATTTCAAGTCCTGTGTTCAACCAATTTTGAAATATACAATACATTGTTGTTAATCATTGTCACCCTACTCTGCTATCGAACATTAGAACTTATTTCTTCTGTTTAACTGTATGTTTGTGCCCATTAACCAACCTCTCTTCATCATCCCCCTTCAACAAAGACACCTTTCCCAGCCTCTGGTATCTGCCATTGTACTCTCTACCTCCAGGAGATTAATTTTTTAGCTTCCACATATATGAGTAAGAAAATGTGACATTGATCTTTCTATGCCTAGCTTATTTCATTTAACATAATGACTTCTAGTTCAATCCATGTTGCTGCAGATGACAGGATTTCATTCTTATTTATGGCCAAATAGTATTTCACTGTATAGATACTGCAATTTCTCTATCCACTGATGGACACTTAGGTTGATTCCTTATCTTTGCTATTATGAGTTGTGCTGCAATAAACATGGGGGTGCAGGTATCTTTTTGATATACTGATTTCCTTACTCTAGCAGTGGGGTTGCTACATCATATGGTAGTCCTATTTTTAGTTTTTTGAGAGATCTCCATACTGGTTTCCATAATGGCTCTGCTAATTTACATTCCCACCAGCAGTGTATGTAAGAGTTCTCTTTTCTCTGCATCCTCGACAGCATCTGTTATTTCTGGGTTTTTGGATAATAGCCACTCTAACTGGGGTCAGATGAGAGGCTGAATTAGAAGTTTTCCAAAGGGTTGGATTGCTTCTTTTCCTCAAAACATTTGCAGACAAATTAAAAACAACAATTGCAATAACAACAATAGGTAAAATCGGAGCTGTTCTGGCTGGAGTGTGGGATGGGGACTCCAGTGCCACCTGTTTAGCCCTGAAGCACCTGCCCAGACTCACTAGTGGTTTTGAAAACCAAGGGATCAGCTTAGAGCTCTCCAGGGGGCCACCACACAATGGATGTTTCTAGGAGTTCATTATAAATTATTATTCAAAACCCCTGGGTGATACACATTTATGGTTCAAATTACCTTATTAAGAGCTTCAAGGACCCAAACTCTCAGGGATGACATTGGAGGGGAGGGCCGTCGAGGGGTGAGCTACGGATGTCTTGGGATGTCTACGGATGCTGAGATGATAAAAAGCAGGCTATTCCACAACCTGATGTGCTGTTTGCCGTTTATTAATAGTTTCTGCAACAAGATTGAAGAATTCATGGTTGGATGTATTGTGCTCAAATAGTAAACTGCAAAGTTAAGGACACAATTGCTTTTTATGTCAGTTAGTGGAAATAAGCAAGAATGTCTGAGCAGCTGAGTTCTAAGCTACTTTCCCCAACAGCTGCTGCTTATTGTTTTTACAAAAGCGAACTTTAGGATTTCCGAGTGTGGCCCGTAGGACAGCAGCATCGGCACCATCAGATATACTGACTCAGCATCTGCATTTTAACGAGATCCTTCGTGGTTTGTATGCACAGTTAAGTGGGTGCTTCTCAAAGTCCATTTAGCCTATAAATCACATGCTTACTATGCACGAGGCCCTGAGAAGTCTTAGCCCTCAGTCCCAGCAATACAGTAAACTGGCAATAAAGAGACAGCCACAACAAACAGGTGTTCAGCTCTGGGGAGAACCGCTCGGAGCAAGCTCTTATCAGAGCTGGACAGTAACAGCATCTTGTTCACTTGTTTTCCACCTGGGTTTCAGGGCCCATTGTGTCTGGTGCAAGGACACCATCCTTTAGTTCTCCATCCCTTGTCTTTTTCCTGCTTTGTCCCTCCCTCCCCTATACCTCTGGTTCACATTACCATTAATTATTGCCTATGGTCTTACTTTCTCTAATAACATGAAATGCCATCTTACCCACTGGACCATAAGCACTTTAGTTTTCCTCTCATTTTCTAAGAGCACTAGCAATGCCATGGCAACATCTAATCCCTAACCTCCAGGTGGAGTGGTTGAGGTAATCAGAGCAGGTGTTCTTGAGACAGAAAACAAAAGATTTGCTTGACAAAGGGAGAAATGAAAGAGCAGTGTCCTTGGCCAGTGCTTGGAAAACTCTCATCTGCATACAAGTCATCCCAGGATCTGCAGATTCTGCTAAGGAGGTCAGAATGGGGCCAGAGATTCTATAGTTCTTACAAGATATCAGGTAATGCTCATGCTATCAGATCAAGGACTACCCTTTCTTTGAGTAGCTAATTCTAGGCAACACAAGGACAATTATATTCACTGTTATATCAAGACGGCATGTGCCTGGCTCCAGAAAAGATGTTAATTTATTAGTAAACAAATATTTATTGAATTAAACACTGACATACCATGATTATTGTGAATTCTCATAATAATCCTGCAAGATATGTTAGTTTTGGCTGTACAATTGGGGCTAATACTACAGGCACTGAGGCACAGAGAGGCTGAGTTACTTGCTCAGCATCACACAATTAATGTGGCAAGTTATTGTTTACCAAATATTCTACATGCTCCTCTACATTTCCCGATCTTCCTTGCAGTTGGTTGAAACTGTTGAGCTAATTCCTAATTCTGGCCAATGAACTGTTGGGAACATGGCATGTGTCATCTGCTGGCTGAGGCATTAAAGTGCTAGTGTCACTCTTTCTCTGTTTTGTATTCTGCCATCTGAAACGTGTGTGCCCCTAAGGTGAGGTTGGCAAGAGTTCTGTCTAACCTGCAGTGGCCTTCACATATGGATTTATAAATTTCAGTTTTGTTGTCAGATTATCCTGATTAGTATGGGCTCAGTGTTGACATCAGACAGCTCCTTGTATACTGAGCTTTTTATCTGGGACCCCAGGATCCCTAAATGTGAGCACACTCCAGGTACAGTCTAGCTCAGGCATGCCTCAGCACTGTCAACAGGCTCAGCCCAGATAATGCCAGGCACTGTGGCTGTGAAAAGAGAATGGCCAGTGCCCTGAGAACCGTCTGAAGACTTGAAAAAACTAACAATAGCAGCAGTAGTGACTGTTCTCTACAACTTAGTCAAGGTTCATTCTATGACAAGCGCCATTTGCTTTCTAGCTCTGTCTTTTATATAAAGGCATGTTTTTAAGCATGGTCAGGATAAGGAAACTATGGTTTTAGAGGTTTTATGAGCTTTAGTCATGAATTGAATAAAACTTTTAAAAGAATATTATTAAAGCACACCTACTCAAACACTTAACTTTTATTGACTCATTTAATGGATGGGGGATGTAGTTTATGCACACAATGGCTGCTATGGTCTGAATGTTTGTGTCCTCTCTCTCTCTATATATATATACACACATACATATAAACCTAATCCCCAAATGTGATTATATTAAGAGGCAGCGCCTCTGAGAGGTAAGTCGAGAGGGCAGAGCCCTCATGAAAGGGATTAGTGTCCTTATAAAAGAGGCCAGAGACGGGTCCCTTATCCCCTTCTGCCACGTGAGGACTCAGTGAGAAGGTGCCTTCTATGAACCACGAAGCTGGACCTTACCAGACAATGAATCTGCTGGCACCTTGATCTTGGTGTTCTCAGCCTCCAGACTGTGAGAAATAAACTTATTTATGAACTACCCAGTCTGTGGTGTTCTGTTATAGCAGCTGAAGCAGGCTAAGGCAATGGCATATAGATTTGTGTGTCCCACCAAATAATAAAAGGTGCATTATCTAACTTGCATTTGTATGTCAAAAACATGACTGTTGTTTGCATTTTTCTAGAGCTACCAAAAAACCAGAAGAGTAGCAAAATTGACTTAGGAAGAAATAGAAAATCTGAAAAAAATGTATAATCAGTATAGAAATCAAATCAGTATTTGAGACTTTTCCACTCCACCCTCTTCCTGACCCCAGTCCTATCTTTCCTTCTCTGCTAAAGACATCCCTCCAAGGTGTTGCTATTGGTGAGATGCATACCACTTCAAGGATCAACTGATCTCTACTCTGAAACATCTGCACCAAATAGAGAAAGACAGAAAGCAATCAAACTCACTCTGTGAGAATAGTATAATGCCGAAAATAAAACAGTATAAGGACAGTTTTAAAAGAGGAAATAACAGACCAGTATCACTTATGTAAAATTTTCTAATGTTAGATGTGTGAACTCAGCAGTACCATATACACATATAAAAAGATCATGACGAAGTAGGGTTTATCATAGGAATATAAAAAGAATTAAACACGAGAAGGAATCTATTCAAATAACACACTACATTAGGATTTAAAAAGAAAATAAAGTCAAATAAGTTATATAAACTTAATAGATGCAGTTAATGAAAAATTTTAAGACTAGCTGCAGTGGCACATGTCTGTAATTCCAGCACTTTGAGAGGCTGAGGTGGGAGGATCGCTTGAGGCCTGGAGTTCAACGCCAGCCTGGGAAACAAAAACTTTTTTAAAAAATGTGACTATAATTGGCTCACACTATATTTCTATTGGATTGTGTTGCCCTACACTAAGTCTAAAGTCCTTAGCATGGCATCTCATCCAAAATATGGATGTCAGAACCTTAAGAAGGGAACTCATTCCAAGTGTGGCTGTGGCAGGAAAGAATTCTGCATATTGCAAAACAAAGGACTTTACAGGTATGAGGGGTAATATTGTGCTCTTGTCAAAACACTGTCCTGGACATTACTTCATTCATCCTCTTGTAAACCTGGTGAATTAGGTGTTATAACTCTTCCTGAACTTTAGTTTTCTTAATGTTTCCTATAACATAGTGTGGATCAATGACGGCGACTTCCTAGCTGTATGCCTTTGAAGTCAATTTCTGCCCATGTTCCCTATTCTATTGGTTGCACTATAGCCACCCCTGGTAGTCCATGCCTAAAGCAGATCCTGTTCAGGCTCCTACTGCCTTATTTATCTCTGCTTTCCTACAGAGAGAAAGCCACCCAACTCACTCTATGAGAATAGTGTAATCTTGAAGAGAAATTAGTCTGTCAAAGGTGACAGACTAATCCTACAGGATTCAAGGATAATGACTCACTTCAACTCAGATATAAACTGATCAAACTGCTGAACTTAAGCAACTCACATCTCTTTCCCACAGGATCTGCCTGTATTCATTTCAAGTTCTATTCTCTTCCTTTTCAACCTGTTGGGCCCTGGGAATGAAATGAGGAAATTAAGTGTACCCTTTAAATATCTTCATACACCTTCCTCCCAAATACATGTGAAATCAGGTGCAAAAGATCAACTGTACTTGGAGAGATGACATCAACAACGCAGATTCTCTCACACTTCCACTCAGGGGCTCATCACTGCTTGGAGACTTTCCACCCAAGCCCTGCTCCTACCTGAGAGACTAGACATGGAAGTGCCCACATACATTCTCTGCAGAGGCCAATGCTGTCCAAACCAGCACTTTTGTGAATTTAAGCCAAAGCAAAACAAAAAAGTAATCTGGTCTCTTACCAGGGTCTGCATGATTAACTAGCAGTTAATCTAATTCAGAATACACCTTGGAAGAATTCAGAACACGTTACATAGAACGATGCCTTTACTTAAGGTGATTCACAAATGTATCATACAAGATGGGCTGTGCAATGAGTAGCCACCTTACTTAACATTTGAAATGAAAGAGCAGAGAAAATTTTACAGTTGCTTTATTTAACAAAATTTACGCCAACTTCTATATCGATATACAAATGTGTTTCAAAATCAGAGCAGCAGACACACAAACTGTTAACACAAGAATTACAATAATGCTTAACACACGGTACACAAAGTTTTGTTTTCTGCTCATATAGACATTTATGGGTTTAAAAATTATTCCAAAGGCCAAGCAGCATTACATGTTCATTTTCTGGGATGGCTTAAATATGTCCTAAAGAAAAAGGGATAGAACTTTTGAAACTTAATGTATTCAATTTAGTTCAACAAATAGCACTTGGCCCATTAATAGGGGCTTATAAAATGTTTTGGACTGGGGATAAAAATTTGATTAACATATAATCTATCAGAGTATGCTCTGAGTCAGTGGTTCTTTTTAAATGTTTTAGTCTATTTGTCCATATCATAAATATAAAAAGCTGATTTCTAATCTCCCCAAAAAAAGTCTACTTTAAAAAAGAGGTTTAAAATAATTTTATTAGTAGTACTAACAAAACATAGTGACCAGAGGTCTTTCAAGATCAAGGTAAAAGCACACAAATACTCAACACAGCTCTGCCCCTACCCCCTCCAATTTTGTTAGAAATGTCTTTATTTCACAACATATACCTACATGTTAAGCTATTGTCTAAAGCTCTTTATTCAGGGAAGACAGCTACTTTTTGCTTTTCCATTTAATGACTTCCAGGGACAATTTTAATTCCTTAAAAGGTATGATAGTTCTGAAAATCCCCCCAAATTTTGCTACATATTCTACTCACAAAATTAACCTCCAAAGTATATAAGTTGTGTTTTAGAGTAATACATGAAAAATAGCTGATGCGCAAAGTGTAAATATGTTGACACTTAACACTGACCTGATTCCTGGCCAAGTCTCAGTCTAGCTTTTCAGGAAAAAGCTACTAAGTGGTGAGGTATAGAAGGAGAAAAACTTATTACAAAAATCAAAAAAGATACATCACAGCTTTTTCTTCTTCTCTCCTCTTCTCCATGTCTTGGGAGCTTTCTTTCATGCTGGAAGAGTACAAATCTGTAACATGGGTAAAACTTCAGAATGCTTCTTTATGTAGTGAAATGGCATCCAAGATCCATTTCCCAAAAAGCACCAAATAAAAATGCACAAGGACTAAATGCTGTAATAAAATGATACACAGGGGTTTTTATTCCTGTTTGTTCACATGAAGCAGACCCCATCACTTACTGTGCTTTCATTTTCTAAGAATGAATTCAGACCATTATAAAAATGTGCTTCCAAAATAAATTGTTTCTAGAATATAAAAACGTTTTAAATTTTTCTAGCCCACATATTGTTATAAAATAGGAAGCCAGAAAATTAGCTACTGCAATTTTCATATGGTAAAAAATATTTATGTGTACACATACATATATACACATATATAAAATGCAGGTTTTAAATTTCAATAAAAATTAACCAACTTAATGATCATGTATTGAATTATACATAAGAAATGTTGATTATCTGTAATGAGAACTACAACGGGGTTACAATTCCATTTATTGGAAGATAATCTAAGACCTTTCTATGTGAAAAAAAAATCAGGAAGTTTCCAGCTGCCTACTCAATAAGAGAAATCACTATGTCTTTTTTTCAGATGTAACAGCCCCCCAGTTTCATTCATTGTACCTCGTAAGTCCCCTAAGGCAGGAACAGTCCCTGAAGGGAGGCAAAGGAGAATTGGGCTGTGCTGTGCTATCTGTGTTCTGCATGAAGGCTGGTGCCAGGATACTTGGGCAAGTGAGGACTAAAATCCACTCTTGAGCTGCATTTGCCAAGCCATGTATCTGCCCAAAAAGCTGTGCCCGTGTGTGTCTGGGGACTTTTTTCTAAAGTACACAAAGGTGCTGTGCACATCAGGACAGTCCTGAGATCTCTTGGCAGAGAGGGGTACTAGAAGGAGTATTCTCAAGAGCTGCTTCCCAGGAAGGCAGGCTAAGTGGCAGGGAAAGCATGACTGTGGTTAAGAGAAATTAGAAGCAGATTCCTACTATCAATGAAAACCAGGGATTCCTGTTCCTATAACTTTAGGAAAGACAGTGGGAGGTTCCCATTTTGTTGATGCTGCCAGTTTCTAGTAGTTTCATGAGGGAAAACAGTAAGGAGCTTCAACACCACAGAAGGGAAGAGATTGAACTGAGCAAGGAAGCTGTCCTAGTACATAAGACATCCTGTTGAGAAAAAAGTGGCAAAAGGAGCTAGGACCTGCCCTGAGGAGCAGTGTCTGTGACTCACAGTGATCGGAACAGTAGGCAGCGTCTGTCCAGTCTCTGGATGAGTCTCGAATGAAAACTACAAGTCACATGAAACTCCTTTCACAACTTTCATTACAAGCTCACCTTGAATTGTCTTCCCCAGTTTATCTATGCTGTAAGATGCCTGTTTCCTCACATTTTAATTGGCCATTTGATTTATGTTTGTGGGAGAGCTAAGGACAAAGACTTAATTTTAGATATTTTTTTACTATAACCATCTCCCCCCCCCCCAAAGGCACATTCTCTACCCAATTGTCATAAATCAAGGTATTTTAAAGCAAAGTAAAAGGTAAATATTTGAAAATACTACCTTTCTTCTCCTAACACGTGTTGTTGAAGAAGTTCAGGCAAGTTCTTGGAAATATTCTTTAAAACGGCCAAGAACAGCAAAACTCTCTGTGCTATGTGGAACACTTATGAGTATTATAGAGTGGGAGACAGATTAAAAAGAATGGCCATTTTTCTATAACCAAATTTAAAATAGTTAATAAAGTAAAAAATATACTTTCCATTCCGTATCAAATATCCAAGAGACAAGTTAAAGCAAGAACAAAGTGGATGTGCATGCCAAAACATAGGTTTAATCCTTCAGTAGCATTTATATAAAGAGTATGTGTGAAACATTCTCAATTTGCCCCTCTGGATGGATGACAAGAAATTTTTATCTACTCAGAGAAAGGGGTGCTAAACAAAGAGAGATCTCAGATGCCACTGAAAATTTGTTGAAAGTTTCACTTCCTCTCTCCAGATAAACGCATATACATCAATTTGTGTGTACAATTTCAGGAACATCATATACATTCAAGGTCCAGTCACATATCTCAGGTTCAGACCACTGGCTCTCAATATTCTTACAGGGGATTTGAAGAATTAGTGATGCTCTCATTTCTATAGTCTGTATTTCTCCTATTGAATCTGGGGGAGGCAGGGAGCACAGGGGCAGCCCAAACCAGAATAAACTAAAAGAAAAATAACTTGCTTCAAAGAACAATTTTTTACTTATTTGCCCTTGGAAGAAAGCACATCCCAGTCTCTAGTTGCTTCTATTAAATGCCGCTGACCATGACTCATCCATTCTTCCTGGTCTTCATATAGCCTCCCACAAAACCAGCACTTAAATATACACTGTGATGAATCATCAGGCAAAGAATCTACCACTTGGTAGTTGTTTTTATGAACTTTTTTAAGCTTCATTTTCAACATCATTTGCCTTTTAATTTGGTTGGCTTCCTCCAAATTCTGGTACGTGAGCCGGACATGGTGCCGTCTGATGCCAAGCTGACACCTAGTCCTCTCTGATAAAACAACTTTGAGGACATTGCCTTTATATTTATTTATTACCTTCATCACATTGGTCACTTCTGGTGAGTCAACGTCAGGATGGTTTAACACAATGACTGGCTGGTTCCGACGGGGGCATTTAATCAATTGATCTGGCTTAGCTGCTATTAGTCGAAGTTGTCTTGCAACCTGAAAAATTGAAGGATCCTTGAAACAGCGGTTCGAGTCAGCCTGAATCTTGTTTTTCTTCTTGGATAAGTTTACTTGTTTGGTTTTATTTCTAGCTATAGAAAGATTTCTGGAAAGTAGTTTCCCTTGCCTCCCCAATTCACTGCTTCCTGGCTGTCCATACAGCAGGCCAGTTTTTTTAGGGGTGATGCTATAGATAGCACTGTCTTTTCTTGGTTTAAGCCGAAAAGATGTCTCAAGATTTTGGGACATGTCTATTGGCCCACTTTCACTTGTCAAAGGCTGTATGACTGAGTCGGTCTGTTTCACAGAGCAGAATGGAAGCGGTTTTATTAACTGTGTTTTATTGCAAGGTATGTTGACAGGCGCTTCACATGTAGCCTCTATGATGTGGGCATCCTCAGAGGAATTGAGAACCCTCAACACAGCTCCTTTGGGGATCAACACTGGAGTGGCAACATGAGGCTTTCTGGTCACTCTGCTTTCAGTTTTTCCATCAATGCCATCTACAAACTGTGGATACATTTGCTGATGAGTAAAGTGTCCATTACTGGTAATACCACCATCATTCTGAGGTTTCTGGAGAATACCCATGGAATGACCAGGGCCAGTGAATGACACATTAATTTCTTGAATACCTTCAGGAGTAGCTTTTGAAGTTACCTTTGATGCCTGTCCTACAGAACGACGACGATGTGCACTGTTTGCACCCAGAGATGAAGGCTTGCCACAGGATTCAATTAACTGAGCTATCTTTCTGCGCAAGAGTTCAATTGACTTTATTTTAGATGTTGAACTATTCCATTTAACACCCTCAGGGACATTTTCAGATCCAGAACTTAGAGAAAATACTGATGAGATGACAGGGCCATCAAAAGCGTCATTAGTCTTTTCGGAATTCTTTAATTCCAAAGGCTTATCCACAGATTGTTGAGATCTAATTCTATCTTCTCCAGTCATATTTAGGTGTAAATACTCACTTTTATGTTGAGAGGACATCTGGCCTATATTTGAAACTGCCTTGTGTTCCTCTGTCTGGTTATTTTCCAGCTTCCCATTAGAGGAAACCATTTTTACAGGAAAACTGATGTTACTTCTAGATTCCAAGTCATTTTCACTTATAGGCAATAAGCCCTTTTCTCCAGAGAAGGAAATGGTTGCAGGTGATGCAGCAAGAGGGAGTAACTGCTGTGAGTCACTGGGTAAACTTCTTCCATCCTCAGCAAAAGAAACAGCAGCTTTATATGGAAAAGGGTTTGATGCACCTCCAAGACCACATAAAACACTGTTTTTTAATACACATGCTGGTGAACGACCTTTTAAGGCAATGGAAGGAAGAGAAGTTCTATGTGGATATAAATTATTTTTTTTCTGTAAATCCTCAACTCTTTCAGAATTGAGAAAGGATTCTACATGTTTGTGAACATTAGAGTCCGACATGAAAAAATCATAAGACCTTACCCATTTCACATTTTTAAATTGTTTCTGAACTGAAGATTGAAGATTATCAATGCCTACAAGTTTTCCAACATTCCCTTCAATTGTTATTGACTTTGTTTTTTCTGCAGAAACTAATTTTTCTTGTTCAATTGAACCCTTCTCTTTAGTCATACGCTCAAAATTACCTCCATCACCCCTGCTGGCTTCATGGGAATTATTTTCTTCCAGCGGAAACAGTTTCAGAACCACCTGCTGTGTACCATTGACAACCTTCACATCTATCAACTGAGCTAAACAGTTTGCAGGGACAACTAGTTCTGCTGGTGCCACAACTGTTAATGGCATACCAGGCTGAACTGGTTCTTTTGCAGGAGATAACACTTCTACTTCAACATTTTTGTTCTCAAACAGGTTGACTTCATTTTGCTCAGACAGGGCCATTTTATTTGGGATGCACACTACATCTTTTTGGTATTCCTTTGGTTCAGGTAACAACATGATATTGTGCATTTTGTCTTTATTTGCATGGAGAGAGAACCTTGAAAGTTGATCTGATAACTTATTTTGAAATGCAGTCTTTGGATTAGAAACTTTCAAAAGCTCTGTGTTTTGTTTTGAAGTGCTGGCTCTTTTCGGCTCCAGCTTGGCAGTAGTTTTAGGTGGCCGTTTTGCACCAGCCCTCTCATGGACTCTCTTCCTGTGTTTGACAATGTAATCATTTCTAATAGCACCATAGTCACAATACTCACACCGATAAGGGAATATGCCTGTGTGTTTCACCAAATGCCTCTGAAACTCTCCTTTTGTATATGAAATGTAGCTGCAGTGAGAACAAATAAATTTAATCTCTTCATGTTGAAGTGTGTGCTTTTTGTACTGCAGAGGATCCTTTGTGGAAAATCGACATTTATCACAATAATATTTGCCTGGCTTAAAGTTCCTTACCTTAAATTTATTATTGACAGAACTTGAAACGGTTTCAGTTTTATTTCCGACATGAGTAGCACTAGGATTATTGTTCACAAAATGGAAATTGGGAGGGGCCACACCGAGTTTGCATTTGAAGCAGACATATATGTCTTCCTTCTGGCTTTGCCCCATACCCATACCCTTTTTCAAATCTTGAAGTGGGATTTTGTGAACACTTTTGCACTTTACACATGTAGCAATGGTCATCATGGCAGCCTCTGCCTCTGAGCCTTGATACAAAAGAGTTTGCACTTCCTGTCTATCTGGTCGAGGTGCTCCATTAGCATCAGGTTGTTTGGGTGACATGGTCAAGGAATTATGTCCACCATTCACTTGTGTAGTATATAACTGCTGTCCAATATCCTTCATCTTCTTTATCTGCATTTCTAAAAATAGCTGACTGAAATTCAGAAGATTTCACAAGATAAAATCCTTAGGAGGCATCTTTCAATACAGTTTGTGATTGGTAGAGGAGCAGCTAGTTCCTGGGTACACACTTATTCTTTTTTTATATACTGCCACAGTAGGTACAGGATCACAAAATATGATTGCTTTCAATTTTCTGATATTTCCGGCAACACTAAAGGAAACAAAACCATAAAGCATGATTAAAACAAGAATTTAAGGCTTAGTTGAGCTATTACCCCCTATTTTAATGGCCTTGAAAATTTTATGAGAACTCTCAACATATGAACTTGGATACCTATGTTATAGTAACACATAACACAACAGAGTTGGCAAATAAGCCTAAATTAAAAACATTTTCACACTCAGTACCCTAAAAATCATCACTTTAAGACCAATCATGAACAAACACATACCAGAAACAAGGACACGATAGCAACCATTCAGAATAGCCTTTGATCAGTGAAAGTTAAATTTTTAAGTGTCAGTGACCACATCCTAACAATTTCAGAGATATAATTTCCTATTAACTTCATAAAAATCTTGTACAGAAAACTGTCAGTTCAGTTTTTGAACACCTTAGTTATCAAGTTGTAGAGCTAGGGCTTCAGCCCAGTTGTTCACATTTATTTCTACACTACATTTATTTCTACACTACACTTATTATCAGCTTGGGTACCAATTCTTTCACTCACACACTAGACTTGCTCTCACAAGAGCTAAGAAGCCAAAAATACTGACATATTAGGAAGACAAATAATTATTCCTTTAACATCTTATTGAGCATCTATCACGTGCCAGGCATTATTCTAAGTGCTGCAGGGCAGGGAACAAAAGTACAGATTACATATTTATCAAATGGTGGTAAGATAATTGGAAGAAAATACCATAAAACAAGGCAAGAGGGAGAGGGGATGTCTCTGTGATGAGGCTGGAGGGCTGGGTATGGAGGAGAGGACAGTCACACACACTACCAGGGTGTGTGTGTGTGTGTATATGTATGTATTTGAGAGAGAGAGAGAGAGAGAGAAACTAACTTACTCGCCTGGCACAATTTGCTTCCAGATTGTTTCAACACCTTATATATTAACTAAAAGAAATTCTCAAATAAATCACAGGACAAGATTCCTCTATTTGAAGAATCATCCAAACCAGGACTCTACTGGCACATTTTCATTATTCAGCCCCTTTTCCAGTCTCTAAGAATTCTTTTAAAAAATCACAGAATGCAGTTTTGCCATTTTCTAAGTCCTTCTAAAAATTAAAGGGTGTCATTCCTTCTAAAACTGAAAACTTGGAAGTCTAAGATAGACTGGACAGTAAGATCACGTGCATCAGCAAGAAGTGGAGTGTAGTGACAAAGCAAAGTCCCTGCAGAATTAACCAAGCCAGGAAATCCCTCACTTCAAGTTGCCATTTCAGTGGAGATCTGGGAGCAGCCAGAGAGTGAGAGCTGTCGCTGTCTGGGAAAGGTGTGTTTCAAGCAGAGAAAAGGCAAAGGTCTGGGGAAGTGGGTGCATATGGGGGATGCAAGAAGGCTCCAAGTCTGGGGGAAACAAGCAAAGGAGTGAGGGGGGGGGCGGTGGCAGCAGATACAGTCAGGGAAGATCTACAACACAATATCCTCAGGACATGGTAGAAGGGGCAGCTGATTTATATTCCAACAACAGCCTCTAGCTGCTGTGAGGACTAGAGTCTGTGAGGGGCAAATGATGGCAGCAGGGAGACCACAAATAGCTTGGACTGGGGCAGAAGAGGTGACAAACATTGTCTAGAGCAAGTAAGTTCTCTAATACGCACTCATGCATGTAACACAGTGATTAGTTTTTAAACAATCTTTAAAGATAATTTTTTAAAGAACATAAACAACTAGGAGCCAAACAAAAACAATTCTAGTTTGGAATCTGCTAAAAGCCTTTCTACCATGACCTTTAAAAGGCCACTTAAATCTCCTGAGCCTTTATTTTTCCATCTGGCAATTAGAACTAGCATCACTTACCCAACCTCTCCCAGAGCTGCCATGATTAGGGTAAGGAGACACTTGTGAGAATCCCAAGTGCTTCTCTGAATGTAGGAAGCACACAGAGGCACTCAGTCAGTGTTTGTCAGAAACACGAAAGAGAACTGGCAGCTGCCTTCTGGCACAAGAGCCACATAAAGTGAGTGTGAAAGGCTAACTTGGGGAGCAGAAAGGCTTCTCCATGGTGTCTGGAGAAACAACAGGCACATATTCTGATCTGGCCTAAAACATGCCTTTCAAAAGCGGCTTTGGAAAACACCAAAAGAACACATCACATCTGATGACAAGCTGCAGTATTGTCTTTTCCTATTTTGCTTTTGGGAAAATAGTTACCTTCTTTCAAAGGCATGCAACCCAGCCATGCCACATCTAGGGCCACAGTCAGTCTTGCCCTACCATAAGTGTGCATATAATACTTAGACATCAAGCAGATGGAGGCCTGTGGAGTCGCAAGGGGCTGTCTATTCCCTCAATGTTCAAACACATACCCAGGCAAGGGACAGTGATTTTGGATAGGACACGCGAATGCCTTAAACTGGCAAACACATAAACATGGGAAAAGACAAGAGCTTTCACATTGATTCCACTGTACTTGTGCTATAGACAACAGAACTTTCAGAGGAGTCACTTGGAAAAGCTGACACACATTTTAGTTTCCCAATTTGTAAAGAGATTACTGAAGGGAGATAGAAGTGATACTCAGAACTTCTGCTGCTCATCAAGTGACCCCAAGCAGGGCACCCATCTGCATCTGCTTTCTAAGCCCAGCGTGACATTGCTGATCTTGAAATCACAGACTTTATCATCTAAGAATGCTACTATCATCAACATGGTCATGTAGGCATTTTTATCCAGGTAAAACAAAGGCCTTAGCAGCAACCAGAGTCTAAGAAAACAACAGGCTCAAAGAACATAAGGCTTACGTTAGGTAATAAGGGGGAACTGGTCCAATGGTCCTGAATCTGGAGGCGCCTCAGAATCACAGCTAAAATGGACACTCCTGGGCCTCATCCCAAAGCTAGTCAATCTCAGAAGGGAGGATTAGAGAAGAGACTATTGTGGTTTGTAAAAGCACCCCAGGCTGATGAAAAGCCAGCATTCAAAATCACTGGCTGAAGCTTCCAGCAACATTTAAATCCTTAAACATTTTTACCAATTGACCATGCTGTTGATGTCTAATGTTGCCATAAGCAGAAAATTCTTTTCTTCTACAGGCAACTAATTCTATTTCCACATAGTTCTCATTATAACCAATCTACCCATAAATGAAACCAAAATCAGCTTCCCTATAACTTACTTTCTTCTATCTTGACTCTGGAGCTACAAAAAACAACTTAATCCCTCTTGATAGATCAGTTACTAATCTGCACATCTCTTCTCTCATCCAGTCTTTAGTTTTCAATTCTGTTCAAAAGATTTGCATACCAGTTAATATGTATGCCATGCTCTGATCTACCAGCCTCATAACTCTACTGGGGTGTGTATGTATTTGAGAGAGAGAGAGAGAAACTAACTTACTTGCCTGGTACAACTTGCTTCCAGATTGTTTCAACACTTTATATATTAACTATAAGAAATTCTCAAATAAATCATGGGACAAGATTCCTCTATTTGAAGAATCATCCAAACCAGGACTCTATTGGCACATTTTCATTTTTCAGCCCCTTTCCCAGTCTCTAAGAATTCTTTTAAAAAAAATCACAGAATGCAGTTTTGCCACTTTCTAAGTCCTTTTAAAAACTGAAGGGTGTCATTCCTTCTAAAACTGAAGACTTGGAAGTCTAAGATAGACTGGAAAGTAAGATCATGTCCATTAGCAAGAAGTGGAGAGTGCAGTGACAAAGCAAAGTCCCTGGAGAATTAACCAAGCCAGCCAGAGTGCCTGAGGAAGGCAGAGTCCTTTTGGAAGAGCCTCTGCAAAACTTTCTCAGCAGTTATTTTGAATTAAGAATCCAGGAACAAGTGCCCATATGAAACATAAGGCTGTGATTAGCAAATGCAGTTTATGTGGAAGGCAGGATATCTAGGCCATGATTGAATTATGTCACTTGGGTTAGAAAATATCTTCTTGGCTTCTTAGCTATTCTCAAAATAATGCAATGTGACTACATTGCCACTTCCCTCAGTCCAGGTTAAAAAAAATGTGAGGTTCCTTCAAAACAAGCAGGTGATGTTCTCTTTGGCCTTTGCAACCTGTATGGCTACTAACAGGGGAAAGATATCTCAGATGTAATGCTCCCGGACAAAGATAACAGATGCAGCAGCATGGAAGAATGAAGATGACGTTGATGTTGGTATTTACACGTGGACACTCGCTCCTGAGGGTGCAGAAGGCACATTTGGGTAATGGGCTCCCAAACCACTATTCCTTCGACACAACTTCCTCCATTTGGTTCACATCCAAGTACAACTACCTATGAAGCTAAGACCTCTTGGCAAGTCACTGCCCAGTGATGACCAAAGATTACAAGACACTGTAGATAAAAGTCTGGGCACAGGTGCAACTGATGCTGTGAGGGCACTCAATAAATCACCATCAACATCAGGGCCAGTGCTCACCTGCCTTCCCAACTCGCAATGCTAGTATTACAAAAGCTTCTGCATTTTTGACCTCCTTGGACTAGAAACATAAATTCTTTCAGATAATTTAGGAGGGCTCTCAAAAACACAGAAAATATTATTATTAACTTTATGGCACAATAAATGTCAATTTAATATTAATTTGTCTGTTTTCCAAAAATTATTTAATAGCATAGAGTTTTTTAATGTAGAATTATCTACAGCAGGTGTCCTCAAACTACGGCCCGTGGGCCACATGCAGGTGTTTTTGCCTGTTTGTTTTTTTACTTCAAAATAAGATATGTGCAGTGTGCATAGGAATTTGTTCATAGTTTTTTTAAAACTATAGTCCAGCCCTCCAACAGTCTGAGGGACAGTGAACTGGTACCCTGTTTAAAAAATTTGAGGACCCTTGATCTACAGCATCAGCCACAGATGACTGCCATGCACAAAGGGAAGTGGCACACAAGTATGCTGTAGATGTGTTCTCTAGACTGAGTCTTGTTCTTGCCTTTTTTTCAAAAGAAAGGCCAGGATAAAAGCCTAACTACATTCACTGTTGGTGGGTTTTCTTTTTAATTTTGAGCTTATTGCCCTGTTTTCTTAAAGACTTATTATGGGGGCATACGGGAAAAAAATATTGAGTTTGGAAGAAACCAGGTCAGTCACATTGAAGGCTATTAAAAACATGAAAGATTGTTTAAGTGCCTATTAAAAAGGAAACATTTGATTTCTAAATACTGGAAATATCCAATGTCAGTAAAATTAGAAGAGAAATAGTGGGAAAATAATGTTTAGAGACTCTGGAATCAGATTATAAGGTTGAAAATCCTAGTGATATCGCTTTCTAGGTATCTGATCTGGGGACCAAACTGATTCTCACCTGTAAAATAAGACAGTAACAGGGCTTACCCCAGGTATCATGAGGATTCAATGGCATAATATAAGAGTGCTTTTAGATAAGTAACTGACATATCTGTTAAAAATATTATTTCCCATTTGTTAATGAAGAAATTATACCAATCACATAGTCAGAGGGGCTAAAAGACAGGCTTCACAGCTGCCTGACTCTGGAATCTGCTCTTTCCACAACATATACTACATTTCATTTTATAATTTTAATCACATTTGTTTGGCTGTATTGCTTAAAGGATAATTCACCACTGGGGCAAAATCACCTATTCAGTTTCTACAGCAAAAAGGCTAACAGCCGCTCATAATCACCATAGGGAAGACACTCCAAATATTAGAGTACTCACTGTGATTTTAGTTTATGTATAAGCTAGTTACTAAACTACCTTTTCCTCACCCACTTCTCTCAAAGCTCAGCCAAATTGTGAAATGAGGTTGTAGCAAATGAATGCATTTCCATGCCAGATGTTAATATGAAAAAAAAAAAAAAGTGGCTGGCTAATTATATCACATGCATGCTACATGGATCATCACATACATTTTTGTTCACAAGAGATGCCTAGCAAACCCAGTATTAGTTGACTGATTGCATCCTTTTTGGATGGAGAAGCAACTTAGGCAGCTCTTTTCAGGAATTCTGAACTAGAAATCCTCCTTTGAATGTCGCTTCTACCACACTTGTTGAGGCAAGGATATAGCTGCTGTACCCATGAAGAGCAAAGGGAATGGTGCTGGAAGGTTTGCAGTTCAAACTCTGATCTTGTTCTTTATCTGCAGGGTCCTTAGACAAGTGATTTCTCTCTGTGCATTGAGAGGCAAGGAAACAGGCTTTGCTATCATGAAACTTAAAGGGTGATGAGGTGAAGCAACCTAAATGTATGCAAAGCACTCAGCCTAATAGCAAGGCTGATGACAAATTATACCTACCTTCCTTCTGTCTCTTTAGCCATAGCAAAGGCTTGTCTGACTAACTTTGCCAAGTAACCAAAAATTTAAAACAATTCTATCTTGAAATGTCCAGTGGCACATAGACAAGTAATACTTTAGCAGGGAAAAATTTTAACATTATACATGTAAACTGCCAATATTTCCCTAACGGGTGATATTTATGAAAAAACTGTTGCCTCAGCAAGAGCTTTTTCAGACCATTATAATGACTCAGAATTTGAACTGAAAGGGTAAACAGGTCTAAACAGAGAAAAACTTCAATTAAGCATTACCATCTTTATGGCAAACTACCTTGCACTTAGAAATGAATACAATGCAAACTGATTGCTTTTGAGGACAAAAGTACTTTTGAATGTTGCTGACAAACACACCACCCTTGGGATCTTAGATTTCCTTCTGAAAACAAGTGTACTGCTTGGGCAACAAAATGGGGCAAGAAGCCTTCAGGAGACAGCCCTTGCCTGATTATTTTGCTTTATGGGTGAAAGCAGCTCAGTGTAACAGAGCGAAAAGACTAATGACTTTGGGATATCAAAAACAAGGTTCAAAATCTAGGTCTATGGCTTACTAGCCTTGTAATTTTGGACTTGTTAACCTATCTGAGTCTGAATTTCCTCACTTGTAAAATGAGAACAATACTGCCTAATTTACAGAGCTGATGTGATGATAAATAAGCAAAAGGTATATGCAGATGGAAGGTAACTTTATATTTGGCAAAGAGTAGATGTTCTGTCAAGAAATAAGTCAACATATTTTTCTGAGATTTCTTCACATATAGGGTGTTCAGTAATGTCCAGAGAAACAAAAAACTGGTAAGCTTATCTAACAAACATGATGAGATAAAGGCCTATATCAACAGGAGTTCATTAGTGGGGAGGAGGGGAAGGAGTTCTCCCTTACACCTTGTCTATAGATAATTCTTTGGGGATTGACTTGATAACATTGAACACATCAATTGAGTCCACATCAAAAAACAAGGGAAGTTATTTTATAGGCTTTTAACAGTTTAAGAGAAAACCTTTCAAAAGGAAAACTATAAGCTGTGCTAGAGTTTTTTTTTGTTTTTTTTTTTGAGACAGAGTCTCGCTTTGTTGCCCAGGCTAGAATGAGTGCCATGGCATCAGCCTAGCTCACAGCAACCTCAAACTCCTGGGCTCAAGCGATCCTTCTGCCTCAGCCTCCCAAGTGGCTGGGACTACAGGCATGCGCCACCATGCCCGGCTAATTTTTTCTATATATATTATTTGGCCAATTAATTTCTTTCTATTTATAGTAGAGATGGGGTCTCACTCTTGCTCAGGCTGGTTTCGAACTCCTGACCTCGAGCAATCCGCCCGCCTCGGCCTCCCAGAGAGCTAGGATTACAGGCGTGAGCCACCGCGCCCGGCCTGTGCTAGAGTTTTTAAAGCCTAAAACTTAGTTTCATATGTGAAAAAATGTGAAAGAGTAAATATGCTCATTAGGATTAAAATACATATACACACATATATGTAAAAATATGGTAGTATTACAAATAGCATTACAAAATTCTAAAACAGCCTGTGTCATAAAACACAGGCTGGCTTCAGGTCTCTAAATGTGCTAAAAATGAGGGACACATAATTTTTCCATTTTACTCCTTTTTTTTTGCCTTAATGAAAACCCAAAATATTGAAGAAATCGATTAAGAATTTAACAAAAGTATAATAAAAAACAGAAGAAATATTCCTTACTAAACCAGTGGTTTTTAACTTGGGGTGCTTTAGGGCAACTCATTTGTCATCTGCCCAGGATATTAAACTTATTTTTTAAAGGAGATGCCTGGGACAGTCGGTTACCCCACTGCACACTGGAATTTCTAGGATCTTTAAAAATGATGCCTGGCTTCCATTTCCCAAAGACTCCGATTAAACTGGGGAGGTGGTGGTGGTGGTGGTAGGGGTTTAAAAGCTTCCCACGTAATTCTAATAGGCAGCCAAGCTGAAAATCACCTGATATTACAGGTGCATGTGGGAACAGCAGCAGGCATAGTATCAACATTCTTGTACAATACTTTATCTACCTAACCTACCTGTGGGTGCTTGGAGGCAGGACAAGGGAACCCTCTCTGTAATGTGCATAATGACAGTTATCTATTCTATAGATTCTCAGAAACTTGAATGTTCGTGGCACAGTGCCTGGCAGTGAGTGAGTGCAATGAGGACCAACTACGACTGTTTTACCCCACACTTGCTATGGGTGGCCATCTTTAAGGCATGTAATAGGAGATGGAGAGATGTGAGTGGGTAGTTTCAGTGAAGTGGTAAATGCTCTATCAAGGATCTGATCAGAAAGCTCTCTCAGTGCTGGCTGCTTGTCAATCCTGGAATATTTTGGCCCAAGTTAGGTGGAAGGGGTGCCTGCACAAGTAGGTTCATATGTTACCTTGATACTTCTCAAAGCCAGCCTTCAATTATCTGCTTCTTCCAAGATAGTAGGTCTGGAGAGGTTATATGGCTTTTCTGAGGTCACACAGATGGTGAACAGCAGTAGCCAGTGTCCAATCTAAATTCTTTGTTTTCTGCTACCCTACTGTGTGAGGCTGTAAACCGACATGACAGTCGGGATCTGTTGCCACTTGATCACTGTTCTTATTTCCTGACTGGAGCCTTGCAGCTGCAGATCTATAACAAAAACATGGCAAGTCCATGGGCTCTTCCTTCCCCTTTAGTCCTCTTCTCAGATGCCAAGTGCTATCGGTTTCACAACTTCAGGCCGTGGTAGGCTTCTCCACTCAGAACTCTGGGTGGCAGCAAGGTGCTGCAGAGAGGCCTGCAACAGAAGCCACACACTTGGTTTTAAGTCCTGGACTGGCACAGCCTTGGTTTTTCAGGATGTATTGAAAATTAAGGGGAATGAGCCCCAGAAATGCTTCTCAAGCAGGGGTATATGGCAAAGTCACCCAGAAGTTTTTATTTAAAAAAAAGAAAAAAGGATTCCTAATCAGATCACTCTTTTCCTGGGATGTGGTTTAAAATTCTTCCCAGGTGATTCTAATGCCTCCCCACCCCCACTTCATGATGAAAATGTCTAGACTGGATGAACTGTAGTTGCTTTCACTCCAAGGATGAATCCTGGAAATTGCAGTTGGCTGGGTTCACATAGAAATTCTAGTAGACAATAGGCAGTTTGAGAAAAATCAAGACTGGGAAAACCCTCTCTCTCTGGAGAACCTTGTTTATTATAATCATTAGCAATGGGCTTGGCCAAGGAAGACATATAACATGTTTATTGGTTGAAAGAGTAAATGAAAGAAATGGAAGCCTTCATAGTGATAATAAGAAAAATATTCTTTGTTCTTCCTGTTGCACAAAAACTGGCCTAGATTCCTTTACTTAAAGGCAAACAGACCTGGAGAGACTGAAGTATGATCTTTTTTTAAATTACCATTTTGCCTTTTTAAAATCTTCTTAAGTTTGGCAAAACACATAAAGGGAGTAATCCCAATAAAGTAATGCTCTCCTTTGTCTTTTTCTGAGTTGCACTTGCAATGGATGTTATCAGCATAACAAAACTGGATACATACAAATGTATTATTTTCCAAGGCTATATTTGATCTAAGATACTGTTTTTGAAAAAAATGCATCCTAGGTTAAAGGTATCAATATCATACAATTTAAAAAAACAAACATTTTATTTGTATTCTACTTAGAGAGTCTATGGTATACAACATTGGTTTCTAAATAGTATTTTCTGAACGCTCGGTTGGTATTTCCTATTGTGAACACACATTACAGGCTGGGTTGAACTCTGCATATGTGACTCAGAGAAAAATAAAGAGACACATTCCCATTCTCTCTCTCTCTGCTCTTCTACAGGATAAATAGTCAAGATTCTAGAGACTAAAGTATGTCTTAATTCTTGGTGATTTCAATTCTAAATTTAGGGACAACGTTTTAAGGATTCTAACACAACATTACAGTTTAGCTGAGTAGATTTCTATTTTTAAACAAGATATAGTGCTCAGTATTCCACTTTACTATTTTTTAAAGGTTACGTTGACAAATCGTTCATTATCCCAGTTTTTAAAGTCAGGGTTATTTGAATGGGATACACTAAAAATCCAACTTATATATAAGGACTTAAGTGTTTTTTTTCCTTATTCTCTCCTTGGCTTTCCCTTTCCAGTTAAGAAACTTGCATTCTTTTGAACCCCACATAGTTTATATGACCTTCAACATCCCTAGACCCCAAAGGCAACAAGATAAAAAGGGCAGGTTGGGATGGGGAGGGCCCACAAAGAACGACATCAGCATCTGCAACAATTCAGACCATCACCATTTATCCACTTGTCCCTCCTTAACACTTTCTCCCAACAAAAGACCCCCAAGGTCCTCAATGCATAAGCCCATCCCTGGACACACTCGCACGCTCCCAAGGAAAGACAATGCCAGTCTGGTTTTCAAGTTTATTGTTGGCACGCTCCCACCGATGGCACCCATTATCCAGGGCGAGTCCACACCTAACCTCGCGGGCGCGAGGACGGGAAGGCGCGGGCACACCGAGATTACATCGCTGTCGCCCGGGGACGTCCGGGGGCTTCTTAAAACTGAAGAAAACCAAAGATCGTCAACGCTCAGCTCCGAGGCCCGCAGGAGGCTTTAAAAATGGCCTCCTTACGACACTTCCTGCTCCGGCCGACCGGGAGGAACTCTCAGAGCCCAGGCATCATTTAAAACGCGGGGGGCGGGGAGGAGGCCGGGCTCCGCGGGCGCTCGGTGCCCCCCGCGCGTCCGGCGAGGCCGCGGGGTCGCGGCGGCACAAAGGCGGGCGGGGGGACGCCGGGCCGACTCAGGCCGGGCCCGTGGCCTTGCTCACCCCGCGGCCTGTCGCCCCCACCCCGCCAGCAGGCGCCCACCGCCTGCCGCGCCCCAGCCCCGGACAGAGCCCGCGACCAGCTCCCCCGGGTGCTGCTGCTCGCCACGACGCCGGCCAGCAGCCGGGGCACGCGGGGCCGCGGGCTCACACCCGGCCCGGCCCCGTCAGGCCCCCGCCGCCGCGGCTGAGCGCCTCCCGGCTCCACCCGGCGCTCTGTCCCGGCACGCGGGTCCGGCGCCTGCGCCTTCCCGCTCCGCCACTCACCGGCCGGCCTGTCCCCGGTGCAAGGTCCCAGCGAAGGGGCGTCTACACCGCCGGCTGCAGCCCGCCGCCGCCGCCGCCGCGCCCGCTGTAGGTCCCTACCTGGGGGCGGAGCCGGGCCGGCGCCGCGCGTGCGCTCTGCGGCGCGGCTGGGCGGCTACAGCAAGGCCGGCGCCTGAGGTCTCTAAGGCTGCGTCGGCCCCCGCCGGGCTTCGGCGCCACCTAGAGCGAGGAGGAGCTGAGAACCGGCCCAGACCGGCTTCTGGGCGTAGAGCTCTACCCAAGGCGTTCGCGTAGCAGCGAGCAACTTAGACATGCCCGCACGCTCAGGCGCCTCCCATGCAAAAGCAGCGCGGCTTCTGGCTCAGCGCTCGGCCCCGCTGACCTCCGTGAGCGCCGGCGGGCAGCGGGCAGCGGAGGGCGGGCCTGGTGCCTGCCCTCAGGGAGCTTTCAGTGAGGCAGCGCGTGAGTGGAAGCGAGAGAAAAGGAGCTGTGCCTCCAAATGTATACTCCCTAAAGCTCTCTTCAGTGAAGGAGATGGCCTCGGAGTCCTGAGTTCGAATCCCTACTCTCCCGAGTCCTTTACAGTTTAGCCGCTGGACCTAGGGCAAAGAAATCCCTTGACTTCTCTGTCTCAGTCTTTTCGTTTCTAAAGGTGGGGAAGACCATACCTGAGGCCTACAGCCTCATCTAGCACGTAGGTTATTGTGAGGGTCAGGCAAGACAATTGTAGAGCCTGGAGATGGTGTGATCTCATTTAATGCTTTTTTTTTTTCCTGGCCTCCTGGACTTTAGTACTGTTTTCAGGGAACCAGCACCCCTCCACGTAAACCGGCGCCTACGATCTTCTGGAAGACTTATTTATAATAGAACAGGCCCTCCCTAAGGAAAGAAGGGGGCCATAGTGCCAGGGTCCCCATAATCAGTGACCTGTTTGCCCCCCACAAAGTAAATCTGCTCCTCAGCAAGGGCAGATTGTGGCACAGCAGCACCATCACCAGAAAATGCAGTTTCTTCAGGATTAACAGCCAGAAGTTTATTTCAAAGCTCTGGAAGAGGGAGGGGCGAGGCTGGTTTCCAACAACTTCCTGTTGACTGCTGGAGGTCAGCAGTGGCCAGTGAGCTGCACGGAGGAGGAGATGCAGGCCTGGGGCAATGCTGCAAGGCGGACAAGTGGAGTTCAGGAAGAGGGCGTTGACCACAAAACCGGCAGCCGGCAGCCGCAGCCACTAAAATATCAGGAGATGGGCAGAGGGGACATCAGCCCAGAGAGCAAGCCCTTCCCCTTGCCTTGTGCTGCGGTGCATCTCCATCTTGATTAGGGAACTATTAGGCTCCTGGTCTTCTATCTCCTGTGGCTCAGAGGAACTAAGGGACCTTTCCTCAGAAAAATACATTTATGTGCAGGGTTCATATCAGAAAGAATATGACAAGAATTCAAGATCTCCCACAAGAGTGGGGCAAAATTGGGATGGGCATTGAAAATCTAAACTGGCCACTGCCTGAAAATCTCTAGTGGCAAAAAGGAGCCAAATCAGGAAAAACTGTTAATTCTAAATATTGGAAAATCCAAACTCTAATTATTAGAGAATTTTTTTCCTAAATTTAAATCCAAATTGTTGCCTCTTCTTGTAACTTCCACACATGCATCACACACAGTTCTGCCCACTTAAGTCATATAGAATTGAGGAAAGCATACCTTTGGGTTTTTTGGAAGTTTCTCTGGAGTTAGAGCAGGTTATAAATCCCAGTTCAGGCACATAGAAGCTGTAGAAGCTGCGAGCCTACTCCCTAACCTGTCTGAATCTCAGTTTCTCATGAAAAATTCACTGAACAATGGGATCTTGCACAGGCAAGTGGTCAAGATTTAACGAGAGAAATCACGTCAAGACTATCACAGTGCCTAGCAGATAGGAAGTGACCAGTACCTTAGTCTCATAGTTTTTAGGAGCCCAAATTCAGTGAGAGAAAATACTTTGTGGAGAGTCTGGAAATGGGATAGGTACTGGAGAGTACTGGAGGTACTGGAGAGTCTGGAAAAGGACTGAGAAGGGATAGAAACCACTTCTGCAGAAACTTTAAAGTTGAGTGTTGTCCCCCAAAAGTCTTCTGACACAGAGAGTGTTCACCCAGAAATAATGTGAGCCACTGCACACCTCCTGCACTTAACATAGCTCTTCATGTCTTTTTCCTACCCTCCAGCTTAGTCTGCCTAAATTCTCTTTTCAGTGTTCCATGGATCACTTCTGTTAAGAGTTGATTTATGTTTCCTAGAAAGACATGTTGCAGTCCTACCTCCCCCGTCCCCCACCCCACTTCTTGCACCTGTGAACGTGACCTTACTTGGAAACAGGGTATTTACAGATGTAATCAATTAAGATGAAGTCATTAGGGTAGGTCTTTATCCAGTGTGACTGGTGTCCTTGTAAGAAGAGAAGAGGCAACTGAGAGGAGAATGCCATGTGAAGACAGAGACACACAGGGAGAAGACTGCATTGAAGACAGGCAGAGATGGGAATTATGCAGCCACAAGCCAAGCACTATAAGAAGCCGGAAAGGATCCTCCCCTAGAGGTTTCAGAGGGAGCATGGTCCTTTTGACATCTTGATTTTAGAATTCTAGCCTGCAGATTTGTGAGACAGTAAGTTTTTATTTGTTACAGCAGCCTTAAGAACCTAAAATAACCTCCTAGTTGTGACTGCCTAAGATGTAGGTGAGAAGAGGATGATGTGAATCAGTCATTGACTATAGGAACTAGGAGCCAACATTCATTTTTTTTGCTTGTTCATTCAACAAAACACTGAGCGCCTATTCAGTGCTGAGGATGGAGTGAGGAACAAGAAAAAACTCAGGGAACATTTGTTTCATTGGAGGTTCTAGACCACAAATCTGTAAAGCTCAATAAAGAGGACTTTGAAGATGAGCCCTAAGCTGAGTAGGAACCTGCCACAGGAAGATGGAGAAGAGCACTCAACAGAGGGGAGGGCATGCACAAAGGTCCTGAGGTGGGCAAGAGTTGGGCATGTTTGAGGAAGAAAAGGAAGGGCAGTGTGGATTTACATCATCCTAGGCATTTACAAACTGTGTGATCATAGGAAGTCCTTTACCGAATTCTGGCAGTAAGGAACGCGTGGCTCAGAGGAAGGCCTCTGGGAGCCTTGCAAATCGATCGATCATCCTTTCTCTTGCCTTGCACTCCCTTCCATACTGCATTATCCAGCTTTATTTTCTCCCTGGCCTCTAGCACTCCCAAATATTAATTATATTACTTGATTAAAATCCCATCGTTCCTTGGAAAAGGGCCGGGTCTCTAACATCCAGTTCAGGAACTTTGTGCTAGTTTTGGGAGCCACCGATGTACAAATCTCAGGCCCTTCAAGACTTTATGCATACATAAAGACTTTATGTACATACAAGAAAGTGCTTCCCCTCCCCCTTTTAAAACATTTCAGAAATCTCTAGTAACTTCTTTGAGCCTTAGTTTGCGCATCTGTTAAAGAGGGATAAAGCCCTCTTTAGGCCCTGGAACTCAAGCTGAGCTCTCCCCGCAGTCCTGGGGCGCAGGGAGCGGAGACTGTGGAATCTGAATCCCGATCTCGTAACCCATGTCTCCCAGCTGTGTGATCACGGGCAAGTTACTGCCAGTCTCTGAGACGTTTTTTCTCAACTGCAAAACGGGAGTAACTGGACCTACCTTTTGTGGAGTTCGTCATGCGCTGGAGAGTGGCGGAGGCTAGGCCCACGTCCCAGCCGTCCTTTCCCGCCCAGCTGCGCGGCTGGGTTCTCTCGGCCCCTGGGCAAATCACACCCAGCTCCGCAGCCCGTGGAGCGGCCGAGCGCGTGGAGGGGCTGGAGGGAGCCAGGAACCGCGCACTGGGCATGCGCGGCCGCTGGAGCCCGGGCGGCGGCCGGGACACTCTCCGCGCTGCGCGCTGCAGTACCACCCGCGGCCTCTGGCGTCGCTGCGCGAAAGGCACGCCCAGCTCGGCGCGAGTAGAGCTCTACCCGGCGCGGGCCGGCGGTGCAGACCTGCGCTCACCTGGCGGCTGCTGCTGCCACCTGGGGCGCCCCCAGTTCACCTCCCTCGCTCCCGCTCACCTCAGGCCTTCGCCTCCGAGAATTGGGGATGTATCGCTTCGCTTTCGTTTCGCTTATGCCTTGGGAGCAGGAGTGTCGGGGGCAGGACTCGCCGGCGCAGCCTTACTGAGGCCTCGGTGGGGGGGGGGGGTCCTGACCCAGGCTGGCGCCGGATCCGACCGTTCCGGACGAGTTCACAGCGCCCCGCCCCACCCATTTTATTAGCCATACAGGTAAATGTGCGCCACCGCCTCTGGGCTGTAGGTTCCACCGGGACACATGCCACGTCGGTTTTGTTCATCGCTGAAGCCCCGGCACCTAGCATGGTGCCTGGCACAGAACAGGCCCGGCTTCCAGGGCCAATCTGGTCCAAGTCTCCTGCGTCCCTTGGCTGGACCAGGGCTGTGCAAAATGTAGAGGGGGTCAGGGGCCCCGTCCCCGAATCGGTTTAGAAACTTTCATTGTAATCTGACAAGGCTGCGGAGTCAGAATGTGGGATCAGCGAAACAGGGTAGAGGACCACTCTGGTGGGGTGTAGTCGAACTCGGAGTGGTTGCTTGTGACTCAGACTGCGTGGACGCCTGTAGGTTCAAAAAGGATAGGAGTGGAGGAAGACCTGGTCCTTCACCACAGGTAGATCTAGGCAGCTGCAGGAGTCTCCTGGCTCATGTCCCTGAATCCACTCGCCTGTCATCCATACCGTAACATTTAGAGTGGTCCCTCCAGAAAGCAAACTTAATACTTTCATTGCCCTGCTCAAGAGTCCTTGCAGGAGCCTTTGGTCCTGCAAGATGACCTGCCTGGCTGGTTATCTCTTACCCTCTCTTCCTACACTCTTGCAACACTGACTGCCCTCTGCACCACTGATGGACCTGGCTTCTCCTGTAGAAGGACCCTTGCACGTGTTCCCTCTGCCTGGGACATCTCTTAATCTTTCTCCTCTCAACTCAGAAATCACCACCATAGAGGCCTTTCTAACCACATCATCACTTCTCCTCATTTTCTCATTTCTGTGTTTTAGGTTCTTCAAAATAAACCAAAATTGTTTGTTACTTGTTTACGTGGGTCTTTTCATTCTTTTCCACTATGAACTAAGCTATTTTCTGTCTTGTTTACCCTTATATTCCCAGTACCTAAGGCAGAGAGCATGGCAGTTAATAGACACTCATGACAGTTGAGTTACTATTTATTAATTTAAGAAAAATCTGTAGTTTGGGTGACCAGAGCATGAAAGCAGACATGAAATCCCAGGGGTTGAATATTAACACTTAACTATTCATCCTTTCTTTCATCTCTAAATTTTCTCATTTGAGAAAATTATGGGGAGAATGATTATGTCTGACTCAAGGTGGCTATGAGGATGAGAAGATTTAAAATGATGCTCATATTGAGAGCCATGTATGATTTAGCTATTTCTTCAGTTAGGATGGGTTGGGTTTTACTGCAGGATTAAACTACCCCCAAATCTGAGTGGCTTAAAAAGACAAAGGTTTTATTTCTCTTACACTATATCTCCATCATAGATTGGTTGAGGACTCAGCTGCGTGGTATCTTCAGTCCAGAAAACAGGCAGACACGATGTGTTGCCAGTTCCCAAGGCAGAAGGGAGAAGAGTTTGGCTTAATTGAGCAGTAGCTTAAAATTTCCAACCAGAAGTAGCAAATAACTTTTACTCACATTTAATTGGCCAAAGCAAGTCACATGACCACACCCAACTACAAGGGATAGAGGATTGTCATTCCTCCATGTGCCTTGGCAAACTGGCAATATTTTCTAGACAGTAACAGCTATTATTATTATTGTTATTCATTCTTGAAGTCTCTCTTCTAGTATACTGTGAGCTTCATAAACATCATAAATGACAAAACTCTGGGGGGTGGGGCTGAGCTTACAAAGATATTCAGCATGGACTCCCCTCCCCTTTCTTGGATATAGTCCCACACCCTTACTTCATGTCTAAGGAATGCATTGGTGACAGGTCGCTTGGGGTTCACTTGTTCACTATCTGCAAAATCTGAATGTACTAGATAGTACTAGGTTGTAAAATCCATGAGAACAAATATGTTTATTTTGTTTACCTTTTATATATACTGAGCTCCTAGTACAAAGGCTGGCACAATATTTATTGATTCGATGACTTTTGGGCAAGTATATCTTATGTTACTAGTATGGGGACTATAGCTTCCAGTATTTATCTTTCCAGTTTATCCAGGAATGCTGTAAAGAAAAATTTGGACCATTTATAAATTATTTGGCAAAAAAGTGAAGAAGAATGGGAACATTGTTACTTCAACAATGTTATTCTTGGTTGAAAATAATATTTCTCCAAACTTTTGGATGCAGAACTGTGTTGTCTTCTTGGCTCAGTATGAATGAAAATTCTGGTGCCAGTTTCCCTTGCCTTTATAAGTAAACTATTATCCCTCCTTCTCTCTGGAACTTTTAGATTTTTCTCTTTATCATTTGTGATGCTGTATCTAGATGTGGATGGATATATATATATATATGTATATATATACATATATAAATATATATTTATGTTTAAATATATATTTATTGCAATGAATGTAACCTTTAAATCTAGAGACTTTGAATTCTGGAATTTGTTTTTGGTAATTTTTTTGATTCTTGTTTTTCTTACACTATCTGTTCCTATCATCATTGTCCTCATCTTTACAACTACATTATTATTCAGACATTGGAACTTCTGGATTGATATTCTATGTCACTTAATCTCTTTGCTCATATTTTTTAACTTTTTTCCCCCTATTTACTTTCTGGAAGAGTTCCTTGACTTTATCTTCCAAGATTTATATAATTTCCAAGACTCTGTATTTCATTGTCTTCTGGTTATCCCTGTTCTATAGAATCATGTACATTATGGATGCAATGTATCTTCTCATTTCTCCGAGGATTCTAATTAGAATTTTTCCTAAGAGTTTATTTCTTTTTTCTGAGACCACCTGTTCTCTTGCTTTCAAAGGGGAGGTTTTCCTCAAATGTCTAGTGATTCTTGCTTGTCTTCTGTGGATGATAGTGAGGTCATTAAAAGCTGATGGGAAGAGTGGGGTACATAGCAGGGCCTGATGACTGGCAAGCTTTGCTTTTGGTTGATTGGGTCAGAGCCTTTATGTACACTAGGAGATCCCCAAAATCAGCATGTGAATTTCTTTCTTCTTGGGGCATTCCATTTCCTTTCATATCATGAGATACTTTAAAATATTGTCAGAATATTTAACAAACATCCACATATGCTTTGCTCAGCTATAGGGGATTCTAATGTCTTAACATACTTGCTTCATTATCTCCTCCTCCTTTTCCAAAATAAAACATAAACATTAATGATCCTTCTCAAGTCACCTGTTCTTCTCTTATAGTACATTTTCCTCCTTCTCTCCTTAGAGAAAAAACATTATACTGAATTTTTTGATGATCATTTTGATGAGTGTGTATTTTTACTACATATGTATTATCCTTAAATAATAGTTATGTTTTATGTGTTTAACTTTATACTCATATGTATATATATTATCATTGATAATGTAATATAATGCAATGTATAATATATGATTGTATCTATCAATCTACGTATAATTATAATGCATACATATTCTGCAACCTGTTTTTGACTCGACATCATATTTTTAACCTCTCTCTATTTTGAGGCTCATAATTTTAGTTCATCCATTTCAATGCTGCGTGAGATTCCATTTTATGACTATACCACATGTATGCCTGTCTATTCCCAGATGTTTAAGGTATTTCCAGTTACCTCGTGTTTGAACTCTGCTGTGAGGAATATTCCTTTATGGATCTTTAGAAGATGTATTGGAATTGAGAGATAATAGAGGCAAGGCTACCATTAGAAGAGATGAGGATGTAAACCTGATGATGGCAAGGAGGAAACAGATTCTAGAAATTTTTAGAGCAGCACTTGATGATTAGTCTGAAATGGGGGTGGGAGTGGGGCATGAGGCAGAGGAAAGAGTTTAGGATGACTCTTATGTTTCTGCCTTGCATCAGTGGATAGATCTTTGAACCATTTCCTGAGATGGGGAGTGCAGAGTTGATGACAGAACTAGTCTGATGGACACAAAAAAATGGTCAGTTCTGATTTGTAGACATATTTATAGGCCCACAAGATGTTCAGATGGAAATTTCCTGCAGCTAGAGAAGTTAAAATGCTTTCCAGTTCTGCGATTTCATGGTGCTCTCTATCTTGGCTGCTTTAGAAAGTGAGCACACTGGACGTTTAAAAAGATTATATAGCTGTAGTAGGCTGAATAGTGGCCTTACAAAGAGGTCCATCCCCTTCCTAATTGCTGGGTTTACTGGTTGTTATTCTCCACTTGCTTTCTCTAATCCAATCTCCATCCTAATGTGTCTGTTCTGCCCTGGGGTGCTGATCCCCGTGGACTGCACCGCCTGCTGCCTTCCTGTTGAGTTTAACTGGGGGGAGACTCTGGCAGATTAGAGGGCAGAAAGGAGAGGTATGAGCTTCCTCCTCAATTTGTCTTTCATCTCTTTGCTTCAATGCCCTGTGTTAGGCAGTAGCTCTGTCCCTCTGTGACTGCAGCTCCATCGCTCAGCTCCCATGCCCTGTCCCAGCTCTGATTGGACTCTGGCACCTCTGTCTCTACTTCCTCTCCTTGTCCAATCATCTCTAACTATGGCAACAGCTTCCCACTATTCCTGGTTTCTGGGCACCTCACCATCCCTTGTTTGGTTCCTTCATCCTGGCCAAAGTTCACTAAGTAGTGTCTTCATCAGGGACTCGTCTCTCAAACATTTGGGGTAAATTCTATTTCCTACAAGACACAGATCGATATATCGGCTTCCTAGGGCACACTCATTTTTAAAATGTAACTTTTGCTTTAAAAAGATATACACACCCCACCTATCTGTAGCTTATAGCGAACCTCTTTTCACTGAACATCTAATGAAGGTAGGTGTTAAATAAAAATGAATGTTATAGGCCGGGCGCGGTGGCTCATGCCTGTAATCCTAGCACTCTGGGAGGCCCAGGCGGGCGGATTGCTCTAGGTCAGGAGTTCGAACAATGAATGTTATATATAAAAAATAAAATAAAAAATAAAAAGATACACACATGTACATACACACACACACACACACACACCTAGTTTTGGAAAGGCATATAGTACCCCAAAGTATTATTGTGGTATGGACAATGACAGTCACTTTTCTTCCTTTTTCCTCATCTCTTTTCTCTGTTTTGGCTCTCCAGAGGCAACATATTCAGCTGTTTCTATTTCCCTGATGACTAATGATCTGGAGCATGTTTTTATATGCTTCTTGGCCATTTACATGGCTTATCTTATGAAGTGTTTATTTTTTTATAATGGATTTTTAGAAGTTCTTTAAAGTTTCTAGATATGAAATACACATCAAATATGTGTAGAATCAATATTTTCTCCCATTTTGGGGCTTGCCACTTATTTTTCTTAATAGGCTCTTTTGAAGAGCAGAAGGTTTACATTTTGATTAAATCCAATTTATTAGATTTTTAAATGAAATCCATATTCCATAAAGATTCTCCTCCTAGCAAATACCACTGGCTTCTTTGCCAGGAGGTTTGTCTTTGCATGTTTACAAGCGGTCAGATCAGGTCACCTGTCTTCTGTCTTTTCCAGGAGCTTCTCCCAGGTAACAGGGATAAATGGACTGTAGACTCCAGTCAATCTGTTCCATTTTAGTGTTCAATATTTCACCAGTAAATGTCATAATAGTTGAAGGGTTTTTGTAGATCCCCTTAATCAGACTGAGTAAATTTCCTTTTATTCCTAGTTTACTAGTAGTATACTATAATGGTGATAAATTGTTTTCATACAATTTTTCTGCATTTGTTGTGATGATCAAATAATTTTTCTCATTCAATTTGATGTGGTGAAATACATTGATTTTCCAATGTTAAAGCAACATAGCATTCCTAGGATAAATCCTACTTGGTCATGAGATACCATTTTTTATATATTGCTTATTTTATATATATAATATATATATTGATAATTGTTTTTTTTATTTTTGGTAAAAAGCACATAACATAAAATTTACCATCTCAACAATAGTGTTAACTATATGTAAGTCATTGCACAACAAATCTCTAGAATTGTTTCACCTTGTAAATCAGAAACTCTATACACATGAAACTACAACTTTCCATTTTATCCTCCCCTCAAGTCCCTGGTAAAAACATTCTACTTTCTGTTTTTATGAGTTTGACTACTTTAGATGCCTCATATAAGTGAAATCATACAGTGTTTGTCTTTTTGTGACTGACTTATATCCCTAGCATAATGTCCTCACGGTTCATGCATGTTGTAGAGCTGCGGTCCTCAAGCCCCAGGCCACAAAGCAGTACTGGTCAGTGGCCTGTTAGGAACCAGGCCACATAGCAGGAGGTGAATGGCAGGGAAGCTAGCCTACAAAGCTTCACCTGTATTTACAGCCACGCCCCATTGTTTGCATCACCACCTGAGCTCCTCCTCCTATTAGGTCAGATCAGCAAGGACTTTAGATTCTCATAGGAGTGCGACGGAGGTAGAGCTGAGGTGGTGATGCTCACACTGGGGAGAGGCTGCAAATACAGATTATCATTAGCAGATAGGTTTGACTGCACAGACATAATAATAAATCAGTTGCTTGCAGACTCATATCAAAACTCTGTCAGTGAGTGGCAAGTGACAATTAAGCTGCATCTGGTGGCAGGCTTTAAGTCAGAATCTGATACTTATTTTAGTCCGTGCGAGGCCCACCGATTATTTTATTTACCACTTCCATCCGTGCCTCTTTCCTGCACTGGGCACTTGTCTCAGTCACAGTTTTGGTAAGCCCACAAGCTAACCTGGGCAAAAATGAGAAAAAAAAAATCACTGGAGAACTTTAAAAAGAGGTAAAGACCCAATGATGAGACAGCAGAAGACTCTAAGGCAACAAAATGAAAGCTGCATTTGAAAGAAAATACCAAGAGACCTACTTAAATCATGGGTTTATTGCAACAGGTTATTCACATTTTCCAAACCTGCTTTGTATAATATGTGGCAACTGGTTATCCAATGAAGCCATGAAACCTTTAAAACTATTTCGCCACTGGAGACCAAGCATGCTGCATTAAAAGACAGGCCTTTGCTGTTTTTCAAAAGAAAAAAAACCATGAACACGAAGAACAGAAACAATTAATTATTGAAGGCCACCACTGTATCAAATGTGTCTGCACTGAGAGCATCATTCTTAGTGGCTAACCACATTGATAAGGTAAGAAGGCCTTTACTATTGATAAAGAGTTGATCCTGCCTGCTGCTGAGGACATTTGCTGTCAACTTTTAGGAGAGGCTGCAGTTCAAATGGTGGCACGTGTTTCTCTTTCGGCTAGCACCGTAACTAGATGAATTGATGAAATAGCAGAGGACATTGAGGCATGATTGTTGAAGGGATCAATGAGTCATTGTGATACACAATCCAGGTTGATGAGTCTGCCAGTGTTGACAACAAGGCAATGGTGCTTGTTTTTGTGTGACATATTTTTCAGGAGGATGAGAATGAGGATGTGTTTTGTGTACTTTTGTTGCCAACCAACACCACAGCTGCAGAACTGTTCAAGTCTTTGAAAACTGAATTGGTCATTTTGTGTCAGTATATGCACAGCCAGAGCAGCTGCTATGACTGGATGGCTTTCTGGTTTCTCTACTTGGGTCAAGAAGGTCGCTTCTAAACATGAGTCTACACACTGTGTAATCTGTGGAGAAATTCTGGTTAGCTAAAAAATGTCACCTGAACTAAAGAATGTTTTGCAGGATGTGATTAAAAGTTTCAACCACATGCCTTTATCTCATGTCTGTTCACACAACTCTGTGAGGAGATGGATGCAGAGCACACACGTCTTCTCTTATGTACAGAAGTGGGATGGTCTTCTGAAGGTAGATCCATCTGCCAAGAGTGAGGTATGAGTTATGAGTTTTGAGTTATGAGAGCCACCTCAGGGATTTCTTTTAGTAGAACAGTCACCACTGGCAGCACATTTAAGTGACAGAGAATGGGTTGCAAAACCTGCTTACTTGTGTGAAGTATTCAACCTGCTCCAGTGAACACAATCTGTCACTTCAAGGAAGAATGACAACTGTTTTCAAGCTGGCATATAAAGTGGCTACATTCAAAGCCAAACTGGAATTATGAGGGCGACAGGTGAACATGGGGATTTTTGACATGTTTCAAACATTTGCAGAGATTTTGAAAGAGACTGAACCAGGGCCTTCTTTCTCCCAGATGGTGCATGATCATCTATCTCAGCTTTCAAACAAGTTTGAGCATTACCTCCCAACCACAAGAGACCCTTGAACTGTTAAGGAATGGATCTGCAACCCATTTGTGACTAAGCCAGGTGAATCAACTTTGTCCATGCTAGAAGAGGATTAACTGCTTGAGATCGCAAATGACAGTGGGCTTAAAAGTGTTTTTGAGACAACTTCAAATCTCCATACCTTCTGGATTAAAGTCAAGGCACAATATCCTGAGATTGCCACAAAAGCACTGAATATTTCCAATATTCTATCTTAGTGAAGCAGAGTTTTCTGCAGTGGCAGCAACCAAAACAAGATTATGGAGTAGACTGGACATAAGCAACACGCTTCAGGTGTGACTGCCTCTCATCCCTCCTAGATGGAACCATCTAATTGCAAGAATAAGCTCAGGACTCCCACTGACTCTGCATTATGGTGAGTTGTATAATTATTTCATTATATATTACAATGTAATAATAATAGAAATGAAGTGCACAACAAATGTAATGTGCTTGAATCATCCTGAAACCACCCCCCCTACCCCACCGGTCCATGGAAAAATTGTCTTCCATGAAACTAATCCCTGATGCCAAAAAGGTTGCAGATGGCTATTGTAGAGTATAACAGTATTTCCTTCATTTCTGAAGAAACAAAGGCTGAACAACATTCCGTTGTATGTGTATAACAAATTTTCTTTACTTATTCATTCATCAAATTCCATTTAGGGTGCCCCCACCTCTTGGCTGTTGGTAATAATGCTGCAATGAACATGGAGTACAAACTCTCTCTGAAATTTTATTTGTATTTTTTTTTATTTCAGCATATTATGGGGATAGAAATGTTTAGGTTATGTATATTGCCCCTCCCCCCCCCAGTCAGAGCTTGAAGTGTGGTGCATGTCACACTCATTATGTATGTATATACCCATCCCCTCCTCCTCTTCCCATTTGCCCGATGCCCAATAAATATTATTCGTATATGTGCACTTAGGTGTTGATCAGTGAAACCAATTTGATGGTGAGTACATGTGCTGCTTATTTTTCCATTCTTGGGATATTTTACTTAGTATAATGGGTTCCAGTTCTATCAAGGAAAATACAAGAGGTGCTATATCACCATTGTTTCTTATAGCTGAATAGTACTCCATGGTATACATATACCACATTTTATTAATCCACTTTTGTATTGATGTCTGCCCATTTTAAATCAGGTTATATTTTTGAATATGGTGTAAGGTAAGGGTCCAATTTCATTCTTTTAAATGTGGATGTACAGTTTTCCCAAAGCCATCTACTGGGAGGACTGTTCTTTTCCTATCGTGTAGCCTTGGCACCTTCTTGAAGATCATTTGGTCATATATGCAAGGCTTTATTTTTGGGCTCTATATTCTATTTCATTGGCCTATATGTCATCTTTATGCCAATACCATACTATCTTAATTACTGTTACTTTATGGTAGATTTTGAAATCAGGAAGTGTGAGACACAACTTGTTCTTTTTCAAAATTGTTTTGCCTATATAGGGTTGCTTGAGATTTCATAGGAATTTTAGGATTTTTTTCCCTATTACTATAAAAAATATTATTAGAATTTTGGTAAGGATTGCATTGAATCAGTAGATTGCTTTGGGTAGTATGAACATTTTAACAATATTAAATGTTTCAATCCACAAACACAGGTTATCTTTCTATTTATTTATGTCTTCTTTGATTTCTTTTAGCAATATTTTGTAGTTTTCAGTGTACAAGTTTTTTGCCTCCTTATTTAAGTTTATTCCTAAGTATTTTATTCTTTATGATGCTATTGTAAATTAGATTATTTTCTTAATTTTTTCTAGTTGTTTATTATTAGTATATAGAAACACAACTGATTTTGTGTGTTAATTTTATATCCTGCAAATTTACTGAAGTTGTTTATTAGTTTTAACAGTTCTTTTGTGGAATATTTAGAGTTTTCTCATCTAAGATCATATCATCTGCAAACAGAGACAATTTTACTTCTTCCTTTCCAATTTGGGTGCTTTTTTCATGTCTAATTACTATTGTCTAAGTACTCTGACTAGGACTTCCATTACTAGATTGAACAATACTAATGGGGAGAGTGGGCATCCTTGCCTTGTTGCTGATGTTAGAGGAAAACCTTTTTAGTCTTTCTGAGTTGAGTATGATGTTAGTTGTGGGCTTTTCATATATGGATTTTAATATTAACATATTGAGGTAGTTTCCTTCTACTCCTAGTCTGTTGAGTGTTTTTATCATGAAACTATGCTGCATTTTGTCAAATGATTTTTTTTGTATCAATGGAGATAATAACGAGGTTTTTATCCTTCATTCTGTTATTCACATTGATTGAATTCCATATGTTGAACAATCCTTGCATTCTAAGTATAAATCCAGTTGGTCATGGTATATAATCCTTTCAATGTGCTATTGAATTCATTTTACTAGTAGTCTCCTGAGGATTTTTGCATTGATATTCATTAGGGATATTGGACTGTAGTTCACTTGTGTCTTTGTCTAGTTTTGCTATCAGGATAATGCTGGCCTCAGAGAAGAGATTACAAGTATTCCCACCTCTTTTAGAGTCCAAGGAGGATTAGTGTTAATTCTTCTTTAAATGTTTGGTAGAATTCTCCAGTGAAAATGT
Organism: Microcebus murinus; assembly: GCF_040939455.1. Taxonomy (NCBI): domain Eukaryota; kingdom Metazoa; phylum Chordata; class Mammalia; order Primates; family Cheirogaleidae; genus Microcebus; species Microcebus murinus. Next base: position 87,663,334 of record NC_134106.1, read on the forward strand.
CTGGTCCTGGGCTTTTCTTTATTGAGAGGTTTTTGATGAGTTCTTTAATCTACTTACTAGTTATACATCTAATCCATATTTTTTTATTTCTTCATGATTCAGTATTGTATGTTCCTTGTAACATATCCATTTCTTTTGGGTTATTCAAGTTGTTGACATAAAATTGTTCATAGTTGTCTCTTATAATCCTTTTTTTTTCTAGACAAGGGGTCTCACTCTTATTGTCCAGGCTGGGCTCTTCCTGGGTTAAAGCAGTTCTCCCACCTTAGCCTCCAGAGTAACTGGGACTACAAGCTGCAGACATGAGCCACTGTCCTCTGTGTAATCCTTGTTGCTTCTATGGCATCAGCTTAATATCCCCTCTTTCGTTTCTAATTTTAGTTACGTGAGACTTTTCTCTTTTCTTGTTAGCTTGTACAGCTAAAAGTTTGCCAACTTTGTTAATCTTTTTTAAAAAAATGATTAAAAATTTTTTTCTGTTGTTTTTCTAGCCTCAATTTCATTTATCTCTGATCTAATCTTTATTATTTCCTTTCTTCTGACTTTCAAAATTACTATATAAGAAATACATTTCACAAGGCTATCACTGCCATAGATAGTGATTCTCCTAAAGAATCTGGGCAAAATAAATTGAAAACCTTCTGGAAAGGATCCACCATTCTTGGTGCCATTAAGAACATCCATGATTTATGGGAAGAGGTAAAAATATCAACATTATTAGGAGCTGGAAGAAGTTGAGTCCAACACAGTTGGATTACTTTGAAGAGTTCAAGAGTGGAGAAAGTAACAGTGTGATGGAAAAAGCAAAAAACTCTAGAATTAGAAGTGGAGCCTGAGGGTGAGACTGAAATTGCTGTAATCTTACCAGGGAACTTGAACAAAGGAGGAGTTGCTTCTTGTGGATGAGCAAGGGAAGTTGTTTCATGAAATGGACACTAGTCCTGGGGAAGATACTGTGAACATGGTTGAAATAACAACAAAGCATGCAGAATATCACATACACCTAGTTGATGAAGCAGTGGCAGGGGTTGAGAGATTTGACTCCGACTTTGAAAGATGTTCTACTCTCTGTAAACTACTATCAAATGGCATTGCATGCTACAGAGAAATCTCTTGTGAAAGGAAAAATCAGTTGATGTGGCAAACTTCACTGTTGTCTTATTTTAAGAAATTGCCACAGCTACCTCTACAACCACCACCCTGATCAGTCAGCAGCCATCAACATTGAGGCAAGACCTTACATCAGCAAAAACGTTATGACTCATTGAAGTTTCCCATGATCATTAGCATTTTTTGCAATAAAGTAATTTTTAATTAAGTTGTATGCATTATTTTTTAGCTTTAATACTATTGCACACTTAGACTATAATATAGTATAAACATAACTTCTATTAAATATATTCACTGGGAAACAAAAAAATCATATTACTGGCTTTATTGTGATATTCACTTTATTATGGTGGTCAGGAACTAAACCTGCAATATCTCAGAGATATGGTTGTATTTGTTTTGTGAACTAGTCTGTAAATGCCAATTAGGTCTGGTTGGTTGCTAGTGGTGTTAAATTTTTCTATATCGTTATTCATTTTTGCTTGCTTACTTTATCAGTTTCTGAGAGTTGTGTGTTAAAATTTCCAACTGGGATTATGGTTTTGTCTATTTTTTGTTTTCAATTCTCTCAATTTTTACTTCTGAATATTTATATAAATAACATTCTATTCATATTTCATAGCTTCAATGTCTTATCTCACTGATGATATTAACTATATTTCTCTTAGTCGTTTTCTTCAGCATCTCATGTTATATCTCCCTTGAGTTCTTTTCTTTTTCCGGTTTCTAGCTTTTTAAAAAATGTCTTTCTTATTAAGAAGCTTTCCTCCAAGCTCTTGACTATTCCTATTTAAGAGTGAGACACAAACCTGCAGATTGACACTTGTATGCAGTGCTGGGCTTCAGTGCAGTATGAAAGAGTGGGGGTCTGGCTGTTTTTTGGGGGAGGCAGCACACATTGGTATTTGTAGCATAATCACTCTGTTCTCTTGCTTAGGGCTATAGTTCTATCAGCTCCTCCTGGGAACCAAGTGTTTAGGAGGGATTGTGCTTCTAAACACTTGGAATTAAACTTTCACCTAAACCCCATTTTCCAGCACAGTACTTACCTTCTGTTTTCTGCTGTATCTTACATGCCTAATTCAAAATATTTCCTGGAGGTTTATTCTTCACCAGGGCTGTGGGGGGATGGTACTCTGGATAAACAAATCTCTTGTTCCTGGGGGAGGGATGGGTTGATAATAACAGATTCTTATGACTGTCAATGAACACTTCTCTTTTTACTCTTTCCCTTTACCAGCCTTTAAGGATAAATAGTGACTCCAGTTTCCAACCCTTTCCAGATTTGTGTCATGGGATTCAGCTTGTTTCTTGCTGAATTTCCTGCTACTAGGCCAACATTTTAATTGTCTCTATTTTGTTGACTCAGTTACCATTTGTTCGTTTAATTTACCTTACCCAAAATTTTGTGGACATCTCTCTTCATCTGCCCTGCCCTCTTCCATTTCCTTGATCTTATATTCTTGTCTTTTCATTCCCTTTGCTGTGATCATAATGAAGTTTCCAGGGGGATCAAAGGTAAGTTCACATTTAGCCACATTTTAATTGGAAGTCTTATTGCAGTGGGTGCATATATGTTATATTTTACTAAATACTGCCACACAGCTTCCCAAAGTGCTATACTGTTTCATGTTCCAACTAGTAGTTGGGAGTTTTTATTTCTTTACATCCTCTCTAGCTTTTGAAATTATCTGAATCTTTAATTTTTGCCAGTGTGATGAGTGAAAGGTACTATGTAAATGCTATTTCAGTTAGTATTTCTCTGGCTGCTATTGTAGGAGTAGCTGTCAAAGAAGCATGAAGCCTGGAAATACTGGGACAGGCTCCTGGGTGATTGTCCTTTGCTTTGTTGAGCTCCCCAGTGAGCACTGAGGAGTGTTCTAGGGTTCATTTGTGCATTTTGCTTTCATCTAATGGGTAGCCAGGAAACCCACTTGCCATTCTTATAGGGGTGCTCACTCTCAGCCCCTCTTTAGGCATTTTGGCTAAAATCTCCCACTGTGTGGGTCGACTGCCTTGTGCTGTGGGGCTAGGGACCTGCACAGCCATACTCCATCTCCTGCTCTGCTCCGTTGGGCTCCAAGTCATTTGTCTTTAAAGATTGCTCCAGCCCTTGACAGTGTCTACTGGCAGCTGCTGTTAATTCCATCCTTGCCTAGTTGTGACAGCCACAGATGTAGCAAGGCTGGAAGTCCTCACTTACAGGATGGGGACTATTCTTTTTTTGTGTGTGAATTACTTATTTATATCCTTTGAGTTTATATATTAGGTTGTTTAATTGCCTTTTGATTTGTTTATATTGTGCAAATGTTTTACATTTTGGTATAATGAATCTCTCAATCTTTCTCTTTATGACTTATGTTTTTGTCTTGTTTAAGAACTCTTTCCCTAATTCCAAAGTCATAAAAATTGTTACATGAAAATGCAAGACTCAATTTGAAATTTATTTTTTTGCTTTTAGCTATTTGATTCATGTAGAATGTATTTTTGCATATGATTTGAGGTAGACATGGAACTGTGATTTTTTTCGTGGATGGTGAGCCGTTTACCCAGAGTCACTTAGTAAATCATCTGTCCTTTTTCCATGGATGCTGCCTCTGTCGTATTCACTTACCCCTTCAACAGGTAGTCACTACTCCATTCCCCATGGCCTAGAAGGTACTCCTAAGGCAAGACTACTCAAAAGTAGCCTGACAGAGTACTTGTACTTCTAGAACTTGCCTTCAAGGAGCACCCTCCAAGTCCCTGTCCGAATATTTCCTGTGGGAAACTTGCCCTGACTACATCCTCTCCACACATCCCATTTCGGCCTACTGGTGCTGTGGTGGTACCAGGGAATTACTGGATCTATTATTCTGCGTGGTATAATCTTGATAACAGTTGTATCTTCTTGTTTTTTTTTCTTTTTTTTTTAAAGCTTTATTGAGGTATAATTAATATAAGAAAAACTGGACATATTTAGTGTGTACAATTTAATGAGTTTGTAGATATGCATATACTCATGAAACCATAGCCACAATCGAGTCAATAAACATATCCATAACCTTTAATAATTTCCTCTTGTACCACTTCCTTTTTTGTGGTAAGAACATTTAATGTGAAATCTACCTTCTAAATAAAAATTTAAGGTCTAATACATTATTGTTGATGATAGGCAGACTGTTGTTCAGCATTTCTCTAGAACTTATTCACCTAGTGTCACTGAAACTTTATACTCACTGAACAACAACTCCCCATTTCCCCCTCCTCTTAGCTGCTGCCAACCACTATTCTATTCTCTGTGTCTGTGAGTTTAACTATTCTGTAAATGGAGTCATGTAGTATTTGTTCTTCTGTGCTTGCCTTATTTCAGTTAACACAATGTCCTCCAAGTTTACCCATGTTGTCCCAAATGGCAGGATTTTCTTCTTTATTAAGGCTGAATAATTTTCCATTGTATGTATATAACACATTTTTTTTTTCAGTTTTCTTGTTTTCTTTTTAATCACTTTTTTTTTATTTCAGGAAATTATGAGAGGACAAATGTTTTGGTTACATTTTATATCTTTGCCTCTCCCCAGCAAGGGTTAGAGGCATGCCCTCCCCCTCTATAATGCTCACTGCATCCCTCAGTTGTGAGTTTAACCCCCAACCTCCTAATCCCTGGAGAACATTACCACCATGTGAGCACCATAGTGTTAATTAGTCAGTACCAGTTTGATGGCAAGTACATATGGAGCCCATTCTTCTGATCGTGTGTCACCTCACTTTGGATAATGGGCTCAAGCTCAATCCAGGAAAATATAAGCAGTGCTAGATCACTGTCATTTCTTATAATTGAGTAATATTCCATTGTATACATATACTAAATTTTAATAATCCACTCATGAATTGACAGGCACTTGGGTTGTTTCCACATCCTTGCAATAGTGAATTGTGCTGCCATAAACATTCAGGTGCAGTTGCCTTTATTATAGAATGTTTTTTGTTCTTTTGGGTAGATGCCTAATAGTGCTATTGCTGGATCAAATGGTATGTCTATTTTTAGCTCTTTGAGGTATCTGCAAATTCTTTTCCACAGAGGTTGCACTAATTTAAAGTCCCACCAGCAGTGTAAGAGTGTTCCTGTCTCTCCACATCCTTGCCAGCATTTGTTGTTTTGGGATTTTTTTGATAGAGGCCAATCTCACAGGGGTTAGGTGATATCTCATTGTGGTTTTGATTTGCATTTCTCTAATGCAAATTAGAGATGTTAGAGATGTTGAACATTTTTTAATATGTTTGCTGGCCATTATTATGTCTTCTTTTGAAAAGTTTCTGTTCATTTCCATTGCCCATTTATTGGTGGGGTTGTTTGATTTTTTTCTTGTTGATTCTTTTAAGCTCTAGATAGATTCTTGTTATCAGATCTTTATCGGATGTGTAGAGAGCAAATATTTTCTCCCATTTTGTAGGCTGTCTATTTGCTCTAATGATAGTTTCCTTGGCTGTGCAAAAGTTTTTTAATTCGATCAGATCTCATTTATTTATTTTTGTTGATGCGTTAATTTCTTTGGGGGTCTTCTTCAAAAATTCTTTGCCTAGGCTGACGTCTAAAAGGGTCTTCCCAACATCTTCATCTAGAATTCTTAAGGTTTCATGCCTTAGTTTTAAGTCTGTTATCCATCTTGAGTGGATTTTTGTGAGAGGTAGGGATCCAGTTTCATTTTTCTGCATGTAGCTATCCAGTTTTCCCAGTACTATTTATTGAAGAGATTCTTTTCCCCAATGTATATTTTGTATATTATCCCCAAATGTGTATTTTTCTTTGCTTTATCAAAGATTAGATTACTGTATGGTAATCTAATGTGGATGGTTTCATCTCTGGAATCTCAGTCCTATTCCAAAGATCAATGTCTCTGTTCTTGTGCCCTCTGTTCTTGTGCCAGTACTAAGCTGTTGTAATTATTATGGATTTGTAGTACAGCTTGAAGTCTGGTAGACTGATACCTCCCAGTTTGTTCTTTTTAATTAAGATTGCTTTGTCTATATGAGGTCTTTTCTGGTTCCATACAAAGTGAAGAATTATTTTTTCTAGTTCTGTAAAGAATCATGATGGTTCTTTGATGGGAATTTCATTAATTCTGTAGATCACTTTAGGTAATATTGACATTTTAACGATATTGATTCTACCAATCCATGAGCAAGGTAGATTTTTCCATCCATTTACATCTTCTAAAATTTCATTTTTTAGTGTTTTGTAGTTCTTGTATATGTCTCTCACATCTTTCATTAAATATATTCCTAGATATTTAATTTTCTTTGGGACTATAGTAAAAGGTATTGCATTTTTGATTTGAGTTTCAGCTTGACTGTTATTGGTGTATATAAATGCCTCTGATTTGTGATAACACATTTTCTTTATCCATTTATCTATTGACAGACATTTAGGTTGTTTTCATATCTTGGCTATTGTGAATAATGCTGCAATGAATATGGAAGTGCAGATATCTCTTTGAGATCATGATTTTAATTCTTTTTGATATACACCCAGAAGTGGGATTATTGGATATGGCAGTTCTATTGATAATTTTATGAGGAAATTCTATACTCTTTTCCAGAATGGCTGCACCATTTGACATTTCCACCAACAGTGTATGTGGTTCCAATTGATCCACATCCTTGCCAACACTTTTGGTTTTTGATGGTGGCCAAACAGGTATATGAGGTACTCAGTGTCACTAATGATCAGGGAAATGCACATCAAAACCATAATGAGATAGCACCTCACTCCTATTGAGATGATTATTATATTTGTATCTTGCCTGCCAAGCTTTGAACTGTCATTCACAGAGATTCTGTCTTATTCATCTTTATCCCAAAAATCTAGCATAGTTCTCATACATCAATAATTTTTCTAGAAATTTTTCCTAAATTTGTAATAAATATAATTTCAAAAAGGCTTTAGAGGTAATAGGACATGAAACAAAATTAAAATATGTCCTGATCCCCCTTTTCAATACTTAACTACAGAAAATGTTATTTAATTACATATTTGCTTTCATGTAAGTTAGCACAGCTTTAAATCACCAGTGTTCAAAAAAAGTAAATGTACTTAGCTAGAACAAATCTTACTCAAGATGAAAAACAGATACCTGAATATAATGCTATTCTTATACAATATAGGCTATCTTATAAAAATTTGTGTATGTGAACACATACACATGATAATGGCCTATATTTGACAATGGGTAAATTTTATTCCATTTATGGTAATTAGAACAGAAGATTTAATTGGTTATAGCTATGATGCAGTTACTCAAACACACACACACACACACACACACACACACACACACACACACACACACATTCCAAGAGGGGATGTGTGTTTTCTATTAGGTAAGTTTGGAAAAATTTAAAATTTTTCAGTTCAGGACTTTTCAAAGCCATCTCAAAGGAACTTCACTAAAATGTGTAATGTTGGCCCCACCCTACAAACACTCAGTCATAAATGTTAAAATGGAAGTACAACAAAGTAATGACTTAGATTATCTTATTTATTTGTACATTTGTCTCCCTTATTCACTGCTATATTCAGTGCCTAGCAATGAATACACATATAGTACACAAACAGGTGCTATAAAAGTATTATTAAAGATGAGGGAGATAGTAATGTATCCAGAATGGTAATTATTTAGTCCAACAGAACTATCTGGAATGCATAGATGTTATAATTGTTTTAGCTTTATATAAAAGCTAAAATCCCCTTACTCTACTGAGGCAAGGAATCAAGTGACACTTTTAAACTAAAAATGAGATAATATTTGAAAAGAAATTAAAACTGTGTGGAATTTGGGTATGCTAAACCCAAATCACTGAATATTCAGTTACGGATCCAATAAAGCAGATATATAGTGAATAGGAGAATTGTGTATGAAGACCTCGGTTCTAGTCACAGCTACATCACTGTGAGATTTTGGCCAATGAGGCACTATTTCTTCAATTATAAAATGCATTAAGAATATCTGCCCTGCCTTCTTTATAGAACTGTTGTAAGAATCAAATACAATTAAAATTTACATATCTTTATTCTTCAATCATCTGTTACAAGCAAAATGTCCTTACTACAATTGGCACTGAAAACACTGCAAACCTGAATGTCACTGTGGCAGGTGTGGAGGTGAGAACTGATGACCAGCAAGTCAGCAGACAGCCTCCAGCTGCAGTGCCCTCTGGATCTGCCATAGCATTTGGAGGTCATATGCTGTTCCACGGTGGCTGTTCCAGGCAATGATTTGGTGTGGTGGGGCACTGAGACCTGGCCATTTCTGCCCAGGGTGAGACTCTTTATTCTGTGCAGTCTTTGCTTTGGACCTCACCATGGGCTGGCCAAGACTCTGCCAGAGGTATGCCTCAATCTCTTGCTTTTCCTATTCACTGCCCCCTCCTTCCCTCTGTCCTCCCACATATCCTACTTTTGTTTCTTTTCTCCTTTATCTTTCTCAAACATTAACTCTCAATCGATGTTTGTACTTCTAACTTCATCTTGGTGTCTGAGTTCGACCGACATGGTCCCTCAAATCCCAATCATCTGAAGCAACCTCTTTCAATATTTTGAATTTTATATTTCATATGTATAAGTATTGTGAGTTTTTAATCTCAAGATGGCTTATTTTTGCTTCTTTTTCCTCTTAGAATTATTTCATGTATTTATGAAGAGATTATAAAGGATTTTAAAAAACATATGCCTCATACAATGCTAACCACAACCAGATATTCATCTACTTTAACAATGGTGCTTCAGAAAACTCAGAGACATTTCTTGAGACCATGACATTGAATGGCATGGCCCCAGGGAATCAGTGAATTGGAGTTCCTAGTAATCTTCCTGTAGCTTTTTAATATGAGGGTCAGATTATTTCTGGACATGAGCCTGGAACCTCTCTGTAGAGTCCTTGTTTCCATGCTAGCCTGGGCTTATTGAAGTCCAGTCGAGAGTGACCAGCCCCCATACCGCCTTCAGCTCTGACCAGTCAGCTCCTTAGTAGCCAAGCTCCAGTTTAAACACAATTATGTCTTGATGCATATATAATCCTGTGCAGGTGCACTCTAAGATAGGTTCAGTTGGGTATCAAGAGTTCCAACTTTACAAAGAGCTTCTTCATCAAATGCTCTAGACCTAACTTTGAGGCATCACTTCACATTGACTTTGTGAAAGGAGAGCATCTGAGCAGGTATTGAAGTGGTGGGTAGAAGCTAAGAGCTCTTCCCAGAGAGCTCATTGTCTGCTATTTTAGGAGAAGAGATAATCCTGGGCATTTGTTTGTATTGTTGTCCTTTGATTCTCTTTCCTTTTAGTTCTATTTGGTTTTACATTAAAGCTACAATTGCATAAATACCCTATGAATTTCCCATGTAGGCTTTGGTACCATTTGAAGACATTGTGTACCATTATTTTATTATATTATTTGTATTTTAAAGTGCGTAAATCTGTATTTTCAAATTCTTTCTATATCTCTTTTTTTAAAGAATTAGCATTTCAACTTGATCATAAAATCCCACAGGGCAGGAAATAAACCTGGGAAGATGTACCTGCCTGGAGCCAGACTAAATGGATTACAATCTGGGCTCTCTACTTATATTGAGTAAGATCAATAACTTCTTTGAACTTCTGCCTCCTCATCTGTATTATAAAACAGGAGTAAAATTAAATCCTCTTAACCTTGTGAGGGGGCAATATCATGACATTTGCAATGTTACTGCAAGGATCAACACTAATTTGAAGACAAGTCTTCTCTATCTTGGAATGCAAGTCCATAATTGGAATAGTTAATTTTTTTTAACTTGAACTCAGATGTGTACTTGCCTTAGGCTGGAATAAAATATAACATATGAGTTCTTTACTATAAATTTGCTAATTGCATTTGGCTTAAAGCTGCTCTAAGCAGAGTATGCTGAAGGCTGATCCTGTGGCCATTTCATACCATAGTAAGAGTATTTTCAATTTCTGTCTTTAAGGTGATATTCACAAATGCTTTTGTTTTCCATACCACATTTCTTCCCTATAATTGAATTTCTAGAATTACAAATAAAATAGAGCTAATGCTCACCAACATCTTTAGCATAAGGACTTAGACACACTTGTAAATGCACAAGCCCAAACAACTCGGAAATAAAGGCATGCAGTGCAACATCTTGTAAAGAGCATAGATTTAGGAATTTCACATAGATGTGTCCTGCACTAGCTTCAAACGTTTCCGCAACAGCTTCTTGTGACCTTTGTTGCTCATCTGTAATGTGAACACAATGACCATGTGCATAGATTTTTTTGTTTAGAAGCTACTTTTAAAAACCCAGTTTTTATTTTTGCATTCTATAAATACCTCCTCTGCGATTCGAACTTTCAAAACCATGATTGATTTTTCCAATTTCTGTTTTAGGATGTTTTTCTTTTCTACAAAGTCAAAAAAGTCATCCCTTGAAAGACATAGAAAATAATCTTTTGAAATAAATGGAAAACTATGGAAGCATTGGACTCGCTGGACCGAAGAGAAAACAGTGACCAGGCTACAGAGGTGAGAAGTGTCTGGTGAGAGGGAGAGGCCGAGTTAGGTAACATTGTTCCCTGTGGTTTCCGGTTTTATCTTTCCCATCAATTAGTATAATAGGAAAATACTTGTAGTGTTCAATGATGTCTTCCACCGAATCAAACTTCTGAAACACAGAAAAAAAAAAGTTAATGATTTTTAAAATCTCTTTTGTGTCTGTAGGTTTCATTGTGCTTAGAGAAGAGGTAAACCCATTTAACATTTTTGTATTGTAAAGGCATTTCAGAAAGAGATTTTTTTTAAAGGCTGTGGCAAATAAGCTCTTGAAGGATGAATGATAAGAATGATAACATGACACAGGAAAATAAAAGTGCTTGGGGGGACCAAAAGTGAACCCTATGTCAGCTCCCTAAGTTTCCTGACCACTGAGTTTTCCGCAGAATGGAATCAGATCATGTTGGTCAAGCTCCACTCTATTGTTATCTCAGCTTTTCTATCCTATGCCACCTAGATGTGTGAATTGCATAGCAAACAGCCTGTGGCATCTCTATTGCCTCCCTAACCTTGCTCCTAACTCTGACCAGCAAAAATGTAGAAGATCCAGGTTAGAACTGCAGTGAGCTTTCTTTCCAGTAAACCCTCCCATTCTACAGAAGTCTGGTATGCACAGAAAGAATGGTGACAACCACAGGGCTGCCTAGACAATTTAGCTGCCTGGGCTTCTTGTGAGATAATGAAGTGACTGCAGTGACATACAGATAAAGTGCTATGGCAATTTAATGGAAAATAAGATTATTTTATGTTTAGGGAAATCAGGAAGTGCTTTGTCAAGTATGTAGACTTGAAATGGGCTCTATGTTATGGGTCACCTAGACAAGTAGACAAGGGGGTCATTAAAGATATTGAAAGCAACCATTTGATTCAGCAATCCCATTGCTGGGCATCTACCCAAAAGATCCAATGACACTCTACAAAAAAGACACCTGCACTCGAATGTTTATAGCAGCACAATTCATAATTGCAAGGCTGTGGAAACAGCCCAAGTGCCCATCAATCCAAGAATGGATTAATAAAATGTGGTATATGTATACCATGGAGTACTATTCAGCTCTAAGAAACAACGGTGATATAGCACATCTTATATTTTCCTGGTTAGAGCTGGAACCCATACTACTAAGTGAAGTATCCCAAGAATGGAAAAACAAGCACCACATATACTCACCAGCAAACTGGTACTAACTGAGCAGCACCTAAGTGGACACATAGGTACTATAGTAATAGGGTATTGGGCACGTGGGAGGGGGGATGGGGGAGGGGGGCGGGTATATACATATATAATGAGTGAGATGTGCACCATCTGGGGGATAGTCATGCTGGAAACTCAGACTTGTGGGGGGCATGGGGGAAAGGGCATTTATTGAAACCTTAAAATTTGTACCCCCATAATATGCCAAAATAAAAAAAAAGATATTGAAAGCAGATGTTCAGAGCATGACTAAGGGCAGGTGTAGAGAAGACTTGAGTAGATACAGTAATTCCAATTAGGTGATTTTGGATGAGTTTCTGAAGGAGAATATTGAGAGCTAACTATGTAGAGCTTGCTCAACCTGTCTCCCTTGTTTGAAGACAAATTTGATCCCCCTTAGCAAGCCTGTGAGGTGAGCAGGGCATGTCGATTTACCTTTCCCAAGAGCTAAGGGCATTTCGGGGCAGAGAAGTGGATTGTCCTGCTCAGAGTTACACAACCAGAGGCCCAAGACCAGGAATGGAGCCTCCCTTTTCTGGACACGTGTCTGTTCTTTCCATTACACAACTTTGCCTGTGGCTTGTGGCCTCTGGTGTTCCAACAGAGCAGTGTAGAGATGACACAGGCTGAAGGAAAGAACCTGGGGGTGCTACTTGGATTCTGAGTTAGTTTTGTCTACTCCTTCCTCTGCCCAGGACATCCTAGGTGCAGAAATGTTGCAAGGCCTCAGGGATATCCAACAGAGAAGAGGTCCCTGTCCTCTTGGAGATGACATTCTGGTGGGGGCAGACAGAAAATAACTTCCCATATAAACAAATAATTTAATATAGGGATATTTGTTGTGAAAATTATCAGCTCAGGGCTTAAGAACCTCACTAGTTTCCTGAGGGATTCCCTTGGGGTCTGCATGTGTCTGCTGGGAGGAAACATTCTTTTCTGTCAGGGGAGCACTAAATGGAAATGCTAGGAACCTGTGACTTCCATGGTCATCTCCTTCCTGCCATCCTGTGAGGGTGTGAAAAGCAAAGAGACACCACCCTGGGGGCAAAAATTTGGGGAAAGACATGTGGAGTGATGTTTCTTGGTGTTAAGGAGTCTCTGGACCTACCCATTCCTGTCCTTTCTGGTTACCTGGGTCAACAAATCTCCCCACTCCCACCTAAGCTCATTTTTTAAAACATCAAGAGTCCTGATTAAATCTGTAAGCCACTTAACCCCTCTGAGCCCTTTACTGGATCTGTGGCAGAGTTTTCAATGAGACGACCTAAGTGTAAGCCTGTCTTAGTGCATTCGGGCTCCTGGGCAGCTAATTAACAACAGAAATTTATTTCTCACAGTTTTGGAGGCTGGGACATCTAAGATCAAGGAACAGGCAGATTTAGTGTCTGGTGAGGGCTGGTTTCCACATAGATAGTGCTGTATCCTCACATGGTGGAAGGAGCAAGTCACCTCCTTAGGCCCTGTTTTATAAGGACACTAATCCTATTCATGAGGGCCTTGCCCTCATTACCTAATTGCCTCCCAGAGGCCCCACCTCCTAAAACCAACACCTTGGATTTCAACACACACGTTTTAGAGGGACACAAACATGCAGACTGTAGCACCACTGCCAATAGGTATACAATAAATATGAGCTCCTACCTGATGCAAAGGGAAGGTAGTTTCCTAGTTGTTTAATGGGGATAGTAATTGTTCTACCGCAGTAGGGTAGTGTGGGCCTTTGAAGCCCCAGTGCCTCAGTTTATAGCCTGTCTCTCCCATCCACTGCTGTGTGACCTGGGGTAAGTTTCTTACACTCTCTGTGCCTCAGTTTCTCTATCTATGGACAGTGTTGGTAACAATTAGGAGCCACCTTTGAAGTTCATTGTAAGAGTGAATTGAGTTGACACATGTACGGTGCAGTGCTCAGAAGAAAGCACGACTCACAGTGGGTGACCAGGAAATGCCAGGCATTGCCATTACCTCCTGTCTTCCAGGTTTGCCAAGAACATCATGAGACAGCATTGAAATCACTCGAGAAGTTTATAGACTGTTATCGTAAGCTTTTAGGAAGAAAAGAATATTCCATATTTCATTTCCAACGTTAAACTAAGGACAAAGTCTTCTTCCTCTTGACAAAACAACGTGTGATTAATGAAAAGTAACTTTTCATGTAGAACTCTTCCACAAAACTGGTCACCCACATTGCTAAGAGGAAATCTTTCCTGGTATCAATCTTCAGAGAGGACATGCTTGATTTGTATTTTTATTAGGATTGTCCCAAAATAATAAAGGCAATATTAATTGTTTTAATAATCAACTACATGAATGACATTTTACATGAAATTATAATTTTAACAGGTAGTAGGAAGCAAGGCAGGCGCAATCAATCATATTGTCATTTCTTATTATTGGATTCTAGTGCCGAACTCATACTGAAATATTGTCCCGAAGAGACTTTTTAATAATATTATAATTAAGCTTTTATATTTGTATTAAATTATTTTTTCAAGGGGACAGAAAATGCCATCCTAATATTAAATCTTAAAATCTGTTTAAATCCTTTGTGTTTATCCTACATATGAACAGTAGGCAATGTTTCCTTGCCAGCAAAGTAAATAAATCTGTTTGGACATACACGTGGGAGTGGAAGAAGGAAATTAGAGTAAAAGAGAAAGAGATATAGATGGCAAGAGAGAAAGAGGACAAGGAAGCAGACAAGGGAAGTGAGAAATAAACAAACCTATGGGTTGTTTGTCTTGGTCTCCTAGTCTTTAAAGTTTAATTTATTAAATAAATATTTTATCATAATTTTTAGAAACTTATAAACATTTGCAGAATAAGGAGAGGTCTGATAATTGAAATTGCTCCTTTCTATGAGATTTCACAGAAATGTTGACAAACATGGCTTATAAAACTTAGATTCCAGGCTGACATTTGGTGGCAGGTAGACCTCTACAAGGTGTTTCAGGCAGGTCCCTCCCTGGCTGGCCAGGGCCTGTGTTCTACCAACCTCATTCTTGCTTATGTGCATGTGTACGGCTCGCCACAGATTAACAGGGCACCACCCAAATGGCAGGGACTCTACTGCACTCTGTTCTGTGTTCTCAGAATGGAGTGTTGAGTCTAGCATACTGTAGGCATAAAGTTAATGCTTGGCCAATAAATGAGTAAATGGAGAGGGGAGCTGAATGGCGCCCCCTCCATCAATATGTCCATGTCCTAATTGCAGAATCTATGAATAATATCTTATATGTTAAAAGAGTTAATATTATTTTATATGGTAAGATATGAGATTGAGTTAAGGAGGCTGAGAGGGGGAGCTTATCTGTTATCCCCTAGGGCTCTAGAAGCAAGCATGTGTTTCCTGATAAGACAGAAGTTGTGGGAGACTTTTATTTTATTTCAAATTTTTATGGGGGTACAAGCGTTAGGGTTACATCTATTGCATTTTCACTGCCCAAGTCAGAGCTACGAATGTGCCCCTCCCAGACCATGCGTACTACACCCATTAGGTGTGAATTTACCCACGCTCTGATCCCCCTCTAAGCTGCCCGTCCGATCCCCAATGAATGTTACTTCCATATGTGCACATAAGTGTTGATCAATTAATACCCATTTGATGGTGAGCACATGTGGTGCTTGTTTTTCCATTCTTGTGATACTTCCAGCTCCATCCAGGATAATACAAGATGTGCTAGATCACCACTGTTTTTTGTGGCTGAGTAGTACTCCATGGTATACTAACCCAAGCATGAGTGGATTAATAAAATGTGGGAGATTTTAATCAGAGAAGGGGAGGAGGCAATGAGACCACACAGGCAGAGATTGGAGTGATGTGGCCATAGCCAGGGACTGCTGACAGCTACCAAAATCTGCCCGAAGCCAACTGGAAGTCTCCCCTGGGGCCTCCAGGGATATGGCCCTGGGGATACCTTAATTTTGGTGTTCTAGCCTCCAGCACAGTGAAAGACTAAATTTCTGTTGTTTTAAGCCATGCAGTTTGTGGGGGAACTGATAGTTACTAAGCACCTGCCTCACTATGTCTGCCACTTTATTTGCGTCATCTCATCTTACTCTCACAATAACTCCCATGAGTTAAGTGTTGCTGCATCATGTGTGGTTAAATTCTAAAGTTTGTGAGAAAGCTAAAACACACACACAAACACACACACACACACGAAATTAACATTATCCTTGAAAATGCTATTTCCCATTAAGTTTTTCCTGCTGACTTGGGTGAAGATGCTATTTCTTTATCCGAGCTCTAGATGAAGTAGCTCATAGTTGGCTTGCATTTAGCAGAGCTTTGTTGTATCAAATTATTATTATTTTTTAAATTAAAGATGTGAGATTCTTCCTCAGCAAGACAAAGGGCTCAGGCTGTGACAGGCACGATCCAGACCATCTTACTGTTATACCAGGGCCTGGCTTCCTCAGAGGAAAGCCAGGAAGAACTACCTGTAGACCCCAGCACCCAGTAAGATCCATGCAAGTTAACTATGCTTCAACTGTGATTCAGCCTGCAATGTTTTCAAGCAGGTGGGGGGACTGTTTGCTCTTAGCCATGATGTTATCTGAGACGGTATGAGGAAGTCAGTATTTTTGCAAAGTTATGTTGAATCCCAGTGTTGCCATTTACCAGCTGTGACCTTGGGCCAGTTACTTAGCATTTCGGTGCCTCAGTTTCACCATTTGCTAAATGAAGATATCAGCAGCACCTACTTCAACGGGTGGCTAAGAGGATTCAACAGATGACGTTAGTTAATAATTGTTAATTGCACAGAATAATGCCTGTGCATGTAAAACACAATCAAAACCCACGGTTCTGCCTTGGATTTCTTCCTTACTGATTGATTTGTTTATATATATTTATATTATTGATGAAAGCTTTAATTGATTCATTCTTTCACCTATGTAAATGAATGTAAGTGTTCAACACATATGTGAAAAGGAAAGTCTTGATTGGGAGATGCAAGGGAGGAGAAAATTCCAGATGAACTCAAAAATGGGCTTTTTAAAACAGGCGTTTGATTCCCTAAGGGGTCCTCGGTGACAATAATTAGAGCAGCTCATCTGGACATGGAGGGTCTGATCCATGGGCTGCTGTAGGAGACGGCTCCTTCTTTGTGAGGACAGTCGGTGAGTGAACTGTTGCCAGTCTGATCGAATGCTATTAGGATGTTACTACAGAGCTGCTCAGCTTCCTCTCTTTTATTAGCAGACCGAAATATGGCATATTGGGAAAAAAAAAAAAGCTGTGACGATGTTACAGGTCTCAGTTTCCTTACCAGTCAGTGGGGTTCAATGATGTGTGCCTTCCAGAGCTTTATCAGGTACCCAATGAGAGAGCAAATGAAACAGTGTCTGGCAGAGGGCACAGCGCATGTGAAGACACATGCATGTCCCTTTCCCATGTTCTCTAAGGAAAAGGAATCCTTAAACCCAAGCATTTAAACATCATATAATGCTTTCTTAAAAATGAGAAATTCTATGAGCTGGAAGATGTAGAAGGATAAAGAAAAATTGAGCTGAAAAGTCCATGGACATAGGCATCTCGGGGAGCCATCTCCTAGTTATTAAAATGACTCAGTAGTAATAATGAAAATAGAATAACTAATATTTATCATTGGCTTGATAGGGCCCAGGCACTGTTCTGAGCGTTTTACATTTATGAACTTGGCTAGTCCTTACTACGTAACGAAGAATTGGCCACTTTTGTTTTTAGTTTTGACATAACGCTTTCTCAACGTGGTTGCATTTGGCAGATTTGTGTATTAATCTATTTATTCACTCATGCACTTGCTCAATGCCAAAATGTTCCTGGGGTGTAGCAAAGGCTGATGAACTGATGCTGTTGCTCATGGGTGCTGACAACTCCTCTCCGAGCCATGTGTGAGTCTTAAAAAAGGGCTCTGAGTCAGACACTGGATTTAAGCTGTAATCAAGCAGGATTTTCACATGAGTGCCTACCTAAAGCCTTTGGCAGCCCTGGCAATATTCCCTATTTTGTTATCTATAGAAGATAATTGACATCTATGTGAAATTTCTGGTTTTGTACTATCTTAGTTTGCTAAGGCTACCAGAACTAAGTACCTCAGACTAAGCGGCTTAAACAATAGAAACTTATTTCTCACAGTTCTGGAGGCTGGAAGTCCAGGATTATGGTGTTGGCAGGGTTGGTCTCTCCTGAGGCCTCTCCCCTTGGCTTGCAGAAGGCTGCTTTTTCCCTGTGTCCTCATGTGGTCTTCCCTCTGTGCATGTCTGTGTCTTATTCTCCTCTTCTTTTATTGGATTAGGGCTCCATGACCTCATTTAACCTTAATTACCTCTGTAAAGACCCTGTTTCCAAATACAGTTGCATTCTGAAGTACTGGTGGTTAGGACTTCAACATGTGAATTTTGGGGAATTTTGGGGACCCAATTCAGCCACTTAATATACTCTCACAGATAAAATTGAGGTCTGGAGATGCTAAATATGGATCACTGAATTATAAAAGTCTAGACTTTAGAAGAAGACTTACATCTGAAGAAATTAAAGCCCAGAGAGGTTCAGAGACTGGCCTGAGCTCACCTCCCATGTTAATGGTGACTCAGAACTAACTAACTAACTAACTAACTAACTAACTAACTAACTAACTAACTAACTTCCTTCCTTCCTTCCTTCCTTCCTTCCTTCCTTCCTTCCTTCCTTCCTTCCTTCCTTCCTTCCTTCCTTCCTTCCATCCATCCATCCATCCAAAGAAGAGCTGAAAGAGCAACTCACCCTCTCACATACTCCCTGTGTGTCTTTGGCTATTTATTGAATTTTCTGAGCCTCAGTTTCCCTCCATCTAAGATAAGAATGATCATTATGGCAAAGAATTATTGAGGATTAAAATAAGATTATGCAGATAGACTATGCCTGGCACATAAAGGTTATTAATGAACATTTTAATGATTTATTCTTTCACCTAGCCTCCTGTCAGCAGGCCTGTGCTGAGGACAAGCATGCTCATGGCCTGAATGCTGTGACTGAGTTCACATTCCTTCTGGGGACACACACCTGCAGATCCAGAATGCTGGCAGACATCAGAAAATGTCTGCAGTGGGCGTTTCAGCACTGGGGAGGGGCTTAGCATGGGCTTCCGTGGAGGCTTCCTGGTAGGCAGAATTCAGATGTGTTTTGTAGAATGAGTTTTATTTAAAAGGCAAAGCTAGATGGGGGTGCATGGAAGGGTCAGGATTGGCTGCTGGCCTGCTGGTGTAGACATGTGGGATAGAGGGGTCAGATTGCACCCTCCTCCTCCAGGGCAGCGCTCTCTTCTCCTATCCCGTGATCATGGGGATGTGAAGACTCTGCCAGCATCCTCCAAACTCTCCCTTTACTTGTTCCTTTCAGCCTGGAAAAGGGAAGCAGTTAAGTTTTACCTACCTCATCTCCTCTGAGTCCTGTCCCCAGGGCAAACTGCTGATTCCTCTCCAGAAAGCGGATTTTCACATTGTAGACTTTGTTCCCATAAAACACCACTAAAACGTAGGGCTCTGCCTTAGATTTCGTGGAACAATCCCGGACCAAGAAAGTACCATCCTGAAGCAAAAGGAATAATGGTCACCTTCTCAGGCACACCAGCACCCCGCCTTTGTGATGATGACAATAATGTTTGCATGTGTAAGAATCCCAAATGGACTTAGTTTTTAGCAAACTATAATAATTCAGTAAGTTTTTATGGAGTGTCTGTATATATAGGGTTCTTGTCATTTTCTGGGAAGTTTACCAGTTGGATGGTGACACTCCTTTCTTCCAATTCTTCCATTATCCCCTACCCGACCTCCGCATAATGCCTGCAGCCTTAGCATGACGTTCATGGATAAATGTGCCAACCTGTCTTGTGGTTTGCTCTCTCATCGCTCCTGCAGCCTCCTGCCCCTGGTTCGTGGCTCCAGCCCAGCCTCGATTTCCTGAAGGCACCCTCAGCTTTGGGGATCCCAGCTTTTGCATGTGCTACTCCTTGCATGGATAAACTCTTCTCCTGCCCCCTCCCCAGTGTGCTCCTCTTCATCTGTCAGTGTTCACCTATTTCCTGTTCTGCCTGATGCTGGGGTATTATTCTAGAGACAGTGGGAGCCATCACAGGCTTTGCACAGGAGAAACTTTTAACCTAATAAATTGGACCTCTGTATGGAGAAATGTCAATGCAGGACTAGGGTTCCTGAAAGAGGTGGGGGCTTCGAAGTCACTGTTATCAAAATAAGTGGAAAGACCCTCTGGGGAAAGAGGAAGTATGGCCTAATGTGAGGTGAAGGCAAGTGCAGGGCAAGGAGGAGGAGACAGGAAAGGCATCAGGGATGTCTGAGAGATGAAGGAAAACCAGAAACTTCAGCGTTACAGAAGCCAAGGGGAGGAGAGCGAGGGTTTCCAAAAGAAGGTCAGCAGTGTCAAATGGCCCAAGGGCTGAGGATAGGATGTGGATCAGAAATAACCAGATACACTCCAGGGAATAGCTCAGGGTGGAGGCCTGGTCATCAAAGACTGAGATATGGAGCAATCCTTCTGAACCTACATGTGCCAACCAGGCTGAGTTTTGTGGTTATATTGTGTCATTTCCATGATGAAAATGACAGAAAAATCTGTACCTGTGGTTGTATGCATTATTGTGTAAATGGTTATAAATGATCTCTAAGGAGTAGATATTATAGATATAAATATTATATATGATTTATATCTATAATAATTATGATATATAATCATCTCTCTTATATAGATTATATATAATACTTATATATATTATCTATAATTAATATGTATGGGTTTTATAGATCTATAAAAGTGGTATTATTACTATATAACAATACTTTAAGTATACTACATTTGTAAATAATGTGGTAACACCATAGTAATGTTAATGATGATGCTGGCAGTTGCATGGAGAATTGCCCTCAAGGTGCCAAGCACTTTATACACATCATCTCGTTTGTTCTTTAAATAAATGTCGAGGTAGGTATTTTATTCTCATTTTAAAGCTAAGGCAATAAGAGTCTAAGAGCTTAAGTGAATCCCTTAAAGCATTCCAGTGAATAAAACAGAATACCTAAAAGTCAAACCAAATTATTACTCCCAATATATAAAAATGGGATTGAGGAATTTTCTGGAACTTGTTTGGCCTAAAACATTTAGCGATAATGAACCCTTAATACTCAATCACAAAACATTGCCAAAGATCAGAAAAAGAGAGGAGGCCAAAACTCATTGCCAGGTTTTGGGTTTATCATCTTAAACTTGCAATAAATTTGTCAAAATGAATCTGGGCAATCCTGCAGTTTAAATTAAATTATCATTTATAAATAGGAAACACATTTTGACAAAGCTGAGACAAACAAAAGGAAAATATGAAAAGGAAAAATATGAAGTTATTCCACTGAGATTTTATTTTCTTAACATTACTTAGGGAGAGGCAGAAGTAGGCACACAGAAAGTGAGGAAGGGAACATTTGCTAAGTGCCAAAATGCTGCCAGAAGGACATGAGGTGACATATATGCTGCTCTTCTAGCACAGTCCACACAGGAGATCCTGGAGGCAGGTCTACTGAGAGTCATTTTTCTGATGGAAAACAGACTCCGAGACTGCAATGGTGAACCGAGCACTGATCAGCCATGAAGGGAAGCCAAGGTTGGAGTCTCCCACCCACCATGCTTTCCATTCTGCCACTGCAGGGCCAGATTCCATGGAGAGAGGAAGTGGAGAGCCTTGAGATGGAACAACAGCCAACACCACCTGTGTCCCTCCACCAAGGCTATAAAGAATTGTAATGGTGACTAGAGGCAGCTGTGGTTTTGTGAAAAGAGCACTGATCTGGCATACACGTTCTGCCACTTTGTGACCAAGACTTTGGCTTAGCTTCAGTTTCCTGATCTGGGAAATAAGGTAGTTCTATTTCTTTCTTATATGTTCAAGATGCTTTGTTAGCAATGGCAGAGGTTTCCTGCTCCTCTAACAAATTACCATGAAATTAGCAGCTTAAAACACAAGTGTATTTTTTTTTTTTTTTTGAGACAGAGTCTCGCTTTGTTGTCCAGGCTAGAGTGAGTGCCGTGGCGTCAGCCTAGCTCACAGCAACCTCAAACTCCTGGGCTCGAGCGATCCTTCTGCCTCAGCCTCCCGAGTAGCTGGGACTACAGGCATGAGCCACCATGCCCGGCTAATTTTTTATATATATATATATATATCAGTTGGCCAATTAATTTCTTTCTATTTATAGTAGAGACGGGGTCTCGCTCTTACTCAGGCTGGTTTTGAACTCCTGACCTTGAGCAATCCGCCCGCCTCGGCCTCCCAAGAGCTAGGATTACAGGCGTGAGCCACCGCGCCCGGCCTACAAGTGTATTATCTTACAGTTCAGGAGGTCAGATGTCCAGCATGGATCCTATTGGGCTAAAATCAATAGAAAAGACCTGTTTCCATGACTTTTCCAATTTCTAGAGGGCACCTGAATTCTTGGTTTGTGGCCCCCTCCCCTATCAGCCTGACATCTACTTTTATTATAGCATCTCTTCTTTGACACTCCTGCTTCCCTCTTCTAAGGATACTTGTAGTTACACTGAACCCATCCAGATAATCCATGATAACCTCCCCATCTCAAGATCCTTAACTTAATCACATCTGCAAAGTTCCTTTTTCTATGTAAGGTGACATATTCACAGGTTCTATGGATTAAGATGTGGACATTTGATGGGGTATGATTCTGTTTATCATAGCAATGAAGATATAATTTATTTTATTTAATTTAAAGCATCAATTCTGAGGGCTGGGTTTTCTTAAAATTTATCAGAAACTTCTTATTTATTCACTAATTAATTATTTCATTCATTTTTATGGTTCCTCATTCATCAATGATTATTGTTCTGGCTAGTTGAGGTTAGGTTTTGGTGTTGCATCAGCTTTGAGAGACTTTTTATCACATCTAAGCAATCTAGTATAATTCTCTGCACCTAGAGATGTTTGGGATGACAGTTGTGGGAGTCATTTGACCTGATTACACATATTCCAGTTCTTTTGTCCCTTTGGTTACATGGCAGGTTGGTACTCTTAACTACTTTGAAGTTAGATTTGGTCATGTGACTTTTTCTGATTAATGATAAGTGAGTAGAGGTGAAGTATGTTATTTCTCCCATCCGAGTACTAACCAGGCCTGACCCTGCTTAGCTTCTAAGATCAGGGTGGTATGGCCGTAGACAGGATGTGTTAAGCATGAGAATGTGTAGGTAGAAGCACACCCTTGAGATGGAGCCTCCAGCAACCTGGGTTTACCCACCCAAACCTGTCTTGGACACAGAATGTAAGCAAGAAATAAAATTCCATTGTGCTAAGCAACTGAAATCTTGGGATTGTTTGTTGCTGCAGCATAACCTATCATAGCCTGACTATTACAGTATTTATAATCACTTCTCTTTTCTTGAAGCAGTGAGACATAAAGACCTAACTGTACCTTGGGAAGACTTCAGTAAGGAGATGAAACTTGAAGAAAGCAGGAGGAAGCGTTTTCACTGTGACTTTGGTACCCTAGCTTCCACATTTGAGCTTCAGAATAGTTCCTCAGGGTCAATTTTGCTATTTTTAATTTTACAAATACAGAAACCTAGACATAAAGTTATTTAGAATCTTGAGAAAGTCACACAGCTGATGTGTGGCACAACTAAGCTTTTGATCTGCAGCTCTCCATTTCAAATCCCCTTTTCAGTTACAACCTACCCAGCGCTGACAAACACAGGGTGATGTGGGACCACTACATCAGAGCACGTTGCTTGTCACGTCCTGTGACCTACTAGCAGAAAACCCTAAGATGACTACAGAAACAATGACGATGGGCCCTGCAGATGGCATTACCTTGTTCTCCTTCATTAACGCTGCCTCTGCCGCCTGGCGACTGTGTTCTCCAATGTACCATTCGCTGTTCTGGGCATCCTGCAGTGATCAATATTTCAGAGTCGAAGGGAAGTACTAATTATTTATTAATTCAAAATTTACTTTTGTTCCACCAATGTCCAATCACAGTTTAATTTATAGCAGACATTTAGTATATTCTATACATAAAATTTAGTCCCTGAACCTGGAGGAGCCCACAGACTCTTGGGGAAGAGAGACACAGAAAAAGTAACTGCAGTTGGGGAATTCAGAAGGTGATGGGAATGAGAGAGTCTGTCATTGGATGTAACCAGAAACTGCACTTTACCAGTTGACCAAGGCCCTTTGGCACCACCCTCAGCATGGATAATAAACCCTCCAGCTCTCAGTGCTTTCTGAATCTGCACCTGCTGACGCTTGCTGAGGTGGGATGCATATTGTTCGTGGAGCTTGCACTACCCTGGTCATCCTAAAAACAGCAGGGAGAGAGAGAGACAGTTGCAAATATAGAGCATCTCAGTGCTGCTTGCACCGAGGCACATGTGGCAAAATTGGGATTGGAACCCTAGTGTGTCTGGCTTTCTCCCTGTGCCACAATACCTTATTTATATAGATGTCAAATGATTTTAAATTATTTTATTTGTAAAATGCACTGTAACAGTGAGCAGGAAGGGGAGTCAGCGAGATGTACTGTGGGCCTGCAATTCCTTCACAGGGTTCCAGGCATCATAATTAAATAATGCACTGTGTGAGTCCAGCACCTGTAAGGAATTGTTCAATATCCCAATCCATCCCTATGATTCCTGTGTGAGGTAAGCATGTCAGGTAGTGTTAGCCCTAGTGAAGACGGAGACTGGAGCTCAGAAATCTGTCATGTGGTTGGCAAGAGTTAGGAATATGACATCAGGTCTTTGGTCTGTCAATCCAAGTCTCTGTTCCTCCCAGCATAAACTTGATCCATCCGATAATGGGGAGACCCAGAGCATGGGAACACCATCTGGAAAGGCATGAACCAGCTCCAACCTCTGCAGCCTCACATCCTGCTGCCTGTCTCAGGACATAGGTCTGGCTAGCCAGATGTGCTTGCTGTTCTCTGGACACTCACAGCTTCAGAGGTTGGCAAGAACTAGCCCTTCTGCCTGGAATTCCTCCTGGTCCTCACCCTGCCTGCCTACCCAGCTTGGCCATTCTCTTCCACCAAGATTGGAAACAAAAGTCACTTCTTAATTGAGGTCTCCTTTGTAATAAACTTTGCCACCTAGTTCCTATCCTCAGGAGAGAGATGGTGCTGGGAGGGTCCAGTGGCAGGACCAGCCCTGCTTTGCTCCAGCAGAGCCATGTGCCAGTCTCTGGGGACAAAGGGAACCTCAGGCTTGACAGAGCTCAGTCATGGTGTGTTTCATCTGCTCTGATTTTATTTATTTATCCAAGTTGGAAGATACTTAGAGATTTTACAGTCCTGTGTTTCTCCAGATGTGGTCATGAAGGATGGCTGGTGAGTTTAGGTGGTGCTCAAGAACAGTATTATCTAACTCTAAATCACTCAGGGGGAGGGAGAAATATTTCCCTTTCTGTTCTTTTTCTGACCCTCTGAATACAGAATACAAAATCTCATTGATAAGAGGAAGATTTCATTATGGTGCTAATATGTCTTTAGTATTTCTCTGATATTTCTAATCTCTCCTTTAACAGAAGAACAGTGCTTATGCTGAGAGCCATTAGCAGATGATGGGTCCTGCTATAATTTAATAGCATTATTTTGTTTATGCTGCAGTGACTTTAAAAAAATTATTGTGAAATATGCATAATATAAGATTCATCACTGTAACCATTTTAAGGGTATAATACAGTGGTATTAAGTACCTACATAATGCTTTGCCACTGTCTATCTCCAAAACTTTTTCATCATCCCAAACTGAAATGTTGTACCTGCTAAATAATAACTCTCCACCACCTCCACCTCCTCTCCCAGCCTCTGGTAAACATCATTCCACATTCTGTCTCTATGAATTTGTTTATCCTAAGTACTGTGTACAAGTGGAATCATTATTATATTTGTCTTTCTGTGTCTGGCATTTCACTTAGCATAATGTTTTCAAGGTTCATCTATATTGTAGCATGGGTCAGAATTTTATTCCTTTTTAGAGCTGAGTAATATTCCATCGTGTGTGTGTGTGTGTGTGTGTGTGTGTGTGTGTGTGTGTGTGTGTGTGATACTTTGTTTTTCCATTCATATAACATTTTATTTAATCATTCATCTGTTAATGGACATTTGGCTTCTTTCCACCTTTGGCTTTCATAACTAATGCTCTTATGAACATAAGTGTACAAATAGCTGTTTGAGTCCCTTCTTTTAGTCCTTTTGGGTATATACTCAGAAGTGGAATGCTATAATTGCTTTTAAGGCTACTTTCTAACTAGGGTGTATAATAATACTGTTTTTCTTAAATTTAGAGTAATGATGCAAAGAAGAAACACAAAGAGTATTAAGTAAATATTATTATCAATAGTACATGGATATGTTACAAATTAAATAGTTGAAATCAGGGCAATCCTGACCTTGCCCAAGCTTCTCTCATGCCTGTGAAGAATCCCAGGGTTTGGGAGGGACCTGGCTTTGGTAGACATTCAGTTAGAACCAAAGCATCCCAGTGCTCATGAAGAAGGTAACGGAGCAAAAGGAAGCTAAGCACATGGCAAGGAGCAAGTATGTGCAGATTTCCTAGGATCTGATTTTAGAGTATTAGACCCTTTTTAGAAGAGGTAAAAATTAGTACAGATATAAGGACAAAAAAAGACCTGTAGGATACTGTAGGAATTATGAGGAATTGACCAGAGATGTCCTATACAGTCTGCTTCTGCTTGAAAGCCTTCGCAAGCTCTGTGGCAGGACACTGAGTAATAACATGATATGGGATGGGGACCCAGAAGAAGCACATCCTCCAGTGCTTCCTAGTGAAAGACTTTAAAAAGTATTATAATGTCCCAAGGTGATGGAGGAGAGAGCACACAAGCTATAGTGAAAGCTTAATCCCCTCACCATAGAGAAAGATAAGTGCAAAACGGTTCAAGATGAAATGATTCTAGGGATGGAGCATATTTTGGAAAAAAATCAGAAAATAGATGAAGGACAAAGAAGAAAATCTGCATCTCTCCCTTCTCTATGTCTCCCTGGGGCAGGGAACATGACTTCTAGCACATTGTCTGGCACATGATGACTGCTCAATTAATGGTCGTTGGACTGTTCAACTGAAATGAGTATGTAATACGTGGATCTTGTGTTAGAAAAAGGATTGCAACACGTAAATCCTAGTTAATCCCCCATGAGATTATTGAACAGCCAGTAAATCTAAAACATAAGTCAAATATCCCTATTTTTTGGATTCATGAAAGAAAAAAAACCACTGAAAATCTGGAGATATGTAAGATAAAGAACCTGGTGAAAGAGTAATATAATACATTGTACAACAAAATACTTTTACAAATATTAAAACTCAATAATATATAGCCAGAGGGAAGAAAATTAAAGCCAAACATAAATAATCTCCTTTTGGGCATTATTCAGTAAAGCCCTGTTTAGATGCTAAGTGCATGTAGAACGACTTGGCAGAGAAGAGTGTGTTTTACCTTTTCATCAGACCTTGCAGGGAGAGGTTTTCTCCAGTTTGTGTTTTTACAGAATGGCTTATTTTCAGGAGGCCCATAGCTGGCTGGAGACCGGCATCTCTGAGGAGAACAGGACTGCATGCTTCCTTTATGATCTGGGAAGAGTAAATTTACATTTATATATGGTTTCTTTACTGACTCAGATTATCTGCAGACAACAGGAAGCCCATCCCTCTGCCTGTCCTTGTGGGGACCTTCTTGGTTTACACCGCATCAGCTCACTCAGTGAGTACAGTCCTGTCTGATGGTTCTCTGGCCTCGGCTTTTGCCCTTTCCCCTCTCTTTCTACAGGTTACCTGGAGGAATCTTTCAAAACTATAATTTTTACTATGCTACCCTGCCTGGGAAAATTCCTTCTGTGATTTCCTTTCCTCCTGGAAGAAAATCTAAACATTTTCCTTCTGTTCATAAGCCTCTGAACAGCCTATCTCTTCTTATTTCTCCTTTTTCATCCTTATCACTACTTCATTTTTCCACTTGAGTCTGGCTGTAGTGAACTCTGTTCAGTTTCTTAAACATGCTGAGCTCATTCCTTACTAGGAAACATTTTTTGTTTGTTTTTTAACTTGAAGGAATAATTTTTTTATGAAAATGAAACATCATTTTTTTAACCTGAAAGAATGACAGACAAACTATCATTATTCAGACTTGGATGTTTGGCAGATATTACAACTGAACAAAGCGAGCCTGTTACTTTATGGGAAACAAGGGGAAGTATTTGTTGCCAATCATAAAATTAGACTTTGCATATGCCAAGTGGAATTTGGGAAAGCTTGTATCTGCCACTGTGACACAGCAGAATTCCAATAGTTAGACTTTTCTGATGAAACCAGTGGTGTTACTTGCAAAGGTGATTTTTAAAGAGTTATATAATAACATATATTAACATTGGAAGATGTATTCATGTCATGAACCATTATTTTCCAAGTGAACCAGTGCATGATGCTGCCAAATCATGCCTGGGTAGAAGATAAATTCAAGTACAAGGCAGACCAGTGGATTTTAAAGTAACAGAATACAAAAGCTCATTGATAAATTTTGATTTCACATGGCACCTAAGTTTTAAGATATACCACTTGTCAAATTTTGATGTGGTATTTTCTCTATATAATTCAATCAAAATAACATGTTTCCATTGCATGTCCTTCCAGTAATTGAAGTGAGAATTGTAAGGAGAAATATCAAGCAAAACAATTATAAATACATTGGTAATTTTATGCAAGGATTAACCGTTTAAAAAACTCATAAAACCTTGAGGGTATAAAAACAATATGTAAATAAAATGCTGGAGAAAAATACTATATAAAATGGAAGAGAGGTGATCCATGTGAAGACTGAATTATAAGCTTTACAGCCATAATTCAGTTGAAAAAATATAACCAAAGTTACAGTCCCAGTTAGGAGCTTAACAAGAACTTTGACAGGATGGCCTACTTTTGACCCAGTAAATTTTTGAGAAGAAATACTAAATAAAACAGTAGCAAATATTTACATGGCAGTTACCATAACATTTAGATTATAACTCTATTTATTCTGCTTCTTATCACCAAAAAAACAAATTTCTCTCTAAGTTTACTAAGAAAAATAAACCATACTCCTGAGATGTTGGCAGTTTTATTTTAATGGTACCAAGGATTGTAGCTCTTATTGTTGAGCCTAAGAATGTTTATTATGAGAGCTTATGTGTATTGAAATATTTGTTGCAGAAAGCTGTTTAATCATTTAAAGTTTAAATTCCATTTATCATGGTAAGTTAATTTTGCCCACCACTTTATGACCTTAAAAATAGGAATAAAGCTAGAGATATTCCCTCTTTTAAAATTTTATTTTATATGTAAAGAAGCTTAATTTTCAAACACACTGAAGAATCCATACTATC
Source organism: Microcebus murinus (assembly GCF_040939455.1). Taxonomy (NCBI): domain Eukaryota; kingdom Metazoa; phylum Chordata; class Mammalia; order Primates; family Cheirogaleidae; genus Microcebus; species Microcebus murinus. The sequence goes on from NC_134106.1 coordinate 87,692,605, forward strand.
AGAATTAAAGCATTCCAAGTTTTTTATATTATTTGGAATGAAGATATGAACTTTGGATTTTTAAAATTCAAGCATGCTTTTATTTAAGATGTTTAGAGTAATAATAAGAATAATATTAGAATGTATAATTTCCTAGAAAGAGAAAGAAAGGAGAATAAAGAGATAAATCTAACATATGGCAGAAAGAAACAAAAAAGTAAATACAAAACAGGGTAAGTGGGAGGCACAAAAAATGTCAGAACAGATCTAAAAATATTAGTAACTCACAATAAATATCAAAAGTACAAACTTAGCATTTAAAGATCAAATCAGGTTGTTTTAATTCTAGTTATATACTAATTGCACATCTAAAGTCTAATAACACAGTGAACTCATAAGTGAAAGGATGGAGAATTGTACCCTAAGAAAATCCTAGCCAATAACAGAGCTATACTAATACAAAATAGAATATAATTAAAAACTTTGTTTTAAATTATAGTGAAGCAGTAGGTAGAGGCTTGTTATTTAAATGGCCATAAATAACTTTTCAACATGGATTGAAGCAATAAGAACGTACTTGAGAGGAGAAAATAACCATTATCAGCATTTCTTATCACTTAGACTGTGTTGCATACATAATAGTGTTCAGTGATTATGAATTTTTCATGATATCATAGCAACTGATTTATTATTTTTTAACTCTGAGTGCCTTGTTTGAATATTTAAAAAGTCTTACTTGAAAAAAGAGCAATTGGAAATGGTTATGCATTGCAGTCTATTCAGAGAATAAGTTAAATAAAACAAAACAAAGAAATAAAAAGAACAACTTTGCCAAGTAATTTTTCCCTACAGGCCTGGGTTGATTTTTATTGAATGAATAAATGAATAAATGAATAAATGAATGAATGAAATTCTGAGCCTGTAACCCACTTTAAGTAGTTAATTGATTTTGTTGGAAAATAATGGAAACAGCGAATCTTTGGAAAGTTTTTCTTACATAACACTTTATAACTCATAGGACTCTCCTAGTTGGAGAATGGAGGAAGGGGAGTCACAGAAATGAAGATACAAGGGAAGTGGAAAAACATTGGGAATAGCATAGCATAGGTAGTCAATAAAATTTGAGGCGGTATATCCTAATAAAAAAGGCATGGGTTGAAAATTATACTGATATCAATAATTACTAATATTTTAAAACTCTTATGTAGGTAAAGCTCTTAGTACAATGCCTGACCCATACCTGTTACTCCATAAATGCTGCTGTGAGTGTTGCCCATCTTATTAGAGAAATGCAGCTCTAAATCTTTATGTTGCAACTTATAATAAAGAATTTTATTTTAAGCAAATATACCATAAATTTTTATTAGAAAATTTTAATTTTCCCTTACACACAATTTATAAAAACAATTTTATAAGAAATAAAGCCATGTATTTTAAATAAAATAAAACCATTAGTGGAAAAAACCTAAAAACAAATGAAAAGAAAGGGCATTTATTGAAACCTTAAAATCTGTACCCCCATAATATGCCAAAATAAAAAAAAAGAAAATAAATCACCCATAATCCCAATTTAGAGAATGATATTGTTACTATTTTGGAGTATAACCAAGCCTTTCTGGACACTCTTCTAACACATCAAAATATTTTTTTGCCCCGAGATCTCCTTGCTTGGGATCCTAATAGTTTAGTCTGAATTCATTTACTACAGAATTGAGCCAAATCTGTTTATCCATCAGTAACTGAACTAATAAGAATAGTTGAACTTTTCCAAAATTCTTTTCTTATTTGTAGAATAAGTATAATAATATCTACATCTACAGAGGTATAGATTTCACTATTCCATGTGAATGCCCACACCTGAAGCATTCCAATTATTTAATAAAACCAGTAATCTATGTAGAGCCTACTAGAATAAGAATTCTAGGAGGGTAGCAATTGTGTATTGTACTTAATATCACCAAGTACTGGTGATCCAGAGATGAATTTTTACCCAGTAGAGTGAATATATCAGTTCAGTAAGTTGATGGGGAAGCATCTTAAGAGCTTAAACGCTGGTTAGTAGAAGGGTGTCTCTATTCTGGGTTCTTCCAGCCCAGCCTGATTTTGGGTACAAACCATGTGCTTGGTGGATGTTTGTTTACTGAAAGAGGAATTAATGGAAGCCAAAACATTTCCCCATCCATCCCAGTCCTCTTTAATCAACCTTGTTTCCTCTGAAATGAGTGGAAAACAAGCCCGGTACAAATGACACACTCACAGCCCCAGGATGTTTGACTGGACTCTTATCTGTGAAGGCTGTCCCCATCACTAACATTTCTATTCCATTCTTCAATTGCTCTTTATTTTTTAACTTGTGCATGATTTTGTTTTTCAGGTTAAGTTTAAGACTCTGGATTCCTCTCTAAACTACGATTCTGCTTCCCCATCCCTGCAACATATATTCAGAACCTCATAAATAGTGCCATTTCTGGGTCTGTTCAGCTCCATTTCATCTTTGTCCACCCAGATCCTATTTCTGACATTTGATGCCTAGGGTTTGAGTCCATTGAGTTAATCACAGCCCTCTTTGGGCACCTTTTGATAAAGGAACCCTATCTTGGGAAACACCTATTAGCAATGTGTACATTAGGGGAAATGAGTTTATCAGATTGGTTTTCCAACCTAAGGCCCAAATGGCACATGGCAGAAGTGAAATGAAGTCATGATGGAAGCCAAGGAGAAAACTCTGGCTATTAAGGTCAATTGAATAGAGAGAATAAAAGGGAATGCAGAAAAGAAAGAAGGATATTAAAATATAATAGTTGCCTAGTATGTGCCAAGCAGAGGGCTATGTGTGTGTGCATGTGTTATATTAATATTAATATATGAGTTAATGTTTTAATTTTATGAATAGGAGAGGGTGAAACCCAAAGAATTAGCTTGCTCAAGGTGACCCTATTGTAGGGAGAGAGGCAGAATTGGGGTGAAGATCAGCAGAGCCCCTTCCTGTACACCCCATGGGCTTTGCTTCCTTTGGCCCCAAACCCTCTTTTCTGGCTCAACAGAAGAACACAGAATCTTTATGGTGTATAGAGCAAAGGAAGAAAGACAAACAGACATGATAGATCTAATTTGGACAAAATAATAGTAATAGTATCCTAACATACCACTAATAGTTATATGATACTCTATTTATACAGTGCTTTAAACATCACCACAGACATGGTATCCTTATGATTTTTATCTTTACAAAGGGGTCAGTTTTATTTTTTCCATTTCACAGATGTTTCTTAAGATAAATTTACTGTATGCCTACTGGATTGGGAAAAACTAAAAGTTTGTCAAAAACAACTGTTGGAGAGGATGGGGAGGAAGGGGAGCTCATAAACTATCGGTGAGACTAATTGAAAGGTCTACTTAGGAAAACACATCTAGGACAACTGAAGAGATGCAGATCCTAAGACACAGCAGTTTCACTCTTACAAAGAGAAATTATCATACCGTGTCCATGGGAAGACATCTGCACTAGTGTTCAGGGCATAATGATGAGAAAAAAAAAACTGGAAACTACCTAAGAGATCATATATAATTATGGAACAAAATTATGTCATATTAACACAATGGAACACTATCGATGAACATGAGTTAATTACATCTACACACATCAGCTCAGTGACTCGGGTTCATGAAAGTTAAGTCACAGTGCATGAATATCATAGTACGATAACTTACCTATTTATTTTGTAATTGTTGTGTAACGTGCTCTTACCTCTGTTTTGCACACTGGGATTTTTCATCATGAATGAAGAGCTAAAAGTAAATGTTAGAATTGAAAGAATGTTAGTATTTCCTTTGGTGATAAAATTCCACTCAGAGGCAAGGTCAATGATAGTGGTCTGAAGTCACATTCACAAAGCACTTTATATTTTATTGGATATTCTAGAGGAATCATTTGCTTTGGCACTAAGAGGCTGATTCTTTTCCTTTCTCAAGACTGGCAAATATTAGATATGGAACAAATTGACTGATCCATATAAGTTCTTCTCATCTCATTTCAGGGAGCACATATCATGATTCTTTAATTTTTGGAGCCATGAGTTTAGACTTGCTTTGTTGGTATAGTTGCTATAGAAAATAATATTTGGCTGGTTGGGGGCTCATAGTCTATAGAACTGTTTACCAACTGAGAGCCAACCATAGCATGGAAGAAGAGTATAGGAATCATTTTATTCCTTCTTGAAATATGAGTGGGCTAAGAGGACTGTATGGATTATTTTGAAAAATCCATAAAGAAAGAGGGATTATAAAAATGTAAGACAAACAAAATAACAATATGCATGTTTAAACACACCAAAAATGATGTTACCAAGACAGTTCATCAGTGGCTTTACTTTAATACTTAGCTCTAATTTTCCAATTCATTTTGTATTGTGGTCAGCATCCGAATAAACTCCAGGTGCTACAACAGTTAAATCTAATTACATGGGGCATACTTTGTACCAAGGATTGTCCTATTGACTAAAGCCTCTGGGTTAATTAGATAAAACAAGACTCTTTTCTAGCACTGATGAAATCAACTGAGTATATATCTGGTTTTCGTTATCTCCACGAAAGCCTGGAGTCTTACAGCATGCTCTGTAGGTAGAAATGCTACCAGTTCATCCAACCACCAGACTGGGCTGTCATCACCAGTCATCAGTAGTCAGATTTCTACTGATATTCAAGCTTTGATGCTGTTAAAACCAGAATCCCTTTATGAGAAGCCAGTGTACGGTTTGTTAAATGTCTGGGAAAAAATGAATAGTAAAATTTCTCTGCCCTAATTTTTTCAGGATTTTTAGAAAATAATTGAAGGAATAGAAATATTCTCTGATAATATTCTAGAAGTATATAGTTTATAAGAACAGAATAAGAAAAAAAAAGCAAACAGAAAAATAAAAATGATGATTCATTTAACAAACATATGCTGAACACTTACTAGGCACATGCTGTGTTTGGGGAAATATAAAATGAATAAGACATGGCCTTTGCCTTAATGGAACTTAGTTTATGGAGGCGAGAATCCTTGTACCATAATCATAATGTAGGGTAAACGCCATGGTACAAATGAGCACAACACAAGGTTCTGTGGCAGTAAAAGGACATTTAAAACAGAGAAAATTGCTTTGGGTCTCAGGAATGCCTTCCTTGGAATAATGCTCACTAAGCTGACTCCCCAAAAGACAAACAGGAGTGAGAGTATGTTCCAGGCACTCCCAGAAGGAGCAGCATGTGCAAAGGCTCACAAAGAGGCAAGAAAATATGGCCTATTCTGCAAGACACCAGAACGTCATTCCTTATGGATGAAAGGTGGGGTGTAGAGGTGGTTAGTATCATTAGAAGGCTGCTGCAATAGTTCAAGCAAAAGTTAATGGTGGCCAGTCTATGCTAGGAGCTGGAAAAATGGAGAAGAAATGGATACATTCAAGATGTATTTTGGAGGTAGAATTTTGGGAGTTGGAAATGGATTGGATAGGAAGAGTGAGGATGGGAAAGAGAATTTACCATTTACTGAGGTGAGGACGTTTACAGGAAGATATTGTTGGTTTGGGAATGAGAATAGAAATGAAGTGTTCAGTTTTGAACATTTTGAGTTTGTGATGGCCAGGATCTATCTAAAGGAAACTACTCTGTGGGTAATTAGATGTATAGGTCTGGAGCCAAGGGAGGTGGTTTGGGCAGAAGGCAGAGATTTGGGCATTATCAAACAGGGTTAACATTTGACACCATGGATGGATGTGACTCTGTGGGCCTCACTGATAGAAAAGAGCACCTCAGGTGAGCTCTGAGGAACACCATCATTTAGAGGTCAGTTGGGGAAAAACTCCAAGATGAGGACTTAGTGGCAGCAGCCAGTTAAGAGGGGAAGAAAATTCAGGAGACTTTGTTTGTTTAGTTTATTGAACAGACAGAAGCAGCCAAAACCACATTAAACAACTACTACACATATGAGTCCAACTGGAGAGCTCATTATTTTTTTCACTACAATATGATAGACTTTTTTCCCTCCCTTTCAGGAAATTACATTAAGAAAGCGTATTGTGGTATGAGGAAGAGTTTTTTTTTTTTTTTTTTAATCAGTTGGGGACTTAAACAGTGAAAAGCCTGGTAAGAGTTATGAAGCCATAGTCCCAATACGCACAGGCTGAAGAGTGGGAACGAAGTTACTGAAGGTGCACACTAGGAAAAGGGAAGCCAGTGAGGGAGGGCAAACGTGTGGTATGGTGGTCACGCCCCTGATGCACAGGGCCTGGCAACAGCAATGAGAGCTGACTTTTATTGGGCTCTTGGAACATGCCTGATCCTGCCCCAAGTTTCCCATGTAAGATAGCGATGTCGCCCAAATCACATGGTTCACTAGTGATGAAGTCAGGCTGTCTGACCTCAGTGGATCTCGACTAACTGCTGTTCTATTCTGCCACAAACATGGTATGCTCACAGATTAAATATTTATTGAATAAATAAAAGGCAGCATTTTAGCCATGGAGAGGCACCCAGGTATACTCAGGATTCATGGGCTGCATTTTTAGAATCAAGTCATTGTAAGCAGCATTGGCAGCTGAAAAGTGCCTGGGATTTGAGGTTGGGCTTGACTTCAAGTATTAAAGGACCCATTCTTTCTGGGCCTCAGCTTTTTCTACTGAGGAGTGGATAAGAACTACTCCTGGTTTCATTATGGTTTTAAGCTGGGGTCTGACAGATGGCCGGGAGTTTTCCAGGTAGGGATAGGAGCAAGCATGCAGCAGTGTCAGAGGCAGGGGAATGGTTTGGGCAGATGTCGTACAGTAAGTGAGGCTGTGGCAGCTGGGTCTGATGCAGCTGCAGTGTAGAAAGGGAGGAGAGAGCAGTTTGAAGTCAGGTGAGAGCCCCTGGTCAGAGTGAGACCACGACAGCCTACAGCATTCATACTGAAGGCCCTGGATTTCTTTTTAAAAAAGCCACTACTAATTTTAGTGACCTTGGTCAACGAATCACCTGCTTGAGACTTAGCTTACTCAGCTATTCAGTTGGGTTGACAGTTGCCACAATAACTTCATCAGGCAAGTATTTAATCAGTTAATGCCATTTTCAATACCTGGTGGTCTATCCATAAAGTGCTGTTCAAAAGTAATGATAAACGTTGGTGTGGTCACCAAATGAGAATAGCTAGAAACAACCAACCTTTCCTTCAGATTGACTGGCATCCGTTCCAGTCAGTCCTCTCTAGTTCATGTTCAATCCTTAAAATCCTCCAAACTTCTGTAACACTCAACCACTTATAAATTTCATAATGGACATCATTAAATTAAATAACAGCTGTGATTCACTGGTTTCTTGTGGGCCTCATCATTCGGCTTCAGAAACAAAGGCCAAATATTTTCTTAGTGGTCATTATTCGAAGCAGTATATGACCTGACCCTCAACCTAGGACCCGATGAGGGATTCCTGGCTCCTTACCTGGTAATAGCCGGTGGAATTTCTTGAGTATTTTTGTTTTGTGACAGATGAGATGATTCAGGCTTTATCTGGTGATGAAGAACTATATGAAACAGTGACGTTATATGGTCAGATTGCAAAACAAAAATGAACAAGAACCATTTAAAGCCCACTGGAATGACTATAATTTCATCCAAGTTATCTCTGATTATTAGGAAGGGGCTGTTGGTGGTCAGCGAAAACTGTAACCCACGTATTCTACAACTCTCCTGACTCCTGAGAGTAAGTTTTCCCTGCGGCTATGCAATTGGCTTTGGATATTTACAACCTAGAAAATATTGGACTTCTCAGAAGTACAGAATATTATTAATACATTGGAAGATATTTTAGGATTATTCTACACCAGTTAACTTAAAAGACTTTTAGCATCATTCTCATTCATTCATTCATTCATTTATATCATTCAACAAATATTTACTGAACACCTGCTATGAGACAGGTACTCTGCCAGAATCTGGGATACAGTGGAGAAGATGACAGACATGGTTTGTACATTATATTGAAAGAAGACAGAAAATAAGCATGCAAGTAGATCAAAAAGAGCATTTCAGACAGTATAATGAAAACAAAGTGCTACTTTGGGTTACAAAGTGACTGTGTGTGGTTCAGGAAGACCTTTCTGAGAGAGGGCACCTGAGGAGAAAGTCACACATAGACCTGTTCGGGGTGATGCAGGGAATGAGGATGCTTAATGCTGGTTCTTAGCACCTGTATTCTCATGGTCTCCCATGACAGGGCAGGTGAGCTCCCAGGGTTCTGATGTATGCCAGCAGTCCCCATCTGGTTACAATCAGGGGTACATTTTCTCAATTTTTTCCCCTTGATCATCAAGTTTTGAAAGTTCTGCCAACCATACAAACTGGAGTTATTTAGTAATACCATATGCCCTTGGTGTTACAGCTTTTTATTTCCTTTTTATCATAGATAGAGTTTAACCAGCCACCCAGAATTACCAAGGGCATGTAATAATACTATGATATGAAATTCCATAAAACACTCTCCCAGTTGTGGCTGTAAATAATAAAGCTAAGAATAAATACAGACACCTACGTGTCTTAATTTTGGTTGTTATTCTGTGCTCTATCCAAGGTTGATCATGAACTGGCCGCCTTTGATTGGAGGGCTGTGATTACTTGAAATGTGAGTCAGTGGCTGGTCCATTAATTACTCAACTCATAAATGTATTTCATGTCATCAACAGCTACCCAGAGCACCTGTCCCTCTTGAGCCAAACGTTGTGTTAATAATCATGGAAGCCCTGATATAACACCTGGACATTTTAGTTAGGATGTTAAGCCTTATTGTGAGAAAGGACATGGTTTTCATTAGATTTTAAAATTATATAGACCTGGAAACAAACACCCATAACTCCATCAGTGACCCTTGGGGAATCCACAAACATAGGTTAGGCCCTTTTTCAAGTTTAACTTCTGCAATATATAGAGAAGAGTCAACTTGAGATCCACTGAGCAAATGCAACTTGACCCAACCACACAGTGAGTTGGTGGCAAACCTCTGAAACCCTAACCCAACATTGCTCCGTTGAGCTATGCTGTCTCTTGTGAACTCTATAGACCATGACGCAGGCCCTCTGGCCTTGGGCATAATTCTTCATTCTAAGCGAATGGAGAACAGTGTTTTAAAGGTGAGCATGAAGGGACTACCTGCTTAACATCCTGCCTTTTAGGATGTGAGTGAGTGTTAGAATGCATGTTTCCGAAATGACAGCAACACTGCAGGAGCATGTGTGTGTATGTGTGAGTATAAAAGAGACATATATGTGTGTACAACAGAGGCAGAGGGACATGAAGAGCTTCCCTGGAGGAGGGGGCCAACAATGTCTTTCTAAAGTGGCAGAGAGTGATAGTAGGACTACTTTTGGTCAGTAGCATGTGGTTAAAGAAAGACCTCTCGCCCACCCCTGATTTAAATCATCCCGTTTAGATTAGAGAATTCTTGAACAGACTGTGAGGTCCTAGATCTGTCTGGATCACGTCATCACACACACACACACACACACACACACACACACACACACACACACACACACCCTCCCTCACACATCCCAGGCTTCAAAACAACCAACCTTTTAAATAATGACTAGCACTATAGATCTAGAAACAGAACTTATTCTAATAGTATTAGGGTAAGAAAACAAATGTAAACAATTTACCTTTTTCTGCTCCAAGGACCTGTATTAAATTAAAAAAAATAATAATGTTTAATGACTCATGGTAATAGAGAATTAAATGTAATACCATGTGTTTTTTTAGATCATTTGGTTAATAGAGTTTGGGCAAAGTTTTTGTTAATATAGATTTTATTAAAAATCGACAATTCTCTAAAAGACTAAACGAAAACTAAAATTTTAGACTCTATGTGATGTAACAGACAAGTACAAAGTCTGCTGATGAGACTATAAATTGCATCGGCTCTTTTGGAAAGCAATTTGACCATAGTTATAAAAAGCCTTAGAAATGCTCTATTCTTATCCCAGTAATTCCACTGATGAGACCAGTTAAGAAACAACCTGAATTTTGGACCAAGTTCCGTGTACAAATATGTTCAGTACATCCCTACTTTTATAGTGTCAAATTATTGGAAACAGTCTACATGCCCAGAGAAGTGAAAATCATTAAGTTAATTTTGGTACTATCCTCCCTTATTGGAATATTATGAAGGCATTGTAAGTATTTATGTAGAGAATGAAGTAGGATGATCACTATAAGTATGCATCAATATTACATAAAAAGTTCAGGATAAAAACTGGGCCCATGATATATTTTCATGCTGCTACATTTTATATGTATGCATATGTGTGTGTGTATTAAAAAATGATTTAAAGTAATATGATAAAATATTAGAGGTTGTGTGTAAACAATAAGGCTATGGTTAATTTTTTCTTTATACTTGTTCTGAAATTTTTATTTGAAGAAATAAGCATAAAAATATTCACATTATTCTTTTTAAATGTAGCCATTTATTTTTCTGAACATTTCCTTTCTCTTTCCTTCTTTAATGGCGGCAGAATTCCTAATCAAGCTTTATTATGAATATCTACATGTTTATTGGGTTCACATCTTTGGGGGCCCACTCCTGAAAAATCAGAAATCCTTACAGTAGGTGCAGTATTTGATGGAGTGTTTATGTGACTGCAAATAATTTTATGAAGTCCATATGGCATCAGCTGAAGATTCACCCTAGGTATCATTTATTATATATTTATTAGATAAAAAACTTCTTTAACCTGGGGGATGAAAGAGGTCATTGAATGGCCTCATGTGATCCGTGAACCTTATGAAATGAAAAGCCAAAATTTTTTTTCTATAAATATGTGTATATGTGTTTTTTCCCCTGCAGTGAGGAAGGTTTATTGTACCCTTGACAAAATTTTCAAAGAGGTGCGAGGTCCGTAATATGTTAAAAACCATGGGCTTACAGATAAGGTCCAAAGAGGTGATGTCGTCTACCCAGGTTCCCATAGTTATTTTGAGGCTAAACTGACCCTGAACCCCGCTCTCCTGACTCACATTTGCTTCATTGCCAAGAAACCTTTAGTAACAAATTGCTTAGAGAGGCATTGTATGTCTTGTCTGAAGCTAGCCAACAGAGAAGAAGCCTTTTTGTTTCAAAGACCTTGGTATCCCCTAGGGTTCTGGAAAGAGGATGTACATTTCATTATGGACAACAGACAACAGCCAATCTATAGGCTAAGTAAAAAGGGTAATGAATCCATTCTAATGAGTGGTTTGAGAGTCTCCCCACTGAGTCTTCCCCAGGACTTTGAGCCTGGCAGTTCAAAGTGCTCAATCAGATGGAGCAGCAGTTCTCAGGCTTGTCAAAGGCCGGGAAAGCAGAACTGTAAATACTGCTGAGAAGCCCTCTGCCTGGAGAGCAGATATTTTATTTAATTGAGATCCAGCCAACTTTTTGCTTGAGGGCTCTGAATTTAAAATCAAATGCAATTAGAAAAGCAGAGTGAAATCTCTCTAGTTTTTCTATTTTAATTTTTTTATTGTTAGGAAATAAACACATTCAACTTAAATAGTGATATCTCCTTTATTACTTCCCTCTGTCTCCCGTTTTTCCTCTGTCTTCCTTCCCTCCAACCTCCCTGCCTTCCCTTCTTTTCTTCTCCCTCCCTCCTCCTGTCATCTTTGCCTTCCTTTTTCTTTTTTTATTACTTTATCTCAGAGGTGTTTCTGTATTTTTTAAGGCAGAGAGTCATGGCTGTGGGGAGGAGACCTGGACTTTGCGATTTCCTGGACTGGCTCTGTCTCTTGCCAGCTGTGGGGACTCTGGCCAACTTTGCCACCTCTCCTTATTCTTTCCTTAGGTCTTTGTGAGGATAAATTGAGACAGCGAGTCTCCACTTTCTTTGACGACTCTAAAGTGCCTTGTGAATTTGAGTTGGGGTAGGTAGCACATCATTTCTGCTGGAACAGATTCTAGCCAGCAAGACAGCATTCAAGCAAGCACTTAACACACACACAAGGGCAGCACTGCACTTGGAGACGAGATGGGATTTTGAAATGGAAAAATGGTCTTGAATCTCAGCCCAGACAAACAATGGGGGAAATATCTCAGCAAAAGATAAGGAGGAAGAATGTATTTTTCCACTAGACCTTGTTCTTTAGATGATATCAAGTTCTAGCAGAATGCCAACCAAAGTGGCAGAGGAAACAAGCAGTCTTGCATGCTCCCTGAAGTCTAAGGCTGACTTCGCCACTTTGCTTTTGCTTGTTTAGGCTCGGAGGGCCTACTGTTCTGTCAAACTGACCAATGAGTCCATAGACTTAGGGTCATCTTGAGTGGCAGCCAATTACTACTTGAGATATATGAGCCTGACCCACAGGAAGAAAGGAGTGGAGTCCTGGGTTCGGGCACCTTAGATGTGTAGGTTCCCCCAGCAGCTGGGAATCACCCCCAGCTTGCTCCTTCCGGGTGGCACTTGGGAAGTCCAACAGCTCCCAGAAGAGCGTGAGCCTGGTGAAGTCCTCTGTGGAACCAGAGCTCGTCCTCTCATCCAGCAGTTATGTATGTCATCCTTCTGGACATGATTATTTTATGGACTAGAGGGATTAGAGGTATTTGATATGTTGCTTGAGTGACAGACTGGATATGTGACTTTTGATTTTAACATTCTGACAAAGCCAACAAATAAAAAAGAAAGAAAATAAGGAAAGAAATCACCCTCTATGGTCAAGATGCAAGAGTATAGGTCATATACAAAGACAAGAACCAAATCCCTTAGAAGTCAAGTGGGAGTGAGGTGAGGCCACTCTTGTCGGACTCAGACTTTCCATCAGTCATGGGTGACTCACTTTCCACCCTTAGGGCTCTACATCTTACATGACTTGTAGTATTTATTTAGCCTCTACTAGTCACCTGGCCATTTGTGTACTTACTTCAATTTACTTTGCCTTTATCACAACAACTGTGTAAAGAAATGTACCCATCCCTATTTTATGGCTGAGGGAATAGAAATGGGAGGGTGTAGAAGCACTTGTCAAAGTTCACAAAACTAGTAGGTGGCAGAGCAGGATTCAAACCCAGGTCTGTGTGATTCTGAATCTCATATTCCTTCTACTTTGCAGTTCTGTCTTTCTTATGAAGAACAAAGATCAAAGTACAATGCAGTTTCCAGCATTTTATTTCTGCAATGCTGGAGATTGGAGGCCATCAGTGGAGACTTTGCCTTCTGTGTGGAATTGGGTGTGTTCTTTATTGTAAAAGTAAACACTGAATGAACATCGTAGGCCAATAGGATCCTGGTTTAAAACCTGGATTTCAACTTGCTTTACTTTGGATTTATCATTTTTAAAATAGGGATAAAAGTACATTTTGAGCATAGCTATTGTGAGAATTAAGTGTGACAAAGTAACCGAAGAATAGCATCTTGCCCATCACAGACACTCAATGCATAAAAATTCTCTTGTTTGCTTCCCAGGACAAAATTGCTACTTACTTCATTTAAGTCCTTTAAGCTTATCTGTCTGCAAGAGAAAGAAATACGGTGTTACATAAAATACAAGTTCATAATGACCAAGGTAAAATCATTCTGAGCCCTCACAAACCTCTCATTACATTTTCATTGCCAAATTAACAGCCCATAGTCCAGTGTGATATTTATCACTGTTCCATAAAACTAAAGCCAGGTTATTTTTCTCATAATTTTCTAAGGAAAAGAAGAAGTTAAGAGCCAATATGAAAGGTGGTGATAGAAAGGACATGAATAAACTTGCTTCTCATTTTAGGAGAATTTAAATAACATCATCATTCCTCCTGACACTTGATTTGTCATGTCAAAGTTTCATTGGCACAGTTGGGCCTATTATTAACCTGATTTTAAAGCTCTTAATCTTTTGCTTTGAGGACATGTTAAGAGTTTTAAATATGAAGCTGTCAGGTAGTGAGATCCTGGGAAGGCATGTGTAAGAGAAAGGACACTGATACCAAAAGGAGATCTGAGGCAAGAAAAAAATGACAGGGAGATAACTGGACATGGAATTTGATAATATGGACAATGGAAAGGTCTCAGAATACACTCCAAGCCTTTCATTATATTGGTAAGTCAGTTAACTTCTCTACACCTCATTTCTTTTTCGTCTGCAAAGTGGCAATAGGAGTATTCATCTTGGAGGGTTACTGTGTGAATTGCCAGAGATAAAAATAAAAATGTTTGGTATTCGGTGGACACTATTTTTAGAATGTGGTCAAAATCAGGTAAGGCAACTCTGAAGGGAATGGGTGAGGGGGTACGTTCCATTCACACAGAGCTGCCAATGAAAGACTGGATCTGAAGAATGCAATGCTGATCTCAGTTGAAAGCTGCTGATCTAGAGTTGGAAGGGTCTGTTTGTATCAAGTAAGAGGATCCCAGAAGCATATCATGCACAGACATTATAGCCCAGACTCAGATCTCTAAGCAATAGGCGACCATACTGAGATTCCCGTTTTAAACTTCTTATATCAGCCCATCTGAGACAGTACATCTTTACCCTTTCTCCCCCTTTTAGTTGGACGTGGGAGAAGATAACGAGATTTGACTCTCTTTATCTTCAGATTTAACTCCAGATTTGACTGGAGTTAATGAAGTAGAACAAACACCTATAGTATGAATTATTTTGGATTAAATTGCCCTGAATTCTAGTGTTTTGAATGTTTAAGAGGTTCTGGTGTATCGGGAATACTGACAGATCAGCTGTGTGGCTTCCATTTAAAATGTATAACTGATTTTAGAATGGTGATTTTATATTATGGGAGTCAAGACATTTCACTCTATTTGTAAAGAATTTGAACTATTTAAGAGAACATGAATTTTTCTATATCTGTACATTTACTGCATTACATTTATAAAAGTTGTTAAAGTTCTGCTTGCTAGGATTGAAATCTGCCTTGTCAGCATTAGACATACTTAAAAATCAAGTAAGTTAAATTTATAATGGTGTTTCAAATGCTTACAGGGATTAACTGATTTTGTACATAAGTCTTACTGTCTAAGATTCCTTAACCTCTCTAACCTGAGTTAGTTTAACATTTGTTGAAGAACAAGCAGAGTGATTGTCTCTCTGTTTAGACAAAATCACAATTGACAAATGAGTAATGCAATCCACTGACAAATAGAGAAGTATACTTTCTAGATTGAAATTTGAGGCATCAGGAAAGCAAGGCTTTGGAATTTGTAACTTTAATAAATTGCATTTAAAGCAAGAACCAAAGTGATTATAATGAGGGCTTTCTGTGAAGAGCAGGATGAGAAATTCTGGTCTCCTGACGTTTGGGTCCTCTCCACACTACCACATAGACTCCCTGAGAGCTTTAAACATATACATTCGTCCAAGTTCTGTCTGCTGGAGATGGCCAATAAATCATGATCATTAATTACATAGGATTTTTCCCCCCACATTTTCTCCTATGCATAATAGGTACTCAGTATAAATATAAGGATATGACCTTTTACGATAAATACAGGCCTTCTTAAGCACCCCTTACTTTTTGGCTTAGTTTTAACTAAATTGAATTTGAGTCTTTGCTTTGTCTTCTGTGGGCTCTGTAAGCTGGAAAAGTTAAGTTCCCTCTCCAAGGCTTAGTTTTTCCGGCTGTAAGATGCATAAATCCAGAGAGTAATGAAGAGGAGTGTTCAAAGTTGTAATGAAATATATATTTATATATATATTTCATATATATATATATATTTGGGATAACACTTTGCATCTGCAGAACACTTTATTATTCACCCATTCTATAAAATTAAACTTTTTAGCCTGAGATTATTATAGATTTCCAAGAGGTTGTAAGAAATGATACAGAGAGATCCTGTGTACACTCTCCACAGTCTCCCCTGGTGGCAACATCTTGGAAAACCATAATAATAAAGTTTACACTTTAAGATCAGTAGTTTCCATTCATAAATGAGAATTTGTGTATCTTCATAATCCATGGTTTCTCTCTTTCAAGAGACTATGGTTTCTTGATATCTATAAAGATTTTTTTTCCACTTCTGAAATCATCAGAGCATATATTTATGCCACTGCGATTGCTTGAATTGATGTGATGCCAGCCAGCATCGCTGTTTGAGAAGGGAAAGCCAAAGTTAGGCAAGTGAGTGTTTTGTTTCTTAAATATCAGGTGCTGTATTTAACTGATATTTTGGATGAACCCTGCAGCGTGGGCCATTGAGTGTACTGAAGCTTAAGGACATATGGTGGCACAGTGAAGTCTCTGTATATCTGTGTCTTCATCAGTGAACTGGGGATGTTAATACTGCTTTTGTCACAGTGCTGTTGTGAAACTAAATACGCAAATCCACACAAAAGACTCCAAACTGGGTCTGCTGTGTAGTTAGAACTCAGAAAACGTTGATGATTACCCTTATTGTTACTTAGGATGATTATATGTGGTGCACAGGACATGGTATTAAAATTGCAGTGGGTACATACTAAAAAATTATTTCCTTTTTAATTCTCTTTTAGATTATGTCAAGAAGAGAGTCTCAATGTGGTGGTTAATATATATTAACCGTTCTAATATTTGCCTATTTTATTTTTTGTCAGAGAGAAAATTACCTAGGCTCAAAGTTTTGGTCTGAAAGTAACTGTATTGTAGTTATTTATGGTAATGATATTAATCTTTCTTTTAAGCAAATTTATTTTAGTAAAAAAATGGGCTGAGAAAAAAAATATTAAGTGCATAGCTATTGTAAAAATCAAAATGATGGTGCATAAATGGTTGAGGATGTCTAACCAACATTCCCTAAACTTCAAAGTTCTCTTCTAGTTTTGAGCTGTCAATGAATGATCTACATGATGTTTTCCTTCACTGAGGTGCTTTGATTCAGCAATTGTTTTGTGAAGCCAAGGCTTAGCTTTAAAAAAGAGAATGGCAGATGTGACAGAGACAAATGGGGGCTGAAACACAATAGTTGGACCCGTGGTCACCATCCAGGGTGAGAACAGCCAGTTGCACAGGGCTGCGGCTGTCGGGCTGTCTGCTGTTGATGCAGTTGATGGCCAGATGTAAACCATGGCCTTTGCTTTTGGGATAGACATTTATTTCACTGGCAGTGCCCTACGGAACAGCTGGCAGAAAGCGAGCAGGTGCTGTTCTGCGTAGGTCAGCTTCAGACGCTCAGATTTCCAATATTCCTTCTGTTTCCAGAGCAATAGCCTCATGTGGTTATTTACATGTGACCTGGGCGTCAGTAACAATGATCTGACTATCCACGCGCGCCCTGCCGACAGCGAATTTGAAAGCACAGTTTTCTTCCTAAAGCAAAACTCTTCTATTTTCTTATTTCTGGTGGTCTTCCCAGTGTCGCCTATAGGGCTGTGCATGTTTTTGTCCCCTCAACCGTCATATGAGGACCTTGTGACTTTGAGTGACCTGACTTCTCTGAACCTTCTCGGCCTTTTATGCCTAACAGGTGGGGAAGTAATGTTTACTGAGCACCTGAGTGCTATCCACTGGCCTGGGCACTTTACTCTTCCAAGGCTCAGAAAACCATACTTTACAGTGCTGCTGAAAGGATTCAGTGAGATAAAATCTGATTTCTCTCTGGAAGTGTTTGCGGTGAAGAGATCCAACACAATTATTATCACATCTAAACGTGATAAATAAATGTTAACGATAACTACAGGAACCCCTGCGATAAAAAATGCCAACTTTTAAAGATGTCAATAGCACCAGGATGATGGCACAATAGACTGGTGTGATTCGGGCTTCAGAGGGATTCCTTGGGCAATTGAGGGAGCATAACATTGGAAACTTGGGCATAGATAAGGTGTAATGACTTTCAAGGCTTTTGTGGCAGAACCTGGTTCCCTCTGGGTACATAGTTATGTCTGCACGTTAGATCTACCTGAAAGGGGTCTGGAAAATACTAATGCTTGAGTCCCACATCAGAGCAATTAAAGTAGATATGGTGGATAGTACTTGTTAAAAAGCTTTCTAATTATTTTAGTATAAAGTCAGGATGAGAAATATCAGGAAAATATAGCCCATTTCAGAAACAAAACAGGTTTATGGCTCATTCTGCTGAGTACATATAGGAGAAGCTAGCTAATGTCTTTCTTTCTTCTTTCTTTCTTTTCTGTGCTATGACAGGTATTATCTTAGGCACTTTATAGAAACTGCATACCTTCACATCACAATTCTATCCCATGGGGATGGTTATTTTCTTTTTATAATAAAGAAATCAGGACTCAGAACTGTTAAAGAGTTTTCTGAAATCAAACAGCCAGAAGTGGCTCAACTGAAATCCCAGCTCTGTTCTGCTGGGTCCCAAGATACTGTTCTTTCCAGCATGAAGAAACAGAAAGAAGATAAAATCCTCTTTTCTCCACACTTAACAACCTCATCACCTTTGATATTTTATTGGTCCTATTTTGTCTCCTTACTTCTCTGTGGTTTGACTGGTCCTTAACATATCAGACCAATTGATCAGGAGTTTTAGGGATGGTAAGTTTTATTTTTCCAGTTCTGATGACACCACTTCATAGGTTTGATGGTTTATTATTGTTGTTGCCTCCCAGTTTCTCACTGTTTGAAAATGGAAATCAAAAGAGAGCAAATTTGATGACTCTAGCTTGGTGAGGTTCCTTTGAAAGCCATGGAAGGAAATACATATTTATCAAACATCTACTGAACATCAGGCACTGTACTAGGAAATGCAGATACTGAAATGAGTTAGTCCCTCTTCTTGGGGTAGAAGAATCAGACTTGTACTCGATATATTATGCAGCGTGATAAAGACTCCAATAGGAAAGGGCTCATGGTATTAATCCTTTGAACTCGTTCGCTTTTTTCTCGATTCCTTTATTCTACTCGGGATTTAATTTTTTAAATACCCCAGATTTTACAAAGCACGGCATTAGAATAAAAAACTGGAGTTTCTTTTCATACAAACTTATTTATTTGGATTTTTTTATATTTCAAATTATTGATACATTCAAAGAGTAATTTTAATCTCTATGATTTTTCATGGTGTGATATTTTTTGAAACATTCACCCACATGAAGACCTGGTTTACATTCACATGTTTCGCAAATATAAATCGTCTCTCTTCTTCCTCCTTTGATTTTTCTGTTAGAACAAACAACACACTCTTTGTGTTTTTTTTGTTAGGGTGAGGTGTGATTATATGGAGCTTTCCATCTAATCGTTGCTCTAAGTTAGTGGATAATAATCTACCCCTGGAAGTTAGTGTACCATCTCTGAATTCTCCAACAAGATCATGTACTGGTTTCCTAATAAATTTCACATGCGTTATCGGTTTTCATTTTTTCTTTTTTGGCATTCTTTGTACAATATATAGGAATTTACAACACTGACCTCAAGCCCCCAGAAAAACAATGTACACCACCATTTTAGAGTCTTCCTCATAAAACAGTATGTGCTTGTGTAGCAATCAGCTATATGAACACCCCCCATAAACTTTCTATAGTTGGTCATGACCTTGGGTTTGAGAACTGTTTCCTTCCCACCACCACACACTCTCCTTTCCACAGACTCGGTCTCTGAAGCATCCCATGTACTGAGCACTGTGACTATCCTCTTATCTTTCCACACAAGAAGCATTACATTTTTATCCCTGAAAGCCACTATCTCTCCTTTCTTTAGCTTTGGATGTTTGATAACAGGTGGATTATCTTTCCTATTGGGCATTATTGTCCCTGTCAAGTGTGTTTTTTCCTTGAACAATTTCTTTGCAAGAGTGACACTGGTGTAATACCTGTCAGTAAAGAAATGATAACCTTGAGAACCAGGTACTGAGTTCTTCAATCTTTTATGAATCTCTAAAACTATTCTGCTAGTAAAAGGGAGATCAGGTCTGGCCAATGTTTCAGATGTTATTCCTCCATACTAAGGGACAAATGAATTTACATAACCACATTTTGAAGCTGAGAGCGAATATAAACGAATACCCTGTTTTGTTGGCTTTTTAGGATTATATGTGATGAAGTGTATCTTTCCCTTGAAACCAACAACAGCCTCATCAACAGCAATCTCTCTTCCAGGACAGAATCTCTCCTTAAATTTCATTTCAAGGTGTGACAAGAAGCAGTTTACCTTCTCGGTTCTTGTTCTTAAATCTTTACTTGACTTTTGATCGTTTTTCAAGTGTAACATCCAAAATATTTGCAAGAACCTTTCTCTTTTGAAAATCGATCGAAAAAATGGTGTATGAGACTCAAAATCCGTGAACCAATAACTCTGCAAGTTGTGGTGATTCAATACGCCCATATTTAGTATTACACCAAGAAAAGCCTTCATTTCCTCTATCGTCACATCTTTCCAATTATTCCCAGTGGATCGCTGGGATAGTTCTTTCTGGCTAATTGTATGCCTAGCATACTCATTTGTCTCATCCGTTACATTTTTTATCAACGTCTCATTAAAAAACAACTGAAAAAAGTCTATTGGTGTGGCACATCCAGAAGGAACTTGAGGTCCAACATGTAACTGACCAGTGGAGAAAGGGATTCTGCTAGGCTCTTTGTCATTCACAGAGGTAGATGTCCACTTTTCTTTTTCCTGTTTTCCCCTCCTGAGGGGGGAAATTCACTCAGAACGTGGGACTGCTAGGGGGCAAACCAATCATCCAACTAAACCCTGTGTCAGGACAACATCTGTAATATGCTAATAGAAACCTAAACAAACCTAGGAGATGAAAAGATAAGGAAGGTTCTTTACCAAGGGAAGATGATGCAAGCTCGAAAAGGCATGATGCAACGACTCATGCCTTGGACCCTCCTACTCAAGATTGCTGCCTATGCAAAAGACAAGCTTAGGTGGTGGCATCAGTTGAGACGGCATTTACATTTTACTTGTCCTTTCATGCTAATGAAAACAAGAAAAATACTGGAAAAATAGACAAAAATCCCCCTTCCCCCCTCGGTGAAACTACAGGTCGAGTATGGCTCAACATACGAGCTGCAACCGATGCTAACCGCGTCGAGTCACACTCGACATCTGAGTGCAAAGGGTTAAGATGCAATAAATGTTGGTTATAAATGTGTGCCAGCCAGGCACTGGTAAGCACTTTATGGGAATCATCTCATTTAATTCTCATAGTAGCCCATGAGGTAGGAGGGAGATATTAATATCATCCTTACTTTGCCACTGCAAATACCTTGGGCTCAGAAAAGGTTAGTACTTTGCTGGAATTGCTTTAGCAGTTCCAGCAAAAGCAGAGTTTCTTAAGCTCTCCACTATTTGCCTTTTAAGCCTCATTATTCTTTGTTGTGGGGCTGTCCTGTGCACTGTAGGATGTTTAGCAGCAGCGCTGACCTCTACTCGCTAGATGCCAGTAGCATCCCTCACTCAAGGTGTCACAACCAAAAATGTCTCCAAGCATTGCTAACAGTCTCCTAGGGAGAGGGAGGACAAAGTCTCCCCCAGTTGAGAACTACTTCCCCAAATCCACTAGTTCTGCAGTCCCCAAACCCTGGGCTGCAGACTGGTACCAGTCCATGGCCTGTTAGGAACTGGGCCACACAGCAGGAGAATGGCAGGTTACTGAGTGAAGCTTCATCTGTATTTACAGCTGCTCCTCACCACTCGCATCACCACCTGAGCTCCACCTCCTGATCAGCTCAGATCAGCAGTGACTTTAGATTCTCATAGAAGAGTGATCCCTACTGTAAACTGTGCGTGAGAGGGATCTAGGTTGTGCTCTCCTATGAGAATCTAACACCTACTGATCTGAGGTGAAACTGAGGCAGTCATGTTAGTGCTGGGAAGTGGCTGCAAATACAGATTATTATGCACAGAAACCACAATAAATCAATTGCTTGCAGACTCATATCAAAACCCTATCTGAGTGGCACATGACAATTAAACTATATCTGGTGGCAGGCTTTATAGTGGCAAGTGAGTAGATGTACTTCAATTGTACAGCTGCATCTGGTGGCAGGCTTTAAGTCAGAATCTGACACTTTAAGTCAGAATCTGTACATGGGCCACTCATTATTTTATTTGCTACTTCCATCCATGCCTCTTTCTTGCACTGGGCACTTGTCTCAGTCACAGTTTTGGTAAGCCCACAAGCTAACCTGAGCAAAAATGAGTAAAAAACAAATGTTGCTTGAGAGCATCTTTGAAAAGGGGGAAAGACCCAATGATGAGACAGCGGAACTGCCAAGAAATTGAAAGGTGTATTTAAAATAAAATAATAAGAGTCCTACTTAAATAACAGGTTCATTGCAACAGGCGATTCACATTCTCCAAGCCCACTTTGTATAATATGTGACAACCAGCTATCCAACAATGTCATGAAAGCTTCAAAACTGCTTCACCACTGGAGACCAAGCACCCTGCATTAAAAGACAGGCCTTTGGAGTTTTTCAAAAGAAAAAAAAAATGTGAACATGAAGAACAGAAGCAATTACTGAAGGCCACCACTTCATCAAATGTGTCTGCACTGAGAGCATTATTCTTAGTGGTTAACTGCATTGCTAAAGCTACGAAGCCCTTTAGTATTGATGACGAGTTGATCCTGCCTGCTGTTGAGGACATTTGCTGTCAACTTTTAGGAGAGGCTGCAGTTCAAAAGGTGGCATGTGTTCCTCTTTCAGCTAACACCTTAACTAGATGAATTGATGAAATAGCAGAGGATATTGAAGCATGACTGTTAGAGAGGATTAATGAGTCACCATGGTATGCAAACCAGGTGGACAAGTCTACCGATGTTAACAACAAGGCAACAATGCTCGTTTTTGTGCGATATGTTTTTCAGGAGGATGTGCACAAGGATATGTCGCATGCACTTTTGTTGCCAACCAACAGACACCACAGCTACAGAACTATTCAAGTCTTTGATGTGTACAAATCAGGAAAACTGAATTGGTCATTTTGTGTTGGAATATGGATGGATGGAGCAGCTGCCATGACTGGACGGCTTTCTGGTTTCAATTCTAGGTCAAGGTGGTTGCTTCTCAATGTGACTGTGTCATCTATCGAGAAATGTAGACTGACAAATGTCACCTAGACTAAAGAATGTTTTGCAGGATGTGATTAAAATTAGCAACCACATGTTGATGTGTCCTCAACCACATGTTGACATGTCATCAACCACATATCTGTTCACGTAGCTCTGTGAAGAGATGGATGCAGAGCACACACATCTTCTCTTATAAAAAGAAGGGAGATGATTTTCTAGAGGTAGATCACTGGCCAGAGTTTTCGAGTTACAAGTGCTACTCCAGAGATTTCTTTTAGAAAACCAGTCACCATTGCCAGCACATTTCAGTGACACAGAATGGGTTGTAAAACTTGCTTACTTGTGTGATGTATTCAATCTGCTCAATGAACACAATCTGTCACTTTAGGGGAAAATGGCAACTGTGTTCGTGTCATCAGATAAAGTGGCTGTATTCAAAGCCAAACTAGATTTATGGGGGTGGCGAGTGAACATTGGGATTTTTGACGTTTCAAACATTGGCAGAGATTTTGAAAGAGACTGCACTAGGGCCTTCTTTCTCCCAGATGGTGCATGATCACCTATCTCAGCTTTCAAAAGAGTTTGAACATTACCTCCCAACCACAAAAGACCACTGAACAGTTAAGGAATGAATCTGTGACCCATTTGTGACTAAGCCAGGTGAATTAACTTTTTCCACGCTAGAAGAGGATCAACTGCTTGGGATCTCCAATGATACTGGCCTGAAAAGTATTTTTGAGTCAATTTCAAATCTCAATACCTTCTGGATTAAAGACAAGACAGAATATCCTGAGATTGCCACTAAAGCACTGAAAAGCCTGCTTCCATTTCCAACATCCTATCTTTGTGAAGCAGGGTTTTCTGCAGTGGCAGCAACCAAAACGAGGTTATGGAGTAGACTGGACATAAGCAACACACTTCAGGTGTCACTGTCTCTCATCACTCCTTCCTAGACGGGACCATCTAGTTGCAAGAAAACAAGCTCAGGGCTCCCACTGATTCTGCATTATGGTGAGTAGTATAATTATTTCATCATATATTACAATGTAATAATAATATTTAATAGAAATGAAGTGCACAATAAATGTAGTGTGCTTGAATCATCCCCAAACCCTCTCCCCACTCTACCCCTCCACTATCTGTGGAAAAATTGTCTTCCATGAAACTGGCTTGATGCCCAAAAGCTTAGGGACCACTGTACTAGCTCATGAGAAGTAGAACATAAATTTCAACCTGGGTAGTTTGAATCCAGACTTCAGAGCCTGTGATCCCTCCCAGGGTGCTAGGCTGGTTGAGGGAGGGACAGACAAGAGAGGAAGCTCTGTGGCAGAGAGGAGGAGGAGGAAGGGGTTTCCAGAGGACTTATGTTCTTGTGGGGCAGTAAAGGACGAAAAGATGAAGAGACACTTGCTGGTCAACTAGGAGTGAGGGATGACATTTTAGGCTATTTAATGTCTCCTGTTAGAGCCAGTCATGAATGGGTTTTCCATAGAAGCTCAGAATGAGCCTGATATCTTGAATTTCTGTACTCATGATAAAGGCTTCCTAACTAATGCCCTGTGCCCCAAACTGCTGATTCAAGCTTGCAGTAAGAAAGCATCATTCATTCTGTACAGCAACAGAAGGAAATGCTAATGTCTGTTCTGACTGCTAAAATAAAGTAATTTGGGGAATGTAGATTCTGTGGGGGGAAAAAAAGTTCATTTGAGTTAGTCACATTTTGTGATTAGAGTCAGCTGCTGAATGTCCCACTCATTTGGGAGTGGGGATCCGTCATCAGGACCTAACACCAGAGGGTTGGTTTTATAATATTTATTTGTCAAAAAGGCAATCATGTTTTTGATAAAAGAGTTTTCAAGATTGGTTATATTTCTCCAACCTGGATGATGGGAAGCTGGGGGCCAATATTGGTTCTGGAATAGCCTGAACCCCTTTCAGTTTTTACATAAAATACGCTGACTCTGTACTGGCATTTGACATTTTCTTTAATAACTAATTCAGGCTGCAAGTGAGCAATTCTTTCAATAACTCATTTTATTACACAGAATGTATTTTCTGCAAAGACTCAAACCACAGGCTTCTTCTAAGACTTCTTTTCTCTGTCCCCACCCCATGAGGGAGCGGCTCAAGGAGGTGATTTGTTTGGCTTCCCTTGTCCCCCTCCCCCACACCTACTCTCTCTTGGTCACTTCTCCAGCAGAAATAACAAATTTCTCACCTGGGCCCTCTCTGAGGGAAAGTTGACCTGCTTCTCTCTGGCTCCAGGGGCAAGGGCTGGTACTTCTTCAGGACCGACATAGGAGGACTGTGGGAAGAGTCACCATCAGAGCCCAGGCAAATTTGCTGCACCAGGGCTCCTCTGAGCCTGAATCCCCACTTCCCTCCCGCCTCCCCCCCCCTCCCACGCCCTCCCCCCCTGCCCCCAGGGTCCCCAGCTTTGGGGTGGAAACTTCAGCTCTGGGATGCCAGCTTTACCTCATGCAGCAGCTTGATCTATTTCAAGTCCCTTTGAATGTTACACTATTTATTCCTCTAATTAGAGTCTAAATCTAGCTCCCTGAGACTTTCTCTTTGGTCTGGTGCTCTTGTCTAAAGGGGCTGATATAATTTTCTACAGAGTCTCATATGCTTTTTAATATGCTGCCTATTTGGGTTTCAGGAGGCCTGGGGTGAATATGGTAACAGCCTTCCATTTATGCCAGACTGGAAGACCTGAGGTTTTAAAACTCCCCAAAGAAATATGAAAATGTTTGAAAGCCAACGAATGCCTCACTCTGCTATTTTTTCCACCCGTTCACTCATTTATTCATAAAGGGCATTGGGCACTTTGGTTGATGCTGGAGGTTGAGAGAGGAAAAAGACACAGTGCTTGGCTTTAAGATGCTTCCCTCTAGGAGGGGACAGAGAGAAATGATGGCCAGAGAGTGTCACGCATGCTACGGCAGAGGTACTCACAGGGTCCACCTACAGCAACAGGAGTGGTGGCTCACCCAGAGCCTCAGCGGTCAAGTCCGTTGCTCTTGCCTCTCTCTATATCTATATCTGTATCTATATCTATATCTATCTATATCTATATCTATATCCACACACACATATACAAGTGTAATAATATTTGTATTTATATATGTGTTATAATCATAAATATATGCACTTAAATAACTACATATTTATGTATTTTAGGTCTCTTC
Source organism: Microcebus murinus (assembly GCF_040939455.1). Classification (NCBI taxonomy): domain Eukaryota; kingdom Metazoa; phylum Chordata; class Mammalia; order Primates; family Cheirogaleidae; genus Microcebus; species Microcebus murinus. Next base: position 87,718,708 of record NC_134106.1, read on the forward strand.
AGGGCATATCACAGTCTCATATGAATCTGCACATGCCAGATATATACCCATCATATGATGTGGCAGATTTCTGTACTAAAAGTAGGGAGAGAAAGAGGAAGCAATAGAGAAGAAATACATTCATCAGGAAGTGATGAGTGTAGCTATATTGGGTAGATAATTGTGAATGAGTAAATGATAAAATGGATGAATGAAGGCTTGTTTAATCTTGTTCATTGACCAACTGGTATTAGGTTTTCAATGCCAAATGTTTGTTTCTCTTTTCAAGTGCTGGTGCAAATCGTTTAAGTGTATAGCAAAACAAAACACTGCTGTAAATGTCTTACCGAGGAGGTGGCAAAGGAGTCTGTAAAAGGAAAGAGAAGCAGAAATTAAATTTATTGTTCTTGGCCAGGCGTGGTGGCTCACGCCTGTAATCCTAGCACTCTGGGAGGCCGAGGTGGGAGGATTGCTCAAGGTCGGGAGTTCGAAACCAGCCTGAGCAAGAGCGAGACCCTGTCTCTACTATAAATAGAAAGAAATTAATTGGCCAACTAATATACATAGAAAAAATTAGCCGGGCATGGTGGTGCATGCCTGTAGTCCCAGCTACTTGGGAGGCTGAGGCAGAAGGATTGCTTGAGCCCAGGAGTTTGAGGTTTCTGTGAGCTAGGCTGACACCATGGCACTCACTCTAGCCTGGACAACAAATCGAGACTCTGTCTCAAAAAAAAAAAAAAAAAAAAAAAAATTATTGTTCTTTGAGCAGGGCCAATGGTTAACAAATTTTTGGTTTACAAACAGAGATTATGAACTTCTAGAACATATTTTTCAGGTGATATTTAAGACTTCGCCTTGCCTACATCTTTATACTTTTAAAGTAAAGAGTAATAAATGCATTTTAATGCTTTCTCTTACCTTGTTCCTTTTTATGTATTTGTCTCCTAAAATGTAAGAGGAAATACCAGTGAATTTATGGAAAATGTCATCAAGCACTATTTTTACATATGCTTAAATAGAAATCATTTCTACTTTTAATAATATTGATGATAGCATCAATTAACATTTGTTGAGATCTTATTAGGTACCTAGCATTATGCTAAACATTTTAGTTGTGTGGTCTAATTAGATCCTCACTCTTGTTCTGTTAATGAGGATACTGAGGAATGATCAGTTAAATAACTTACCTACCAGTCACCCCATTAGTGAATGGCAGAATGAAGATTTCATTGCATATGGTGTGACTATTAAAGTCCCCTTGCAACCACTGATTCCCATTTCCTGTCTGGAATTATATATATATATATATTTATATACACACATATATATATTTACATATATAAATGTAATTAATTCAAGTTTCTACCTAGCATCTTCTTCATGGGATGTTTATAAGCAGAGAAAATAGCATCACAGAATTTTCAATGTAGAAGAATTTTTGAAGACCCAAGAATCCAACTCCTTTATTTGATGGATGACAAAACTAAGGGCAAACTGGGTGAGACAATTTCTCAAGACCACTGACCCTAGAAAAAGTCCAAGTGAGGCCTGGACCAGATTTTCTGATCTCTAGGTAGTTTTACTTCCACAGTTCAATTCAGTTAAAAGACAATTTTGAGCTGCTACTCTGAGCTAAACACAATACCAGTCACTGGGGCTAAAAAGAGAAATACAACAGGGTCCTTCCTCCCAAGGCGCCCACAGTTGGTCTATTACTGGCCGAGCTCAGGCAGTGGGGACGTGGTGGTGAAGATGACTGACTCTGTCCCTGTTGCTGTAGGGATTATTCCTAAGTGGGTAGACATGCATTGGAGACATCATGAACAGTTAATGTGATGGGGAGTTCAAGGAAAGAAGGACATGGTATTAAAGGAATATATGGGAGACTTAAGTTAGTCTGGGACATCACAAAAAGCCTTGGTGAGGAAGTAATATTTGTGTATCTCTAAAAAATAAGTGTGGCATAATAAATGTTGTTTTATAGGACTATGGGGGAAGTCAATGAGAATATGTATCCTCTTACTACAGGAGACTTAAACCTCAACCAAAAACTCTCTGGGTGGTGACAAATTCAGCCTCCTTTCCTTTCCTCATTTGTGAAACAAGAAGGTTGGACTAAGTCAGTGGCTTCTCCCTGTGCTCTGAAGCACCCCTGGACTGCCCCTTGGAAACCCCAAGGAGCCTGGGGCAGTGGGCCTGGTTTCTGGCTCCCAACCACATCCACGGGAGGGGTGGGGTTGGTAGAGCTTTACTTCAGCCCGTTGTCTGTTGTGTCTCCTCTTGAGATTTCTTTTGGTAAAAGGTCCATTCCCCGCCCCCCCCCCCAAATAGCACAACACAACATGAAATGGTCTGGGTGATTTTAATGGCTCTTCTGACTCTACAATGATTACTTGATTGAATAAAATTACCATTCTCCCTGTTTGTTTTCATTTTTGGAAAACACTTTATAAATGGGTAGGACTGTCTTCTTTATATGAATTCCAAACGCTGATTGCACACAGAAATAATAGATGTTCTTGGCATTGTAAAAACACAAAATATGACCCAGAATGAACTTCAACAACAACAGCCATCTAGTCACCGTGAGATCTTTGGCTATTTCAATGGTAGCCACAAAAAAGCTTAGGCCACATGATGCTTGCTGAAGGCACCAAATCAGAAAACATAAAATTAATTTCCTCTCAATTTATTGTTCATTGGCTTCACCTTCGGAGGTCCCTGGTAGACTGCTTGCTGCTTGTGCTGATGACTTGCCCTGTCAAACCAGATTTCGGCTTTCCAGGAGGTCCTTTTTCATAGGTACCCCCATACTTACTGGGGATCAATTCAATTCACTGGAAAAAGTTCAGTAAAGAGACTGAGTTCCTGTAATCCAATGGGAACATTCCCATTTACTGTTTCAGAGATACCTATTCAGTTTGCTTCAGCGGCTCTGAGTGTAGAATAAGACATCTGTCTTCCTTCTATTCATTAATTTATCATTGACCGCATAGTACATGTCAGACATGGATTAATTTTTAATATTTTTATTGATGTAGATGTCAGGGAATATACCACCAACAAATAAAGTTGCTATTTGCACGTAACTTACATCCCAGTGGCAGAAGATAGAAAATAAACAAAAGCATAAATAAATAAACAATCACAGGTGGTGACAAATGCTACAGAAAATGGCCCAGGTAAGGGGGATAGCAGGGCATGGAGAGTGAGAGGTGGGGCTGGGGCTGCTGTTTTTAGGCAGGTCTGAGGAGGTGTCTCCAGTTAGAGGCTGAAATCAGGGGCCTGAGTAAAGTGAGGGAGCATGCCATGTGATACCTGGGGACAGCGAGTGCAGAGGTCCTGAGGTGATATCTTAGTCTGTTTTCTGTTGCTTAAAACAGAATTCCTGGATGCCTTATCCAGAAAACGAATGTATTTCTTATAGTTACGGAGGCCGAGAAGTCCAAGGTTGAGAGGGCATGTCAGGTGAGAGCCTTCTTGCTGGTGGGGATTTTCTGTGATGTTCTGAGGTGGTGGTATAGGGCATTGTGTGTCAAGGGCACGGAGCTTGCTACTATGCTAGTTCAAGTCTTTCTTCCTCTTCTTATAAAGCCACCAGTTCCCCTTCCATGATAACCCATTAATCCATGAGCTAATTAACCTCTATGGGAGGGCAGAGCCCTCATGATCCAATCACCTCTTAAAGGCACCACCTTTCAATACTGCCACATTGTGGATTAAGTTTCAATTTGAGTATAGGAGGGAACATTCACACCACAGCACTCTGCCCCTGATGCCCCTAAACTCATGCCTTTCTCACATACAAATACATTCATTCCATCCCCGTAGCACCAACGTTTTAACTGATTCCAGCACCAACTCAAAATTCCAAAGTCCAAAGTCTCATCTGAGAGCTTGCGGAATCAAAATGAGTTATCTACTTCAAAGATATAATGGTGGGACAGGCATAGGGCACACATTCCCATTCCAAAAGAAAGGAATAGGCAAGAAAGGAGTTAAAGGCCTTAAGCAAGTCCCAAACCCAAGAGAGCAGACATTGGGCCTTAAGACCCTGCACACTGGTGTGGGGGTTGGGTGCCCAAGGCCTCTGGAAGCCCTGCCCCTGTGGCTTGGCTGGGCTTAGTCCACCCAGCTTTCCCAGGCTGGCATCACACACTGATAACTCTGGAGTTCTGGGGTCTCAGTGGTGGGCCTGCTCCCACAGCTCCACTAGGCGTTGCCCTGGTGGGGACTCTCTGTGGCTGCTCCAATACCACAGTTCCACTCAAGGTTGCTCTAGGGGGGGCTCTCTGATTCCTCTGTCCCTGTGACAAGTCTCTGCCTGGGCCTCTTTTGAAGACATCCTTTGACATTGGGTGGAGGTCGTCAAGCTTCCACATCTCTTGTTTTCTTCAAGCCTGCAGAATTAGTACCACATAGACCATCAAGAGTTATGACTTGTACCCTCCAGAGCTTCAGCATGAGTCTTACATGGGGCAGCCGTGGAGCACTGTGCCTGGGTGTGGGGGGCGGATTCCTGAGGTGGCCCTGGGAAAATAGCCATGGAGAGCATCCTGGGCCTGTCCCCTAAAAACATTCTGCTCTCTTAGGCCTGTGACTGGGCTGTGATGGGAGGGACAGCCTTGAGATTTCTGAAATGCCTTGGGAATCTTTCTTCCATTGTCTTGAGAATAGTGTCTGGCTCCCTTCTATAATGTGCTAATTTCTTTAGCAAATGGTCATCTCTTTAGCAAAGGGTGGCTGGGCTACATCCTTGATTTCCTCTCCTGAATAATTTTTTAAATCTATCTATGTGGCAAATTTTTTCCATTCTGATTTCCTTTTAATCATAAATTCTGTCTTTGAATTATTCCTTTGCTCCCAAATCTCAGCAATTAAGATGCCCAAAGTAACCATGCCACTTTTTCTACATTCTGCTTAGAAATTTCTTCTGCTAGATACCCTAGTTCAGATGTCCTCAAACTACAGCCCGTGGGCCACATGCGGGTCGCCTAGCACATGTATCTGGCCCTCTATGTGTTTTTGCCACAGATGCCTGTCCTGCTTAGCAGCTGACTCTTCCCGGGACCACAGTGTGCACTCTCCAACGGTCTGAGGGACAGTGAACTGGGCCTCTGTTTAAAAAGTTTGAGGACCCCTGCCCTAGTTCATCACTCTCAAGTTTGACCTTCCTCAAAGACCTTGGGCATGGACACAAGTTCTTTGCTGATTTACAAGAAGGATGGTCTTTACTCCAGTTTCCGATATCCTGTTTCTCAGTTCTAAGTGAAACCTCATCAGAATGGCCTTTGCTGCCCATCTGTCTAGCATCATTCTGGTCAAGACCAATTTACCAATCTCTGAGGAGTTTGAAACATTCATTAGTCTTATTGTATTCCAAGCCCTCATCAGCTGGGCTTTCTCTAGTCTGCTTCTCCAAATTCTTCCAGCCTCTCCCCATTTCCTACTTCCAAAGCTGCTTCTGCATTTTCAGATATTCATTATCCACAACATCCCACTGCTTGGTACCAATTGTCTGTCTTAGTCTGTTTTTTGTTGTTGTTGTTGTTGCTTATAACAGAATACTTGAAGCCAGGTAATTTATACAAAAAAAAAAATATTTCTTATAGTTATGGAGGCCAAGAAGTCCAAGGTCTTGGGGGCACATCTTGTGAGAATCTTCTTGCTGGTTGGGACTCTGTGCTGTCCTGAGGCAGCACAGGGCATCAAATGACAACAAGAGCTGAACTTGCTAATGTGCTGACCCAGGAATCTCTTCCTCTTCTTGTAAAACCATCAGTTCCCCTTCCATGATAACCCATTAACAATGAGCCCTCCTGATCCCATCACCTCTTAATGGCCCCACCTTTCAATACTGCCACATTGTGGATTAAGTTTCAACATGAGTTTTGAAGGAGACATTCACACCCTAGCAGACACATGGGGAAGTAAGGCCTTAGAGGTAATGTTGGAGGGAAGGGAGTGTCCAGACCACATGGGATCTTATACATTAGGGTAAGAACATTGTCTTAACTATAGTGAATCTTTTTTTAATCACTCCACTGGGGTGTGGTTGATATATAAAGAAATTTACATTTTCTTGCTAACAGCATTCAAGGGATCCCTTTTTTTCCGCATCTTCCCCAACACTTGTCATCTTATATTTTTAAATAGTAGCCATCCTAACAGGTGTGAGATGACATTTCACTGTGGCTCTGATTCATATTTCCTCGATGACCAGGGAGGCTGAGCCAAAAGGCTGAGTGCCCCCCAGTATATAACTATATGTCCTCCCTGGAGAAATGTCTACCCAGATCCTTTTCCCATCTTCCAATAAGTTTGCTCATTTTTCAGCTATTCAGTTGTATGAGTACTCTGCATATCTTGGACATTAACCCTTCATCAGGTATGCGGTTTGCAAGTATTTTCTCACATTCCAGAGAGTGATTTTTTACTCTGTCGATTGTTTCCTTTACTGTGCGGAAGCTTTTTAGTTTAATGCAGCCCCACTTGTTTGTTTTTGTTGCCTGTTCTTTGGTCTCATTTCCATAGAGTCATTGCCAAGACCAGTGTTGGGGATCTTTTCCCTATGTTTTCTTCTAGGAGTTCTAAAGTTTTAGGTCCTACCTTTAAGTCTTTAATTAGTTTATCTCCTTTCATGGTGTGAGACAAACACTAACCTATTCTTCTGCATATTGACATCCAGTTCTCCCAACACTATCCACTGAAGAGACTGTCTCATCCTCATGGTATATTCTTGATGCCATTGACCAAAAGTAGTTTACTCTATGCAAGAACTTATTTCTGGGCTCTCCACTCTGCTCCTTTGGTCTCTGTGTTTGCTTTTATGCCAGTCCCACACTGCCCTGACCCTGTAAATTAATTTGAAATCAGGAAGTGTGATGCCTCTAGCCTTCTTCTTCTTATCCAAGATTGCCTTGGCCACTCAAAGTCTTTTGTGTTAACCATGGTGAATCTTTTTGACACACTTTCCACGTGTCCTGGGTCTTCACTGCAATATAAAATTTTCTCTAGCATCACTTAATTTCCTCCCTCACTTTAAATATTTTGGTTGTGATGCTATCAGCAGTAGCAGCACCAATCCTTGAGGGTTTTGGCCACATCAAATATGCCCACTGGCAACCACTGGTGCCATGGCACTTCACTTAATCACCACTTAGACAACCAAAATCCTTCAAAGTAAGGGGAGGACAAAGTGAATTTAAGGGACTTTGCAAGTGAGAAAACTGAATGAAACAGGAGAAGTAACTTGTCTACGATCATACAGCTCTGATGGTAATTCAGATAAAATCCAGCATTTATTTTTATTCCAGAGCCTTTTAAAATGAAGTGATAACAATTTAAGTTATTTGTAATATTGAAAAGAGGATGAAATTTGGAGCTGAATTTCTTCAAATTGAATCTTTATTCTGCTACTTATTATGGGCAGGGCCCATAGCAGGTACTTAATAAATGTTTGTGAAGTGAACAAATGGGTTGAGGAATGGATGATTGATATTTCATGGAAATTGATATGTGGAACAGATGAGTTAATGCACTTCAAGGCATCGTTCTTAAGGCACATCTGCAGTTACTGCTATTATGTAATGGAAAATTAGAGGGAAAATGGAAATTTACCCTCCAGATGAAGTACACAAATATTCTCAAATGCTCTGAGAAGCTCCCTACGCATCAAACAAAAGGATCCAAATAGTTGTTCTTCAAGGTCACTCCCATCTTAAAATCCCAGCAGTTTTCACCTGGAGAAGGCTGGCGTGCTCGCCATCTGGTGGCCAGAGGTGTAATTAGCACCATCTGCCCTGAGACTTCGCTTCTCAATCTCAAAAGAGGAGATAGATCTCACATTGGCTTCCAGAGTTATTGCTTTTGGGAGGTAATGTAGTGAGGTGAGCATAGCATGGCTGTAGAATCGGATGAGCCTTGGCTTGACTATTTCCTCCACAACTTATTATGGTGAAACCATGAAGAAGTTGTCAACTTCACAGTGTTCTGGGACGGTAAAGCAAGGCTTTTGGAGAAGGAGGAAGGATTAAGACACCTGCTCCTTTGAGTGGCTTGAACCAGGTTATAAAAGCTGGTTGTTATATTTTCAGGAATGTTATAGCCTGGTTGTTAAATACAGACATTATCAAAAAATTATATAAATGTACACTTAAGTTACAGTAGTTTCCCCTTACCCTTGGGGGATACGCTCCAAGACACTTAAGACTGAAACTGGATAGTAGCGAACCCTACATATACTATGTTTATTCCTACACATGCATACTTATGCTAAAGTGTGATGTGCAACAGCAAAACCAGCACACATTTCTTTTTCCTTCTTCATAATTTTACAGATAGAAGATTGGTTCCACCTAAAATCAAGTAGATTTTAGTAACCTCAGCATATGATTTTTTTTTCTTCCTTAATTCAAGAATGTTCCCCTTTTCACTTAAAGGAAACACCTTATGGCTTCTCTTTGGCATATATGAACTGCCGGTGTCACTATCCTTGCACTCTGGGGCCATTATTAAGTAAAATAAGGGTGACTTGAACACAAGCACTATGATATAGGGACAGTCAATCCGATCACCGAGAGGGCTAGTAAGTAACTAACAGATGGGTAATGTATATGGAGTGGAAATGCTAGACAAAGAAATGGTTGATGTCTCCAGTGGGATGAAGAGGAACAGCATAAAATTTCATCAAGCTACTCAGAATGGCACACAAATTAAAACTTATGAATTGTTTATTTCTGGAATTTTCTATTTAATATTTTTGGATCATAGTTGTCCACAGGTAACTGAAACTGTGGAAAGTGAAATCAAGGATAAGGGAAAACTGCTGTTTTTATTTTTCACTTAGCTACCATTCAATTTGTGCTAAATATATGCAATACCCTTTATCTATAAAATAGGATCATGCAAATCAGTACTTTCAGAAATAGGCCATCAGTGTAATGTTCTACAATTAAAGACATAGACTTTGGACAAAATGGGTTAAAATCTGGTCTCAATCACAAATTTATTGTATATAAGGGTTTTATGATATCTGAAAGCAAACCATTATGATTTCACATCCTGATGATTAATTATGAGAGAGTCCAAAGAAGCAACTTATGATCCAAGTGGCTAATAATGTATTTTTGGCAAGACCTGTTTGAGAAAACTCTCCAAGTCCATTTAAACTTTCAGAAATTAATCACAGCAATCAATTGCTGAAACCATTCTTTGAGTTGCAGTGGGGAGGGGAAAGTTAGGCAAAGCTGAGGATGTGGAAGAAACCCACCTGCTCTAGCAGCTCCTCATAAAAGATCAGAAAGTGCAACTTCTCAGGAATATGCACTTCTACACCTTTCATGTTGGGATTAGTGACGGATGGGGGATAGAAACGTTTTTCCAAAACAAGCCCAGGGGATTTCTTTTTCACTGACCTGGGTGTCTCAGGGAATGGAGGAAGGAAGAGAAGGAGATGATGTGGGTAATGAGGTGGGTGGATTTGTACATATGAATCATATTCATGCATTCACAAAATGCTGGAGACCATTAAATTCTGCTATGTTTTTATAGATGGGATTTTAAGACCCAGCAAAAGAATATGATTTGCTTACATTTAGAAGCAGAAACAGAGACGGAGCTAGAAGCCACTCATGCTGCTTGACTTGCCTCTCTGTAGCCCTTTACCTAATGGGAACATGTGACTGAGGCCACAGGCTTGTCTGCAGGTGGGTCTATGGCACCTGGCTGAGAAGTAACGCTTACCTAATAAACTCTTAAAAAAGACTAACTTGCAGATTTAATTTGATAAATATTTGCCATGCATCGACCATGTGCCCAATGTGGTGCTATGTGTTTGCTGTAGGAAAAAAAATGTTACATAAAGCATGGTCTCTGTGATAGAGGCATCTAGCTTATTTTTATATATTCATCTATGAGAGATTTATTTTGTATGCTGCAAAACAATCTAGAGAGAGCATGAGATGGTGTCAGTGCTCAGAGAGGGTCAGGAAAACTTTCTAGTGCCTGAAGAAGGTCAGGGGGTAACAGAGGGAGGAAAGGGTTTGGAAGTCATTAGTGCAGTTCAATGTGCCCTTGTCCAGGGTCTGCCAAGTGTCAGTGACTATGCCATAGGTTTTGTGTTGGTTACCACCTTCAAAGCAAATACCTTAGGATGCAGGTGCTATTTTGTCCATTTTGTACATGTAGAAATTTAAATTTAGAAAGTTAGGTTGCTTGTAGGAGGTCTCATATTTTGGGAAGTGGTAAAGCCGAGATTTGACCCAAGGTCCCAATTTCAAATCTTGGATTTACCACTTTCCAAAATATGAGACCTCCTACAAGCAACCTAACTCTCTAAGTTTAAATTTCTACATGTACAAAATGGACAAAATAGCACTAATGTTTGAATCAGTCTAGGCTTTTCTGAAGGGCGTTCTAAGGAGCGTGGGCCCAAGAAGCTGATCCAAGAAAAAGCAGTTTCATGGACCCTATAGTTGCAAATGCTCCATGCCCCCACTCCCTCTTGGAAATTCACAATCCTCTGAAAAATTGAAAAATTGGGCAATAAAGAGCTCTGTTTATTTTTGTTTAACTCAGTGTTTCTCAAGGTTAGTGCATCCAGAGTCCCCATTTTTTAAAATATGACTCAACATCTCACACAATTATTTTAAGATAACTGTACTTGGAGCTACTTGGAGCAAGAACCAATGGGAGGAAGTTGTAGGAAGACAGCGCTGTTCCCCGAGCTGTTTAAAGGTGGTGTGGGCTGCCTGGGAAGGCAGTGGAGGCCTTAGACCCACTCAAAAATGTAGGTCATTAAATATGAAATGTCAGATTTTGAATCAAAAGTGTAGTTTATTATATCTCAAATGAGAAGCAGTAGAATTGATCAAAATATGTGCCTAAACTGTCGACACAGTGTTGCCATCTTAACGGTAGCTTGTTTATGCCAGCAGCGAAAAAGCCTGGAGAGTGGATGGTGATGAAACCGTGAAAGGCATTTTCCACAGCCTGTTGAGGATTGAATATTTTTCCTTGCAAGAAGTGGTCCAAAGCCTGGAAGAAGTCGTTGTCAGTTGGTGCAAGGTCTGGTGAACACAGTGGGTGACAGAGAGTTTCCAAGTCCCGCCTCTGTCGTTTGAGCAGCATCGTTTGTGTGACCTGGTCCAGCACTGTCTTGCAAGAGGATTGGCCTGTCTCTATTGACCAGTCTCAGCTGCTTAATCACAAGCATCCTTATTGTTTTGTCCAACTGGTTGCAGTAGACATCCGCTGTACTCGACCGACCAGCTTTCATGAAGGTGTAGTGGATAATACCAGCGCTGGGCCACCAAACAGACACAATTAGCTTTTTTTTTTCGATGAATATTCAGTTTTGGACTGTGTTTCGGCACTTCCATCTTTATCCAACCAGTGTACCGAACCACTTTGGAATATCAAAAAGAATCCCTTTTTCATCACACGTAACAATACAGCGTAGAACTCGTTTGCCTTTTATGTAGTGACAGCAAAGAAAGGCCAGCTTCAAGATGATTTCTCTGTTGATGCTCATTTAATTCATGTGGAATCCATCTATCCAGCTTCTTTACTTTGCCCATTTGTTTCAAATGGTCCAAACTTGTTGGAATAGTAACATAAAAGCTTGCTGCTAATTCATGCATAGGTCCCGATGGATTCGCTTCCACTGTGGCTTTCAGGTCATCATTATCCACCTTGGTCTCAGGTCACCCACATGGCTCATTTTTAAGATTAAAATCACCAGAACAAAACTTCTTAAACTACGGTTGTACTGTGAGTTCATTAGCCACATCCTTCCTAAACACTTTGTTGATATTTCGAGCTGTCTATGCAGCAGTGGTTCCACAATGGAACTCATTTGAAAATAACACAAATTTTTGATTTGTACATGGTTTCACAAAAATTGCTCTAAAAAAATGTGAATGATAATCACAAGCCAATGTGTGTTTGCAAGACTGAGGATGTACCTTCACAATAAAAATAAAACAAGAGTGCCAAAGTGAAACGTCAAAGATATCAACGGTCAAACTCAGTACTTAAGGAAATTGGACATTTCATATTTAATAACTGTAATATCTGTGAGGAATGCCATGCCTCAGTTACAAGGAGTGGTTGGATGGATATTGTGCTATTTTAAAACTTTTGATTGAATAAACAAATAATCCTTTTGTTCTGCTGCCATGCATGCAAGACATGTGGGTATAGAAGCCACATCTAGGGTCACCAACTTGTCTGAGTTTGCCTGGGGTGTCTCTGGTGTTCTGAAAATTTTACTTCTTGGGAACCCCTCAGTCCACTGCAAACTGGGGTGGCTGATTTTAGTTAACATCCCAAATTTACAAAGAAAAAAGAGAGTGCTTTTCATTATGCATATATATTAAGTGATTCTGAAATAGTTTCATGGGGAGGAACATGTTTTTGTTTATGTAAAGACAGTTCTTGTATGTTGGAATTCTTTTGGGAATTGGATCTTCATTGGGAAATTTTTATTTGGGGGATGTGGATTGTATGAGCTTCTTTTATTAAACACCTTGTTTTAAATTCTTCTGTTTGTTGATACTTTATATTTCTCTATCAAAAAACATATTTGCTATGTCAAGCAGCTATCAGATTCTCTTCCCTTTTCTCTGAGCTGTATTAGTTTTCATGTGTGATGGTGAGACAAAATATTGCTCTGTAGCCTTGTTAATGAGTAATTTTATTAAGTTTATAGCATTAACTATGAGCCAAGTGTTGTATCAATGCCTCTGTTGCTTTTGAGGCATTACTCTGTGACTGAAATAAATTTAAATCTAAAATAGTAAAAGAATAATATTAAATTTATTTTTGATAAACTCTGACCTCAGGCTTGTTGTTTTTGTGAAGGATATAATCTATAGGATATCAAATCTCATCATTTATTGGGATGTTTTGTGTTGCCAAGTCCGGCCACTAGGGGGCAGTGTCATCTCTCAATTCGCATCTTCAGCTCTCAACTTTGTATACTTTGGATGAATGGGCTATCAATTAGGGAACAAAGAGGGAGTTTGCAGAATGAATTTTATACACTAGCAAATACAGTAAAACCCTGGAAACATTACCATCGTTGAGTAAACACTAGCTTGGGTCTGGGCTCTGACTTCTCGCTGATGATTTTGAGCAAGCCACTTCCCTTGCTAAGCTTCCTCATATAAACTGAGGGAGTTGAACTAGATTAACTCTAATCTCATCGTTGATTCTAATTTCTTTGGCATCAAAACTTGTCCTAAAGCAAACTACCGTAAAGGTCTTTTGATGGAATTTTGTGGAATTCTATTTTGCTTCTTTTCAACTAAGCTTGTGTTTCTGGATATACATGTTCAATAGCCTATGTATAATCTTTTTCTTTTCTTGGATGGTTTATTGTACCTCTTTAAACATTCACTGTCGTGTAATGTATGTTTGCCACTTTATGGAGACTTGGGTTAGAGTTTATGCTTGGTTCACATCTAGGGCAAAGAGAAATGCAATTTAGCCTGCCTTACTCTCAGCTTTGGTTTCTCTAGGAAGATAAGCTACAACGGATTTGAAAATTACAGCTATCCTCATCTGAAAATAAGACGATTTCTTCTGGATCTGTGGCTGATGCTAGTGGTTCATCACAAACAGTTTATATTGTAAATGCTTTGCCTTCAAATAAACCTTTACTCATTTTTAGGAATGCAAAAAAAAAAAAAAAAAAAGAAAAGAAAAGAAAAGAAAAAGTCAAGCTTTAGGGAAGATAAGTTCTTGAAATCTGACAGTTTCCGGATAATGTCAGAATATGATTGCAAGAAAAATGACATGAAATGTACATTAACATAAATCTATAACTGCTCAACTTGATGAAAAATATCACCATAACATTCTGCCATTACTGAACCAACAGATATGTTTTCTCCTGTGACATTTTGTGAGAGTGAATAAATTATCTGGGAATGTGTTTGCATCAAAAATAGAGTTTTGTAATAAACACATAAATCATCCAAACATTTTTCAGCAAGATGCCTGATCCTAAAAATGGGGGGCATTCATATTAATTTTCCTCCTTCCAGCTTCCTTCTCTGTTTAGTTAGTACCACAGAGCTTGGGGAGTTAATGGAGAACTATCAATTATGGAAGTGTAGAACACAAAGATGCAAAGAAAATAATCCTTATAAAGAAGTCTTCCACACAACTTCCCCTGACCTCCAACAAGCACAAGCTTCTATAAGCCCTGCTTTCACTGAGGTCCTCTTTGCAGTTACAATCTCAGTTTACACTGGCATCTGATTTAAAGAACACTCATAGTTTTTCAGCTATGGTACCCGTATAATGAGCCAATACCCTCTATGAAATAGACAGCACTAACTTAATCATGAAAGATCTGTCCTTGTTACTCTCCCTGAGAAATTATTTTGCTTTTTTGTTATGGGAAATTCACATCTCATAAAGGAGCCAGAGCTTAATTCCCTTTTTGCTTAGACTACCAGGAAGCTCAGAAGCAAATTAACAGTTTAATTTTAATGGAATTTAGAGATGTGTGCTGGAAGATACTAAATTTTATCTTTATCTGAATCATATCCTATATGTAGATTTTTGTTTTCTATTTTATTGTTCAAGTTTTTATTAACTACTCCAATATCTTCGTGAACTTTGGCAAGGTGTACGTAAACATACTAATGAATAAACAGACATATTGACATGTGGAATAATGGCCAAAGAAACTTCTGTGGCCAAAGAAGTGAGGGTGGATGTCCACAGTGAACTATAAATGAGATGGCAATTGTGAAGTTCATTTCTCATCTTGTTTCTCCCCAGGACTCATTTCTCAATGAATACCTATTATGACCTAGGACATTATATCAAATGATTGTGGTCTGGTCTGTGATCCTTCTGTGCTTCTCTTCCCTTTATCTGTTGAAAGGAGTGAAAATAATTTCTCTGCCTAATCACTTAGTGTTTCTACGAACGAAAATACATCAGTTAACGGAGAAGAGCTCTGAATCAAATGCTGTGTGCGTTGAAGGCATTGACATTTTTAAGGACTACAGAGGCCCAGCTATGGCAACTTCCCTAAGTTGTGCGGGTTTGGGAGTGGGATGGAAGGAAGGCAGACAGGAATCTGATGGCTGTGCATGCAGGATGCAGGGGAGCAGTGGACTACAGAACGACTATGGCTTCCACCATTGCAAGATCCATTCCCCTTCCAGTGCAACTGATGTGAATAGTCATGGAGGCCCTGTTCATTTCACATTTCAAAGAAGAGGAAAAAGTCCGACTCAGAAAGGTCGAGTGCCTCACTTAAGGTCCTGCAGCCAGGGAGTGACAGAGCCTTGGTTTTGGAGACTCTCCTAGCTCTACTCACAGAGCTGTGCCTCCTCCTATGGGTATCTTCCATTTGCCCCTGCAGGACCATGCTCCACTCTGCTGCACCCTGCTTTCTGCCTGGGGAGACTGCACAGTATGGACATATGTGGGCTGCACTGCCCTCCCCTTTCTGATTGGGCTTAGCCTTTGGGAAGCCCTGGCAAAGGGCCAGAGGGAGGTTGGAGAGAGGTCAGGTGTTTATCTCCTTAGGGTCCTCCCTGTGAAGTCCCCCAGGGCTGGCAGTGTCCCTCGACCAAGGTGGTATGCTCCTTGTGGTTTCTGGTAATTTTCTCCTCATCTCTTTGGCCTAGGGTTGGCAATGTCCCCACCACTGTCAGCCACGGCTCCAGTGCCATCCTTCCCCTCGTTCTTACTTTACCCCCCAACAGTGACAACTGGGTGAATAGTGCCTTTGTCATAAGCTTCCTTAAATTATCCTAATTTGAGTGTGCCATCTGCCTCCTGTTGGGACCCTAACTGTTACACTTTCTCATTAGAGAAAAGGTGCTATTAGTAATATATTAGGATTATAGGATTATTAGTGGGATATAGCATCAGATGCATAAAAGGTGGATTTGATATGTTTCAGTTATTGGGAAAAGTAAATCATGGCATTGTCATCTTTTCCAGTGGGCATTGTGAGGAGAGATGGGGCACAGGGAAAATGCTGAGAGAAGCCATGACGGATGTTATCCAATTAAATTTCTTTGGCTGTGGTCCATTCGTGCTTCTAGCAGGACTGAAATTGATTATTTGCTTTCAGGCACATACCTGTATTGTCATCTTCAAATTGAGTTGTTTTGCCTAAAGCTTTAAAATCTGTTTTTATATTAATTAATTAACATTTTCAAATTAGATTTCTATCATGTGATTTTTCCAGGGTATGCTCAGAGAAGTAACAGAGTCATATATTCAATGCAATCCATATGTTTCAAAACAATTCCACTTCAAAATTGCACAGCACAGAATTTGAGTTTTCACAGTCAATTTTTCCATCAATAAGGTAAAAAAATAAAAAGGCATAAGGTGTGTGAGACACTTTCTAAAATGAGATAGTTATTTCCTGATGGTAATTCAATGGATCACCTTGTTTAAGATAATCCATGACCACAAACAAAAATGCTGGAAGATCTTGAAAACAAAGCAGATGTT
The DNA here is from genome assembly GCF_040939455.1 of Microcebus murinus. Classification (NCBI taxonomy): domain Eukaryota; kingdom Metazoa; phylum Chordata; class Mammalia; order Primates; family Cheirogaleidae; genus Microcebus; species Microcebus murinus. Next base: position 87,735,184 of record NC_134106.1, read on the forward strand.
CTTATACTTCTATTTCAAACTTTTTGTGATGTGACTTTACCTTTGACGTGTTGGCTTCTGATGTCCTTGGAAATGGGTTTGTCCACCTGTAGAAGACAAAGTGACACCATTATCTCTTAAGTTGCGACTATGACCCCATCTAATGTCTTGACACTCTCTATGGTTAGATTCCCAAGGGTAGAGGTGTAAATCCATGGACTCACTTTTCTTCAAGAATGCCATACATGCATGGTTGGCAGTCAGTAAATATGTATAAATACATGTGCTATTGCCAAGAAAGGGTGCAGTGGCCTAGGTGGTATTTGGCATAAAAACACCTGGAGTTGGGATCCATTCCTGCCTCTTATTGCTGTAAAACTTTGGAAAAAGCATTTAGCATATTACGAGCTTCAGATTTTTCATCTTTATAATTGGGGAAATACTCAGTCAATTCAGATTTCTGAGTTAATATTAAACGTTGAGTTAATATTGAAGGTTGATGTCCACTATCAGGTACGTGGAAGCAATCACGCAGGCAGATCAGAATGTGGCCCAGATCAGAGCCTGGGCTGGGATTCTAGCTCCATCATGTGCTGTGAGGACATGGCAAGCCACTTAACCTTCTGGGGCTCAGTTTCCTCATCTGTGAAATGGAGGTAACAAAAATACTGATATCTCTTGAGGATTGGAGGATGACATGTGACACACCCTGCGATGGGCCTTGAACAAACATGGTGTGTCACTAACCACACTGAATAATTGTGTCATTATTAAGATCATTCAAGACATTAGTGAACTATTAGGGGCTGCACAATTGGAAGACACGAGGCTGAAGAAGATGATAAAGGTATCATAAAGGTGCCTCATGTCTTTGAGAGCCTTTAAGCCTAGATTTATGTTGGGGTCTTAAGTATTACTCTTTATTGGCTAAGCTGAGCTGAGGTGGGCAAGGTGGATGTGGGGTGTCATTGAACCCCCTGCTCTCTCCTATCCTCTTGTGGAACATTGAACTGCAGTATTTAAGCCTGGAAAGGGCAGGGCCCTTCTTCTGCTGGTCAGTCTGCTCAGGTGCTGAGCACTGGTTGGATTTTGGGTTGTGGCCATGGTCTTCTTCATCGTACCATCAGCTTCCAACTGCCCCAGGGTGACCTTGTGGGGACTGTGATACTGGAAGGTTTTTCAGTGTTCTGGTTGCATTCCCGCCTGTTAGTCTTCCGTGTGGCCCACCCCTCAGTGGGATCCTCCAGTGCTCTTGCCCCTCTCCATTGCTAGCCTCATCATGGAGGCAGGAGAGGTTCCCTGTTGTCCCCATTGCAGGTGGGCCTTGCATGCTTAGGGTCATAGGGTTGGGGCTTCCTTGCTCTTTTTCCCTTTGGCAGCCAGATTCTGCTTTGTGTCTTTGGTGGATCTTTTGCACAAGAGAGTTTTTGGCATCTTCTCCAGCAGTAGGTATTAGTAGAGGATCCCAGGCCCAGGAGTATTTTCTGACCCTCCCCTGGAGCTATTCCCAATTTATACCAAACAAATACTTATTTGTGTTTACCAGGTACTTGCAGCAATCCTCGATTATAAGGGAACAAAGAAGAATAAAAGTTTGGGTTCTAAAGGAAGACTGAGACATACATGCGTGTGGATTATAACACAGGTTTCTCAATCATGGCACTATTGCCATCAGAAGTTGGATAACGCTTTGATGTGAGGCGCTGCCCTGTGGCTCATAAGGTGTTTAGCAACATCATGTCTTGCACCCACTAGATGCCGGCAGCACTTATCTGGTCATGACAGCCAAAAATATCTCCAGACTTTGCCAGAGGTGCTGTGCGGGGCAAAATCTTCCCCACGTTAAGAACCACCATTTACAATGCAATGTGTTATAGCTCTGCATAGCTTTTTTCCAGTAGTTTCCCAAAGCTGCTAGCTAGGCACAGCCATGTAGCTTGGTGTCCTTTTGTACCCTGTGCTCACCTCCATCTCACACATGGGAATGCATCAAGCCGCCAATCAGGGTCACTGCCACCTCCATTAGACTGTGGGCACTGTTTACCCCCATTGTTCAGCACAGTGCTCAGTATACACTAAATGCTCAATAAATGGAAGGATGAACAGTGGTTTAGGGCAAGACACTTGTAACCAGTCTAAGGGGTCTAGAAATGAACTAGCCTCTGTAAGGACTATTGAAGATCCATTTCACAGATAGTTTTACCTCAACATAAACACAGAGAGCTAGTAAGAAGCAACTCCTGAGAATGGGGTTATAACCAAAGAGATAATCTGCTTGCCATAAAAACTTGATTATTCAAATACTGATTACACAAGTACAACCTCCCTCTTAATCTAAATTGAGGCCAAGGCTTTGTTTAATTATTTATAAGACAACTTTCTCTCCTCGCCAAAATTTTGCTTGTGCCTTCCAAATCCTTTTTCTCACGTGATTTTACTGGACTTAGTATACAGAGACTGTAGTTCCATTTGCAAAGTGAACTAGCTAAAGGAAGAAATTTGTTTCGACAGGAAGCTACAAAGACAATATGAAGGAATATAAAGTAATGAGAATAGAAGCTTGAATGCTGGCATAGTTGTTTTTAAAAACTCAAATGAGAATTATCCTTCCTAAAAAATTTCTATTTATGAAGGCTTATGTATATGTAAAAGAGGATTATCAGTGATTTTTAGGGAAAGGAAAGCCCAACTTTTTAGCTAAGCATTCTCAACTCCTGCATAACCAGACCAGAACGTGTGGCATCTTCACCCACTGGTTCAATCACTCTGCAATTCTTGTTGTTCCCTGAGCATGCTTCCTACTCTAATGGTTAGTATGCTGAAATGTCCTCTTCCTTTTGAGACAGTCCCTGGTTGGGCTTTCCCAGTTGCAGATCTTAGTGATAGCAGCAAGTAGGAATAGAAAAGTAGGAGAATTTTAAAAGGCAGACCGAAGAAGTGTTCCTTGTGAACAGAAGTTGAACTGGGGAAAGACTGTCTCATTTCCTATTAAACAACTATTTATTTTTTTAAATAGAGTTAAAATAATCGAAAGTTTATTCATTTTCTTTTTCTTTTAATCCCCTAAATGTCCTCCAGGATGTTCATTTCCATCCATTTAACCAGTATCTACTGAGAACCTCTTACATAAAGGAACTAGGTGCTGGGGCTAAAGTAGTCCTTGTCCTCATAGAGATGTCACCTACTGACTGACTGCTTTGTGCTAGGCACGGTGCTCTCTCTGTAGCATCACAAGATTTTATAGGTAAGAAAATGAAGTTTCAGAGAGGGCGAGTAACTGGCCTAAAGGCACAGAGTTACTTAAGTTGGAGCTGTTAAAATGAGAATTATAATGTTCTTCTTGCAAGACTATTTTAAGGATTAAATGTCATTCATTCATTCAACGCAATCTTTATTGAGAAAATTTTTTCTTGACTTCTCTTATCCTGCATTAATTATTTTTCCAAACCACTAATCCTTGCCATATTGTGTGTCTGCTATTTACTTATTTATCATTGATCTATATGTTTCACGAGAGAAGGAAATTGGTTATTCACTGACATGTCCCCAGAGTCTATAATTGTGTCTGATTCTAGCAGGCACCAAAGACATATCTCTTGAATACATTTGCTGAGTGGATGATTGGCGTGTTTAGCTTGGTGCCTATATAAAAGGGAAGTGTTCAATATTTCATCACTCGTCTAACTTTCTCAATCTCTATTGGAAATATTGTGCGAAAATGGAATTGCTTGGTAAAATTTGTAGCTTCCTTTTCTTATGCAAATTAACAAAAGCAGGGGGGAGGATCAAGATGGCGGACAAAAAAACACCACCAGACAGAGTGTCTCTGCAAAAAAGACAGATTCTAGCAGAAATTAGAAAAAAGAAGCAAGAAGACGAGCATACAGCGGATGAGGGCTGGAAGGAGGGGTACCTGAGACCCCGGGGGGGACTCCACGGGAGGAGGCTGCGAAGGAGAACTGGAAGCTGAGACCGCCGGAGCAGCCTGCAGACCAGCGGCAAGGGTAGGTGGCTTTGCCCTTTCCCCTCCCCTGCATCTGGGACTGCTGGTGGGCTCCCCAGTGGGTGGAGAGACCTGCGGACACCAGCCCAGAGATGGCCGCCGTCAGCTAGCGGTGAGCCTGTAGCGACGCGGCACCAGGCTCCCAACTCCCTCCTGGCACCTCTGTGTGCACAGACCTGAGCCGCGTGGCAGGCGCCATATTGCCTCCTCTTCCCCTCCCCTGACCCTACCTGCGGCTGCCCAGAGAGACAATACAGCCACCAGCCGGACCCACCTCCAGAGAGCGGGACCTTCCCTTTTGGGACCCTACAGCTGACTCAGGGGAACTCAGACTGTGAGCTCCCTACCCGCCAGCCCTCACAGGTGCTGCTGGCACGGTGTTCCCAGGAGAACGGTGCAGACTCAGAGGCTGAGAGACATAGACCCAGCTTGGGCTCCCTGTGGATGAATTGGGACTGGCACTCCTCTCCCTGGTGGGGATACAGTTTGAACTCTGGGACCCAGAGGTCGGACCTGCAGACCAGATCCCGTGCACCCAGGTCTAGCATTGCCCGGGACACAGAAGGGATATATGTGAACAGCCTACTGAGGTGTGTGTGGCATCAGGGGCAGATCAACATACTAGAGGGCAACCCTCCTCCCAAAAGGAGGCCGTAAGCCCAGCCCAGGTGGCGTTTCTGCACAGGGAACCTCCCTGCAAGCATCACAATCCGGGGAGGCCTGGTGGCGTGTGGTCTGGCCTGCTGGCAGAGGCCCAGGAGTAGCTGCGGAATTGGGGAGGGTGGAAAGAAGCCAGGCCCGCTCCAGACTGCAGAGCTCAGACAGCCCCACCCCCACAAGAAGACTTTCTGGCTGAGCAGGCCATTCCAGCCCCGCCCTGACAGTTTTTCCTGGAAGCAGAGAACAGAACTTTGACCCCTGCTAACGGCATTGGAGGTACCTGAAGGCAGGCTTACCCAACCCAGCTCTGCCCAGAACAAGAGCTGATAACAGGACACAAAAACAATAGCATAGCCTGTTCCTCCAAGCAAGCGCCACCTACTGACAGGGACGGCATCCTGCACAGCCTTTTCAGGGCACCCACTGACTCATTATACAGGGAGTGGTCGAATCTCACCCACAGACACCACCTAACAGCTCTGAAACTAAACAAGGCATGTGAATACCCAAACAAAAACCTAAAGGAAAGAAACAACAACTGATTGACATGGGAAGAAATCAGCAAAGGAACTCAGGAAATATGAAGAACCAAATGGAAAACACACCCCCAAAGAGGAGCACCAGCCCCTAGAAATGGACACCAACCAAAATCAGGCAACCAAAATGACAGAAGAGGAATTTCGTATGTGGATCATAAGAACACTCACCGACCTGCAACAACAACTCAATAACCAACACAAAGAAACCACAAAAAGCCTCCAGGACCTAGAACAAAAGTTCACTAAAGAAATAGACACAATGAAGAAAAGTTTAACCAAACTCCTGGAAATGAAGAATCAAATCAGGGAACTACAAAATACAGTGGAAAGTCTCAAGAACAGGGTAGATCAAACAGAAGGAAGAATCTCAGAGCTTGAAGATAACACCCTCCAACTAAATAAATCCGTCACAGAGATAGAGCAGAGAAACAAGAGAAAAGAGCAAAGCCTACAAGACCTGTGGGATTATGTGAAGAAACCTAATGTGAGGGTCATAGGTTTACCAGAGGGGGAAGAAGACAACACTCAAGGGTTGGACAAGCTATTTGAAGATATAATAGAGGAAAATTTTCCAGGCCTTGCTCAAAATCTTGATATACAAGTTCAAGAAGCTAAGAGGACCCCTGTGAGATTCAATACAAACAGGAAGATGTCACAACATGCAGTCATCAGACTGACCAAAATATCAACTAAAGAGGCCCTTCTAAGAGCTATAAGATGAAAGAAGCAAGTGACATACAAGGGAAAGCCAATTCGCATAACACCAGACTTCTCTAATGAGACTATACAAGCAAGGAGAGACTGGGGCCCCATTCTCACTCTTCTGAAACAAAATAATGCCCAGCCTAGAATCCTATTCCCTGCAAAACTAAGCTTCATATATGAAGGAGAAATAAAGACATTCTCAAACAAGCAAAGTCTCAGAGAATTCACCAAGACAAGACCAGCCCTACAAGAAGTACTCAAAACAGTGTTACGCACGGAACACTGTAATAAAAACTCACGAATATAAAAACAACCAAAACCCAAAGATTAAAGGCCAGATATTACAATGGCTCAAGAGAGAAATCAAAGTAACAACATCCAGCCCAACAGAATGAACAGTAATCTACCTTACCTATCAGTTCTCTCAATAAATGTGAATGGCTTAAACTCTCCACTCAAGAGACATAGGCTGGCTGAATGGATAAGAAAATATAGGCCAAGTATATGCTGTCTTCAGGAAAACATCTAAACTGCAAGGATGCATATAGATTAAAAGTAAAAGGGTGGAGATCAGTATTCCAGGCAAGTGGAAGCCAAAAGAAGGCTAGTGTGGCAGTTCTAATTTCAGACAATTTAGTTTTTAAACTAAAGTGAAAGACAAAGAGGGTCATTATATAATGGTGAAGGGCACACTTCAACAAGAAAGAGATAACAATTTTAAATATATATGCACCCAACTTAGGGGCACCCAGTTTCATAAAGCAAACCTTACTGGATCTAAGCAAATGGATTAATAGCAACTACATAATCAATGGAGATTTCAACACACCCACTGAAGGCTCAAGACAGATCCTACAAACAGAAAATTAATAAAGAAATAATGGACTTAAACAAAACCCTGAAACAATTGGGTCTGACTGACATCTACAGGACATTCTACCCCAAATCTACTGAATATACATTCTTCACATCAGCTCACGGGACATTCTCTAAGATTGACCATATCCTAGGACACAAAGTAAATCTCAAAAAATTTAAAAAAATAGAAATCATACCATGTACCTTCTCAGATCACAGTGGAATAAAACTAGAAATCAACCCTAACAGAAACTCACATTTCTACACAAAAACATGGAAATTAAACAACCTCCTATTAATGATTACTTCATAAATGAAGAAATCAAGACGGAAATAAAAAAATTCTATGAAGCAAACGACAATGGAGAGACAAGTTATCAAATACTCTGGGACACAGCTAAAGCAGTTCTGAGAGGAAAGTTTATCTCCATAAATGCTTATAACCAAAAGACAAAAAGATCACAAATAGACAATCTAACGAAACGACTCAAAGAGCTGGAAAAAGAAGAACAGACCAACCCCAAACCCAGCAGAAGAAGTGAAATCAACAAGATCAAATCAGAGCTAAACAAAATTGAAAACAGGGATGCTATTCAGGAGATTAATAAAACAAAAAGTTGGTTCTTTGAAAAAATAAACAAAATTGACACACCATTGGCTAAGCTAACGAAAAGCAGCAAAGAGAAATCTCTAATAAGCTCCATCAGGAACAAAAAAGGAGATATCACAACTGATCCCAAAGAGATACAAGATATAATTTATGAATACTACAAAAATCTTTATGCACACAAACTGGAAAATGTGGAGGAAATGGACAAAGTTCTAGAAACACACAGCCTCCCTAGGCTCAACCAGGAAGAAATAGATTCCCTGAATAGACCAATCTCTAGTGCTGAAATAGAAACAGCAATTTAAAATCTCCCTAAAAAGAAAAATCCCGGTCCAGATGGTTTCACACCCGAATTTTACCACACTTACAAAGAAGAACTAGTACTTATCTTGCAGAAACTATTCCACAACATCGAGAAGAATGGAAACCTCCCCGACACCTTTTATGAAGTGAATATTACTCTGATACCAAAACCAGGAAAGGATGCAACAAAAAAAGAAAACTACAGACCAATATCCCTAATGAATATAGATGCAAAAATTTTCAACAAAATCTTAGCTAACCAAATCCAGACGCTTATCAAAAAAATAATCCATCACGACCAAGTGGGCTTCATCCCAGGGATGCAGGGATGGTTCAACATATGTAAATCTATAAATGCAATTCACCACGTAAACAGAAGCAAAAACAAAGACCACATGATTCTTTCAATAGATGCAGAAAAAGCTTTTGACAAAATTCAACACCCTTTCATGATAAGGACACTTAAGAAAATAGACATAGAAGGGACATACCTAAAAATGATACAAGCCATATATGACAGACCCATAGCCAACATCATACTGAATGAGGAAAAATTGAAATCATTCCCACTTAGAACTGGAACCAGACAAGGCTGCCCACTATCTCCACTTCTGTTCAACATAGTGCTGGAAGTCTTGGCTACAGCAATCAGACAGGAAAATGGAATTAAAGGTATCCAAATAGGGGCAGAAGAGATCAAACTTTCACTGTTTGCTGATGATATGATATTATATCTAGAAAACCCCAAGATTCAACCAAGAAACTCCTGGAACTGATCAATGAATTTAGTAAAGTCTCAGGATACAAAATCAATACACGGAAATCAGAGGCATTCATATACGCCAACAACAATCTAATTGAGAACCAAATCAAAGACTCAATTCCCTTCACAATAGCAACAAAGAAATTAAAGTACCTAGGAATATACTTAACCAAGGAGGTAAAAGACCTCTACAGGGAGATCTATGAAACACTGAGGAAGGAAATAGCAGAGGATGTAAACAGGTGGAAATCCAAACCATGCTCGTGGATCGGCAGACTCAACATCATCAAAATGTCTATACTACCCAAACTGATCTACAGATTCAATGCAATACCTATTAAAATCCCATCAGCATTCTTCACAGATATAGAAAAAATAATTTTACGCTTCGTATGGAACCAAAGAAGACCCCGAATATCAAGAGCAATTCTAGGCAACAAAAACAAAATGGGAGGCATTAATATGCCAGATATCTAACTATACTACAAAGCTGTAGTAATTAAATCAATATGGTATTGGCACAAAAATAGGAATATGGACCAGTGGAACAGATGTGAGAATCCTGATATAAAACCATCCTCATATAGCTATCTAATCTTTGACAAAGCAGACAAAAACATACGCTGGGGAAAAGAATCCCTTTTCAATAAATGGTGCTGGGAAAACTGGATAGCCACCTGTAGAAGGCTAAAGCAGGACCCACACCTTTCACCTCTCACAAAAATCAACTCACGCTGGATAACAGACTTAAACCTAAGATATGAAACTATTAGAATTCTAGAGGAAAAAGTTGGAAACACTCTCCTAGACATCGGCCTAGGCAAAGAGTTTATGAAGAAGTCCCCAAAGGCAATCACAGCAGCAACAAAAATAAATAAATGGGACATGATCAAACTACAAAGCTTCTGCACAGCCAAAGAAATAGTCATGAAAGTAAACAGACAACCTACAGAATGGGAGAAAATTTTTGCATTCTATGCATCCGATAAGGGACTGATAACTAGAATATACTTAGAACTCACGAAAATCAGGAAGAAAAAATCAAATAACCTCATTAAAAAATGGGCAAAGGACTTGAACAGAAACTTTTCTAAAGAAGACAGAAGAATGGCCAACAAACATATGAAAAAATGCCCAACATCTCTAATCAGTGAAATGCAAATCAAAACCACAATGAGATATCACTTAACTCCAGTGAGAATGGCCTTTATCAAAAAGTCTCCGAACAATAAATGCTGGCGTGGATGCGGAGAGAGAGGAACACTCCTACACTGCTGGTGGGACTGCAAACTAGTTCAACCTCTGTGGAAAGCAATATGGAGATAACCTTAAAGCGATACAAGTGAATCTACCATTTGATCCAGCAATCCCATTGCTGGGCATCTGCCCCAAAGATCCAATGACACTCTACAAAAAAGACACCTGCACTCGAATGTTTATAGCAGCACAATTCATAATTGCAAGGCTGTGGAAACAGCCCAAGTGCCCATCAATCCAAGAATGGATTAATAAAATGTGGTATATGTATACCATGGAGTACTATTCAGCTCTAAGAAACAATGGTGATATAGCACATCTTATATTTTCCTGGTTAGAGCTGGAACCCATACTATTAAGTGAAGTTTCCCAAGAATGGAAAAACAAGCACCACATATACTCACCAGCAAATTGGTATTAACTGAACAGCACCTAAGTTGTCACATAGATACTATAGTAATAGGTTATTGAGCAGGTGGGAGGGGGGAGGGCTGCGGGTATATACATATATAATGAGTGAGATGTGCACCATCTGGGGGATGGTCATGCTGGAGACTCAGACTTGTGGGGGGAGGGAGGAAAATGGGCATTTATTGAAACCTTAAAATCTGTACCCCAATAATATGCTGAAATAAAAAATAAATAAATAAATAAAAATTAACAAAAGCACTCAGATTAAGTAGATAAACAAAGTGAACATGTAATGCACAAGGAAGAAATTTGAATATTCAAAAGTATGTTCACCTTGCTAATAAGTGTGGTTCAGACGAATAAAAGAACAACAAAATATATATTTTTTTAAATTATGATTTAAAAAAATAATAGCTATTTTTGGTGAGATGTCTATGAGGTGGACATTCCCATATAAAACTTCTGTGAATGTAAATGGAAACAATTTTTGAGAAGGAAAATTTCACAGTATATACTAAAAGCCTTTAAAATGTTTCCACTAAATGGTTTAGTAAAATAAATAAAAATCTCACAATGGAGTATGCTTTCTCTATAAAAAGTTACACTTATGCATGTTTGTTTATCACATTGGAAAGTATTTTATAAGCAGAACTTAATGTTAAAAGAAAAGAAAACCAGATATATACTAAACAAGGATACCCTCCATAACATATATTTGCTTAGAAAATATTACACACAATATTTCTGATAAAGATTGAGCGAGTAAGATGAGGGATGAAATATTGAACACGTCCTCTTTATATAGGCACCAAGCTAAACACGCCAACATCCACTCAATAAATTTATTCAAGAAATATGTCTTTGGTGCCTGCTAGAATCAGACACAATTATGGACTCTGGGGACAGGTCAGCGAACACACAATTCCCTTCTCTCATGAAACAGACAGACCAATAATAAAATGCACCATGAAATACATCAAAGTGTTATGACCAATAAGTTTGCAATCCCAAGGGTGATTAAATTTGTATTTTATGCATTTCTGCATTAAGAAAATTAAATGTTAGCAAATGTTTTACTATAAATAAAATTCTATATATATGCTTAGAGCATTTGAATTTACAAGATATTTTCATAAAATTATCTTTTTGTGGCCTCCAAACAGCCTTTGGATATAAGCATGGTAGAGATTTGTATTTCTGTTTTGTGGATGAAGTTACAAAGAGGCTCAGAAAGGTTGTGTGACTTACTTACTATCACCCCGTTCACAGTTGGCAATGTTGGGCTGAGAAGCTGGCCAATATATCACGATAAAATGGTGTATTATAATCAGAAACACTTGAGTTCAAACTCTGATTCTGGAGAACGCAATGAGCATCAGATTAAAGTCCTTAACCTGTTGCTTGGCTCATAGTAAATCTTTAACAAATGTTAATTCTCCTCTCTGCTAGATGCTTATTCAGTAGGACCATGATCCCACCAGTCTTAGGAGTCAGCTCCTCTCCCAGTAAGCTTGACCTGCTCCTAACCTAAAGAGGTGCCTTAGGGAACAAGAGATGAGGCAGCTCCCAGTCGGTTGGGAAGTGCCCTACGCTTGTTTGCTTCCCAGGGTCCAGCCTTTACTCACTTCTTTCAGTCTCATCTGCATGCTCCAGCTTTGCTCCCCAGTGGGGCTAGAGGTCTTGGCTTCTGACGGAAGGGGAGTGTCTATCACACTCTTGAAATAGCGTGTATCTGTGCAAACAGAAAAATATTAAAGTCATACTTTATGTGGACTCAGCACATTATAATTTACAAAATATCTGGATATTTATAGACTCATTAAATCATCACAATGTAGGCATGAGGCAGATAATTACACTTCCACTTAACAGATGAGGAGACTGAGGCGTGAAGAGGAGAAATTACTCCTCTTGGCTTACACAAATAAATGCCAAAGTCTGGACTTGAACACCTTTCATTTTCTTATCCACCTAAGAAATTCTACTAATCCTTCAATATTTGTGCTATTTCACATCCTTTAAAAATTTCCTATGTATCTCCTACCTATACCTCTCCAAGGCTCCCCTTTCTACATTAAGCACTTAATATATTCTATTCTATCACATTTGATCTGTCTGTTTTTACGACTAGATTGTGACCTTCCTGAGGGCATGGGTTGTGCTTTGTTTGTCTTTGTGTCCCCTGATCAATCTAACTGACACAGAGTAAATACTTAGTAAATGCTTGTTGAATAAATGAACAAAGGAATGCCATGATTATTTACAAGAGGATTCTCTCCAAAGAAACTTTTATAGATTCATTTCAGCGGTCAAGCCCTCAGAAATCATGAATGCTTCCTCTTTTCCCTTGCAATGGTATGTCATATCTAAAGTTCAGAGAACTTACTAAAGCTGCCCTATGTGCACCATTTAGAAAGAGACAAAGGTGACTATGAAATTAGGTCTTCTTTACTCCTAACAAGCGTGGCTTTACTGCCATGCCCTGGTACTGCTTATGGGATGGCTACCTGCAAAACGAATCAACCAAGTTACAAAGTCTTTTCTTCCACTCTACTCCCCCATATGCAAACTCCATCTTAACATTTCCCTTATTGCCCAAATACATCTTTTCCACCTTGTGCCATGTTCATTAGTTGTTCCTCAAGAAAAGTATCATCATGATAATATTAGCTAAGAGTTATAGACCTCTGACTCTGTACCAGGTCCTCTGGCTAGAACTCAACATACGTCTTTCACATAAACTTCAAAAGAGCTCTCTGGGGTAAGTTCTATTATTATGAACCCCATTTTCAGATAGAGAAAGTGAGTTTTAGAAACTTGCTTAAGATCACACAATTAGTAAGCCTTGGAAGAAGAATTTTAACCTAGGGTTGTTTAATTCAGAAACTGCACCTTTAATTACTATGCAATATGGCAGCATGGATATGCGTCTTTGGATTTTAGGCAGACCCCTGAGTGTTACCTGCATACTCAGATTCCTTTATAGGCCGGGCTGGTAAAATTTTTATCGTTTGCCACGCCTCGACCATCTGAAGCTCAGGGTCTTCATAGTCATCATCATCACTGTGGCCTTTTGTTCCATCCAGGATTGCAGCAAAGTTTCTTTCCTAAGTAGGCAGGAACATTCAAGTGAGTTAAAGGAAGATACGATGTTGACAAAGATTACAGGCTACAGTGCTAGCTAAGGGAGTGATGTAGGTTTTCTTAGCTGCAAGGTAAAGATTTCAGAGTCTGGGGTCTGTGGTTTAACTCTTGTGCTCGGCAGAGTTCTAAAGATGTCCACCAATACTTCCATTCCTGATTATTGAGTCAAACGTTAATCTAGGTACTGCTGTGAAAGGACAGTGCAAATGTAATTGAGGTTACTAACTAGCCAGCTTTAAAATTGGCAAGAGCATGCCAGCTTAGGGCTGTCTTCCTCTCCTTATAAAGTCACCAATCCCATCATGAGGGCCCCACCTTGATGACCTTATCTAATGCTAATTACCAACAAAGATCCTGCCTCCAAATGCCATCAACATAAGAATTTGGGGGTTAAATTTCCAGCGCATGACATTTGGGGGACACAGTCAAACCACAGCAAGTGCAATGGTGAACAGAGGGAGCCTGAGCTCGGGCTATGTGGTTGTGGGCAGCACTTGAACTCTTTCTTTGGACTCGCAGGGTTTTTTCTGTTTTGTTTTGTTTTTTTATCATCAATAGCTGAAAATTTGAAGTCAAATGTTGGGGAAATATGATTGAGGAATTAATGAAATGTGGCTCATAAGTCCATTATTCTATTGTATAACCCAATATTACTATATTAAAGACAGAAAAAGGAGTTTGTAGGGTTTTTCCCTGAAGGAATGTGTGGACACAATGGTTCACTTATTAGAAGCTGCTATTATGGGAGAGCTCTCAAATCTCCGGTGGGGATGTTTTCCAGAAAGGCTTCCTGGTATCTCAAAATCTGTGAGCTTCCCTGTGTCTTGAAAGACAAGACAAGACAATTATGGCCCACAGGATGGGAGCCGGAGACAATGAATGCACTTTGCCCAGAGAACCGTCCTGGTGGTTATAAACAACCTATTTTATTAGAGAAGGGCTTCCTGCTCTCTCCTGTTTGTCTACCTTTAAGTTCACCATAACTAATAAAAAAAATATATATAGAGTCACTATACCTCTTTTGTTTTACTTTGTTAATTGACAACTACTACCTCTTTAGAAGTTAGCCCCTGAAAGATTTTGTACCTGTTTGCTCACCTAGAGAAATTAGTCCTCCCCTTGAGAGGACTTTTGACCCTAACCCACTACCTGTATCACCTAGCAACTGCATTCCCTGATATGCAAATATGTTACCCTGACAACTGGTAATTGATGTCTGTGATTATAAAAACCCGTATGAATCTGACCATAGTGCTGGTGGTTATGGAGATCTACCAGTCCCCTAGGTGCTCCCCACTGTGTTATATTTGATCTTTATATATATAACTATAAACTATACCTTAGTCTCTGTGTATTCTTTTATTTCTCTCTGTTGCCTATCAATTTCCTTATCCTCTGTGGTGACCCCTGTCTTAGGGACCTGGCTCCATGGGTAGAAGTAGCTAATCCCCTCTTGGGCCTGCCTCAGATACTACTCTTGCCCCACAGTCAAAGTTGTTGATTTATTGCCTTAACTATACCTGTGTTGTTGCTGTTTGTACATGATAGATTTTTAGGATATACTTAGAAAATAGATGAATAAGTGCATAAAGTAATAGATTTTAACTACCTTTAGGGATTAATTATTTCCATGTGTGTGATTTAATTTTTTTAATTAATGTTGTACTTTGTCTTGTCATAGAGGTATATTTATTGGGGATCACTTCAAACTTATTTATGAATTAAATGGCTGCATATAACACTAAATGAATACAATCACATATAGCTATAGAGTGACTTTGGCAACAAGAAGTGTCTTAAATGAGACAATGCATGTAAAATTTTGAGTAAAATGCCTGATGATAAATACTCAGTAAATGTTAGCTGTAAATATTGCCATGACTGCTACTGCTATAACTGCTACCATTAAAGAACATCAGGGGAGGTGGTAAAACTGTCTACTAACCCTACTTTCCTCTCCTCCTCTTAAAGTTCCTCTAACATTTGTAAAGTACAGTTCTCCCTCAGTATCTGCAGGGGTTTGGGTCCAAGACCCCTGAGGATACCAAGACCTGCAGATGCTCAAGTCCCTGGTATAAAATGGCATAGTATCTGCACATAACCTATTTACATCCTCCTGTAAATTTTAAATCATAGATTACTTATAATGCCTAATGCAATGTAAATGCTATGTAAATAATTGTTGTACTATATTTTTTATTTGTATTATTATTATTGTGTTGTTATGTTTTATTATTATTTTTTTGAACATTTTCAAACTGAGGAGGTTTGCATCCACAAATACAAAACCTGTGGATACAGAGGTCCAATTGTACTTAGTATATGCTAAGTACTTTATGTACTTCATTTAACTGTATAAGCAGAAAATTGATGAGGTGATTCTATTATAGTGGAGGGGCCTGGAATTAAACCTTTCTGAGTTTAATTTCTAGTTCTGCAATATTCTAGTTCTCTAATTTATTTTGGCAAGTTGTGTGTTCCTGAGTAAGGGTCCATAGCTTTAGTTATAATTTTAAAGAGGTACCTCAAATAATAAGAAACAATGAGTTAATAGGCAGATTCTATCTATCTATCTATCTATCTATCTATCTATCTATCTATTATTTATCTACCCTTCTAATCTGTAGATATTTAAATGAAAGCTATTTATTTATGTATACATTAACAATATGATTACTTAAAATATAAGACATTTAAATTAATGTTATAAATTTTAAACTTTGTCTCCTAGTGTTAAAATTCTTTGTAAATGTTGCAGATGGCTTCATGAAATGGATATATCATAACATTCAGTTATTTCTGTATTATTACATATTTGGCATGATTCCAATATGGTGCCATTTAAAATATAGTATTATAAAATATCAGTGAACATGTTTAAATATTAGTATAAATTTTAGGTTATTTTCTTCATTTAAATTTCCAACCATGAATTATTGGGCCAAAAATATGGATTTTTTTATACTGCCTAGTTAATATTGACTAATTGTTGTCAAGAAAGTTTGCTTCAATTTAAAATTTTACTGTTAAGTGTTTAGAAGTGCATTTCTCAGAATGCACTTGCCAGCACAACATATTGGTATTTTCCCTTATTTAACCTTCACGATGACCATTTGAATTAATTTTTATCTCCATTTTATAGCTGAGGAATTGGAATGCAGTTTATACCCAGGAATCAAAATGCAGGCTTCCTTGCCAGGAAAGTATGCTATTTGGAAATGTATTTTTAAAACTTCTTTAATTTTTTAATTTTTTTAATTCACCGAGTACCTTGAAAAAAGCCACTTACTCTGTAAATATTAAAGACTGACAACACAGATAAGGGAATCGGCTGACTTACACAGTCGGGAAGAGGCTCATTTATCCTGTGGTACAGGCCTGCCAAGGAAAACAGACCAAATGTTATTTCAATCGCTGTGCTAGCTCAAAACATTGAAAAGAATGAGCCCTTGTTTCCCCCCCCCCCTAGAAAACCTTGTGCCCATTTTAAATAACTTTTCTTGATTATAATTTTTCAAAAACTGAAGTGCATTTTTCTTTATTTCCCATTGTACCTGCTGCTCTTGCAAAACAGGGGCAGCAATAGAAAGGGAGGGAAGACAACCAAACTCAAACCAGACAGTGACCCTGGAGACAAGAAGCCTCCCTCTTCCTATAGCAGGTTCAAATTCTCATCCAAAGAGAGAGGTTATGTTCAGAGACCCCTCACATTCATCGCTCCCAAAGTCAGGAGTCAGCAGCACCTCAGCTAATGATGTTTATTTTTCTCTTCTCCTCTCCTCCTATGACACAGCATGTTGTATTTGCAATAATCTGTCCCTACATCCATCTCCTTCAACAAAATGTAAGTATTTTGAGGGCAGGGGTTATTTCTATTTATTCATCTAGCCCCAGCTCCAGGCACAAGGCCTGATATTGGACAATTGAGTCCTTGGTAGATGTGTGTTGAATAAATATCGTTCGATTGAGGTTTCTCAACTCTCAGCTTCCTTATTTGGACTTGTTTTATTAAAGATTGCCTGAGACCATTCAGTCACTCAGTTTTCTCTGTTTTAAATTTTATTTTCTGATTATGTGCAAAACCACAAAAGAACTAATGATGTGCCCTACAGATTTTTTGATTTCTCATAGACTTAATTTTCCGATGCCACATAGTAGTTATGTGCTATTAGTCTGTATTGAGGAGCATTAAAAGCAATTTTTTTTCTTTTTTTGTTAAATCACATTCTCTTTAGTAGCATGCATGTGGGAAGTTTCTTGAAGGACTTAGGACTAGGTGCTGCATGCTTGTTAGCAATTAATTTGCTTGGAGTTAAGGAAAACATCATTTCTGTAAGAAATTGTATTTCCCTTCTTCCTTTGGCTGCTGAAAACTTTGGGACAAATTTCTGAGCTGCGTCCAGGTATTGTAGAGGATCCTGTGTGATAAACATTTCTACGTCTTGTTCTGGTTTTATTATTTTCTTAAACTTTTGTCCTTTTGCCCTGAATGCTCTTACCATATCAAAATATAAAATAAATATTTGTTAATTATGTCAGTATGTTTAAGTCTTTTGTAAGGTGTAACGTGCAAATTAACGAAAATTTGGCTTAATGGGAACACAGTTGTCTGGACTTTGCCTCGGACCAGTACCTAGGGGAGGTGCCAACTAGCAGAGCTCATCTCCTTGACGTAAGGGACTGTGAGAAGCACCTGCCTCCTCCCCCTGCCCGTCCTGGTGGTGGGGTAGCAGCTCGCAGGCACTAATGACACCTTCCTGACCCGGCGCAATTACCTCCCCACTGAGATCCCTGGCGGAGAAACCCACACGTTCTCCAGCCCTTTAGAGTAGTAATTTGTACTCTCTCATGCACTGCGTTAAATTAATAAGGTCACCCATTAAAGACCAGCTGGCCCGGAAAGAGCAAATGTGCTCAGAATTATTGGGGATCTGCTCTGGCTCTCGTCATCCAGGGAAACAGCTCCGCTGTCTAATTCAGGGTTCGATATAATTTCGTGTTAGGAAATTGGCTTCATCAGATGCAGTCATTAGGCCGGCATCCCCACGGAGAGCTGCGGAGTCTCTTTTCTCACCACAGGCCAGTGTTGCAGCCTGAGACTCCCCGCCTGCACCCCCAAACACGCTTCCTGCCCCTCCGGTGTAGGTCCTGCCCCTTTCACCTCCCCTTTGCCTCTCGCATCCTCCTGTATGCTCAGCGTCCTTTCAGATCCCATTTCCCTACTTCTCTGCCTGCTCCAGGCCACACGAGTCTCCTGGAATTGTTAAAGTACTCATTTTCTGTCTCACTCGCCAGGACACTTAAACACAAACAGGTGGCGTATGATTACTTCTTTGTTGTGTTTCTACATATCCATCCTAGGGAAGGGATTGTCTTTTCTCTCCTGCGGTACCTATCTGTGCTGCCATCAGTGCAGAGTTTTGCAAATGTCATTTTAAAGCATAGTTCTAAGACTGTATGTCAGTCCCTGTGACCTGTTGCCCATGACATCAGGACACACAGTCCAGATTCCCCGAGTGGCCCTGAGGGCCAGCACAGCCTGCTCCTGCCCCGTCCTTGGATCTCACCCCTTTCCAGTTTAGCGAGAGTCCTCCTCACCCCCGTCTGACCACCACCCACATCTAATCTCATCAGGGCCTCACTCTCCATCTTCCCCTGGTGATGTCTGGTCACCCCGGCCTCCCTTCAGCAAGAGTCCTGTGAGGTCAGTTTGGCCAGAAATCCTCCTAGTAATTTTCCATCTACTGACCCCATCCTGCTCCTTGGCTGCAAATCCCCACTTTGCCTTGTTGTATTCTGAGTTGAGCCCGATCTCTCTCCCCTACTGCACACATTGCAGTAACTCCTACACCTATTGCAATGGTCCCGAGTAAAGTCTCCCTTACTGTTTGAATAGGTGTTGTGACATTTTTTCTTTACCTCTTTCTGACCTCTCATTTCCAGCCACATCAGCCTGGTCTCAAGTCTCTCCAGCACCCCCAGCTCCTTGTGCTGCAGGGACTTACAATCTGTTGTCCCTCTGTCCAGAACATTCTCTATTTGGCTCTACCTTTGCCTGCATCCTTTTTCACCATCAAATTGTATCTGAAGTGTCATCTCTCCTGAGCGGGGGTGATTTCTCTGACTACCAATCTCAGGCAAAAATGAAAGAGCTCTTCCCGGCCCCATTCCTCACTCCCCCAGCACCTGGTGTGGCCATGAGGAAGCTGTACCAGGTGTGCTCACCAAGCCTGCTTCCCTTCCCCTGCTGCCAGGCTGGTGTACCCTTCCTGGGTTCCCCTGCCCTGGGTGGGCGTGGCATGGCATCCGGCCCCAGGGCACGACGGGTGTGATGGACTCCACTCCAGGCTGGCCCATGTGGCCCTCTGTCCCATTGCCCTTGCCTTGGTGGCTGGGCAGAAACAGAGGACCCTTTGAGGATCATGGAAGCCATCAGGTAAAAGAAAAGTGAATCCAAATGAGTGTTTGGAAAAAGACCTCCTTCTATCCACATCGGATTGCAATGTGAGCAAGAAATAAACCTTTATTTTATTCCACCACTAACATTTGTAGTTTATTCAGTACAGATGTTAGTCCTTCCACCTCCCTGATCAATACATTGCTTTCACTTTCTCTGTAGTATCCAGGACCAAAGCCAACTACAGACTGCGGTACCTGTCATCCCCAGGGCAGTGGCAGGACTGCAGGCCCTTGATCGCTCCTGTAACCCACAGACAGCAGAGGCTGGCAAACAGCAGGTGCACAGTGGGTAAACAGTCGGCTGCCAGATCAGCATATGGCACACTGGAAACACACCACACCCAGGAAGCAGCGACAGAACCTCAGAAGCCCAAGTAGAACCCGGCATCCTTCCTTGCTGAGCGAGCTCGAGCACGACAAAGTGGCCCACCCAGGCCCTCCCAGGTCTTTGCGTCTCCTGGACCTGCAAGACAGATTGGCTTCTCAGAGCCGTTTTGTGTAAAGAGGAAGGGAGTTGCTCGATAGCTTTTTACATCACCGTCCTGGGAGAGTTACGGTTATATGGTGTCTCTCTGTGGAGGGCCATTCATCACCACAGACACCAGACAGCTCCAGAGAACAACTGACTTCTGTGTGCCCCTCGAGGAAACATCTTTTTACAAAAAACAACATCCCATTGAAAGTCATTTTTAAGATGGAAGTGAAGATGAATGTGCATGGTGTAGAGCCCAGGGGGTCTCCTGACAGGCAGAAGGCAATTACTCCAGCCCTGTGGCCATCAGCCTGGACAGAGGCAGAGCCAAGGATGACAAGGCACACGCCGATACCAGCAAACTGAGGTCTCGGACCACTTGCAGCAGACCCACCTCAGGAGCTTAAGAAAAAAGAAGTCAAAGCAAACCCTGGGTCCTGGTGCAAACTAGTTAAATCAGTGTCTGCTTTTTACACAAGCTCCTAAGGGATATTTATTCACTGTGAAGTTTTAGAACCACTGGCCTAGAAGCTCTGAGTCCCTTCCAATGGCAGACAGGCCATGCAAGTTAGATATAGAGATTCTTGGTGTATTTTCACGTGGAAACACGTCTGTGAGCTCATGTCTCTGGAGGTACAAGGCTGGTGCCTTCGCCTATTCCTTATTTATTAATAGTAACTCATAGGGACAGAGTGACTGCCTGAGCCCCCAAGTACTATTGCCATAGGATAGTCACATTCAAAGGACATCACCAGTTGGAAGAATTCCCAGTGGACCCCCTGGCAAGAATATGTTTGTCCTGTGTGAGAAGAGAAGTAAAAATAGGAAGCTTGTAGGGTTTTAGAACTTTCAATTTCTTTAGGAAGTGAAGTCATGTTTCTCAGATATTCCCAACCTGACAGGTTCCCCAAGCAAAACCAGCTTCTGTTTTCATTTGAGTCACAAAAGAAGACTTGAAAGAGGGGAAGGGAGGAGAGGAGTGGTGAAGGTCAGAGTTGGCTCCGACTTTAGAAGCCACTGGCTGGACTTACTCATAAATAAGTACGTGGTGAAAATCGAGGGGCCACTAAGAGTCCTTGGCAGAGGCAGCTGCATGTCTCCCCACACCTGTTTTCCCTCTCTTCTCAAGTATTAGAATCCCTTGATACTGGTCTGTGGCTACCTAGAGTTAGTGCTGAATGTCTTCCTTGCAGCTACATGGCCATGAGTTCAAGCTTTGGTCAATGGAATCTGGGTGGAATATTCGCTCACAAGTTCCAGGTTACTTTCTTAAGTTATGCACTTTTTGTTTCTTCTTTGTCTCCCCTTTCTCTACTCTGCTTCTTGGAGTGCAGACGTCATTATTTTAGGCTGTAGGATGGAGGCCAACACCAGGAAGGGAGCAACAAGATGGGAGGAGCAGGGTCTCCAACAGCTTCCAGGAGCAGAGTGGCCAAAGAGCCTTGGACTGCTTGCCTTGGGACGTGACTTACATGGGGAGGAAAAATAAACAGCTATAATTTTTAAACTCTGTGGATTTTTTTAGTGACTTGTAGCCTTTGATGTTTTATCTCCTTGCGGAGGCCAGTGTTTGAGTTTGCCAGTAACGGAGCAGAGCTGCTGATCAAAGGCACGAGGAAGGCAATGCGTCTTTCATGCAAGCAGAATGAGAAGTCCTAGGTTTAAATCCTGGCTCTGTCATGTTTGGGCCCTGTGACCTCAGCTGTACCCCATCGCTTACAAAACTCCATGAACTAATGCTAACTTGTAGAATGGAAATAATAGTATCTCCTCCCTAATAGCTGCTGAGAAGTTCTGGTCAATGGAATCAAGTGGAAAATCCACCCACAATTTCCAGTGGACACTCCCAGGCTTGGTGGCCATGAACAAGGTGCTGTGTTTTGTGTTTGTCTTTCCAAGTTCACCTTCATGGCCAAATCTTTCTCATGCAGTCTAGGTCTTAGCACGGCTTTCAAATCTATGCTAGGAGCTTGCTTGTTATTTAGTGCTCATTTTTAAGCAAAATGTGCAGCTTTTTCAGCATTCGACTCTGTTTGCATCCACCTGCTGATTATGCACGAGGTTCTTCAAGCTGGGGTCCCCTCCAGCTGTGAGGCACAGGGACTCAGTGGCGCACATCATCTGGGTGATCCCTCATTAGAAGGTGAAAAGCCTGAGACCAAAACTGTTGGGGTCACAACAGCAAGTGCGTTGTGATGGAGTTCTCTAATGATTTCTTTCCAAACTATTGAACTTCCCTCAGGCCCAGTTTGCCTTGTCTATACAGTGAGTATAATAAAATCAGTACCGTGCAGCTGAATTAAACAACTTTGTAAAAAACTTGGCACAAACGCAGGACTTTATTATGTTGGTTTCTTTCCTTTTCCTTCCTCCTCAGGTCCCAGGGCTCACTGGTGTCACAAGAGAGCCAGTATTCAAATTTTGGGCTCCAGACTTAACATCCCAGGTTCTTTCCTCTGTGCGGTGCTGCCTCCCTCAGTCTTTACCTTTTAGGAACTGGAACTTATTTGGGGATAGAGGGAGTTGAGTTGATTTTCATCTCAGTATGACAACAGTCCACACCCTTCCCCCTAGCAGGTTCCAAACTTTAGAACATCTTCAGTTTGGCATCAATCCACATCTGTAGGAAAATGCAGGAATAAAATTCCTTATGTTCCTTTTCACTATCTCTGAATGAAGGATTATGATGTTCAAAGATCTTTGACTATGTGGCTTATACTTGGGGAGGAGGAAGGAAGAGAGGGAGGAAGAGAAAAATAGAAATAAAGATATAGAAAAATATATACTCACACTGTCAAGTGCCACATAGTGAGTGATGTTTCAGTCAATGATGGACCAAATAATGATGGTCGTCCCCTAAGATTATAATGGAGCTGAAAAATCCCTATTGCCTAGCGACACCACAGGTGTTATAATGCTGTAGTGTGACATGTTCCTCACTTGTTTGTGGTGAGTGTGTAAACAAACCTACTACATCACCAGTCATATAAAAGTGTAGCACAAACAGTTACATACAGCACATAGTACTTGATGGTAATCCATGACTATGTTACTCGTTTATGTATTTACTATACTATACTTTTTATCTTGTTTCCTAGTGTACTGTACTTCTACTTGTATATTAAAAAAGTTAACTGGTCAAACAGCCTGCAGCTGTCCTTCAGCAGGTGTCCAGAAGAAGCTGTTGTTATCAAAGGAGATGGCAGCTCCATGAGTGTGATTGTCCCTGAAGACCTTCCAGTGGGACAAGATGTGGAGGTGGAGGATAGTGATATTGATGAGCCTCACTCTGTGTAGGGCTGGCTGGGCTAATGTGTGTGACTGTGTCTCAGTTTTTAACAACAACAACAACAAAGTAAAGAACAGTGAAAAATAATTAAAAATGAAAAAAAGAACACAGGTGATGAGGATATAAGGAAAATATTTTGTATAACTGTAGAATGTGTTTGTGTTTTAAGCCGTGTTGTTACAAAAGAGTCAAAGAATTAAAAAAATTAAAGAGTTTATAAAGTAAAAATTTACAGTAAGCTAAGGTTAATTTATGATGGAAGAAAAAAACTTTAAAAAAATGAATTTATTTTAGTGTAGCCTAAGTGCAGTGTTTATAAAATCTACACTAGTGTACAATAATGTCTTAGGCCTTCACATTCACTCGTCACTCACTCACTGACTCACCCAGAGAAACTTCTAGCCCTGCAAGCTCCACTCATGATAAGCGCCCTGTACAGTGTACTATTTTTAATCTTTTATACTGTGTTTTTACTATATCTTTTCTGTGTTTACATACACAAATACCATTGTGTAACAGTTGCCTACAGAATTCAGTACAGTAACGTGCTGTACAGGTTTGTAGCCCAGGAGCAATAGGCTGTACCATGTGGCCCAGGTGTGTAATAAACTATGCCACCTAGGCTTGTGTCACTACACCCTATGATGTGCACACAATGAAGAAATCACCTAATGACGCACTTCTCAGAATATGTATTTGTCATTAAGTGAAACATGACTGCATATATATACACAGGGGACAAAGAGACTCAGTCTCTCTGCATTTCAGTTTATTCCCTAAACCAATGCCTTGATGGTTATGAGCTAATAATTTCAAGCCACACACGTATAAAAAAAAGACATGAGGTTGATAAGAGAATTGACCTTGTTCAACACTCCCATTTTATAAGGCAGGAGGTAATTCCTGAGGAATCCCACAAAGTTCTCCTGAAATAAATGACACTAATAAACTCGATGAAGATTAAAAAAAAATTTCAAGCCACAAATAGTCCAAACTCACAGAAATAGCTACACAGGAAACATTTAATGGGAGTTTGAAGAACAGGCTAAATGTTCTCACTAGGTGGCCCTGGGAAATTTACTTCCCTTCTCTAGTTCTTAAATTCCTCATCAGCAAAGTACAGTATTACAACCTCAGACAAACTGAGTCCTCGGGATTTTTCATTTTTATTTTTCTCTTTTAAAAATCTGTGCCCAACTGTGGTTATATGGACCTACCACAAACTGGAGGAATGAATGGGTGGATAGATGAGTGAATGAGTGGCGATAGGGAGGGCAGCTGTCTCCCATCCCATTCCCTGGGCTCTCCAGAAACTCAGGTGAAATACACCGAAGCAGTTGCTACCTAGGGAATTAAGAGCAGCTTCTTGACGGGCACAGTGTTGATTCTTTCTTAGCCAGTGATTCTCAAAAGAGCAGCCTAGAATTACCTGCATTGGAATTATCTTAAAAGTAAGGATGCTATGGCCTCACTATCGGCCTGCTAACACATAAACCCTATCTGTTGTGATTCTAAAACACACTGAATTTTGAAGACAATGGTTAACTTCTTGAGTTTACTAATTTTGGCATGATTTGAAATCCTGGCTTGTGTTTTACAAGAACTGGGCAAACACTTTGTGTCTCTCAGCAATTCAACTGTCCATTTTTATTTGTTGATGTGCACCAATAGTCCCAACATCCTGGGGAGAACCAGGCTGACACTAGCCTCTGTGAAAGACAGGCATCGCAACATCTAGAAACAGCCAGCAGGGGGCATTGCAGACTCACATATTCTATACTTGACTTCTCCCTCTAGTTCTAAAATTCTTACTAATTTTTCTTTTAAAAGTAACCTTAAAGACTGCTTTCCTTAAAAAAACTTATATATATATATTTTTTTTCTTGACAAGATGAAATTTTTCTAATGGAATCAGCCAATATCTATTTTTATCGGGGTTTTTATTGTGTGTGGTCACATAAGACAGAAGGACCCACTTTCTAAATAGGGCACCTCCTGAAATTTCATTCTTTATTCAGTGGAAGGAGAAAAACTCATGAGTTTATTTTGTGGAAAAACATAGTGCTGTTCTCTACATAGGCCTCTGAGAAGGTATTGACTTTGATGGATTGTCCCAGTTTGAATATGTGTTTGCCTTCTTCTCTAGGTCTGGAGTATTTTTTTTTAAGAATTTGTTTTTTGATAGATTATTTTTAGTATACTAAAATACATGCTACTGAGGAAAAGTGTAAGACATGAATATGCAAAAAAAGAAGAGAATAAAAATCACTATAATGTTACCATGCCAAAACAAGCACTGTATTTGATTATAGCCAAATCACTCAGATGCACACACAAACACACACACACTACACACACACACACAGACTATCTATACACATACACACAGATATACAGTCTATATATGTATATAGAGAGACTATACATATGTGATCACACTGTGTATACTGCTCTTTTCCAGGCTTTTTTGCAAAACTACATATCAGCCTATCCATGACAATGAATATGCTTCAATGTCATCACTTTTTAATGGCTACAGAGTATTTTCTCACATGGATGCCCTACCCTATTTTTAACTACTCCCATGGTAGAACGTTGGAAACCACTTGAAGTATCTAGGAATGTTACAAATGCCACTGTGATGAGCATTCTTTCATGTAAATCTTTATGCACATCCTTGATTTTATCAGGTTCTGCTATATTTTAGTAGGCATTTGTAGCCGTTCATAAGTATGCATAGGCTGGGATGGCATGATTTGCTGCTAAGCACTTTTGGCAGGGTATGGATTCTAGCGTGCACAGGCAAGCCTGGGCAGCTTTATCTCAACTGACTTTTCGGGGATTTTGATTTGCTTTCTTTTCCTTGCCTGTGCCTCTAGAATGGTGTCAATGAAATGGAACGCCCACCTGCCAGTTTTTCTCTGCCTTACCCAAGGTGGGGAGCAGGATGGAAGGGGAGGGTACAGGTAGGTAGGAATTGGCTGCTCTATTTTACCTGTGTGGTTTAGAATTCACCAGCCACTGCATCAGATAAGCAACTTCAGTCCCACTTGCCACCCCCCTTAGAATTTTCTAGAGTTTCCTCCAGGACTCCTGAGGATGGCAGGAGGCAATGAGAAGGGCAGGCAGGTAAGAAGAGTCTATTTGAGATTAAAGACTCTAGTTCAATTAGGAAGCGTCTACCTAAAAAGAGCACAACCTCTGTTAGGCCCGACTGGGGAGTTTAATAAAAACATTTTCTGTCAGAGGGGTTAGAGGTGGGCGCTCATTCCCCGCTTAAAGTCACACTTCACGATTTTGCTTTGCTTCTGCCCAATTCTCACTGCTGTCTGGGGCATGCCGAGTGCCTGTTATTATATACCCCGACCTGCTCTGTGATGGAGCTTTCAAATTCACTTGCTGATTACACAACTTCCTATGATTTTATCTCTGCTTTGCACACTTTCTCTGGACCATGTCTTAATTTTTCTGTCTCATTCCTGTCATCATATCTAGCCACCAGCTTTCTAAGGAAGCTGGGTGGGACTTTTCCTGAGATGACAACCTTCCAAGACCAATACGGTACATACTTTTACTCAGACTCAAATGAGCTCCTATGAAGTGCCTGGTACCAGGAAACAGGCTCTCCCAAGAGACACAAGAGAAGCATAAAATGTGGCTTCTGAACCATTCTTTCACTCAACTCATGTTTTGGGGAAAAACTATTACAGAGGTTTAGTTGATTGAACATGACTGAGTAGCCACAATACTAGCACTGAGGCTCACTTATACCCATTTCACGGATGGAGAAACTCAGGCTCAGAGGGACCTACGCTTCATTCAAGGCTGCACAGCTAACAAGTGCAGAGCCAGGATCCCCACCTGATCTGTCAGCGCCCAACGCTTGTGAGAGTCACAGACCAGGCTGTACCCTGGGAACAACTGGAGAGAAGGATCACAAGTAGCTAATTTCATTATAAACAGGCCAATAGTTTTATGGAAAGTA
Organism: Microcebus murinus; assembly: GCF_040939455.1. Classification (NCBI taxonomy): domain Eukaryota; kingdom Metazoa; phylum Chordata; class Mammalia; order Primates; family Cheirogaleidae; genus Microcebus; species Microcebus murinus. The sequence continues at coordinate 87,762,621 of NC_134106.1, forward strand.
AAACAAAAAGAACAGAAAGAACAGCCCAGCAGACCCACGCTGGCGTTCCCACTGCTTAGATGACTGGGGACCCTGACTCACCTGTGGCACTATTGAGCCGCGGCCATGACCTAGGGCAGAAAAGAGAACAACGTGAGTGTCAGCTGCCCGGAGTTCACCAACCTGCCCCACAGGGTGGGCAGTCATCAAACGCTGTTTCACAAATCAACCTATGAATTTTCCTCATGCTTATGTTATTGTAGACCAGAAGTGACATTTTTTTTAATAGAGAATATAGCAAATAGGAAAAAAAAAACCATGTAGAAGAAAATAAAAATCAACACCACAGGTTACATTTTGGTTGACTTTCATGTACATACGTGTATCTGTGTATGAAGATGTATGCGTACGTTTAAATATATGTATGTATAAAAATAATACAAAAAATGTATAGGGTTTAGATGTTACAAATATATTCTGTATCTTTAAATATTATTCAAAAAGGTTATATTTATTGGTTAAATAATATTTCGCAGGGGGGCATTTAGGTTTTGCTAGTTTTGACTATTGTACATTATGTTGTAATGTGCATTTATTCTTGCATTTTAAATCTCATCTCTGAAAATTTCTACGGAGAGACTTTATCAAGAGTAATGAAGGGGTCAGATAACATGAACATTCGAGTCCCATTGTTGTACATTACTCAGTTGCTTTCTGGATGGGCTGAGTCAATTCATACGAATTTATATTCTCATCCATAGAGGATGAAGTAACCATCTCTCTGTATTTGACCATCATTAAATCCATACTTTGCAACCACACTGCCTACTTGCCCCTTGATTCCTTATTTTATCCATTTTACTTCCTTGATGTCTAGTAAGATTGAATTTTTTTTTTTTTTTTTCCAAAAGGTTTTGGGCCATTTGCGTTCCTTCCTCAGTAAGTTGTCTGTACGAGTCTTTGCCCATTTTCCGACAAGGTCTTTGCAGAGCCTTGGTGTTCGCCCCGGGACAGTATGCTTTTGGAAGCACGTTTTCCCTAGGTTTGGGGAAGTGATAGAAAAAGCCCCAAGGCAGTGGAAAGCTCCAAAGGATGCTGCTTCCAGGAGCCGACTTGTTTGTGTCTTTAATAATCCCGGCCCTTGCATTACACCTTTCCTCCGAGGCTCTCAAAGTGCGTCACAGGAGCAATTAACTGAGCATCGCAACACACATCAGGTGTAAATATTTATGAGGCCTATTTGGTGGCTGGGACACCGGGCACAGAGTAGCTAAGCAGTGAGACGTTAGTAACCAGGAGACCCCAGTTAACAGGTTCGGCTTCCAGCCTGTTCTGTCGCCTTCTGTTCAGCATGTTCATCCTCAGAGCGACCCTGTGGGGCAGCTGTCAGGGCCTCAGCTTCACAGAAGGGGAAACAAGGCACTCAGACAGCTCAAACTTGCCCAGTCCACAGAGCCACTAAGAGTGAGGGATTTGGCAGCAGCCTCTCTGCCCCGTGGCCTGCAGGAGGCGGCCAGTCGGCTTCAGAGGCGCCGTGCAGCTGCGGCCTGGGAGCCCCTGTGGTTAGCTGTTGGCGTCCTTTCAAGTTGCCTGCGATTCTGCAGAAATTAACAGGAAATCAGCCGGTGAGGAGCAAATCATTTATCTTGGGCCCGAGAGCTCTCTCGACACTTTAAACATATGGTCTCTTCCATGATGTCTTGGTCTTTGATTAAGGCCCCCAAAGCCTCCTCAGACTTGTAACTCATGACATGTGAAGTGAAAATGGTATGTTGTGACTGCGTACAACGAGCTTAACGTAAGTGTGGCGAGTCGTCCCATTTGCGAAGCGAGGCGGCCGCTCCAACACGGGCAGTGTGCAAAATTCCAACACAGGCAGTGTGCAAAATTCCAACACGGGCAGTGTGCAAAATTCCAACATGGGCGGGCAGTGTGGAAATCCAGGGATTTTGAATGAAAAGGCAAACAGTTCCTGGGATCCTAGAAAGAACTTTGGCTTTTAAATTAAGGTTCTGGCCTTCTTCTGATCTTGACCACATCTGGATTTTAGAATCAAAGACAGTACTGGAAAGCATGTTGGAAGTGATATTGTCCAACTCATTAGTTTTCTAAACTGGGGCCTAGAGTTGCTAGAGCATCATTCCAAGTCTCAGACTCTTAAAGGCAGGACCAAGGTCATTTGACATCTAAAAAGAGTCCAAAGACAAAAGAGAAGAACCAGTACTTTCGAGCACTTATTGAGGCACTGAGGCAGGTTCAAGTCTGGTTGGTAGCCATTTTATTCTCATGGGCCGGTTCAACCCACTCATTTACATTTATCTTCACAATTTATTTTTTTCCAAGTCGACTTTTTTTATTTAATTTTTTTAACAAACAGAAGCTGTACATAGTCAATGTCTACAACTTAATGAGTTTGAAGATAAGTATGAACCTGTGAATGGATAAATATGACATGATACCACTTTTACAATAAATCTGAATTAGTGAAACTCATAAAAGCAAAGTGGAAGGGTGGTTGCCAAAAGCTGGGGGGAGGAAGAAATGAGGAGGTACCAGTCAAAGGATACAAGGTTTTGGTTATACAAGATAAGTATGTCTTAGAGAGCCACTGGCTAGCATAGTTTCTATAGTTAACAATACCTTATTGTATACTTAAAATTGTGCAAGAGAGTCAGTGTTGTGTTGTGTTCTCATCATACACACACGCATATGATAAATACAGAGGGTGGGAGGAAACTTTCGGAGGTGCTGGGTAGGTTTGTGGCACAGCTTTCAGCTGGTGGGCATTTGCAGCTCCACTCTGCAGAGGCAACTAAAACTTTAGAAGGGTTCAGCAACTTGCCTGAAGCAGCACAGCAAGGAATTGGCAGAGCTGGGATTTGTCCAACCTTAAATCCCTACTTATTTACAAGCCTGTAGACTGCAGTGTTCTCTGCATCTGGGAGCTTCCTCCCAATTGTCAAGGCCGTCTGAAAGTGGCTTATCTGATCCTCTCTGCCTCTCAGTGGGGCCCCGGACTGATGGCGCTCATTCATATGTCACATCCTCTGGGATTATGCACCCTGGGGCTCTCCTTGCGTCAATGCAAGCCAAGTGAATTAGCAGAGGAAGCATCAGCAAAACCGGGCCGTGTTGTTATTCCAGCTGAGCCCGCTGCTGTGAGCGAGACCTGGGGAAACAAAGGGGGGGAGGGCGGAGAGGAAGGTGGGAACCAGCCGCCCAGGGCCCAGGAGGTGTCCCCAACACGGCGGATTTGTCTGTCTGGTGTACAGAAGGACGGTGTCTCAACACTAGCAGCGAACAAGCTCTCTGAAAAGGCTCCTGTGTTAACACTCTGCAGCATGACAGCCCGGGGTGATTAATGAAAGATGCTGCCAGCAAACTTCATGCAGATGTGACGTGCTCTATCTGTGCTCGGGCAAGGCCCACGTGTTAGCGAGCCTTGCCAGGGAGTTGCAAGGAGGCACCCCCAGCTGCCTTTCATCAGCATCATAACACGGCCACGTGCAAACAGGCCACAGCTGTATGGCATTATGGTTTGGCAGCCACACTCCTGCCCTCCTTATCCCTGCTCCCTTCCACATCTGGGCCCAAGGGAAGCAGGTCTTCCTTCCTCTGTATTTCCGGTGTCTACAGGCAGGTGTCAACACGGTGGCGAGGGAGTTTACAGAACGGGAAACAAATAAGGCTGACCCTCGGAGGTCTATGGTTTTCAATATTTAAAGCTCATTACAAATACGGATTTTTAATTCGAGATTATTTTTAATTTTTAATACTTTTAAATAATTTAAGACCTTTAATAATTTTTAAAGGATACCGAAGTAAACTCGTTTTCTCTCCTGCTGCCTGGTAGAACGGGATTTGATGAAGTAGGCAGGGTGTACTTGTGTTCCATTTATCCATGGGAACAAAGTGTGGATGGTGTGTTATTCGGGTCCCATAGAGACGGGATTTGGCCCTGTCTCCAGGGTCAAGCTCCTGGCATGGAGACGAATAACTCATCGCCCCCTCGAGTGTGGTGTGCGGTCTTCCCTGGGTCTCCCCAGGCACTGCCTGGGTCCTGAGTTCGGCAGCAAAACCCTTGGGAAATGATCGGGGTGATTTCACTCTGCCAGCCTTTTGTCTTTCCCAAACCTCCAAGACTAACTGGCTCAACTACACGTTTCATTTTAAATTCTGCCCTGGAAATTAGAAGGCTACTCTCGAATAAAATCCCCCAATTTTTGAAAGACAATTGATATTTCTAAGAGTCACTAACCTCATTTTTAATATGATCTAGAGAGAAATGAAGAAGGATCTAATGTTTCTAAATTCATTCCCTGCCTCTGTCTATTTGAATGTATTGTGTTGGGAACTGAGCACTTTACAAGAATGATTTTACCCAAACCTCATAGCAATTCTTGGCGGGCAGCACCTTTATCTCAATTTTAGGGCCATTGTAGAATACTACTAGCACCAAATGGACATTACAGACTATGAACTAACCCTTTCATTTTACAGATGGATTGACTGAGGTTAGCCCCGGGGAGCCACAGCCAGCCTGTCTGATGGTAGATCTCAGCTTCCTTCCTGTCCACCACTCAGAGGTGGTGAGTTCTCATCAGGGAGCTGTGGGGCTGCAGTTTGGAGATGCACAGTGTACTCAGAGAGTAGGGAACCTGGGGAATGAACTAGCAAGGTCTGTGTCATCCTGGGGGCAGTGTGGAGCTTTGCCAGGCATACGGATAAAGGATGCTCAGAACTGCATCTCAGAAAAGTAATGTAGGAACACACAGGCTGGATTGGGGAGGAGAGAAGGACTGGGCTTTATAAAGTCCAGAGGAAAGGTAGTGACAACCTGGATGGTGTTTTTCTTGCTTCCCAGGTAGCCACCAAAGCTTTTTTCTCATCACCTGGGTACACATCCCTGACACCTATGTCATTGGGCTCACACTCACATAACTAGAACAGAGCCAACTTGAGCTCTCAGACTTCCTAAAAGGGAGACCCAGTGCCTAATGCAGTGCCCAGAGCATGTGCACACCCGTGTGCTGGTGAAAGAGTATGAATGCGTGAATGTCACGCACACATGCACAGAGAAGCATAGAACTGAGGAGCACGCCAAGAGCGAGATACCTAGAGATGCCATGCAGACCTGACTGGGTCTATACACAGGCCTGCCCTATCCCAACAAGGCCAACGGTATGCCTAGCGCATAGTAGGAGCCGACTCAGTGTGTGTACACAAATGCCACTTACGTTTGCCATGGAATAAGTTGCATGTTTTGTTACAAATTACGGATTGGAGGGTATCGCCTGACTGATGCAACTCACCCCAAGGTGGAATCAGGCCAAGGTTCATACTTAATAAGTGAATAAATGGTTTCATTCTTTGTTAAAGACTTTTCCAATTAGTTTCATGAACCCACTTTTTAAATCTATTTTGGTTTTATAAAAATATTTGGGGCATGCAACTCCCTGAAATGATCCTGAGGAGAACACTGGACGTGTTTGGTGCCACCCAGAACTGTAACAGAACTCACACCTCCGCAAGGGCCGGCCCCACTCCCACCTCCTCGGGAACCTGCCCTTTCCCGGGTCCACCTGGACTCTTCCCTCCCCTGAGCTCTTGGGCCATTTCTTGCTCTAATAATATAATTAATAAACATAGAAGGTGGTATGTAAGTACATAATTATGAATTTATTATTTGAATCTCATATTGTTAAATCTTACTTGTTTATTTTTCTTTTCTCAACTAGATTTTAAGTTCTTTGAGGATAGAAAACATGTCTTTGTACGCTATAATCCCTCTCATATAAGTTATCAATGCTCCTGACAAATATTAAAACATGAAAACAAAAATATTTGGCATTTTACTGGGTTTGACAGCAGACAAATAAGAGAAGCGGGATGATTTGCCATGCCTTGTTTAGCCCAGGTGGGCAGAACAACTCCTGAGTCCAAACTCTCCTCCACCCTCTCTCTTACCCTCCCTTACTTGGTCTCTGCCTTCTAACTCCTCTTCTCTCCATCCTTCTTTCCCATTAGGTTTCTTTTCTCATCTATTTAAGTATTAGTAAGTTTCAGGCACTGTACGAGGCTCTAGGTATACTACAAGCTACCAACACCCTGGAGTATCATCACCATAAAACCCTAGTAGGTCCTGACTTTATTTTCCCTTCTCCCTCCCCTCTCTTCAGCCAATGTTTACTGAGCATCTATCATGTAGGAGCCCCTGTGGAAAATTACAGGAAGGTGTGTGGAGCACTATGCTGCATTTGATACATCCTGTGTGGAAGAACCATGGGGCTGCCATAAAGCTCTCTGCTTGTGAGATCTTTCTGGAGGACACTGCCTTGTGCATAGCAAGGTGGGCCAGAGCAACAGATGCGTCTCTTATGGATCTCTCAGTGCTACGGAGTCCCAGGGCAGCTGCAGAGCAGGTGGGGCAAGACCAGAGCTGTCAGGAGGGCAGACAGGCAGCAGTGGCCGTCGGACTCCCAGGCATGCCTGGCTAGAGGGGCCCAGGAGAGGGCTCCTTGTGCACAGAATGGAAGAGACCTCCTGTCTCCAAAGGATGAGGACTGCCTCTCCTGGGCCCCTAGAAATTATAGCCACCTGCACCTTGTCCCGCTGGAATTAACCATTGCTGCAGGTGCTAGTGGCAGAAGGAAAAAAAAAAAGTCAGTAGTCAGTGAGGTGATGCACTGGGAAGGGTCTGAACGTGGAAAGTGAGAATGGCGGCACTGTTAGTACTGACGCTGTCAAGAGTGGAGTAGGAAAGGGGGGCTTGCACTTGGAAAACGAAGCCATAGATTGGAACCTTGGCTCTGCTGCTCGCTAAAGTCCTTCACTTCCTTGATCCTATGTCCCTCATGTCCCCATTGGGCCTGTGTCTGTTTCAGCCACGGCACGTGGCATGGCTTTATGATCTGTTATAGGTGGCATTTTGTGGTTCCAAGCTCACTCTCCTGTCCCCGCCATAGACGGGGATCCTGATGGCAGGGCCTGTCTTGTTCATCTTTGATTTTCCCAGTGCTCAACACAGTGGCCTTTAGGGCACTCATGTAAGAGGTCAGACATTCCCCAGTGGGAACAACAGCTCTCACACCCACCATCTCCCTGGCCCCATCTTCTCTCTTCTTCCCTCCCTCCCACTTACTGTCCCTCAGCCAGTGGGGGCAGAACACTATGTGAGCCCAGAGGCCTCTCCCCCAGCTCCAAATCTTGCACTCGAGGTAACAATGGTTCCAGCTGAAGCTTCCAAACACCAGTGCGATCAGACTGTACCCAGAGGGCTTGTTCGAACACAGGTGCCGGCTCCAGCACTTGCCTTTCTGATGCTGTTGGTCGGAGTTTGGGAATCTGCATTTCTAAGCTCCTGGGAGATGCTGATGCTGCTGGACCCAGGCCTAACTCTACGAGGCAGCGCTGCATCAGAGACGTGGCTGTGCTTTTCAAGAGTGCAATGCACACGCCCCTTCTTCACCGGGGGACTCTCAACATGAGCTATTAGTGACCCACAGAAACAGAAACCTAAATTCATATGTATACAAAGTTTTTGTTACTTAGAACCCGGAAAGAGCGCTTGATTTGAAGTCACACTCTGAATTTAAGTCCGCTTGCTAGCTCTGTGCTGGTGACCAAAACATGTCATCTCTCTCAGCGCGGTTTTCCTTATCTATAAATGGGAACAATGATACCTACTTCAGAGCATTGCTGTGAAGGGTGGATGCCAAAGTTCCTTCCATGGTGTCTGGTACACATTAGGTGCTCAATTATTGATTTGAGTTTGCACTTAATTGGAAAAGATCGATTGCTACGGTTCTATATATACATGGGGGACAGCACAAAATAGAAGCGGGTATAGGGGATTTAGTCAGATGAATTCCATGGGACATTATAGGACACATCCATCTCCATATTTATTGCAGAGAGGTCACAGACAATGAATGTGCACTTGATCTGTGTTCTTGGAGAACCTCTGGGTCCGTGTGTTCTGGGTGGGGCCCCAGCACTCAGCATTTTACTTTGTATGGTAGCAGGAGGTCAGTGCCCGTTAGAGCTGGGGGCGGGTGGCCTGGGGGTGGGACAGCCTTCTGCACCTGCCAGGAGAGTTAACTGCCACACTCCACTTAGCAAGAGGGCAGCAGCATGGACAACCGGGAGTTCTGAACGTGTTATTTCATAGGATTAACGATCATGTCTACCATTTACCATACCACACTAGCCATTTAGCCTTGGGGGAAGTTATTCACCCTCTCTGGGCTGCATTCTTCTCTCCTGGAAAATGAAGACTAATAAGAATGTGAGTTTTGGGATCTAGTGAGAGCTGCGTATGAAGCTCTTAGAACAGAGCCTAGTACATAGTGAGCACTCAGTGACTATGAGCCTGTGCTATTTATTGAGAATGTACTATGTTCCAGGCACACTACAGGGGGCATTCTTTTGTTTTCCAAACACTGGCCCTGCTATGGGTTCAAGGGATTCAGAGGTGGACAAGAGAGTCTACTGTTTCAAATATCATTTTTAAGCAAGAGGAGCTGGAAGGGCAGGAGGCTTCTGGTCAGCCAAGATTGCAATCCAGGCCCCCTGCACTCACTCACTCTGCACCGCAACGCTGCCCGTCAATATCTTCCTCCTTACCTCCATCGCTAAATGCCAATAATTATAATTTCTATGGGGATGGATACATTGGCTTAATAGTTATGAAAGGAAGATGGTTGAACCAAAAATGTATTTTTCAGACATTTTAGTTTGATTTATATATCCCAAATACTAATTTATATTCATATAATACTTTCATTATAAAATATTCAGTGGTATAGAGATTTGTATGTATATGGGATTTTTTTTTTTTTAATTTGGGTTTATAAACGGTTTGGAACAGGTTTCAGAAACATCGTCTGTTGCTCTTTTTAATATATCTCGAGCATGCTATGACACATTCTGAAATAATTTGCTTTGGAGAAAAAGCACTGCTCTTCTCCCTCTGTCTTTTTTTTCCCCCAAATGTAACTGTAAATATTACTTTGATGTATGTAATTGCTTCAACCCACTCCATTTGAAGGAAGGCTTCTAACCCTTCCATCTCGCATCTCTTGCTATTGTCAAGAAATAAGAAAAATGGACTTGCAATGCATTATTCAAATGTATTTAATGTAAACATTAAAGAAGTCTGAGAACAGCCACAAATTTTCCTTTAGTTAAAGTGGTTTTGAAAAATACCTCAAATACTCTGTCTTATTCACGCTGCTTAGGGAGAATATTCTAGCACATCTTAGGATCCCAAGACTGCTTGCAGTGTCTGGCACATAGTGGGGACTGAAGGATGTTTGGTTGGTGGACTTGAGTGGAACTCAATTGGGCTGTGACCAATGGTAAGTCAAAGGGCCCCTTGGCCGTCTCTAGGTGGGCTTGGCCAGGAAGTGCCGGCTGGGTGCAGGACAGACCTCTCAAGCGTCCTGAGTGTCAGGAGGTCCCCAGGGTCAGTCCACTGGTCAGTACAGGTCAATGCAGAACTGAATCTGACTCTGGGCTTGCTCTCTTATCAGTGATTTAATCAAGTTAGTTCCTATTTCATATCAGTTCTGATTCTGACTAGTCCGTGAGCCCTTTGAGGGGAGGGCTTTGTCTTTTGTCTGTGTGTTTTCAGTAGCCTGCGCAAGTCTTGATGCCATAACCGCTTCTTAAATGATTTCCTCAACTGAAGGACAAAGAAAAAGAATGACACGGGCACTTGGCTCTCAGATGCTTGCTGTGAGACTCCATGGGGGGCTCGTGGTCTGCCCCATGACCATTGCTTCAGTCATTCTCTGCCAGAGGAATGGACGCCTCCCCCCCAGTGGCTCCCTCTTGGGCTATTTAGAGATGTGGGTGGCTTGTGGGCATAGGCTTGGCCTGCAAAGCTGTTTAGAGACCTGGGTGGCTGGTGGGCATAGGCTTGGCCTGAAAAGCTGTTTAGAGACCTAGGTGGCTGGTGGGCATAGGCTTGGCCTGCAAAGCTGTGGATGCTGGGGGCTCCCCGCTGGGGAGGCTGGGTCTGTGTCACACATCGGCTGGCATTTAACCCCCATCAAGTCCCTTCTCCCGCACCTTGGTCTCTGTGCAACCTCTAAGATCACTTCCAGCAGCGCCATTCTATCCCATGAACATTGTCTGTGTGTGTGAACGTGTTTGTGTGTGATGGTCAGCTTATTGGCCTCAGAATTAAAACTTTTACTCTCTATTAATAAACAAATAAATATTCTGACCTATTTTTCGGCAGAGCGAAGTTCTGGAATTTCAAATCACTGGATCCTTCTTTTGTTGTCCTTCCATTGCCCCTGGGATGAAAGAAAATAGATTATAGCTGGGAAGGAGCAAGAAGCTAGGAGGAAAAATTAATTAAGTGCATTCATTCATAGAAACAACCACCCAGATTTAAGTAATTACGTCTCACACATAATTCTGAATCTCGCTTTGCATTTCTATTGGGGTTTTAAAAAATCTGTGTTTAAAGTAATGCAATTATTATTATTTTTTTTAATGTAAGAGCTTTGTTTTGCAGGGGGCAGCAGTGTGGGGCGGAAGGAGCATCCTACTCAATAAGAGTATCCGGGCTGCCTTGCCCACAACAGCAGGGTGACCTTGGTACCTTCCACCAGTATCTGTCTCATCTGTCAGACAAAGAGCATCATACTTTTGCCACGTGGTTGATGAGATGCTGTTTAGGTATTGAAGGGACGCTAACCATGAATCAGGTCATGTTCTGGATGCTCACCTATCTTAGCTGAGTTTGAAAACTGTCTGGCAAAGGTTACCCAATGTAGGAAGGCAGACTGTTTAGCAATAGAAACTCTGACTCGAGTAATATTTATTGAACTCCCATATAATTTAGGTACTTTTCTAAGGCACTTTCTATAAAGATTAAATTATTTCACATTGAGTTAATTTGTTAACATTCATTAAATACATTCATTATCATAAACCATCATTGTTATGCATCCCTACTTCATTTAATTAGCCAAGTTTAACATACTTTCTTTTCTTTTGCAGGCATTTTGTGAGCTCTATCAAACGCTGGCTGGTGATTTTTTTCCTCGACAAATGCTTCTTGACAACCACCTTGTTAGCTCATCTAACCTCATCGTTCTTCCCATTCTCTCTGTATGAGCCAGACTTGCCTCTTCTCGGTCCTTGGGAACTTCTCTATTCTTTCCCACAGGGCTCCTTTAGGTTCTGTTCCTTCTCTCACTCTCGGACGGCCTTGTCTTCCTTCTCGTTAACTGCAACTCATACTTCTGAGTTCAGCTCAAGTGCTACTTTCTCAGAGAACCCTTCCTGACCTCTCAGACTGGCTCCTTTACAGCACTTGTCTGAGATTTAAGTTTACTTTTGTTTTAACTTGTAGCTTGTATTCATGTCTCTGCTCCATGAGAGCAGAGGTTTGCAGGACTTAGCATTCCTGGAGCCTGGGTCAGTGCCTGGCCCACAGTGGAGCTTGGTGGACATGCATGAATGTGCACACAACGAAAGGACTCCGGGAGATCTTTCCTGATGACTTGACGCTCTCTCTCCGTCTGGGATTTTGTGCATAGCCCATAGAATACAATGTGATAAATAGAAAAAAATACCAGTGAGCTGTTTGGATATATTTTGCCACTGTGTAAATTGACCACCTAGAAAGATGATGACATTATTTCATTATTACTCATTCTATTTTTTCCATTGTTTAAGTATTTCAAAATTATTTTATTATGATATTATTTTGTGAATTTAATTACTCATTGTTTTTCTTTTTCCTATCTGGGTAGAGCTTGATTCATAAACCTATATCTGTACTCTGTCTTCTCTTCTAAGTTCTCGACATGAACATCAGACTATTTTTTAGGCCCTTCTAATTGGTGTTCTTCCAGCAAACTCAGGCCTTTTTCCCAGTAAAAGTTCCATTGCCCATACAGTTTCCAAACCAGCATCCTGGGAACCAACCTTGAGTCTTCCCTTTCCTCCCCTCCGTCCTTACCATCTCTCTGGTCTGTTATCAGTTCCTAACCATCAAATTCTCCCAATGCCTCTGGACTCTGTCCCTTTCTCTTCCCCCATAAGCTATACTCAGTCTTAGGTTTGCTTTCAGTATTTCTAGCCTGGCTGCACACATCACCCCTTCTAATCTCCTTGGCCTCCTGGAGCCCAACCCACCCACCAAACTGCACCAAGATAAACCTCTCTACTTAGCAGAACATTAGCAAGGCACCTCCTTGCTTGAAAATCCTCACAGTTCTGCATTCTGTCGGATAAAACTCAAACTGTTAACCAGGACAGCCAAGATCCCCGCCCCAGTGGTCTTGAATCCAGTTCTGTTGTGTGTCCTCATTTCCTGCCGCTCTCTCCCTGCTAAACTCCCCACACTGTGGCCTCTGGGCCTTACTTTGCTTTTTTCTTTCATGCTTTCATACCATTGATCAGATTATCCCTTTTGCCTCCTTTGGATCTGCAAAATACTTTCCACTTTTCATGATCAAGTTCAAATATTTCTTCCTATGAGTTCTTTCCCAGTGCTTCCTCTTTGAGTCCCTTTAGTACTTTTGCACACCTCGGTTTTGCCATTCATTCCATTTGTTCATGAGTCAATTCATTCACTTCTCAAAGGATAGTTATTGGGCCTATTCTGTATGAGGCAACATGCTAGGCAATGAGAAACAGAGATTAAAGATGGAAGATGGAGCCTGCCTCATGGATCTTTTATTGTATTTGGGGAAACAGGCCATACACATGTAAACAACATTGCTTTATGATACGGCCCTATACATGCCCATATATATGTTCATGTTCCCTTCTAGTAGGAGCCTCCTAAGGGTGGGCCACATGCTGGGCATCTATTTTTATTCTAGAACACTGGCTAACTGATGCCTTCATGCTAGGAGGAATGTTTCTAAGATAGGGAATAGATACATAAATAACAGATCAATGGCTGCCAGTCTGGGTTCATATCCAGTAGTGAACCATGGAGTTAATCGTGCAGAGTCCTTTGAATCTCTCTGATGCCAAGGGAATTCTGACCTATTCCTGCATTGAGAAGGAGCCCTCGATTTTATCATGTCTCTGGATTTCTGTGCTCTGACAGCCCACGTAACATTCACCTAAGTGGCTTTGACCAGTCCAATGTCAGCAGGATGGGAAAGAGTCTGGGAATTCCCTCTGTCTCTTCCTGGTGCCTCACAACCCCAACAGCCCTGGGGCTACCTCTGACCCTTCTAGATGATCAGCTTTAGCTTTTTTAACTTTAAGAAGAGAGTCGAACTTTCTTTTTATTTCGTTTTTACAGCAACCTTCAGTAGTAGTAAACTGGCGGGCATCCTTCACAGTTCTGTGCTACAGAGAAGGAACCAGGAATCTGAGAGTGGAGATTCCGTTCCGAGTGACCAGGCGGGGTTGGTGGCAAAGCCAGGGCTACAGGTCACTAATCTCCTGCCCAGTGTATGTCAGCTGTGCTGCAGAGGATGCCAGAGCATGTGATTGCTTACTGCTCAGGGCCAGGCTTGGCTAGAGCAGCTGAGGAACCCATGAGAGACTGGGTGGGGTGTAGGGAGAATGGAGCATGGAGAGGAGGGGCTCTTCTTTCTACAGGGGAAAATATTAACAGTGCTGTCAAATACATCGCCATCTACCTGGACAGTGAGTAATTAAAGTCTGTTTGTTTTAAAAATACTTACAAAGAGCATCATGCATTAGCAGGTTTCCTGCTAGCGGATCTCTCTGCCTTAAATCATTCTTTAGTGTTTGGATTTTAGAGACTTTTTAAAAAAATGTTTATATTTTTTAGAAATGTTGAAAGAATGATAGTTTCCACCCATAATTTAATAACAGAAAGTGTTATTAAAGAGTGTTAGTCATAAGAGCTCAACATTGCTTGTTTTGCATTGCATTGAGATCTGACCTTGGAAGGGATGCTTAACATTCCCAAGTTGGCCACTGCACTTGGGGATAACAGTGCTGTTTACCATAGTAAGTAGATGCACGTCATCTTACATGACCTCATGGTACCAGCAATCTTTCCTTTGGGCCACTCAACCCATGCCATCCATATAGTAAAATAAATTAAATCAGTATTTTTGTAACTGCTGCTCTGTTAGCTTGTCCCTGACTCTGGTTAAGTGTCCTCCAAGGAAGAAAGCCAGGTTAATTTATTGCACAGAGAACTCAGCACATCCCAGAAAAGCTGGAAGTGCCATATATTTGTGGGGAAACTGAGGCACAAAGAGTCCTCGGTTGGATCAGCCAATGAATAGTTCTTGCAATAACCTCACATTCTCCCCAAACAGAGCACATCACCCCTGCCATCCAGCCTCTCTTCTTTGGTATCCTCCCAGCTCTTTGCAGCCACCCTAGATTTCCTTTTCCCATTAGTGTTGCCCACCTACACGACCAGACAATAAAACCCATCATGTCCTCCTCCATGCTTTTTCTAGCTCCGTCCCTTTCTCATTGCCTGTGAAATTGCTTCCTGCAGACCCTCCCTGCTTGTCGTGTAGATCTAATGGAAGCTCGTGCAGTGTAGTTGAATCAGTTTATACTGAGTGTAGTGGGTTGAATGGTGGATACTAAAATATATGGAACTTGTGCAGGTGACCTTATTTGGAAAAGGGTCTTTGACAATTTAATTAAACTACAGATCCTGAGATAAGATCACCCTGAATTAAAGTGGGCCGTAAATTCAATGGCAGGTGTTCTTCTAAGAGAAGAGAAGAAAACATAGGCGAGAAGGCCGTGTGAAGACCCCCATGAAGACCCGTGTGAAGACGGAGGCAGAGATTGCACTGATGCTGTCACAAGTCCAGGGACACCTGGAGCCACTCAGAGCTGGAAGAGGCAAGAGAGGATTCTCTCCTAGAGGCTTTGGAGGGAGACTGCCCAGCCTGCATTTTTATTTTAGACTTCTGGGCTCCAGAACTGTGAGAGAATAAACCTCTATTGTTTTAAGCCAGCAAGTTTGTGGCAACTTGTTATAGCAGCCACAGGAAACTAATACCATGAACATCTCAGCTGTCCCACGGGACAGAGAATGGATCAGACTCACATCCAAATGTGGGCAATGCAATAGATGCAATGATTAAAACAAACAAACAAACAAACCAACCCTCAAAACCCAAATTTGATTTGTGTCTGGTGAGTAGCTACCCCATAAGAAACCCAAGTGAAAGAGACACAGTGGACCTTCCTCTGTCTCTGGGAATGCAGGGAGGGGCCCCACTCTGACAATGTAGGAAGGGCTCCCAGAGATGGAGGCTGTCCAAGAATACAACCTTTCTTCCATCTGTGGATCCAACACTTTCTGACTCCACAAGGTCCAAAGCAAAGAAGGGAGAAAAGAGGGAATGAATGGAAAGGAGAGGAGAGAGGGGAAGGTCCTATAATGTGCGGAGACTCCAGCCCTCTGTCCCTTGAGCTCTCCCCACCTCCCTTCAGTCAACTTCACACTTTCTTCAATTCATTCTCCACGTTGCTGCCAGGGTCCTCATCCTAAAACCCAGTGTTCCTACTGCCAGGCCTTCCCCTCTGTCTCTGGAGCATGGAGCACAGGCCTTCCATGGCCTGGTCCCTGACACTGTCTCAACTCTCTCCCTACGGCCTCCAGTTTGTCCCAAAGGGCAGTGAGCATGGACAACTAGCCTGTCCCAGAAAGGGCCTGATTCCTCCAATCCGTGTCTATAAGCAGCGAAAGCAGCCTAAGTCACCTCCTGCATTTCCCACAGTGTCTACCATGAAAAGGTCCACAGCTGAACACTGAATGCAATTTTCTGTTTCAGACCCACCTCATCTGATCCTCTCAGTAAGGGAGTGTTGAGAGAGCTGAAGTAACCTGCCCACATCTCTCAGGGAAAAAAAATGACTTTTACTGTATTTCCATATCCCCAGTTCTTAGAACAGGGCCCCACCCACAGGAAGGGTTCGACACAGATTGGCGTGAAATGTCAGAGCTGAACTTTAATATGAGATCTGACCAACATCATGGTCCCGAGGAAGAAGGCTGAGTTTGGAATCAGTACCTGAAACAAATGATAGTGGACTAATTCACCTGTGAAAGATACTACCTGCACAGCATCTTCCTTGGGATACATCAACAACTGTTCTCAATTACTCCTATTGATAGCATTACAGGTTAAGCCTCATTCCTACTTCACAGATGGTGATCAAGAAGCCCAGAGAGGTGCAGTACATTGCCTGCAGGTGCACAGCTGCACATGTAGAGTGGCGTTCAATACCAGACACGTCTGACCCAAAGCCCATTGCTTTCTGTGGTATCATGCAGGGATTCATGGAAATGAAGAGTGGCCAGGGTCCCAGATTCACCCTGGGGATTATACGCTGTCCTTTGTACACAGTTGGTTTCCCATGCTGGTGAGCTCTGAGTCGCAGCAGATCTGTCTTATCATATCATCTGGCAATAGCGATTTTCAAAGTACTGATCAACAGATAATCAAAGCTGGAAAGCCCGGGTTGAGCCAATCATTACAACACATCTTATCTGTGCTTCCCAGGGACTCTTTGATAGCATCATTTGGCACTGGGGGTGTTTAGGTTTTGCTGTCTTTTAAGAACGTTGTGAGAATTAAATGAGATAATGCATGCAAAATGCTTAGCACAGTGCTTGGAATAGAACGATCCTCAACAAATACATAGGATGGGAGTCTTTATCAAAATTAATTCAACAACACTTCCCCTCCGCCCCAGTGCTAAGTATGAGCTAGGAAATGTTCTCAGTGCTCAGGATATATCAGGGAATGGAGAAAAGATTCCTACCTCCCATGGAATAGAGCAGATGAGGACCTCTGCCCAGGGAACAGAGGAGGCCCCCACCAACAGTACACGGGATGAATGAGGACTGTGCATGGTGACAAAGTGCTCTGCAAGAACAGTAGAGCAGGTGGGGGGGGATCAGAGCACCTGGCGTGGGTGGGCAGGTGTGACTACTCCATGGTGTGGTCAAGGCAGGCTTCACTGGAGGGGTGAGGGCAGGGGAAGGGCACTGGGTACATCAGCCACAGGGTGTCTGCAGGAAAATCTCAAAGGCAGAGCTTGGCTAAGTAGTTGAGTCAAGCTAAGGAGGCCCACATGAGCTGAGGTGAGTGCAGGGATGGATTGGAAAGACATTCCAAGAGCTTTTTGAGGGAATCAAGGCAGATATGGTGAGGCCCTGTAGACATTATCATGGTAGGGCCTCAGACAGAAGAACACAGTGATATCAATTATGATGCAATAGTCTATCCTCTGACTGCTGCCTGGGGAATAGGTATAGTGTGGAGGGATAAAGTGGAAGCAGAGAGACCTTTGGGATGCTATTGCGGTAGCAGGAGATGATGCTAGCTAGGACCGGGGTGGGAGCAGGGTGATGTCATTACCATAGTTATAGTAGTGGGGACTGTGGCAGTCTCCTACATCACCTCTCCCAACTCCATCCACAGAATTAACCTCTCCTTGATGTCTGTTGCCACAGAAAGCATTTAAAAAGCAAGTTTTTGGCTGGGCGCAGTGGCTCACACCTGTAATCCTAGCACTCTGGGAGGCCGAGGCGGGCGGATTGCTGGAGGTCAGGAGTTCGAAACCAGCCTGAACAAGAGTGAGACCCCGTCTCTACTATAAATAGAAAGAAATTAATTGGCCAACTAATATATATAGAAAAAATTAGCCGGATATGGTGGCACATGCCTGTAGTCCCAGCTACTCAGGAGGCTAAGGCAGGAGGATCGCTTGAGTCTAGGAGTTTGAGGTTGCTGTGAGCTAGGCTGACCCCATGGCACTCACTCTAGCCTGGGCAACAAAGTGAGACTTTGTCTCAAAAAAAAAATTAAAAAAAAAAAAGCAAGTTTTCCAACATCTCATGTTTTCCTTTGTTCTGCCCTGCATAGTGTATCTAACTACTTGGCTTTGTCTTTGATAGGCTGCTGGAGAGGTTGTGCTGCACCTGGAGCCTGGACCATACTGTGCCTTGGGTTCCAGGGGGAGCAGAGAGCCAGGGACTGACCAAGTGCTCTGAAGCTCAGGCCACCCCTGGTGGCGACCACCACACCAGCCGGAGGATGGGAGAGCAGTCTCTGCCTCACGGTGTGCCTGTCCTCTCCAGACCAAGATTTCTCCAGCTGTGCAATAGAATCTAGATTGTTTGTGCACTGAGAGATTCTTCTGACTCAAACTTCAGTGGATTCAGTGATTAAATTTCCCCCTCCCCTGGTAGATGTCTGGGTGAGATGTCTGCATGGTGCCTACTGGTACTGCTGGTAGAGAATGAATTTTTGTGAGATGTTAGATAAGATGTTAGATGTGTGGTAAGCAGCACGTAGATGAATGGCTCAAATAATGGTAAACCATTATTATAGAGACACCAGGTGACTTGGGTCTGTTAGATTTATCCACATAGACCTCAGCTCCCCTTAAGGTAGAGCCGAATGTCTTCCTTGGTTCTGCATATATTTATGATGCCCTTGTGTTTCCAGAGACCCTGCCCAGTAGACTGTTGCCTTTCTTTTTCAGACAGTTAAATATAATGGGCATTGAGAGCATGGGAATTGAAATTGGCTAAGTAGCAGTATCTGTTTTACAGTCTCTACGTAGTCCCGTTTCTTGCTAATCAAAACATGGTCCTCAGACAAGCAGCATTACCACCAAAAAGCTAGTTAGCTAGACCTGCAGAATCCCAGGCACCCCAGCCTTACTGAGCTAGAGCCTGCATTGTAATGAAAGGCCATGAAATCTGTGGGCACACTCAAGTTGGAGAAAGTTTATGTGATTGCTCTGGGATTCATTTTTCTCATCTGCAAAATAAAACTGATGGGAACATTTCCTTCACAGAACTGTTGTGAAGACCGAAAGAACTAATACATGGAAAGCCTTGTTGCTATTGCTTCCAATGAGTACCCTCCTTCCTAATCAGAGAGGTCATCTGGTCACTGTAAGTTCTAATGACAGAAATTAGAAGGGCGATTAGGGGCCAGTGGAGTTCTCCATGCACCTGCATCAGGTGTAGACCCCTAGGACTTACAATGGGCAGACGAGAGTGTGAGCTCATAGCTCCTGAGCAGGTGTGCTGTCTTGTCACAGTGCTCCTCCCTTTACTGACCCTCACAGTGATGCTACGGTGCAGGTACAAGCATCCCTGCTTTACAAATAAGGACATGCATCGCTGAGGTCAAACCACTTTCCCAAGGTCCACTAACTAGTAAATGGAAGTGTTCAGTAAAGCCAGAAGTCTTCGACAGAAAGTCAGTAATGAAGGAGGCATTCAACATCAGACCTGCATGGAAAAGAAGAGGGTGAGCAGTGGCTACCTTGGGTATCAGTGGTGAGCTGGAGCCGGCTTACATTGGCACAGCAGAGCTGATTTCTGCACCAAAATTTCAGGAATTTTGCACACCAGTGTTGTTAAACACAGTCATTATTAAAAGTTAAATTATATAAAATTACAATTGACGAAATTATATTAAAGGCAAAGATAATACATACACAAAATGCATCGCTTTCTAATTATTTTACTACATTTCACTATTATCTATAGACTTGATGTCATTTGCATCTATTGCATCTCTATGGTGGAAATACGCTAATGTCCATCTGTCTTCTCATCACTCTCCAGTTAGCAATGTTACATTGGTGGCCTGACATTGGCCATAGTGGGAATATTTACATTACAGATATTGGCACATGCTACAAATTAGAGTTTGATTTATGGTTTCATTGATAGATTAGACTTAAGAAAATAATGGAGGAAATGTCAATAAAACAGATTTAACTTAAAAGTGTGGGCAGAGCTTTAACAGTGAATAGCACAAAAACTGGGGAGATATTCTTCCAGTAAGCAAAACTATGCTCTGATTTAGCAATGAAGTTGCTCACATCCTTGACAAACAAGTGAAGTTCTCATATTCCTTTGTTGTTTCACTTGTTCTACTCATTAGCATAAAGGAAAATATCAACCATTATCGATGTCAGACCTATACTCATTTGTCAATTGCAACCATAGATTTGCTAAAGCTATAAGAGTTCAGCAAAAGTCAATGAAATCACTCTAAGAGAATCAATTGGCTATATGGAATTTTCAATAAAGAATATTGCCTATTTCACTATTATTTATAAATTATATACTGTACATCTTTTATATCAGTAAAATTTATAATAAACTTGTATACATATATCTGCATACATTTTTTTCCCAGAGAGTTGTTGATTAAGCAAAATTTATTTATTAACTAAAATTTTGTTACAAATTCACCAGGACACCATTGCTAATCCACCTTGAATCATTGCCATTTGCAGTGTCCTATGGTAGAATTGGTTCAGACTGGGGTCCAGAAATAGCTACAACATAGCACACCTAGGATTAAACCCTGGGTTTTTGGCCTAGGGCAATGATTTCATCGCCTCAGTCACATGCTTCTCATCTCTAAAGTGGGAAGAATAATAATGTCTTAGTAGGTTTGCCATGAGGCTGGGTGCACAGTAAAAGTTAATTCTATTCTCCTTTCAAGTATAGGAACACAAAAGGAACAGAACCCATAGAACCTTCTCCCGTTTCTTACACCTTCCTCCTCTCTCCTATCCCAAAGTCTATGTAAATTAAGATGCCTTCTTTTCCCTTCCCTAATATGCTAATATCTTCAATATTTGTTTTGCTATTCTCCAAGTTCAACTCCCCAGCATCTATTGCTTATAACTGGAGGAGATGTAAACCCAGGGAAAATCCAAATTCAAGTGTCCATAGCTCTTTCCATGTAAAAGAACCTTTGTCAACAGGACTGATGTGAACAAAAGGGGAAACACGATCCAAAATCTTCTCATGAGCTACAATGTGATGTGCAATTGTAAGGCAGGAGTTTCTCATCGATGGGACTATGAGCTGATCACTTGAAATTTCTTTCCTACTTTTATCTATTTTTGAGCTAGGCACTTAGTAGATACCCTAAATTCCTAGTATTTAAATTGTAATTACATAATAGTTAATCTTTGCTTGGAGCATTAACAATAAAGGCTTTAGTGACTCATGAGTCAAGCCAACCTTTCGAAGCTCATGGTTTGACTTCCCAGTATCTCCGCAGTTATTTTGTTTTCCCTGCATCATAGGGCCAGAAAAGAAAAAAAAAAGGAGGGAAAAAAGATGTTATTACTTCTTTTGCAGCCTCACTTTGGGGTTTAAATTCTTAATTTTTCTTCCCATATGACTGCAATCAGGAGAGAAAGAGGGGCTTTTGTTTTTATTTTTTATCTTGGAGAGGGAGAGGTGTGAGCAGGGTATGTTCTAATGTCAGAATCCTTAGTGTTTTAGTTGGGGAGCAAAGGGGAAATGAGCTTGTGCAAAAGAATCAAGATTCTGGAGACAGTTTCTTAAAAACTTAAATGTGGATATGGCGTGTGACATAGCAATTCCGTTCTTGGGAATTCACCCAAGTGAAAATATAGGTTCACACAAAGCCTTATACGCAAATGTAAATGTTCTTAGCAGTATTATTCATAAGAGCCTCAAATAGAAAGCAATCTAAATGTCCATCAATTGGTGAATGGATAGACAAAATAAAGTATAAGCATGCAATGGAATACTATTTAGAAATAAAAAGGAATGAATTATTACACATGCTACAACATCAACAAGCATCAAAAACAGTATGCTAAGTAAAAGACACAAGAGACTACCTATTGTTTGATACCATTTATATGAAATGTCCAGAAAAGGCAAATCTATAAAGGAAGCAAGTAGATCAGTAGTTGTCTGGGGAAGTGGGTGGGGGTTGGGGGATTGGGATTAACAACAAATGGGCATGGGAAATCTTACTGGGTTGATGGAAATGTTCCAAAACTGATTTATGGTGATGGTTATACAACTAGGTAAATTTACTAAAAAATCATTAAATTGTACACTTTGAAATAGACATGACTTGTAAGATATGCTGAAATACATGTATATTGAAAAGAAAGTTCAGGAGAAAAGTACATGTTGCCAACCCCCTTTAGCCTTGATTAATCATCACTGAGTGTCTCAGGCTCTGCCTTTGCCCAGAGCAAAGCTGTGAGTCGCTCTGTGTTCTACACCCCCGGTTGCTCCCCTCTGCTGAAACTTGATAACACTCTGGTCCTTCTGCAGCTGTACCTGCAGGTAGGTGAACACCCATGTACCAAGTGCTGCAATTCATGTTAACAACGCCCAGCTATCTCAAAAGGCAATCACTGGAGCCTTTTCACGCTAAATTAGAGTTAAGCATAGTAATCACCTGCTAGAAAAATAAACTCACTCTGGTTTCAGAAGCCTTGTATTTTTAAGCCGGCCAGACTCCTTGAACTGCTGCCAGCAAACCAGGGCTAGACATCAATGGGAGACAGATGGAGTCTTTGGGACTGTGTTTTGGTAATAATGATGTGGTTAACCTTGTTGGAAGTAAAATTAAATGTTATGAGCTACCGTCCCTCTCGAGCACCTTGGCCGCTCTCTGTGTGACCATGACTTCACTAATTGGTTATTAGAATTAGCTTCATTTCTGCAGGAAACACAGTGTGTGGGGGGGTGGGATGGAGTGGAAGACGTGGGTAAAGAGAGATTGGGAATGGAAAATGAAAAGAAAGGAAAAGAAGGTTGGGCATAACAGCTCATACCTATAATCTCAGCCCTTTGGGCGGCCAAGGCAGAAAGATTACTTGAGGCCAGGAGTTTGAGACCAGAATGAACAACATAGTTAGACCCATCTCTATAACAAATTTTTAAAAATTATCTGGGTATGGTGGTGGGTGCCTGTGGTCAAGAGGCTGAGGCAGGAGGATCACTGGAGCCCAGGAGTTTGAGGTTGCAGTGAGCTATGATGACACCACTACACTTTAGCCTGGGCAACAGAGGATACTCTATCTCAAGAAAAAAAAAAAAAAAAGAAAGAAAGAAAGAAAAAGAAAAAGAAAGAAAAGGGAAAGGAAAATGGATACTCGGCAAATGAATGGGTTGAATAGATCAATATAATTTTCAAACAAAAACAACAAATAAAAAGATGTTCAGCATCATGTAGCATCTTGTGGAGCTGACATGCTTAGTTCCATTTTGCAGACGAAGAAACTGAGGCTAACGGGGGTGAATACTCTGTCCCAATCACATAGAAATATGTGATTACTGTAGACCAGATGTATTTCCGTTTGGCTCAAGGTCCAGGATTCTTTCCATAATGCTCTGTCTTAATATCCACAAGTGAGTTCTCAATGGTACAGACAGAGGGCACCTCAATAACTAGCCTTTGTTTTCTTTCACACAAGCATGTGAGAAATCTGTAGCCTGGACACTCGTTCTCTCCCAGTCTTCAGGGCCAACTGAGAAATTCTGTGTATTAAGAAAAGGGAAGGGAACTGAGCATGCAGCTCATCTTCTTACACTCATTCTCCCACTTTTCTTAGAAGCTGAGCACTCACAGCTCCTCATTGTGAATGAAAGACTCGAAGTCCAGAAATGGGAAGCTATGCACCCAAGTCGCACAATTCGGCAATAGCCATAGCTACTGCCATTCCTGAGATGTGCCATTTTACTAGGAGGCTGTCCCTTTATTTGGGACCAATTGCTTTATCCTTTTCACTGGGGTTTTGGTACCTAGAGTGTCCATGTCAACGTCAATGCCAGAAACTCACCTATCATAAAGTCACCTCACTCAGGCATTGACTTAACTGTCAAATAACTGTTGCTGATTTTATCTTGAGCTGCTCCATGGGGCTCTTTCTAATCCCTCTTCCTGCCCCCTTACATTTGTCTATGAAGGTGCCATTCACTCCACCTGTGGCATGTAGCATCTCATGTCTGTCACGTTTCTCTTGCCAAGACTGTGGGGCTCCCTGACACCTCCTGAGCCCCGTAGGCCTTCTTCAGTGCCCCGTGCCTGTATGAACCTGTTCGATGGCCCCCTCAGTCTTGTGGTGCTTTGTGCGTACTTCTCTCATGTTTACTGTGCAGCTTGCTTGAAACAATAGAATCATCTCCTGGAGAGGGCAGAATAGTAGCAATACAGCTAGAGACAGGGAGGGATCCTTGAGGGCAGGAACTGTATCCGATCTGGCTTCTGATTCCTTGTCCCTAGCATAGTTACTAGCAGATAGTTGACAGTCATTAAACATTCATTGAATAAGGAATAAACGAAGAGTTCTATAACTCAATCTGAGAAAGCTAAGTGTCACTGGGGTCTCTCCATTTTGGCCTCCAGTGGGCATTTTTTGTCCCCAGCATAATCTTTGATAGATAGACTTGTTGTTAGAAATGTGATGCATGTCTGAAGCCAGTTCCAGGTAAGACCCACAAACGTTAGCCGCTGGGATCTCTAGCCCTCAAATTCATTCTATGCTTAGATTTGCGAAACCAATGGTCAGATTAATTGTCATTATTAAGTCCTCTCCAAGAAGACGTTAAAAACAAAATTTTATGAAAAGGATGATGAGTGTATTGAAAAACGAAGGACGATTCACTTTCTGCGTGGGGTCTGGGGCCCACGGCTTCTCAGTGAACTTTCTTTGTGTGCAGCAAAAATTTTCCCAACTGTAGCCTATTGTCCTGTGATTAGACTCTGGGGCTCCACAGGTAAGAGATGAACAATTCTAAGGGTAATTGAACACTCCACAAATTTTCACAGTGGATCAGCACTGAGCCATTTAGCCCAGGTATTTCTGTGATTGCGATGCTGAGAAAATGCACACCATTAAATGGTTCTCAAATCACTCTTTCATCTGAGCAAAACAGGACTTGGTATTTGCAGTCTAGGTCATAAAAGCAAGTGGTTTGGGAACAATGGCTGCTTAGAGACTAGGAAAAAAGTTTTTGTTTGAAAATTTGAGTCCTTAAAATCTAGGCATCAAAGATTTAAAGCAGTAGAAAATACTACATGTATTTGAGCTCTCTACCCCTTTATTTCATAAATATCATACAGATTTTCAGGGGCATAGGCAAGCTGGAAGACGGGGTTATAACAGGTATTATTCCCATTATACAGAAGGGGAAATTGAGGCTCGAGGTCAAGGAGTGATGCTGGCTGGCAAACTTTGGTCACCCTATTTCAAGCCCTGAGTATGTTACTTTGGTCATTCTTGGCTTCATCTCAAGATGTAAAAGAGATGTCCTTCTTTGAGAGTTTATGATTCATGAGGAGACAAGACTGGCTACAACAGCTCATGGATAACTATAATATATGCACAAGCACCCTGCCAAGGAAAAAGGGTTTTTGCACAACCCCAGTTGAAATAGTGTAGGGCAGAGAGAGGGACTCCACACTGGCTGGAAGTTTCCGCCATTTCTTTATCTAGAAAGAGCATAACTTTGGTATTAAATCTTGCTGTCATGGTTTGGTGGAGGGAATGGCAGTACAAACGCATACAAAATTTATACTATGAAATTCACCTATTTTAAGTGTATGCTTCAATGTTTTTTATTATGTAAATGTCTTAGTCTACTTGGGCTGCTGTAGCAGAATACCATAGACTGGTTGGTTTAAACAATAAACATTCATTTCTCACAGTTCTGGAGGCTATAAATCTGGGATCAGGGTACCAGCATGGTCGGGTTCTGGTGAGGGCTCCCCTCTTGCTGTGTCCTCAACATAGTGGAAGGAAAGATCTCTGGTCCCTTCATCCCTTTTAAGGGCACCAATCTCATCATGGGGCTTCATGTCCATCACCTCATCCACACCCAATTACCTCCCATAGGCCCTGCATATAAACACCGTCACATTGGGAATGAGCCTTCAATATTTGGGGGAATACAAACACTCCATAGCAGTAAATTATACCTCAGTAAAGCTATTAAAATATTAATAAAAGGTCTATATTACATTCAGTTCTCATTCCAGGGAATAGGGGTCCCCCTTTACTCAATTAACTCATTGATTGGCTTAATGTGCTCCTGACTTAACAAATCCCTCTATAAGTTTTTACAGCTAGATACCCTGGTCGGAGAGAGTTTATAGACCAATAGCTTCAAGATTCAGAGTATGCAACACCTGAGATGCAGCCCTCTCACAGAATATTCCTTTAATAAAGCTTCTCTCATTTCTCTTTCAACAACTACTTGTTAAGCATCTCCTCAGTGCTTCTGTGTACTATAATATGGTGGTAAGATTAAGAGTTCTGGGATCAGACTGCCTGGGTTCAAATCTCAGCCCCTAACCCTAGGCAATGCCTGAAGACATCTCTAAGCCTTAGATTCCTTGTCTATAAATCAAGTGTAAGGCCAGCATCTATTTCACTGGATAATTTAAGGGATTAAATAAAATGGTTCCTGACACATTATAATATTTAAATAAATTATATATATATAAAACATCTCATGTAAATTTTAGATATTATTATTTCTGTGTCAGGCACAAAGTGCCCTGACCTCTAGGGACATCTAGTTTAGCAAGGAAATAGGCAAATAAAGAAGATATCCAATTCAGTGTGAAAAGTGCTCAGATGGTGGAAAATACAGTCGCCACAGAAGGAGAACCTAACCCTAGAAAACCTTCTGTAGAACTCCAGGAACTCCAAGTCAGGATGGCAAAGTCTAGTCTTAAAGGATAAGACATGTACCTAAGTGAAGATGGATAAGAAGTGTAGACAAGTGAAGAAGGGAAGATATGTTGAGTATTGTGTGTAGCAAGGTATGCATTTAACTCGAAATGTTGAGATATGCCTGAGACATAAATTCCTGTGAAATAAGAATACAACAGTGATAGCAGCAACCAGCATTCTGGAGCACTCTCTGCCTTCCCCACCCCTAGGTGGAAAAGTGCATAGCCTGAGTGTTTTGGGTTTACATCATTGAAACAACCCGGAGCATACAAGCTGGAGGGATGTTGATAGACACTGGAAAAGGTATGCACTAATGCGCTGTGCTAGACCCTACCCTCAAGCCCTGTTAAACAACAGAAGTTCCTGGAAGAAAGGCAACCTACTAAGTGTCAGGCAGTTGTGTTGAACCCATTGGACATCAAACATAGCAGCATAATTCCTGCAAGGCCTCTCAGGATCTTTAATAGACTAATAAGCATCATGAAACTCAAAAGAGTTTGTTCTGCTTTCCATATTATTTGGTTATGAAACAACCCATTTTATTCTTCTGCAGAATATTGATGATTAGTGTTTGTAGGAACACACACTGGGAAATGGCGATTCTCCCCAAACTCCTTGTGTTTTAGTTGTGACTACACAGACCCACAGAAGGGAAGTGATCAGCCCGACATCTCCACACTGGCTGGTGGAAACCCAGGTTGGACTTACATTTCCTTGGTTCTACTTCACTGATTACACAGATTCCAGGAGTTTGGGATGTCTTTCTTGGTAGTTTCCAAGAAGGACAGATTACAACAGTTTTACTGGGCAGTAGGACAGTAACCATCATGATAGTGCCAGTATGACTGTGTCTTTCATCCCCAAAGCCCCAGGCTTACTAAGATCACAGTAGCGTTATGCTCAGAGAGGCCTTTGATATGACGATCTCCTGCCTGTGGAGCTGTAAAACCACCCAAGATTTTAACAGACCAATCAACCAGGCCCTGGGGGTGTCTGACAGGATTTGAGCGCCACCATTACAGGGAAACGTTAACGGACATAATTGAAAGCAGAGCCGTCCTCCTCTCTGCGGAGGGAGGGAGGCCTTTGGCGTATAAAGGGAGAGTGGAGCAACCACCGGGAGGTTATTCCAACAATTGGAGTTTGCTTTTCTCACTGCCTGTACTCTGGGCTTGGCTGCTCTGGGCTGTCTCTGTCCTTCCAATGGACGGTTCTTTAGACCCAGTGAGATCATTTACATTAATAAATGTTGGAAATGAAGAGTGCCAGACAGTTACTGTACTAAGGTTGTGTGTGTCCACACATACTTGTGTGTAAGAGAGAAGGAGAGAGAGAGAGAGACAGAGAGAAGGGGAATGAGAGAGACAGGGGGCATGCGTGAGAGAGAGAGACAGAGAGAGAGAGAGAGAGACAGAAAAAGATAGAAAAGGACAAAGGCGGAGACAGAGGGACAGAAAGAGAGAGAGTCAGAGAGAAACAGAGACAGAAAAAGACAGATAGAAAGGGACAAAGAGAGAGACAGAGTCAGAGAGACACAGAGAAAGACAGAGATAGAGTCAGAGAGACGGAGACATGGAAAGACAGAAATAGAAATAGAGGGAAAGAGAGTGACAAAGACAGAGACGGAGATAGAGATACAGAGAGACAGATAGAGATAGAGAGAGTCAGAGATACAGAGACAGAGAGACAGAGGTAGACAGGAAAAGAGAGACAGAGACAGAGAGAGAGAGACAGAGAGAGGCCCAAGCCAAGCCTCCTCTTTGCCGACGCTGTGTCCGGCCCATATCATTCACACGCCGGCTGACACCTGTGAGCCTGGTGTGGCGCCGGCAGGGCTGAGGGTGCCATCTGGGGAGAGTACTCGAGGCTAGGAAAGGAAGCCAGCCGTGGTGACCTGCTCCGTACATGTTCACTTCAGCTGCTCTTTTAACTTAACCTTCGCAGAAGTGTTCGCGTGTGGAAATGGTAACTCTCATCTTCCAGATGCAGAAACTGAATCTTGGGGACCTCCCCGACTCACCCACCCACTCCGACTGGTCCGTGGTGGTGCTGGCTTCAGACTCAGGTCCTCACACCCCCATAGCTCATACCCTTTCCACTGTGCAGTGACCGGTTGTCTGGGGCCAGAGCTACCTTGTGCCTGTGGTCTTGGGGAAATGGCCTCCAAGCCCTTGGCCTCAATTTCAATATCTATGAAATGAGGATTTCTCCAAGGGCAGTGACCTGATTGCTTTTGATCCTCCAGAGTCCTGGATTTCAGACAGGCAGCTCCTCTTTCCCATCCCTTCTCTGCCTCTCCCTCTTCTTATTTCACTACCTCCCTCAGCCCGTCTAATTTCCTCTGATTCTCTTGCATGCCCTTTAGTTTACCTGCACCCAGTTCTTGCCTTCCTTCTTTCCTTCCTTCTGAGACAACGGGAGAAAGCCAGCTCCCCCCTCCTCCTTCTCCTCTTTCCTTTCGTTTTCAAATTTGTTTTTTTAAGTCTATATTTACAGAACTTTTTTATTACAAAGCTAAAACATGGAGAAAATGGAGAAAATAAGTATGAGGAGAAACAAGAAAATTAAAATCGTGCAATATACGTGTGTCATGTTCTCGTTTCCAGCACACACAGGCAGAAGTGATAATTTTTTGGTAAAAAATATGTGCATTATGAGATGTGACTGTATGAAATCACGTTTTATGGCTGCACAACAGTTTGTCACAGGGGTGTTATAATGTGTCTTTAGCAATTTCCCAAGTTCACGGTTGCGGTGTGCGCTTTATTGCCCGGCGTGCAGAGTTGCGCGGTGGCTATGCCTCGCTCCTGGTTCTCCCTCTCACTACTCAGCTGCTCTTTGAGCTGGCTGCTTATCCTCTCCTGCCTCAGTTTCCTCACCTACAAAACAGGGGGAGCTTTTGTGCCATGTTTCTTCCATAGACTAGCACTAAAACCCGGCTGTCATGATATTCTGCTCTGTCAACCTCACCCAAGCATATAGTACATAGGCAGAGAGGCCAAAAGGATGTCCAGGGAAGCTTTTCCTTCCTTTTCAAAAGACTTAAACTTTTTTTTTTTTTCTTTGAAGCTGTTGACAGGAAGATTGATAGCTACAGAGAATACGTTTGTTTCGCTGGATGAAAACTGTGACTTTTACGACGCCTCTCGCAGGGCCAGGACTAACCACAGGATTGTGGCGCTGGAAGCTGTCCAAGGGGTCAGAACACAGTTACCTCCTTTACACAGAAGAGGAAGCGAATCGCACTCACCTCAGCCCTGGCCCCGCACGGCTGGGACCCTGAGAGTGCCTGCTAGCCCAGGACTTCCGAGCCTGAAAAGAGTGAGAATCCTTCCTCCATAACCTTGCCCTTTCTCCCTCTGTTCTGGCTTTTGGAGGAAACAATACTTTAAAAAACTCATTAGCTTTGTAAGATTTCTGTATAGTTACCTATTTAATAGCATTGGAACAGCTTTCTATTTAGCAACATAGAGTATTAAGTTGGGCTTGATCCATCGATTCTAACGAGAACATGTGGTGGATTGATAGATAGATCAATCTAGACATCTGTAGGCCCTGGTCAGTAGCTTGGGGGAAAGCAAATAATTTTTTAGCATTACATAACAATTTCAGTGGTCTTTGAATTACAGGTCTAGTATTTATTCACCCGAGCCCCATACCCAAATATCATGGTAGTAGAGGAGAAAAAGGGAAATGGACAAGTGAGAGCGGAAATAGTTCAACTACTGTGTCCAGCAGTTAGAACATTTTCTCTCTCTTCTCATTCTCAAAGCAACTCTGCGAGTAGTAATCATTTCTACTTTTTAGTGAAGCTCAAATAGACAACAGGATTTTCCCCATTGTCCTTCAGATGTCACACAGCTATTGGACACTAGAGTAAGGATTCGAATGTGTCTGCTTCTGAGGTCTGTCTTTCATTGGAACCCTCAGCCTCTTTTTCTGAACAGAAGGTTACCTGATTCACAGACTGACTTGTGATATTACATGGCGGTGGAAGACACAAATAGCTCTTATCTAGGGTGTCCACCTGCTGTCTCCAATCAGATGTCTACAAGCATCTAAAAATTGTGTTAACCTTACCTTTCAAAGCTCCATCTTTCTAGACTTCCTTGGTTCCACAAAAGGAACCTTCTGTCCCCAGTTGTACAATATAGGTGTCCAGCTATCATCTTTGATCATCCCATTCCTCTAGGCCAATTCATAAACAATCCTGGAGACTTTCTCTCCCAACTGTTTCTTGGATCTATGCACTTCTCTCCATCTGTCCTCTGCCACACTCACCGTCATCTTTGCCTGTCTCTAGGCCCCTGAAGAGTGAAGACACTGTCCTTAGCCCTTGGCAGGGCTCCATGTGAAGGAATACAACAGAAGAGGGTGAGGGACTCCTGACTCTGCCCAGATAGCTACACATTCTGCCTAGCATTTCATACATATCATAACATACAACTTTCTTTTAGCACCTACAACATTTGTGAGGCTATTTATGAAATATGCTTTCTCTGCCACAGTGTAATGCCACAAGGGCAGGAGCATCTCGCTTTGTACATCATGGTGTCCCTGGGTCTAGCTAGTGCCTGACAATCACTTTTCCTCATCTCTTGCTAAATGCCATTGGTGCACGATGACCACATGTTTCAAACACAAAGATTTGCTGTTTGTCTTCCAGAATGTCCCTACTATTAAAAGAGTCATGTCACACACCCATGTTATCTTTGTCATTTTTATTCACTTTTCTTAAAAAAAATCTCAATTTTTATTTCCACCATTTTCAATGCTCTCACTACTTTTTCATTCATCACTTCTTTAAGAACTAAATACTATTTTTAAAATACCTCAAGCTTGGGTCCATTTAAGCCCATGTGACAAACCCATTCATCACAGAAGAATTTTTAATCTGAAACCTCCTTTCATTGATAGAATTAAAGCTAAATGGATGTTCTTAATTTTAGAGACTGTACATTCTCTTAGGTTAAGGGTGTTATAATTTGTGTGTGTTATTATGGCTGCATCTTTATCAGCTTGGTTAGTGGTTTGTGGGTTTCTTAAGAATCTGCTGCACACTGGCTAACATAGACTGAGTACTTACTATGTGCCAGCCAGATGATATGTTAACACTTCATCCACATTGTCCCATGTTATCTTTTAGAGACAAGTTCTTGCTCTGTTGTCCAGGCTGGAGTGTAGTGGCATGATCATAGACCATAGCTCACAGCAGCCCCAAACTCCTTGGCTCAAGCAGTCTTCCCACCTCAGTCTCCTGAGCAGCTGGGACCACAGGCACTGGCCATCACGCCCAGCTATTTTTTTATTTTTTAATTTTTTCTAAGGACAAGGTCACGCTATGCTGCCCAGGCTGATCTCAAACTCCTGTTCAATTGATCCTCCTGCCTTGGCCTCCCAAAGTGCTGGGATTACAGACTTGAGCCAACATGCCCAGCCCTGCCTTCTCTCATTTGAGTCTCATTCCCTATTTGGCAAGTTCAACTGCAATCTCAGTTTGTAGGTGAAGGAAAGGAGATGAACAATTTGCCAGAGATCCATGCCAAATCCAGGAATGTTTGGTCTTAGAACCAATGCCCTTTCCTCTTGATCACAATGTCCTCTTGGGTGTGTGTCTGCAAGTTCTCTGAAACCAAGGATTTATAACTGCTCCACGCCATACCAAACAAATAGCAGGATGTAATTGGGCTGAAGGATGTATATACAGAAGCAGACAGAATGGTACCTCATAATGGTAATAGGATTGGCGATCACAATATAAAAGTCTTTGATATTGCTATATGCACTTTCACGTACAACATTTCATCAGTTCCCCGTGTCAGCCCTTTGAGTTAGGTTGGAGTAGAAAAGATTAAATAATGTTGGCGCTCAGTCACATAATGAGGATAGCTATGTTCTGAGTTTACACAATCCCATTAATACTTAGGACAACCAGTGAGGTCAGAATTAGAATTAGAACTCCCATTTTGCAGACAAAGACAGTGAGACCCAGTGCAGTGAAGTTACCTGTCCAAGGTCACCCAGGGAGAGCTGGGTCTACCTGTCCAAACCCACCCAGGGAGGATGGGCTTGTCCCGAGCCCTGCCCTGCACCATCATGTGACATTCCCTCTCCTTGGCCAGAGCTTGCTTCTTGAAGGTGCTGGAGCTCAGAGAAGGGGGACAGAGGCCACCAGAACCGTCAGATAAGGCCTGTGAGAGGGGACACTGAGCAGAGGCTAGGGGAGGAAGACTGAATATTTTCTCTGCAAAAGTGGCCCACAGGAAGCTTTGGTTATAAAAGGAAATGCCTAAGTGCTCACTTTGGGAGGTGTCCCCCATGTTCGCCTGGGTCAGTAGTCAGGCCTAGAGGCCCCGCTATTTCCTGGCCAGTTTGCCGCGCACACTTGGCCCTGTGTAATCTGGGGAATGAAGCTGCAGTTAATTAGTTCTATTTACTGCAATTGCCTGTCATTCCCTTGCAACTCAAACTTCACGCTTTCTACCTCTCCACATTTGATCTAAGGAAAGAGCAAACCACCCTGCCTCCGGATGCTGCCTACTGGGCTTATGCTGCTCTCCCGAAGACTGTGCAGTTTTAGCCCTAATTACGCTAAGCACTTTCAGTTGCCCTCCTGCTTCTCAGAGGCACCTCTGCGTTTCCAGCTTTCCCAACCAAACTTTGTATTTTTGAAATACCTGTCACTGCTCGGCCATCTGAAGCTTTTTTGCTCCCTTCTCATGCAGCCCTCCTGAAAAACAACTTCACTTTTTTTATGCAGTTTCATTCACATTTGTGAAAGTCATTACAGATGAAGAAAGATCCAAGAATATCATCACTGGGAAAAAACTTTGGTAAAATGCACAGTTAGCCTGGGCCTGGAACTCCAGGGAAGAAACTGAGGCTCAGAGAGAAGGACTCTGCCCCGTCGCACAGCTTCTTAGCGGAGGGGCAGGTGGGCACCTGGCTCTCTGACTGCAGGTCTAGAGCTTTTCCCACCACAACAGCCCTTTGGCTACTTCTGTTTTCAAAAGAGATGACAATCCTATGAGACTTCTTCCAATCTGTTCTCTAGATTGATGACATTTTTTCTAACTAGTGAAATGCCGACTTACATGTTTACTTATTATTTTGACAAAAATTTAGTGAGCAAACTTGGGCGCTACAACTGTTTTATGAGGCTTCCTAATTTTCCCGAGTTTTTGAGGTTCTGTAGTGGACGCACGTTACTCATGTTGACTGCCCCACTGTGACCAGCGACTTCCCCAACTGGTAGGGTTCTCAGTCACATGACCTGCCTCTCCTGACAAAGAACTGTCAGGTGGTCTGGCCTGGCCAATCAGATCTCTCCATTTCCTAGGGCAATGACTGATTGGTCCTGTCCGGCTCTGACACTGATTTCTTGGCAGGACTCTGGCTATACTCGGGCAGAGAGGGGTTTTTTTCTCTCCCTGGATGGCATGTTCTCTGAGATGATATATGCTTAGATACTGTTGGCCATTTTTGCCTCATGTGGAAAGGGACGATTCTGGGGATAAAAATAATACTGAGGAAAACAGAGCAGTGAAAGCGAGCAAGAGAGGGCGGCCCGCTGATATTCCTTAAGTCCTTGCATATAGCTCTGCCCGAATCTAGATCAAATCTAGACTCTCCCAGTTTTATAAGCCAATAAATTCTTTTTATGGCTTATGTGGGATTGCTTGGGTTATCATTCTGTCTTAAAGAAACTGGAAATATTACAGGCTAAATGCTTTGCCCAAAGTCACATGGTTAGGAGACAGCAGGTTTGTGGTTGAAAGCAATGCCCTTCTCTGAGCCCACGTTCCTTCTTCTAGGCCAGGCTGCTCTGCACAACACCAGGCATTGTGAAAGATGTTGCTAGAGAGGTGCAAAGGGTACATAAGACATTTTACACGCATTTTTTTTCCTTCATAAAGTGGTAAAGAAAGGTGTGCAAGCCACTAACTCCTGCAAGGAAACAAATGCTATGCTCATGATACATGACCCATGAGAGCACAGAGGTGAAAGGGAGAAGGGAGTAATTCTGTTCAAGGGTGGCTGGGCAGACATCTCAAGTACTGGTGTGGTTGAATTGCGTCCTCCATAATGATTTGTTGAAGTCTTAACTTCTGGTACCTCTGAATGTGACCTTGTTTGGAAACAGGGTCTTTGCAGATGCAATTAAAATGTAAGCTGAGTCCCTTAATCCAATGTAATTGGTGTCTTCATAAGAAGAGAAGAACAGACACAGAGACAGACACACAGAGAGGAGAATACAATGTGAAGACATGGACACATAGAGGATATATGGCCATGGAATGGTGGAGGCAGAGATTGGAGTGATGCAGCTGCAAGTCCAGGACTGCCTGGGATTGGCAACAAACACTAGAGATAGGAGAGAGAAAATGGCCCTGCCAGCAGCCTTGATTTCAGACTTCCGATCTCCAGAACTGCTAGAGAATAAACGTCTGTTGTTTCCAGCTAGTTTGTGGTAACTTGTTATGGCAGCCCTAGGAAAATGACACAAGTATATGACACCTAATGGACCATGAGGTCTGAGTGGTGTTGGGCAGAGGGATGGGGAGAGAGCATGTGAGAGGCAATAATAGCACACCAACCTCCCATACCATGCACTTGGCAGTGTCTGGAACCTGGGCTTGCAGGCAGGACATTGCAACTGTGAGGTTGAAATGCTTGATTGTAATTGAATTTTGGAGGATGGAGGTTACCAGGTAAAGGTGCTACCTGGCTACTGCTGACCCACTTTGCCCTTCCCAACAAAGCTTTTGTAGGGCAGGTATTTTAAGTCTTCCTAGTTCTTCAGCGTAGAGAACCTTTATACAAATACACCCCTCTACTGTTAATACTTTCTGCCCTCTCATTATTTAGACTCCAAGCATGCTTCCAATTCTGAGGAGAGAAGCAGTCCTCCAAAAGTGGCACCTGGGGTGACAGTACTGTGTCTCTGCCCACACAGGTGCAGCGGTGTGGAGCTGGGCCTCCCAGGTGCACATCAGAGATGGACTGCAAGGCTGCCAAGGAGGCAACAGGAACAGCAAATAAGTCTTTTGCTATCATTCTCTGGGTTCTGTGAGTGTCGCTTATCTGCAAGGAGTTTGCTTTTTAATAGCAAACTATAATGACACGTGCTTTTAGAAGAGACATTCATGGCTTATGGAAAATCCATGTGCTTCACCATATCTGCCAGCCTCCTTGAAGACAGACAGTGGCATGCAGCTAGTTCAGGGAAATGGTTATGAGCAAAAGGGAGTGTAGGTCATCCCTGAGCTCTCCTCCTCCAGCCTCAGACACCTGCTCTAGATGGTAAAGCTACAAGACATGAGACTGAACCCCTATACTGCCACTTGGAAGGGATCTGCCTGGAAGAACTGCTGTATTCACAGCAAACTTGGGGTGACCAAAGTCATAAACCTTTATGTGGTAAGCAACTGATTTTTCTTGGGTTTGTTACAGTAACACATTAACAACTGAACTAATATATACTTCAGATGTTTCGGAACAAAATATCAGAATGACGCTTATGTCCTTCTTTTATGTCAAAAGACTCCCAGCTCTGTGAACATGTCTGTCATGCCTCTAATATGGTGTGCTCCCTTAATACATTGAGGGTTTATGGAATTAACTGGAGGATTAAAGCTGGAGTGAGCTCAGGCTCATCTAGCTTGATTCTCTCATTTCACCTGAGCTCTCATTGTAAGCAGGTGGCAGGTCCGAACCAAGGCACTGGGCTCCTGAATTGAGGCCTTCCACTGCGTCTTGTGCTGTACAACAGCCTGACATGCAGACTGCTCTTGTCTCACAGGTGTGTCTGCGAGAATACCGGCCGCAGGCTGACACCTCTTTACCACACTGACAGCCTCTGTGCTCTGGTGAGAATTCATAACCGCTCCAGGAAAGTTTTAGTGTTAAATGTGGCTTATATGTAGAGTGGCCATGTAACGAATGATATACACCAAGATGCTTTGGGGAGTGAACGTGGCACTATTGATAATTACTCTGGGAAATCAAGTGTGAACCTGAACTGTGTTGAGTACATTGGGACACATGGCCATCCCAATGAGAAGTGGCTTTAGTCTCTCCCATTCAAGTACTTACAAGCTCAACCCTCAACCCCATTAAAAAGTGGGCAAAGGACATGAACAGAAGCTTTTCAAAAGAAGACAGACTAATGGCCAACAAACGTGAAAAAATGCTCAATATCTCTAATCATCAGGGAATTGCAAATCAAAACTGCAATGAGATATCACTTATTCCAGTGAGAATGTATTTCATCAAAAAGTCCCAAAACGATAAATGTTGGTGTGAATGTGGAGAGATAGGAACACTCATACACTGCTGGTGGGACTGCAAACCAGTGCAACCTCTGTGGAAAGTAATATGGAGATACCTCAAAGAGCTACAAGTAGAACTACTATTTGATCCAGCAATCCCATTACTGAGCATCTACCCAAAGGACAAAAAGACATTCTATAAAAAAGACACCTGCACTTGAATGTTTATAGAAGCACAATTCACAATGGCAAAGATGTGGAAACAACCTAAGTGCCCATCAATTCATGACTGGATTAATAAAAAGTGGTATATGTATACTGTGGAGTTCTACTCAGCCACAAAAAACAATGGTGATCTAGCACCTCTTGTATTATCCTGCATAGAGCTGGAGCCCATTCTACTAAGTGAAGTATCCCAAGGATGGAAAAACAAGCACCACATGTATTCACCATCAAATTGGTATTAATTGATCAACACTTACGTGCACATATGGTAGTAACATTCACCAGGTGTTGGGCAGGTCAGGGAGAGGAAGGGATGTATATAGTCACACCTAATAGGTGCGGTGCGCACTGCCTGGGGGATGGACACACTTGTAGCTCTCACTCGGGTGGGGAAAAGGCAATATATGTAACCTAAACATTTGTACCCCTGTAATATTCTGAAATTAAAAAGAATGTTTTAAAAAGTGGCTTTAGTGAAAAGAAGAAAATCTGATGAAATTTGAATTTGCTCACAAGTTGAGGGGTCTAGGAAGGAGTGTTTATGACCTGTCTTTATTAATTATGGACTCTGTGACCTTGAACAAACTGCTTTGGAGGGTTTCAGTTGCTCATCTTTAAAAAGGGAATAGTGATTAATCCTTACAACAATGTTGTGAAAATGTATGTGAAAGTGTATTAATTGTGATCCTCTATAATGCTTTCATTTATTCTTATCCCTGTGTTAACATTGGTGTTGTTATGATTGTCCTTTTTTGGTGAATTAAATCTGGGTTTCTCCACCTGTGCTTCTTGCTAGAATTATCTGGGAAGATTTATCAAATAAATGCTGTATTATTTTGGCTGGGCTGCTACAGCAAAGAACCATTTAGACCGGGTGGCTTAAACAACAGATATTTATTATCTCACAATTCTGGAGGCCAGAAGTCCGGGATCAAGGTCCCTTCTGAGGCCTCTCTCCTTGACTTGCAGCTGGCTCTGTTATCCGTGTGTACTCACATGGTCTTCCTTTGTGCATCTGGGCTCAAATTCCTTCTCCTCATAAGGACGCCAGTCACATCGGGTTAGGGATCATACTAACGTCCTCATTGTAAATTAATTACCTCTTTAAAGACCCTATCTCTAAATACAGTCACATTCAGAGGGCTAGGGGTTTGGGCTTAAAGGATATCAATTCTGCAAGGGGGATGGTGGGGTGCCCAGTTCGGCACATAAGTGCCTTCCCCTACCCCACAATTGCTCGTATCTATCAAGGCCAAAAACCATTGTATTGAAGGAATTTCAAGATTATTAATGATAAAATAAGTCAGAGATATTTCCAGCCAATATAATGCAGAATCTAGCATCAAATTTCAAGTCCTTTCTTGCCGAGGGAAGCTGCATGAACCTGACTGAATGGCTCCGAGTCTCTTCCCTAGCCAGTCCTCTGCAGTTGGTGATGGGAAATGCTTTAGACAGGATGCCTTAGCACTGACACAACGAATAATACTTTGTCAGTGGCTTTGGCTCATTGTGCAAAGCACTTTCTCTACTCAGGCGGTGATCAACTGGCTTTAGGGCTTGCATGTGCCCTGCTGAGCTGGGTGGGAGGGGGCTGTCTAGAGCTCCCTAGTTTAGGAGCCAACTAATGGCATGACATGCCCCTGTGAGATTTCAGTGGGGTCTCCTCAGTTTTCTCATCAATAAAATGAGAAAAGACTTTCTGCATCATATAACTTTCAACGTTTTCATGGAGAACAGATAAGACCATGAATTTGTAGTTTCTATATCTTCACTGTCCATTATAGTAGCCGCATGCCCATGTGGCTACCTAATTGAAAATAAAAATTAATTGGAAATTTAAAAAAATCAGTTTTTCAGTAGTACTAGTCACATTTTAACTTCTCAATATCCACGTGTGGCAAATGGCTACCGAATTGGCCAGGGCAGATTTAGAATGTTTCCATCATCACAGAAGGCTCTACTGGGTGGCTCGGCTTTGAGCGCTTCACAAATATTCCTTCGTGAAGGAAATTATTACTACACAGGTGAAACATTGCAGGCATCACAATATTAAGTTACTTCTTCCATGTTACACATAAAGTGGAGTAACAGACTCAACTCCAGAACTGCCCAATTTCTAAAGCTGAGCTGTGTTTCACCATACCACATTACGTTCTATTTTCAGTTTAATGATGGACTATTTCTATTCAGTCATTAGAGTCAACAACACTAGTCAAATTTACAAGGTCATGAGCGAGCTTCTGGTTTCTGGAAAATTTGTCAACAAGGTTATTCAGGGCATGGCTGCATTGAGCAAGGCACTGGACTAAAATTTTTGAAGAGGCCTTAAAGGTCTCTCTCTGTCTCCTCTGTCTCTCTCAAATGCACACACACACACACACACACACACACACCCCTCATGTATTATAATTTTCCTCTATTGCTAATTGCTGTGCAATATTCCGGAAGCTGCCATAAACATGCTTCACATCTACTTCCTGAACAAAATAGGGATCCTACTGCCAGGCTGTTAGTTCCTATCACCAGACTTACGATACAGACTGCAAAAAGCTGTATCAGTACAAGCTGTTCTTACTCTTCTGTCTCAGGCTTCTGCCCTTCTCCCAAGCGCTGCAAGCTTCTGCTTCCCCGCCCAAGAACTGTCCTTCTAGCAAGGAACTATAAACAGCAACGTGAAACCTACTTATGGGCAGATGAAAAGCAGATTCTGGAAGCCAGCAGGAAGCGCCCAGCTGGGAGCCTGCACTTCAAGCTTCTGAGAGGGGCCCTTGCTACAGCTGGAAGTGAAGCCACAGTTGGGGGGATGGTGGCAGCTGCTTCTGGAAGCTTGCCCACCCCTCAACCTCAGAGCATGTTAGGGCTATTTTCATATAATAAATATTAGATCAGTATGCATGATTTTTGTCTTGGAAATCTTAAATTATAGGGGAATAAGATTGAGCTTTCTCAAGCATGCTATAGACCCCTGAGTAGAGAGGGATTGGCTCTCTGGGGGACAGCTGGAGTGGGCACCTGAGAGCTTTGCTTCAGGGTGTGGTAGGGCTTACTGAGTGGGGTTTCACAGCCTGCCGGGGCCGGAGGACTGGGGGGAGTGGGGGTGCTGCTGAGCTGCAATGGCGTTACCAGAGTTGTGCTGGTTGAAGTAGAAGATGCAGTGAAGGCAGAGACACATCAGGTGGTTCCCATCATCTGGGTTACTGATAAGCTGGGGCTGCACCAAGGGCTCAGCATGAGTTCAGCAGGAACAAGAGTTTACATGAAGTAGAGTATAAACTGCTGATACCACCCTCTCTCCAATGGTTCACCCATTGTCCTCGGTATAGAGGCCAAACATGATGCCGAGATTCTCTGTCATGTGCTGCCTGTATCCCCCTTTGGGACTGAGAGATTAATGCCACAGCTGCTGGGAGAGCTTTTTCTAGACAGCTACTCTTCATCTGAGTGAATGAATGAATGACAATAATGCACCCTTCAAGTACATCATCCCTTAACTTGGCAGTTTCAAGAATACAACTATATTAACTAACATATGAGAAACAAATTTGTAAGTCAAATTTTGTAAAAAGGCCAAGGTATAAATAAATAAAAGTAAAAATAAATAAACAAATGTGACATATGTACAGTTTTTTACCATTCTCAGGTGACACAGCTATATACCCTCTGATTTCATGTCCAGTTCCCTCTGGCATGCTCTGAGACATGAAGAGAGTGGCCCCTGAATCATTCTGGGACATGTAGAGATGTAGAGACATTGACGTAGAGACACGTAGAGACATTGCACTTGCCCTCAGGGACCTCCGATTGAAACACAGAGGTAACATGAACAAATGCAAAGTGAGAGTGAACAGGTACAGAGAGGACGGTCCATGAGGCCTGAAGAATAAGCAACAAGTTTTTCCTAGAGAGTCATTGAATTTACATCCTACAGGTGGATGGGTTGGGGAGGGGAGGTCATTCTAGGCAGAGGGGCCCCCAGAAGGGAGTGGGGGTGAATGGTGAGAAAAGATACTTCTTCCAAAAGCATTCCCTCATCCTACTCCTCTCTGGGCTTCCACTCCAGCCTGAGGTAGGCGTCCTTCTCCATGATGCCAAGCATCCTGTGCCATCCTCTGTCATAGCACTTGTTGCCTCTAGTAGCTAACGATAAGGTGTGAAGACACATTGAATGAATGATGGACAGAGTGAGATGACTCATATCACTGCCTCACTATCTAGTCATTGCTAAGCCTTCAGTAAAGATGTCACTAAATGCCTATGAAATGAATAAATGTGCTTCAAGGGAACTTTTAACCCTATTGTTTTAAGACTCCATATGTATCCTGAAATATTAATAATTCTTCTCTCTGAGGGTAAGAACCTTATAAATCTGCATGGAAAAGTAGAAATGACACAAGGGCTGAAGTCAGATAGACTTAAATTTACATATTTAACTGCCTGATATTTCACTTTGAAGATAATAATATTAATATATTTAATCCAAATTCAATCTTTAGGATAATCCTATGCCATAATATATGGACTAAGTACTTAGTGGGCACTTTAAAAATGTCATGAACACACATGCACACAGATACATACATTATAATTGTATATGTGCATACCTGCTTTGAAGAGAAGTTGGTTAATGGGCATAAAATTACAGTTAGATAGAAGAGATGAGTTCCAGTATTCAATAGCACAGTAGGGAAATTATAGCTAGCAATAATGTATTGTATATTTTTAAATAGCTGGAAGATAAGAATCGTAATGCTCCTACCACAAAGAAAAGATAAATTTTTGAGGTGATAGATATCCCAATTACTCTAATTTGCTCATTAAACATTGCATACATGTATTAAAATATCACATGTACCCTAGAATAGGTACAATTATTATATGTCAATAAAAAAAAATGAAAAGAAACAAATTCAAATTTTAATTTGCATTTCAGTTAACTTGAATGCTTTTTTTTTTCTAGTTAATAAAGTAGTATTTTATTTAGGATTTTTTTGAAATAATTAGAATTTAGCTGCTCTTGCCACACACACATACACACACCCAAATGGGTAACTATGTGAGATGATGAATATGTTAGTTTTCTTTTTTTTTTTTTTTTTCGGCATATTATGGGGGTACAGATTTTAAGGTTTCAATAAATGCCCATTTCCCCCCTCCCCCCACAAGTCTGAGTCTCCATCATGACCATCCCCCAGATGGTGCACATCTCACTCATTATGTATGTATATACCCGCCCCCCTCCCCCCTCCCACCTCCCCAATACCCTATTACTGTAGTACCTATGTGTCCACTTAGGTGCTACTCAGTTAATACCAGTTTGCTAGAGAATATATCTGGTGCTTGTTTTTCCATTCTTGGGATACTTCACTTAGTAGTATGGGTTCCAGCTCTAAGCAGGAAAATATAAGATGTGCTATATCACCATTGTTTCTTAGAGCTGAATAGTACTCCATGGTATACATATACCACATTTTATTAATCCATTCTTGGATGGATGGGCACTTGGGCTGTTTCCACAGCCTTGCAATTATGAATTGTGCTGCTATAAACATTCGAGTGCAGGTATCTTTTTTGTAGAGTGTCATTGGGTCATT
Source organism: Microcebus murinus (assembly GCF_040939455.1). NCBI lineage: Eukaryota > Metazoa > Chordata > Mammalia > Primates > Cheirogaleidae > Microcebus > Microcebus murinus. The sequence continues at coordinate 87,805,186 of NC_134106.1, forward strand.
TGGGTAGATGCCCAGCAATGGGATTGCTGGATCAAATGGTAGATTCACTTGTATCGCTTTAAGGTATCTCCATATTGCTTTCCACAGAGGTTGAACTAGTTTGCAGTCCCACCAGCAGTGTAGGAGTGTTCCTCTCTCTCCACAACCACGCCAGCATTTATTGTTTGGAGATTTTTTGATAAAGGCCAACTTGAATGCTTTTTTAAAAAAGCAAAACACAACCAAAAGAATTAGAGGCTGAAGTTTGCAAGATTAGGGCTCATTTTTAAATCCAGAGAGCTTTGGTGTTTGAAGGGACAATCTATGTCACTTATGTGCCAGCTGAGGAAATAGACCCAAGACTTGAAGTGCAAAGCAAAGTGGCTTGATGATGGGTTTCCAGGACATGTCATCAGCTTTGGAGCAGATGTGCCCAAGCAAATGCATTTTGCCAGGAAGAAATTCCTCACTATCAGTGAAACTGGCCTGTGAAAGACAGAAGTGGAAAAGACAGAAATGGGCCACCAAGCTGTCAGCTTCTCAGCATGGAGTGTGACTTTCCAGCCCCATTGTGATTGGGGTAGAAAAGGGCTATCTCCTCTCACCTGCTCTTTCCTTTTTCCTATATGCAAACTTGAACATGTTTATGGGTAAAGATAACTGCCTATGATGTACAAGCACACTGCCTATGATGCTCAAGCATCAGAATTCAAGCCATTATTCCTACTTATTACCACATAGGATTGACTTTATGCATGTGTTCTTATAGCAACTGGTTCAAACCCAGCATGCTTTTCAGGGACTAAGGCTGAACTTAGGCTCTTGTCAAGACTTCACTGAAGAAATACATGCTCAAGACACTCTATCTTTGAGTAGATTTTTTTCCCCACACTCTTCTTGTTGGCATCACTGAACATTGTATATATCTCCATCCCAGTGTTCCCCAGGCGATACTGTCATTTCTGTGCCTCTCAGACCTCCTTATACTGTTCAGAGCCTCAGGGTAAGAGCTGAGTCTTGCTTCATCAACACCTACCAGGGTGTCCAGGCTCTGTGTGATACACAGGAGACACAGGTCATCCTAGGCTGGCCCTGAAGTTAGCACCAAAAATCTGTTGCACATCAAGAGATCCTTCCTTTTCTCAACTATTTCTCTCTGTGACTCTTTGGTGAAAAATGGGAACTTAGTATCTGAAGTCACAGAATCTCAGGCTTATTGGGGGACCTGAAATAATTTCCATTCCTTTCTTCTATCTGATTACTTTTTATGAGGCATCTGAGCTGGTGGATTTTGAAGTTTTTGAGGGCTGGGAAATAGCTAGACATCTGTCCCTTTTGGGTCTTGAGTTTTCCAGTAGATCTGTTATTTTCTTTTGTTTGCTGTTATTAATTCCAGTGAAGAAAAAGAAGGCAATTTAAGACATAGTCTTTTGGAAGGACATTCATTTGATGGGCATATGCTTGAGCTCTCTGGTGTCACTTGTAGGAAAACATATGAAATCCATCTAGGATATGAGCTTCATATCAGCAGTATAGGGAGATGAGCGCTCTGTATCAAGTATCTACTATATCCCAAGGGAGGCGTTTCCTATGTATTTCCTTAATTCCCAGAGGTAGACATTATAATCACCATTTTACAGAGGGGACACTAACTGAAAAATAGCATCATTTATTCATTTAGCTGACCCATGTGAGACGCTATTCTGGGTAGTGAATATGTAAGCTGTCCTAAAATGTATAGATGCTTCTCTGATCATCAAAAGGCTGGCACAAGTTAGATTCTGTACTAAAACCAAGGTTTCCAGATTCTAAGTTGTGCTCATTCCATTACATCTAGTTGTGTCAAATCAACTGCTCCCACTGTGACCTTTCTCTGGACAATAGCCGATCCTAGAAGATTCCCCTCCTGCATAGGTTGGAAACTGGAAATATATGGCATTGTGTTTTGTGTTTCATTTGCATGCTGGTGTTATAGGACAGGCTCTCCGTCTTGTTACTGATATTCTCAGCTAAATATCTTTTGTACAAATTTCTGGGTAATGAGATAGCATATCTTTGTGGTTCCTTTGAACTGATTAAGATCTTTTCTATGTATCAACTCAAGTGATATTGGAGGACCACAGTCCTGTGAGACATATATTATTATCTCTGTTTTATAAATGAGGAAATTGGCCAATTTATCTGAGTCTCAAATGCCACTAAGTGCTTGAACTGTTATTGTCTTATGACTCCACATTCCAAGAACTACAAATAAGGGGAACTTGATGCCAGATATTTGCCATGTGTTTTACACGCTTACATCATGTAACCCTTATTTAGCAGATGATGGAGGAGAGATTGGAATTGTGGCCCAGTTGACTTCAAGGCTTAATCTCTTTTCACAGTCTGTGGCCATCATCATCTATCCTCATGACCAAAACATTGTGCCATTTCAAGCATCAGGCATATGAAAGATAAGGGTGAAAACTGGTGTGGGATATTAGTTCCCTTTTTCATATAAAGGGATCCACGGTTCATAGAGTAAAGGTTTTGCTTGTGATTGGCCAGAGAGAGAAGGAGGGCTCAGGCTTGCTGGTTCTGATGATGGTTCCCCTTTTGTTCTATCCTAGGCCATTTTCCCCCCCTAAATCTTGAGAGAACAACGAAGCTGAATACAAAATTCTTCTCAAAGATATATCAACATCTCATGCTTCTTATCTACCTTGAGAACTTCAAGATGGCACCATCGAAGAGGTGCATTTCCCTGAGTATGAGAGTTTTAATGGGTTTATTTATTAACCTCAGTTAATGCTCTCAGTTTCATCCCTCAAACCATAGAAATCTGGTTTTCCCATCTTAATGTTTAGGGTAGCTCTTGAATCCTTTATACCTGAAGATTAAATCTAATGAGTTAATGTATTCAAATAAGACTAGCACAAAGTTTGGCACGTAGAAATAGCTTAATTCATGCTCATTCAACGATCATTTGCAAAACTTTGGTGAATCGCATTAAGCAAAGAACACCCTAATCCCAGGGACGAGTTATTTTTCTTTAGATAAAAATAAGAGCACCATTAATGGAACTGAAAACCTGAAATCCTCTTTCCTTCTATTTTTATCTAAAATTTTATTGAAATATAAAATTTTAAAATATTGAATTTCACAGGCAGATTTTTAAAAAATTTCTTACAGCATAATAAACTAGATAGCTTAAATAAACCTTTCATAGAAAACAGTGTTTTTCTTTTTAAAGAAGCAACTAATTTTTCAATTACTAGCTGGTAAGCAGTAAGGACTACTCAGAGCCTGAAATATAAATGAAGGTGCATAAAGGTGAGAACCCAGAAAGGGAACCAGAGCACAGAAATCCAATTTCTCCTTGGTAGCTCTGCTAATGTAGGAGAAAATGATCTTTGATTTTCATGGCTTTGCAGAACATGGGGAACTTGAAACACAGCTCAAATACTCTATACCATGAAATAGTTCAGTAGGAGTGTGGACAGTGTGAAGTCTATTGGGAGGCACCTAGTAGGAGCCCCTGCCTCCATGTAGGAGTGAAGTAGAGATAAGACTCCCTTCTGTACTCTCAAACATTGCTGCCTAGGGGAAAATGTTTTTCCTCTGAGAATTCATAAACACAGATGGGTTTTCAGTCTAGATTGTTGAGAAATCTTCGACCTGAATAATGTAAGGAAGTCCGATTTTAATAGTTCCTTGAAGCACCTGGCAAAAACAAACACACATGCTCTCTGGAGGAGCACACCTTCAACCCAGGCCTCAGAGAATTTCCACACATGAATTCCTAAGAAATAGGAGTATCCTGACAAGATCAGAAAACCCTTCAGATAACAAAACACCAAAGTGAGAGTTAGAAGAAACAATAGACAAGACTCAGCTGCTCAGTCTGGATGTTAACATTATCGGACAAAACATATTATATAAACTGGATGCATATACTATGTCTAAAAAATAAGGGTTTTAAACATGAGAAATAAAAAGGAGACATTATAAAATCAGATAAATTTTGGAAGAGAATTACATTATGGGGCTTAAGACTATTTAGACATAAGTAAAGATAATTAAATAATATTGAAATAGAGATCTTACACTATATTATTCAGAATTCAGAAGAGAGTGAAGAAATGCAAACTACAAAGGAGAGGTTGAGATGTGAAGTCTAATATACTTCTAATCAAAGTTTCAAAAGGGGATGAGAAAGGGAATAAGATGAAAAAACATTTGAAAAGATAATGACATAGGGTATTTGGACATGATGAAAAATATCAAACAAGAGAAACATGATGTTCAGTGTACCCAAAGTAAGATAAATAAGAAGAAATTCACATCTATGTAGATCATAGTGAAAGTGCAGAAAACCAAAGACATGGAGAAGATTTTAAAAGCACACAGACAGAAAAGAAATAACTTCAAAAGAACTGAGTTTCTTTAATACCTGTTGTTTGCAAAACAGCATAAAAAAATAACCCTATGCTTCTGAGAGAAAGTAACTGTCAATCAGTAATTATATGTCCAATGGCATTATCATTTTAGGAATGAAGGCAAAAATAAATACCTTTTATTGGCACTAAAAAGTGTCTTTTTATAATAGGCTTTCACTGAAGAAAATATTAAATTGTGTTCTTCATACTGAAAAGAAGTGCTCCTTAATGAAAAGTTTGACATATAAAGGAAATATGATCAAATATTATGCTAAATATTTGGGTAAATATTTAAAATCACTGACTAAAACAATAACACTAAAGTCTTAAGAAATTAACAAATAACAGAATTAAAGTACATGACAGCAGTAGTATATGAATTATGTGAGTGATCAAAATTAAAGTGTTGAAATGCCTATTCTAAAAGATGGTAAATATATTGTTTAACTATAGATGCTGATAACTTAATTATGTATTAAAATGTCTAAGGAAATCACAAAAATAGAAATAGAAGGTATAACTAACATACTAGTAGAGGTAAAATGGAGAAAGAAAAAATACATGTATATATGTGCATGTCTACAAACATACATGCACATACATCAGACTAAAAGAGGGAAAACAAGGGACAGAAAAAATGGGAGAAATAGAAAGCACAAACTGTAGTGTGGAGACCAATTCCGGTAAATACAATAATTGTAAATGGAGTACATTCTCTATTTAAAACACAATTTTGTCTTTTGTTAGACTAAGCATTCACATTTAGCCAAATGATTTTAATTATATAAGAGACATATCTATCAAAAAGTGGGCAAAGGACATGAATAGAAACTTTTCAAAAGAAGACAGAATAATCACCAACAAACATATGAAAAAAATGCTCAACATCTCTAATCATCAGGGAAATGCAAATCAAAACTGCAATTAGATATCACCTATCTCCAGTGAGAATGGCCTTTATCAAAAAATCCCTAAACAACAAATGCTGGCATGGATGCGGAGAGATAGGAACACTCATACACTGCTGGTGGGACAGCAATCTAGTGCAACCTCTGTGGAAAGCAATATGGATATACCTTAAAGCGATACAAGTAGGTTTACCATTTGATCCAGCAATTCCATTATTGGGCATCTACCCCAAAGAACAAAAGACACTCTATAAAAAAGACATCTGCACTCGAATGTTTATAGCAGCACAATTCATAATCGCAAGGCTGTGGAAACAGCCCAAGTGCCCATTAATACATGAGTGGATTAATAAAATGTGGTATATGTATACCATGGAGTACTATTCAGCTATAAGAAACAATGGTGATATAGCACCTCTTGTATTTTCCTGGATAGAGCTGGAACCCATTCTACTCAGTGAAGTGTCCCAAGAATGGAAAAACAAGCACCACATGTACTCATGAGGAATCTGGTATTAACTGATCAACACCTAAGTGGACAGATAGGAATAACATTTGTCGGGTGTCAGGCAGATGGGAGGGAGGAGGAAGGGATGGGTGTATACATACACAATGAGTGCCATGCACACCATGTGGGGGATGGTCATGCTTGAAGCTCTGACTCGAGGGGTCAGGGGGAGCAAGGGCAATATATGTAACCTTAACATTTGTACCCCCATAATATGCTGAAATAAAAAAAATCAGAAAAAAGAGATATGTCTAATACATAATAATAGGAAAGTTTGAATATAAAGTGATATAAAAGATATGCCATGAAAATTCTAACTGAAGGAAAGCTGGCTTTGCTATATAAATACCAGACAAAATAAGCTTTATAGGAAAAAGCATTTTTCCTAAGTTGGTCACTAAATAACGATAAAATAATTAATTCACCAAGATGATGTAATAATTTAAAAATTCTATGATCCTATTAATATATGTATTTGCAATAAGTATTATGAAAAAGACAAATTTACCATCATCTAAAATATTTTTAACATCCAGTCTTTGTAACTGATAAAAAATACAAAGGATTAGTTAAAATATAGAAAAATTAAAAATTCTTGTGGATATTTCTAAATCATTGCATGCCATTATGGTGGTATATACTTTCTTCTCAAGTGCACATGGAGCACTGCAAAAAGATGCCCCATATTGAAAGATGCCCCATAAAGCAAGTTCTCAAAAAAAAAAAACTTCACAAAATAATAGCATGTAGATTATTCTCTACAACCACCATATGATTAGATTAGAAACTAGTGACAACAAGGTAGAAACAAATGAACATTTGTGCAAATCATCGTGATAAGTCAAAGAATAAATAATAATGGGAATAAAATACTTAAAATTGAATAATAATGCAGAAATATATAACCAAAATATTTATAATAGAAAGGAAGGACAGCTACAGTTTAATTACCAAAACACCTAATTTGGTAGATCAGTGAAATAACAAAACCATAATGACAAGAACATAGACAACAGGAAATATTAATAATAAAGACAAGGAAGAAGTTATTCATATGGAAAATGAAATTGCAATACCAAGGACTAATGAAATTTATAAACTTTTGGCAAACTTGATCGAGAATAAAAGGGAAGACATCAACAGACAAAATTAGAAATGAGAAAGGAAACATAACTATAGGCATAATAGAGTTTAAAATCATAAAAGAATATTTGTGAATAAATAGATATCTAGAAAAATATGTAACAATAAAAATTACTCATGAAGGAATAATAAAACTGAATTTTATAACCAACAATAGTATTGAATCAAGAGTTGAAAATCTTCCCCCAAGGACATTCTGGTCCAAGATAGTTTTATTGCTAAAAGAACAAATTATCTCCTCTTATATAATCTCTTGTCCAGAATAGAAAATTGGGAAATATTCTCTAATTCACCTGGTGAGGCCAGCACAAACCTGATGCCAATATCCAGCAAGGACAGTAGGAGAAAGGAAAATTGCTGGCCATTCTCACGAGTATTCAGTAATGATTCCTTGCACCAATATATTAAATAATAATAAGTCATAACCAGTTGAATTTATCTCAGAAATTCAAGTTTAGGTTAGCGTTAATCCATTAATATAAATTATTATAAATAATTTATATTAATATAAATAATATAAATCCATTAACATAAATCATTACATTAACAAAAGGAGAAGAAAAATATATAATCATCTCAGTAAAAACAGTAAAATACTGATTAAATTTAACACTTATTTACCACAAATATATTAAAAAGACTCGTGACAAGCTAGATGCAGGGGTCCTCAAACTTTTTAAACAGGGGGCCAGTTCACTGTCCCTCAGACCGTTGGAGGGATGGACTATAGTTTAAAAAAAATTACGAAGAAATTCCTATGCACACTGCACATATCTTATTTTGAAGTGAAAAAACAAACGGGCAAAAACACCCACATGTGGCCCGCAGGCCACATGGTTTGAGGATACCTGAGCTAGAGTCTTGAAGCTGATATTCAAAGCCTACCTAAATCTGAAAACAAGCCTTGTGCTTTGTGGTGAAACATTAAAAGCACTCCCTTTAAGGTTTAGAACAAAAGTACCTGCCATCACCACTTTAATTGAGGATTGTTTTGGGGGTCCTAACCAGTATAGCTAGGCAAGAAAAAAAGTAAAGGAAATGAAGAGGAAGAAATAAAATTTAGTTGCTTACAGATATTATTATCTACATAACAAACCTGAAAGAATATATAGACAGATGATTAGCATTGATAAATTCTGCCTCCTGCACATATCATCTGTAAAAAATACACACCAGCAACAAACATGAAAAAATAAAGTTTTGAAATCTTAGCATTCATAATGTCAGTAAAACATGTAAAATATCTAAAAACAAATCTCTTCAAGGATTTTAAAATCTAGACCTTTGGAAAGAAAAGTATAAAACATTATGAGATTATGTTGGAGATGTTCTCTGTATCCCTTGATCTCTCTGGAGGTGTATAACATGCTCATGAACTGGAGGACTCAATATCATAAAAATGTCATTTCTCTTTAAAGTTACTTGTGGAGTCAAAGTAATTCCAGTCAAAATCTCAATAGGGTTAGTGTGTGTGTATTTTAATATTTCCATTAAAGAGTAAGCTTTTAAGAGCCAATTGGCTGCTGAAGTACAAGTGGTAGGATACAAATTCCAAGATGTCATGAGTTACAATAAAGTTACACGGATTAGTACCTGTGAAGTGACATGAAGTAGACACAGTAAACACGGCACAGAAGAGACAGCCCAGAAAAAGATTCACTTGTATAAAAACAAAAAACAAAAACCTTGGTTTATGACAGAGCTGGCACTGCAAATCAGTGGAGAAGGGAAAGCATCTTTGCTATATTGTAAAGAGTAGATTATTTACCCACACTAAACAAATTGACTCCCACCCCTGTTCATACCATACACAAATTAATCAACTCCAGGCTGATGAAAGACATAGCAGTGAAAGGCAGACTTCATGGTGTTTGGAATTCAGTATAGGAAGCTATGATCTCTGGCCAAGACAAGTTTCTTTAAACGATACACAAAATGAATGAATCATAAAGAAAAGTTTGTTATGACCCATTGCCTTGACATTATGGGCACAAAAAGTAAGCATCAAAAGAGAATGACAATTCAAATCATAAACAGGGAAAAGCATACAAAATAAATAAATAATGCATACAAATCAACATGCAAAGACAAAAAGCCTGGCAGAAAAATGGGCAAAACATTTGCACGAGCATTGTCTGCAGAACAGAAAAACTTAATGGCTAATAAATATCTGAAAAGATGCTTAACCATACCATAGTCAACAAGATACACATTAAAACTGTCGACCAGTTTGGTAAAAATGAAAACTGCCAGTATGGAAGGTTGATAAGGTCATGAAGCTACCGGGTCACTTAAACACACTTAAACACACACAGTAAAAGGAGTAAAATGACATGGTGACTTTGGAAATTGTGACATTGCCTGGTAAAGTTGGAGGTATGCATGCGCCGAGCCCCAGAACTTTCCATCCTAGAAATATACCCTATAGACGGATACTCAGGAATGTGTGCATCAGGACACTCACACTGGAATGTTCTTAGCAACACTGGTGTAAGCAATATCCAGGGAACAGCTTAAATGCCCATTGACTGGACAGGGGATAAATAGTGTTCTATTCACATAAGGAAATACTATATGTCTATGAAAATGAAGGAATTATGGCTATCCACAATAGCATGGATTATCTTTGGAATGTAAATTGGGGCAATCATAAAACAGACTTTAAAACAATAATGACTAATATTTATATAGCTCATACTACGTTCCAGGCACTGTTTTAAACATCTTAAATAAATTAGCTCATTTAGTTCTCACAAGAACACTACAAAGAAGAAGCTATTATTACTTCCATCTTGCAGATGGGAAAACAGGCACAATGAAGTTTACTAACTTGCTCAAGATATCACAGCTCATAACTGGTAGAATAATTGTCAAAGCCAGGCAGTCTGGGTGAAAAATATATCTTGCAATATGATTCTCTTGGCTGAAATCCTCAAAAATAAGCAAAACCAAAGATTTTTAATGATATAAAGTAAAAATCAAAGCAAGCAAATAATTAACCCAAAATTCAGGATCGTTTTTCCCCACATTAGGGGCTGTGATTGTGGAAGAGTGAATGAAACCACCAAAAATAATGATCATTTTTAAGAACAGAAAATGGGTACACATATCTTAACTGTTTCATTGTTCTTTATACCTTATGCATATTTTATAATTTTCTTATCTAATCAATATTTAAAGCAATTAAAAAATAAAAGAAAATGAAACCTTGCCAGAGATGGTAAAAAAAAAATGCTTCATGTTTCTTCTCATAAAACTTCTTGGATCTTCACAGATAGACTCTTAGAAAAGTCTACAGAAGCTGAACTGGATGTAGAATTTTCGTTATTCAAAGAATTTTTGTTCAAAAAAAAACCCAACAATTGCAACAAATGGCACCATAAATGCCTCTAATTGCAGCCTATCCAAAAAGAAACATTGCAGGGCAGCAGAATCTATCCCGCCAACATAGGATTTTAAAAATTACCACAGGGTTTCACAATTATAATATATTGAATTTTTATCAAAATTCAGCAGTTTCATATAGGATGAAAAAAGGCATCTATTGCATATTGAGTTTTTCACTTTTTATAGTTTCAGAAGACTTGTGTTCAGTTATGTACTTGGTGAGCATAGAATAAGAGATAAAAAAATTTTGCTTGCCAAGAGTATTTTATATGTAATAAATAATTTTGCCACAGTGAAAAAAAATTACCACTCAAATTCAGGCTTTTATTCTCTTTCTGGTTTTGCACTGCACCTCCTTCCTTTCCCCTCCAATAGAGAGATATGAAAAATTAAATTCCATCATCTATCATAAGTAGTCAAGAAATTATCTCTCCAATTACTTAGAATCAGCTTTTAAGCAGCAAAAGTCAAATTATCAGTCAATTTAATGTTACTCTTTACATTAAATCCGGATAGAACTTTTCCAGCTGCTGTAATTACTTATGAAAATCTATCCCCACTGTCTTCTCCATTTGCTGCTTGGTGACATCTCACATTCCCCAAGGTCAGCTCACATGTCACCTCTTCTGTGAGGTTGTCTCCTCTATTACCACACACCCGTCCCCAGCGTTTGCTCGCTAACGGAATAACCAGTCGCTCCTCTGTGTTCCCTTAGCACTTTGCACATGCTTGAATCGTAGGACCTCTTGTTAGCATTGCACTCACCCAATATGCATTGTAAATTCATTGTCATTCTCATCTAGAATGAATGTTTTCAAGGTGGAACATGGAGTCATATGAATCTCTAAATTATATATCCTGAATATCCAACAGCCAAGGGCCTTCCATGAAGCAATGATTGTGATGATCATAAAAACAGCAGATAATACCTGCTCCAGTCATTTATTGCCTAACGCACCACTCCAGAACTGTAGCTTAAAATGACGATTTATTTTTATCTCCTCCGCTTCTCCGTTGGGTGGTTTCCTCTTGGGTTCTCTGGTGGTTTCATTTGGATGGTTATCTCAAGGCTGAACTGGGCTGAATGCCCAGACCAGCTCCTTGACTCTCCCGTCAGGTGCCCAGGGCCCCCCAAACTCCCTATCTCTGCATGGGGTGTCTCCCCAGGGCTTCTCCACTTGGCTTGGGCTTCTCTCAGCAGGGTGGTTACAGTCTGTGGCTTTGGCGGAAGCTGGCTGCAAAGGCAGGAAGCAGAGCAGCCGGCCAGCTAAAGCCTACACCCAGACCTGACACAGTGACCTGCCTGTCACAGTCTGTTGGTCAAATTGTTGCAGCCCCACACCAGTTAAAGGAGGTGGATGCATATATAATAGACTCACCTCTAAATAGGGAGTGTCCAGATCACATTGCAGAAAAGCATGTGGGATGGGAAATATTGCTGTAGCCATTGAGGGAAAGTGTAATCAGCTATCACATGTGTGCAGCTCCTTATGTACCAGATAGTGCTGAACATACTGTATACACGAAGTCTCTCAGTCTTCTCAACAGCCCTTTGAGATAGTTACTATTTTCACCTAATAGATAAAGATAACGAGGCTCAAAGAGGCTAAGTAAGTGGCTAAAATGTCATAGCTGGTGTGAGGCAGAGCTGATATTTCCATCAGACCACTCCAGAGCCCACATTCTTAGTCACTTAAGTATTTATTTTCTCCACCATGGGGGACAAATAAATATTTATTATCTCCTTTCATGGATTAACTTAACAGAATTCTTAAAATGTCAAAATAAAAGCCCTCCCCCATCCAAATCATAGAAGAAGAACAAGCAGGTTGCACTGACATTTAGCTTGTGGTCAAGCTTGCTTTTTTTTGTTACCTGGTCTTCACCAAATATTCTGAAATTGCAGGCAGCCAGGCCTCTAGGAAATCCCGTTTTCTCTTTCCAATGGATACATTTTCTAGAACATCCGGATATTGGCCCCAAATCATATCTAGCCAAAACTTTTGTTAATCATTTGGTCATTTGGGTATCAGGTTCCACTTTGATTTGACCAAAACTTTTCATGGCACCAACCTTCCTCTCTCCCTATGTCTTATCTGTAGGGGAATGTTGGCTAAATGTAAGGTACAGGCATGCAAGTGACTGCTGATTTGGCCTTGTGGAGTACCCAACCATAAATGTTGGACCTTATTCCCAATTTCTCTGTATGTTTGCATAATCGAATACTATGCTTTTGTTATAAATTGTCATTGTGGATCAGGTTCTGCAAATTAGGCCTAGCTTATAATATTTCCTCGGGTGATTACTTTTGTTGATTGCCAGGTAATAAAACACAGCATTTTAACATTTGGAAATGATTATATTAATAGAGTTTGTCAAATTAGTTCATGAGTTGTATTGTTTTTGAGCAGTGGAAGAATATAAATATAGGATGCCTAAATGATGAAAGATTGGATAGCTATAAAAATGACTTTAGTAACATTGGAAAATACTTATGATGCATTAAGTTAAAAAACAAAATATAATGCATAGTTGTATAAGAATGCCTAAAAGAAAATGCCTAATCATGGTAACTGTTTTTCAATGGTTTGGTTGGCTATAGTTTTTAATGTATATATTAATATTTTTAAATATCCTACAATAAATATGCATTACTTATGTGATAACAACAAATTCAAATATAAAATACATCACAGCCTTTATTATTCTTTGTGACATAAAAGACCATAACCATGAAAAGTCAAAAGTTGGGGACGGTTAGTAGGACACTAAGTTTGTTTAGCTGAGATTTTCCCAAGTGGTGATAAGCTAGTTAAGTTTGCTAGTTCCAACACCAGCTGGTAATTTTGCCATTAGGAGAGAAGGAAAGATATCTTAAAACTTTCTACTCCCCATCCCTGAGCATCTCCACTGAGTCTCAGAGCCAACCCCACCTGCTGCTCCTGCAAACGCATCCCTGGCCATGTCTGCAACCTCTGGCAAACTCTCTCCCTGGATCTCAGCCATGTTCTCTCACAGCTTGCAGCTTTTTAATTACCAGCCAACCACGAAGCTGAATCCTAGCTATGTGACTTTGATAGCATCAGAAGACAGGCCTGGTTGGCTTGAGAGTTGGTTCATAATTACTTCTGGGTAACTAGAAGGGTAGCCATCCTGACTACTCAGCTGGGTGTAGGACTATGATCTCAGGGTGCCAGAGTTGCTGCTTCTTGTTTTCCCTAGATTCTGTGGGATTTACACTTATTAATTCCTGCAAATCAAAATGAAGATGTTCCCTGAGGTTGAAGGCAGGGGTTATTTACACATGTCATGAAAGAAAATAATGACCTGGAGTTTACATGGAGTATTATCATTTGTACGTATAGAGAGAAAAATCATCTATTGGGCATCTCCTGTGTACCAGACATTGAGCCAAGTCCTTTCAAGAGGAGCTTATATGAATCCCCACCCAGGGACGGAATAAGTTTTACTGTGTGAGGTTTTGAAGGGAAAACATGCTTCTAATAAGCTAAACAGTCATTTAATTTGGTGATGCGTCCCTGATGAAAAATACACGGGAGTGATATTCTTAGTCATCGTGAAGCAGTTCAATATGGCACAAGATCTTGGATTCTAGAGTCAGAAAGATGTGGGTTTTACTCTTGACTCTGCATTTGGGAAAGTTGTTACCCTAAGGTTAGTCTTATGTGGCAACATATGAAGGGTGTTTTAGTGCCAAGCATCCAGAAAATAAGAGCCAGATCCTCATGCAGAGTGACTAGCAAAATGACCAGAAGAGGAGGCCAACTATTTTTGTAATCTCTTTACACTTTCCTTCTCATAACTGGACATTGAATTCAAATAAAAAAAGTATTGCATGGAAGTATAATTGTTTTTGCGTAGTGAAATATATAGGGTCAATAATTAATATTGACTTGTAGTAAGCTTTGTTGATATCAACACAAAGAAACATTTTCTCGCTGTTTCCTGACCCATTGCCTCAAAGTCGTCAGCACTTTATCCTAAAGCGTGTTTGAGCGGAGTCTCAATTCTGACTCACAGGACTATCGCTAAGGGAATTACAGCCATGTGTGGAAGGTAGACTCCCATCCCAACAAGACTCTCTCTGCCTTTAAATCTCTATTTTATTGTTTTCTTTTTCTTTTTTTTTTCCATCAAAACTCTTTCTAAAACAAGAAAATATGAAAGATATGTTCCCTGATGCAAGAAAAGAAACACTAGGTTATTGCCAGATAATTTGAACCTGTGTTCTCATGTAATGCTAGACTATTATGGCAGAATTGCATAGCGTGTAACAGCTCACATGGCATTGCCTGCTGGGGAGCATCACAACACAGCCTGCTCGAATACTCCTAGAGTATATAGTGTTAAGTTTAATCTTGGTCATAAAACTGCCTCATAAAACTCTATAGGTAACAACTTAAATGTCCAATGCCAAGGGCATGATAAAGTAAACCGCCAGATAAAATACAGGCTCACCATCCTTGATCCAAATTTCTTAGGGCCAGGAATTCAGAATCTGTGGATTTTAGAAAAGTACTATAGTGCATACACTGTACACTACGCAATATTCCCAGTGAGGACTGGAGAAACCCCTGACCATTAAACACACTAATACTTCTGTAGTGAAACATGTGGATGGTCACAACTAATTGGGATAAATGAAGAACACACTTCATTTGAAGAAGAACACACTTCACACTTCAAATGAAGAACATGACTTCACCCCTTTGCAGGTCAGGTTTTGCTGTCAAATTAGGTACAAAAATCTTTGAGTATTTCCAAGCTTTTTGACTTTGAAATTATGGAGAAGGGGTTGCAAAGCTTATTTATGTAGTAGCTTTGGCATACTGTGATTCTGAAGAAATTAATAATGTAGGACAATGCTCATAATATAAAACAGTATTATTGAATGAATGACTTAATATGAGTTTTCAAATTAGGTTTTCTAAAATTTTAAAATCTTACCCATAGGTAAAACATAACGAGTGATAGGCGCACCATCTGAGGGATGGTCATGCTGGAGACTCAGACTTTTGGGGGGAGGGGGGGAAGGGCATTTATTGAAACTTTAAAATCTGTATCCCCATAATATGCCGAAATAAAAAAAAAAAAAGAAAAGAAAAATGACCTGAGAAATCTTAGGCAGCAAGGTAGTACTGGGTGTGAGGATAATTGGTAATTTTTCTCTTTCTTCTTTGTACTTTTTTATATTTCCCAAAACTTCCATCAGAACTAGGGATAATTTTGCCAATGAACACAATTAGTTTGCTTTCATGCCTTTTTTTAAGCATTATTTCAAAGTGGACACTTGGGGGGCCCTTCTCCCACTGGTCCCCAATGTGGGGTGTATGGGAGTGACTTCCACTCAAGTTCTCCCAGGAGCCCAGCTGGTGCAGGGCCCTGGCTTCCTGGAAAGGGGCTCGATGCAATCACTCTCATGACCCTGTCTCTTTCAAAACACTCAGAACCACAGCCTCAAGGTTCTTATCAGTTCTGTCCAGAATGATGAAGAGATCCTGGAAACCAAACCCCAAGACTCCTTTGTCCAGCCCTCATGGGGTAATGTCTGCTCTTCTCTGGCAGCTTCGATGTACTCTGAGAACTGAGGCTTTACGTAGCTTAATTGATTGTTAGGGAAGCTGAGAGTTGTGTTGCATGGAAAGTCAATGCGAAGTAGCCAGTTAATTTCAGAAGCAATTTAGAATCATGACACCGAGGCCTTTTCTTAGTTCTTGTAGAGTTTCTCCATCACTTTCTACGTAATACTAAAATGGCTAACATTCTTTGAGGGCAGGGACTAGATCTCATTCATCTTTATAAGGGAGGCACTTCCTATAAGTGAACTCAGTGTCTCACTTAGTTCAGTGCCCAACATACTATATACTCAGTAAATAAATGCTTTTCACTGAACTGATGATGTTATATCAAAATACATGTGCATATACTTATATGTGTATACATATATATGTGCACACATATACATGCATAAGAACACATATATGCACTCAAGGAGATGGTATTAGAAGGCAGGGTATTGGGGTGTGATTAGGTCATGACAGCAGAACACTCATGAATGAGGTTAGTGCCCTTTTAATAGACACCTCAGAAGGATCCCTTGCTTTTTCTACCATTTGAAGACACAGCAAAAGGACGGCCATGTATGAACCAGAAAGCAGGCTCTCACTAGACACCAAATCCGCTAGTGCCTTGCTCTAGCACTTCCCAGCCTCCAGAATTATGAGAAATGAATTTCTGTTGCTTATGAGTTACCTAGTCTAAGAAATTTTGTTATAGCAGCCCAAGCAGACTGAGGCAGATAGTGAGGAATTAGTCATAATTACAAATATCATTCAGGGTTCCAGGTTATAGAATTGTAAGACATCATTTTTCAACCTTGGTTGTAGAATAAATTCAGCTGAGCATTAAAAAAAATAAAAAGACAAATGTCCAGGTATTCTTCTTATTATTATTTTTTTTGATCTGGGGAAAGACACTGAACTTGTTTTCTGTTTGGAGCTTCCTTGATCATTCTAATGTTCCATCAGGTTTAAATCCACTCTCTTGAATTAACTGGATTACAAATTTTCACAAAGGAAGCGGGTGCTCACCCACAAGGCACAGCGGAACAAAACCTCTTCCCGTGTATGGGGTGGGGTGGAGCACACATTTCCAAACTACATTTGCACAAACCTGAGATGCGGCTGCCTTCTCTGAGTCATATCAACTTTTCGAGTGTGTCAGCAAGGAAATGGTGCTGGGAGCCACTGCTTCAGTTCAGAGCGTCCCAGACTTTAATGTGCCCAGGAATCAACTGAGGATCTTGTACAGATTCTGCTTTAGTGTGTCTGGGTTGGGCCGCGCACCTGGAATTCTGCATTTCTAGCAAGGCCCCCAGTGACGCCTAAGCTGCTGATGCACAGTCTGCACTTAGACTAACAAAATCTCGCAGATCAGTGCACAGTGGAAAAATGGAAATCGTGAAGGATGAGAATAAAATGTGCAGGATACTAGGATAGCTGGCTTTTCATTCGTGCGGTACCAGTTTTTGCATTCCCCTTTAATGTGTAAGTGTATTGGAGGGGGGTTCTAATTTTAATATTTACTTTTCATTTGGAGACAGGCCAGCAGCGGTCCTAGATGGACTGGCTGATTTGAGGCTGCACAAGACAAAAGAGTAAAGGAGAGATTCCGATTGATGGGGACCAGAGAAGGAAAAGGATGCTCGGAGCTTTGTAAAGGAAGGAGAAGAATTATTTAGCAAGGCACATTCCTAAAATTGTGGTATGAGATAGTCAAATGTGTAGGTTCCACGTTGGCTCTATCTAAGAAAAGGAAGCTGATGTTTGTTAAGTGTTGATGGTTTGGCCTCTCCTCTGGTGCACACATTGCCTGCTTCATGTTGAGATGATGGTAAAGCTGAAATAATAACTCTACCCTTTGGAAAGCATGATCAGAAGACGTCAACTTTCTGGCTAAAAAATGAAGACCTCATGAAAGGGAAAGACTTATTTTCTTTATAGACTAGGCCATTGGCACAGGTTAGAATCACCAAAAGATATAGAGGCAGAGACAGAAGGGTCGGGGGGTGTCTCAACTACACAGGCAGAAGGAAGCTAATAGCAAATATTTGCCAGAATTGTCAAAGTGATTCCACGTTGCCCCCAAAGAGGGGAGTGAGCATGAAAATAAAGCCTGCTGCAGTGGATTGAATGGTAGCTCTAAAATAAATATGTTCATGTCCAAATCCCTGGCTCTTGTGAATGTGATCATATTTGGAGATAGGGTCTTTGCAGATGTAGTTAAGATCTGGATAAGAAATCATTTTGGATTATTCAAGAGGGCCTTGAATCCAATGACAAGTATCTTTGTAACAGAGAGGCAGATGGGGATTTGAGATGGGCAGAAGAGGAAAAGCTATAGACACACCTGTGAAACGTAGGCAGAGATTGGAGCGACACAGCCACAAGCCAAGGAGCACATGGTACCACCAGCAGCTAGAATTGGCAAGGACAGATTCTTTCCTTGAGACTTTGAAGGGAGAAAAGCCCTGCTGACGCCATGATTTTGCAATTCCGGCATCCAGAGCTGTGAGAGAGTAAATTCCTGTTGTTTGAAGCCACGCAGTTTGTGGTCATTTGCTATGGCTGCCCTAGGACAATCACATACCTGCCTTACTATTTATTCTATCAGCACGAACCTCTAATTCATCTAGCTTCTACTGAAATTGCTGTTTGCCACATTTAACCCTAATTACAACTGTGGACCTGAGAATTCATCCCCTTTGTTGTGCAACCACGGATTAACTATCATCTCACCTGGATAGACACTAGTCTGACTCCTTGCTTTTGCCTCTCTGTTTCCCACAGAGTGGGGTGATGGAAGGAGCACTGGATTTGGAGTCAGGAAGACTTGAATTCCAGCCCCATCTGTACCAGTACGTTCTGTGCCAGCTCAGACGAGTCACTAGACAAGGAAGCCAATGCCCAGAAAAGCTAGCAACACCTGCCATGCAGTCCCGCTGTCAGGACTGAAGAGGAAAAGGAGGCCACAGCACCTGGCACAGAGGAGGTGCTTGTGAGTTCAGTTCTGCGTCACACAAGGAACTCATCTGTGGACTGAGTGCCAGGAACTCCCGATACACTGTTCACAGCAAGAGGAAACGAACTAGACCCAGTTTGACCACCCCGTGGGCCTGGCTGGGAGGCAGGTTGCTCAGCCTGGACACACGGGGGTGTCTGTGGGCAGCTGAGATGCTGGGCTGCTATAGTCCCTGCTGCTCCCTCCATGTCTCTATGGACCCCAGCTCTTCACCGAGTGCCCTCCTGAGGGACACAGCCATTGCCTGGTCACCCCGCACTGCCTCCAGGCCCCTTCTGGGACCAGGAGATCCACACAGGAGACAGGCTTCTCCTTGGGGCCAGATCTTGTTTTCCAGAGGGTTAAGTAACTCCTTGAATGTCCAGAGGGAACGTCCCCAATATCATACAGCTGTAAAGTGACGGGACAATGGATTTCAACTAGGTCTGTCTGACTCTGAAACTCATGTTCTTTCTAGATCCATCTCTCTCCTGCTCATTTCTCACCAAAGGAGAATAGCAATGGTATCTTTCCAACTAGCACAGTAAAACAGAGAAGTAGATTAATTTTAAAATTAGTGCACCAAATCTTCTCAATTTAAAAGTTTTCTTTCTTCATTACAAATATTTCTTTTTTTTTAAAAAAAAGAAGTCATTCTTTGTGTTATATTTTTACTCAAAAGAATAGAACAATTTCTGATCAATAAAGCCTGGTAAAGTTTTATAAGCAACCAAAGAAAAGAAAAGTAGAGTTGAAGTAAGCTGATTTCAGAATCTACTTAATATCTTTTCTTAATATTTTGATAATGAAGATAATTTAAAGAATGCAACTTATCCTAATTTTTATTTAATTAGTTTATGAAGTTAATATTACAAACATTTCTTAAACCTTT